>NW_028321898.1:26531428-27202500 GCF_036245765.1 Copidosoma floridanum | reverse complement strand
GCTCGGGTCCTCGAAGGATCGTAGAGTCGATCTTGCTCGTGCTCGAGGTCGCCTCGCACTTGATCGTCTCCACGTGAGACTTGGATTCTTGCTTGATCGGACGATTACTCAACGGTTGTTGTTGTTGCTGCGAATGATCGTCCATCTTTTCAATCTAGAGTCGAATATAAAGAGTTATTCCAAAGTAAATATATGGCGATCAATAAAAAAAAAATTTTTTTAATCTAGTAATATTACAAACCTTGACTTCCTTCATCTTTTCGCCCTCGTTGTCAATATTCGACGGTGAGAATGGCCCCGAGCTCAATGTGCCATTATTCACGATCGGCTGCCGAGGCTCATCCTTAACATCAAGATCGTCCGAACCAAAGTGTTTAAGCAAGTCTTCAGCCAACGATGTCGCTATATCTTTTTGCGACAAAAGAGCTTGAAGCTCCTGATCCGTGACTCCGAGTTGATTGTCTTTCACGGTTGAATTGTTGTTGTTATTGTTGTTATTACTACTATTGGTGCCACTATTGTTATTGTTGTTGTTGTTGTTATTGTTATTCCCGGACGAGCCTTCCGGATAACAGCTCGTCGTTGATGATATCTGAGTATAGCCCTGGGCACCGTACTGATTCGACTGATACTGTTGCTGTTGTTGTTGCTGTTGCTGCTGCTGCTGCTGTTGCTGCTGTTGCTGTTGTTGCTGCTGCTGCTGTTGCTGCTGCTGCTGTTGCTGAGTGCCAAATTGTTGTTGGGGCTGCTGGGGCTGTTGGGGTTGGCGCTGAGGATAGTTTTGGTCGGAGGCGGATTTGTAAGGCATGCCCGCCGTTTGGCAGTTGCCCGTAGCAGCAGCTGCATTGTAGCCCACGTTCGTATCGGAGAAGCCAGTCTGCAGTGCCACAGTACCGCTTTGCTGTAAATAAAAAAACCAAGTTTTTTTTTTTTTTTTTCAAAGTCACGTTGCAACGCAACGACCCACGTTACGCGAACCAACCGACGAGACTCACCGGTTGCTGGGGCATGCCATAGCTCTTGATAACACCAGGCTGCGGATGTGCATTGGCAGCCACGTAGCCCATAGGATAGCCAGGCTGGCCGGGCCTTAGACCCCGCTGGATGGCCTGCTGCTGTTGTATCCGGAGCTGCTGTTGGTGCTGCTGCATCGCGCGGTACTGCTGCTGCAGCTGAATAAGCAAACCTTGCTGCTGAGCCGTCAAGCTGCCTTGATTCTGCTGCAGGAACTGTAGCATTTGCAACTGCTGGGGCGACAGGTAGAACGGCGGCGGTCGCTGAGGTTGCTGGGGCTGACCGGCCGGATGGCCCTGGGGACCGTTTGGCTCTTCACCTGGCTGAGAGTGTCAAGACAAACATCCAAGTGGTTAAAGTCAGCCAACATTTTGTGCTTAGCGATTATTAATGTTTCGGAATTGACAATGTTATGGGAGTGTTTTTTCATCGTTGATAGTCTAGACACATGTGTAAAGAAAATTGTATGCAATAAATATACCGTAAAAAAAGAAGCAATGTTGAACATATACCGTGTCTTGATTGGTAAACCGAAAAACCCAAACGCAGGAATGAACCATAAGCATACAACTGAAATATTGCGGTTTACAAATGAAGACACGACGCGTGTGTACAACAATCAAAGGCAGCAAAAAAAAAGTATGCCATGCTGTACTATATTATTTTCAATCTAAAGGCTCAGTTGGAAGCTTCAACTAAACGAAAATGTCGAAAATTTGACTGATTGGCTGTTGAGTATGTAGGTCTGTGCGAGTATTTGACGGGTCGTTGTCACCTCGAAGGTTTCGAGATGAGAAATATCGAAAAAACCGTCGCATCGCACGGGCCTACCGCTCGAGAAGAAGGCAGCTTTGCGTCGATAAAACAAAATTACAGAAAACAAAAAATACACGCTTCGAAACGCTGGAATGCAACGGCAACGCTCGAGACATTGACTGTATTTTTACGTTTTGAATAACTTTATTTACGAACCAAACACTTGTCTGTCCGCTCCATTCTCTCAATATCGCTCTCTTTTATTTACTTTTTTTTTTTTGTCAATCAACAATTTACTCGCATTCGCCCGGGGCTCCTTCGAATCCCCGTGACGTAGGAACAAACCAGACCTGGAAGACCTACGCCAAGTAAGCGGCGGAAGGCGTCAGGTTTAGCCACTTTTTTTTCCTCTTCCTCCCAACACCAAAAGCGGCTAAATCATCAGCCCCCCGCCTTCCGCACACCATTGGATTTACGGGCAGAATCGCAACCACACCCTCGAACCATCGGAAACAAAACCACACGCCCCGATTTGAAGTAGAAATTTGCCGATGCCCTTCGTACATTTCAATCATCACCACTGCTGGACGATGATTTCAAACCACCAGGATACTACAGACAATATTTCTAGTTCAAACAGCGAGCGCGTGGGCCTGTCGCCGGATCGGAAAAGTCACAGGTCTGCCGACGATTCATCCAATAGCGACGGTGAGATTATGCAGGTATTAGTCGTTATGTTCTGCATCAGTTGAAAATCAAAATTATTATGCCATAATTATTTCGATCATCAAAAACAAAGCATTGCAGGTGATGGATTTCTTTTACTTTTTATTATAGAAAATAACACTGTCTTTTTTTTGTTTTATTGATTTACAAATAATTCGTTTCTCGTACAATTGTATTTATCATTATTATTATAATTATTACTATGATATATTCTGTATATCGTACGACAAAACACGTGACTAGTATAGTAATACAAATGGATGAGTATTCTTTGTTCATATTGCAAATCGGCGAGGAAGACGCTTGTCATGTATACCTACGTACTTATGAACGTGAAAAAAAAAAAAAAAAAAAAAAAAATGACATGTGCACGAAGGTAAGACAACAATTAATCACATCTCATCACCTACAAAAGATAAAACTCTTACCAACCATAGACGGAATGATAAAAATGATGAAAAATTAAAAAAAAAAAAAAGAAAAAAAAAACAAGTGGATACACGTACCTTGAAGCGTTTGTTGGCCACGTTGGGATTCTGTCCCTGGGGATAGGGTGGAGGCGGTCCTCCAGCGCCACCTCCGGGATACTTGTAGCCCGCATTGGTGTTGGCCTGTTGCTGTTGCTGCTGTTGCTGCTGGCGGCTCGAGAGCTCAGCGCTTATTGGCATATTCCAGGCTTCTTCGATCGAGGGCAGCTGACGTCGCCTTTGGGAGGAATGAAAAAACATTCCAAAGAGTTACGGAAGGGGTTGTTGGTACGCGATTAGTGTTAAATTATACGGGGGTAAGCGTATCGGAAAGAGGTTGCCTCGAGGGCATCAACTTTTTTTTCCTACATCCACTCGAAATAATTCAAGAGGCAAACAAACGATTGCAACGTATGAGCTTACTTTACAAAACAAATGGACGAAATTGCAGTGGGTAGTGTACGTGTAATAAAAATAAATCGTCGAGCGTGTACTCACTTGGTCGCGACAGATGGCATGGGTGCTTGGCTGAGATGGTTCTGCACGAAGCTGATGCGCTGCTGGAGCGAGGGGTTCATTGGACCACCACCACCGGCTGACTTGGCACCGCTCGGCTGGCTGTTGCTGCTCAACGAGCCGTTGGGGGTGTTGTTGTTGCCCCTGCGCGATTTTGTAGAGGAAAACAAAACCCAAACGAAAAAAAAAAAAAACAAAAACAAGAACAAACGCTGTTAGTGAAAAATTGCAGAGAAAGGGTGACGATGTTGGCGTTTATGCATCGGGCGAGCTTTTTGCCATATTCGTATTTCTTTTTTTATTGCAATACCATGATGCGTTAAACAGGGAAAAAATCAGACCTGACACCTTGATGAGAGACTCACGTTACTTGGAGGTCTTACGTGATGGGCGGTTGTAGTAGCCTGGGCTTTTGTTGTACGTCTACTACGTGCGCTTGATTTTTTTACTTTTTTTATTTTATTTTTTTATTCGTACCCTTCATTTTATTTATTTATTTTTTTATATTTTTTTAGCAGATGAAACAGCAAGATGAGAGAGGATCGATAGATTGTATGCTTTTTACGGTTTACTACGAATTATACAAGAGAGAGAGAGAGAGAGAGAGAGCACAAGAAATACACATGTGAAATGGGGGACGTTGAATTATCAGGATCAAGAGGGGAAGGTCGGAGTTTTATTAGACCCGGTGTACTCGATTTGGTGCGATATTGCGAAGCCAATAATGTCAATGTTTACGCGCTTGAACGTGAAACGTTATAGCCAATAACCCAATTTGCTACGATGTCGCACCACAGTGTACGTATACGGAGACCCCCCGATGAGTAATACGATCGGCGATCGGCACCGCTGGGACAAAAGTAACCCAGTAAAAAATCTTCAACCCCCCACTGGACGAGCCAACGGTGCCGATAACCGATATCTCGGTTGAATGTTCGATACCATACCTAGAGGCGTTGACGTAGCAGACGAGGGCGTCTTTCGGCTGGCTGTGGCTCTCGTACAGTATCCCGAGATTCGTCCACGCCGCCGAGTGCGTTTTGTCTAGCTGTACCGCGCAGACGTACGCCTGAAGGGCGTCCAGGGGCTGGTTCTGCTGCTGGTACAGTATACCTATGCTACACCAGGTATCCGCGTTGCCCTCAGACTTTTCCACCGAATTTCTGCCGGAAAACATGACAATTGTCCAATTATTAAAAAAAAAAGGGAACTTCTTTTCTTTTTCAGGCGGATCTTGCTCAATCGTTTTTCACACACTAGCAAGACTTTTTTTTTTTTCTTTCTTTTTTGTGGCCTCAACGAAAGATAAAAAAAAGTGTGCCCGGAGCAGAGTCATCGTCATCAGAGTATATGTATGTACTTACGCGTGCTTACTCAGATTAGGCGTATCGTTTTGCGACAAGACCGATTTTTTTTTTTTTCGCCTCTGATATCATATGCTTCGCGCGATTACAAGTTTCGTGTACGGTTCGCAGAAATTTTCAACGTAAAACCGTCAGATCACGGTTTTCGTGTACATTATCGTAATATTATCATTACAAGGCAGACGACGACGCGAGCAATATTAAAAAAAAAAAAAAAAAAAAAAAAAAACTCGAAAGTAAAGTGGAGTAGATGTAAATTTCTAGCAAGATCGGCCGACAAACCGGTATGACGAACATAAGAGTACTTGCTCGCAATGGTTATGTATTTTCGTTGATTAATTCTCGCGTCACGTAAAAAGCAAGCGACTCACCTGTAGGCGATGAAGGCATCGTGAACTTGTCCGTTAGCCGCCAAGCAGCGCCCGAGGAGATAGAGACTCTGGCCGGACTTGGGCTCGGCCTCGATCGACCTCTGCAGACAGTGGATGGCGATCGCTTGTTTCTGCTGACGAGTCACGCCCAGTATGTTGCAGTCAATGACATGGTACATCCATCCTGAAATGAGGAATTGAAAAAAAACCAATTCTCAAGAAATATTCGCAAATTTCACGTAAAGGTCTCGGGATGTTTTTGTCTCTATAGGCGCAGGAAGGAGTACCGATTCTGGGTGTTACAGAGGGAGTTTCAACGGTAGATAGTATAGCTTGTACCATTGTGCTCGCGTATTGCAGTGGCATTTGAAATTTCCCGAATGATCCGAGCGCACGCGACCAACCGATTTCCAGCGACTCGCTTTCGCGATCGTCGATTCAATTGTTTTTTTCCGGAAAATGCCCGTGTACCTACTTTGAATTAGAAATCGTCCAAGCCAACGACACACGCGTCCACCTATGTATGTACCTCGGAGCGAACTTTCTCATGTAGAATATTGTTCAACCGTATACCACCACCACCGCCGCCTCCACCGCGACCGTCTACGCTAACAGAAAACAGCTGAGAACATCTGCCGGTGTCTCTCTCGCTCGCTCCCCCATCCGTAAAACTCTTCTGCGTTTCCCTCAAACACTACTCTGTACGCGCACACACAAGTCCTGAAAATTGTATGGAAAAAAAAAACCTCTCTCTACGCTGTATACAGCAATGAAAAATCTTGACGAACCTCGTCACACGACGACTTGTCGCCTGTATACACGTATACAGCACTGCACGTCCTCTCGCTGCCAGCTCTCATCTCCGACTCGATGGAAAAAAAAGCTCCGACCGGCATCTGTACATCCTTATTTCGTTCACTTTGAACTTTCATCTCTCATCCACGCACACTTTGGACACACACCGTGATAAAACGCTCACCTCCACTTCCACTGTTTTAAATCCACGCACGCACCAACTCAGAGAAAGGGAGAGAGAGAGAGAGAGAGCTACTTTTGATTGTATTACAGGACCCGGAAGACGCCGCGGCAACAAACTATTAAGTTCTCACAGCCGTGCGCGCACTACTTTACTCGTACGTGTATGCACCGTGGATGGGCCAAAGCGAGCTGCTCGCGTCCGGTTTTTCCTCGAGTTATAGCAGCAACCCCCTAGTGCAGTCACGTAGGCCACCGCTCCTGCAGCAGCAGGCGTTTTATTTTACCCGAGAGTTGGCCATACGTGTAAGGGAAGATTTGGGGCGCTTGGGAGGGAGGGAGGGGGGGGGGGAGAGAAACGTAGAGAAGGGAGAGGAGCGTATAGAGCTAGAACCGACTCGCCCCGATAGACGACGGCCTAGCGACTGAATAGATTTTCGCAGGTATACGAGCACCCGAGTCTTGTATATGTGTGTGTACGAGAGTCGGCCTGCTACGTCATGGGGCCCCGATGTATATATTATAAGGGACAGGGTGACTGCTGCTGCTGTACGCTTTTCCCCACCACCACCACCACCATCGAAGCCACGGGTCTCTCCCTTTTTCTAGCCTCCTCCTCCTCCCCTTTTTTTTTTCCTTCCCATTCTCCCTTTTCTCCCAGCTTTTTTTTTCGAGACTTTAGCAGTCGTCCATGCAGATGCCCTCGTACTTACACCCATACCGATCTCGTATACAAATACACACGATACTCCCACATCAGCAGCACGAGAGAGGTGCAGATTAACCCACGTCCTCTCTCTCTCTCTTTTTTTTTTTTTTTTTTTTGGGTCGTGTGTGCGTGTCCTTGCTGTATTGTACTATTTTTCTCCCCCTTGTATGCTCTTTAGTTTACCCATACTGTAGGGACTCAGCCTCTCTTTCTCTCGATGTACATAAAATAAAAGTGTGATAGTGCAGCTTACCCATGGGGACCCAGGACGATGACACGTGCACCTATACGCAGCTTACAGAGAGAGTTAAGGCTCCTTTGCCAACCGGAGCGCTTACATGTATTTATAATCCGTGACCACCACCCCCCCCCTTCCCCAATAAGCCCGCTTTTCCGTAAGTTTTATTGGGGCGGTAATTTTCTTTTTCGCCACAAGTGCCACCGTACAGCCCCCTTCCATAAAACTGAAACCGATACTCTTTTGTCGATCTCTCCTATAGATCGTTAGTGTTTATGTTATATACCAGTAGTGGGATTTTTGTTTCTTCCCTTTTCTTCTTTCTTTTTCGTATCGGTGTATAAATACACGCGCTTAAAAAGCACACCTCGTTTACCCAAGTGTTTAACCTGTTATACCTACCTTGAATTTGGAGGAAAGAAGCACGCGATCGATCGTCACGCATATATATAATTTTCCAGCTTTCCAAAGGCAAAGCCACGCCCACGCTTATTGGAAATATATACATTGTGGGTGCGTATACATATATAGGTATAATACATAATATACATATACACCCATGTAAATCTCGCAATCTCTCCTCTCTGGTGTGGCTTTTCTTCGCCTTGCCTCCTCCAAACGCATCTCCCTCGTTCGTATACGCGAGTTCTTTTTTTTTTTTTCTGTTCACATGCAGTACTAGTTGTTGTCTCCCTTTCTTTTTTTTTTTTTCCCTCGGCAATCTCGAATGACAACCCCCTCCTTGCACACGAGCGCGATAAAAATAAAACCTCGGCGCACGGGTATATAAGTATACGTAAGTAGGATCCAACGTGTGTGTGCTCGCAACAGGAGCGGCCTGCAGAGAGAGAGAGAGAGAAGGAAAGGAAAGGGAGAGAGGACGGACGCAAGAAGCGGTAGCAGAAGCGTGGGACAGCTCGGATGATGATGCTGCGCGCGTACAGAAGAGGCTATATGTACTTCTTGTGTGTAATGCGTGTATGTATGTAAGAGCACAGGGATGAGCTGGGCCGACGCGACGCGAGAGGGAGGAGAAAAACCGGCTGATGAATTAGGATAACTCGGTGGGACGAAAACGCGACTTGCATTACGTATGTGACGTATATATATGTATACCTACGTGCTCGCGTGGCAGGATAATATATATACACTTACCCGTGTGGTACGTATAAGGGATGAGAACAATTAGCAGGAAGGACGACGCGACGCTCGTGGTGGTGCTCGAGACTGTCGCGTGTACATGTTGGGGGTGGATGTCCTTGTTACCCGGATTGCAAAGACAAAGGCTGAATTCGCAATCGCCGGCTGATTTTCTTCTCATTATACCGCGTGAATACAGTGTCTCGATGAGATATGGAGGGTTTTTATACATGTATGTACGTCTGACCTATCCGAGAGTCTGTACAGTACCTGATGTAACTGTATATAGTACATGATGAATATTAGCTACGCGTGGAAAAATAGAAAATTAAATCAGAGGCGCGGGAGGAAAGACATACCGTTAATGGGAGGCTGTATAGACGAGATTACAACAATTTCGTCGCGTTGGCTCTAATCGAGCGAATCGAACGCCATACCTATATACCGCACATAATGAGCGCAAGGGTGCCTGTACGACGGGATGCATTGAAGGAAAAAAACGCGTAGCGTGTGCCCAACGACTCCGTCCGATGGCTGACTCTTGGCAAACGCTCCAGCTAACGAGGGTTCATTTTTTTTTTTTTTTTTTTTTTTTTTATAGGTGGAGTCGAACTTTGAGAGTCACGTAACACATCGAGGATGAAATTATTACGAGATAGTCGGTTCCATCGCAAAATCCGACTTTGCAGAGACCAATAGACCAGCAATACGTTCGCACGCAAAGGGGACGCGTACAAAAAAAAACGAGTCTCGCTCTCCACGTGTAGTATATAGCACACGCGCGAGTTTTCCCTGTGTACGTATATAGGTATGCGTTCATGTGCTCCTGAAAAAAAAAAAAAAAAAAACAATGTAATGTGCTTCCGACCTGCCGGCGGCTCTTTGGTACACCTGGAGCACTGCACAGCTTCCATCGGGCTCCGGTTATTACACACACGTACGCACCCATCCGACCCCCTCGAAACCTTTTTTTTTTTCCTCTCCCTCTCTGTGTACACACGCAGTGTTGCTATATCTCTATGCTCTCGTTGTTTATACCGCGCGTGGCCTGAATTTCATAGACATTACAGGTACCATACCAACACTGGAGATTATTTTTTTTATTTTTCCCGATGGAATCTGTCGCGCGGCTATTTTTCATTTGGAATAAAGTATTTTACAGGCCGCTGACGAACGTACGCACAAAAACCATGAAATCCGTTTACGCAACAATTACGAGTTGGGTGCAGTAAGCGCGCGCCAAAGGATCTCCTCGCTAATTAGCCACCAATGCTGTTACACACCAAAAGGTAATTAGGCTATCAGTGACATGAAAAAAAAAAGTCCGTTTTCGAGTAGAGTAAAGAAAAAAAAAAAAAAAGTCGCACGACACGAGGTAACGTAGCCATAGAAAGAAAAAAAATGTGTCAAGCGACTCTCCAAGCCTCGACTGCGAGTCAGAGATTTTTCGCTAGCTCCTCTAGATTTTTTTTTTTCTCCCCCGTGATCGAGCGACCGCCCGCGTGTGCTATACGGCCGATCGTTTTGGGGAGAGGAGGAAACGCGTTAAAACAGCAGGAGACGGGTGTGTTGGGACTCCATGGGCGTCAGCGCCGACCAGAGCTGTCGAAACGTCCTGTGCATAAGCTACGGTGAAAGTTTACGTCCGATGCTGCTCGGAAAATTATGGCCCGTTGGTATTTAACTATATATACCTACACCCGAGGAAAATTGAGTGAGGCTCCTCCTGCTTTTTTTTTGGGTTGGCTCGGGCTCGTAAATTTTCTCCCGAAGGAGCCGTAAATCCCTTTGGTGTTGAAGAAATATGAGCTACGGCATTGTAGTTTTCGCCGTTGCGTTGCCATTTAAATGTACACACACATTACAAGTAAGTATAATTATTATTATTATCATGTTGTGACTCGAGACTTTTGTAATTTACAGACGCGTGACACAACGCATCCGTGGACAAAAATTTTTCCGTTCAATTGGCTATATGTACGCATTATCATCAGTGAACAACCTACCTATGCGTTGGATTCAAGTATAGCGTTGTCATGAAATTTATCGAGCCCTAAAAATACAATGTGCCATGCGCAAGTGCAGCAACAAAATCACCGCAATGCCTTGCTTTGCCAAACTTGCCACGGCATATATAGGTATTCTCGCGCATCATGTATATACCTACACATGCGCAAGCAAGAAACGAGGAGCAATGGTTTCGCTTTCCCGTACCGAAGAGTATAAATATAATACATACAGGATCCAAACACACACACATACATACGTGTATCTACTTATATATATATATAGACCCGTAACCTTGTGGCAACAGCCGAGCTAAGAACATGCACCATACATTAAACAGACACAGACGCCAACGGAGTTTAGAACCCGGTGGTAAGTATAGGTGTTGTAGGTATACATACACCGTTGCCTTGTTGCGGTATAATATAATTCCAGACGAGCGTCCAACGGAGATGGTAGTATATACACCTACACGTATACAAGAGATACACATACACACACACATGGGGGGGGGGAGAGGAGGTACCGTTACGACATTGCTCTTAAAATAGAAGCGCGCCGCGAGCCGCCTCCTCCTTCTCCTTTTCCTGATGCATTCATGTACCTCTATGAGCTAAGGCCTTCCTTATCTCCCTCCCTCTTCCTCTTTCGCTCGGCTCGAGTGGTATACGAGTATATATATATGCACGTACTCCTCTATTCTGATCTTGTTCACATACCACTGCTGGAGCCTCGAAGTTCCCGCGAAAACCATGAGCGTCTGGAGCTAGGGATTGGGACTTGTCTTTCTTTCCCCATCCCCACCCCCCTGGTAAGTAAAACTTCAAATGACAAATTGATGATATGTTCATCGGGTATTAATATTATCTTAAAAATTATGTGTAGGGTTGTAAGCTGGACAGTCGATGTTACATGTCAGGGTTACATTTAGACTAAAGGGGCGTCTTTCGCACGCACTCGAGATACGCGATCGGCGCCAGTTCTCCCGATGAATATTCATCGATATTCTTTTTATTTATTTTTTTATTTTTTTTTTTCTCTCGAGAAAAACCCAAAGATTAATTATAGAAAAGTGATGCGAAAGAAAAACCACCTACTCCTGTACTCGGTCTACCCGTTGCCACATCACCATCTCGCGAGCGTTCGCGTGTGGGGAGGAGGAACAGAGAAATAATATCGTATGGGTTTATCATGCACAACACAGTCGCGGAGAGAAAA
The DNA here is from genome assembly GCF_036245765.1 of Copidosoma floridanum. Taxonomy (NCBI): domain Eukaryota; kingdom Metazoa; phylum Arthropoda; class Insecta; order Hymenoptera; family Encyrtidae; genus Copidosoma; species Copidosoma floridanum. Next base: position 27,190,999 of record NW_028321898.1, on the reverse strand, counting down.
AAAGAGAGAGAGGAATATAAAATAAAAGTAAGTACACGTACGAAGCGAAGGGCATGCATTAAAAGTACTCGGATGGCAGCTGCGGTGGTGATGCATCATTGGAATGTAGGTCGCGCGCGGCTTTTCCAACAAACACTCGCTGCACTATAACCCGCGAATATGGCTGCTGCAAGTGTACAAGTATACATATAAATGCACATACCAACGTTGGTATTATAGGATATCCTCCGACTGTATATCTTTTCTACGATACCAATACTATAATTATATACATTTTCGCGGGGGCGTGGGCGTGCGTTACGTCGTCGCGTGTATATATTTAAACGTGCGTATGTATACCTGATGTACGCGTGGTGACGTACGCCGTTAGGTGCTATAGATACGTATAAAATCGACGAGGCAAAGCTGACATGTAGGTATGTATAAATATATAGCGACATCTAATTTTAGACGCGAGGACAAAGTTTTGACACTCCAATCCTTGAAATTCTTCCGCGTTCGGATTTTTTTTTCCTTCGTCCTTTTCGTACGATTACAAGGATGCAAAGTTTCCAATCACGTACAGAGCTACCTTGTGTACGTTCTGCTTCAATCGGTTGGCTCTTGCGCTACAAGGGCTTCCAACGCACCCTTGGACTTTCGGAATTGATTTTAGTGCGCACCTCTACGGGGAATCCCACACCTGATCGAATAACAGTACCTATACACACGTACACCATACAGTCACGGGGATTAGATATTCAAAAGCAAACACGTCGATGAACCTCGTACAAATTCATCTCGGGTTCACGTATGGAGAGGACCGTATACGTTATACAGCTGAGCCATTGAAAAAGTCTATACGTGGACGGTCGTTTCTGAAATTTACAAAAATTAAAATTAAAAAAAAAAAACGAGCTAGTTCCGTTCACCCCGAGAGCCTCAAGGGCTGCAGAGCTCCTGGTGTACACCCGAGTCCTTTTAAAGGAAACAAATGGTCTTCCTTTGAGGGGAATAAAAATAAATAATAGCGATAAAAGAATTTTTAAAACCCGATCTGTTCGTTATGTACAACGACGCCGAAGAAACACAATGCAGAACCGAAGGAGGAGAAGAAGAAGAATATTATTCTCTCCCGGACTGTTGATGCTGCTCGTGGTTTTCAAACATGTATATAATAAATATATATACGATATATACCACACGGGCGAGTATGGGTGTACATACACAAAAGCGTCGTATCTTGGTTCGATCGCGGAGAGAGAGAAAAACTTGAGGGGTCTTTGTGCGCTAGGTTTTTAAAGGCCTGCAGCGGCGGCGGAGTGGCGTACGTGACGCTTCGTGCTATACGTGCCATCTGCCACGGTTTCACCAAAGAGAGAGGGAACACACGCGCGTGTGTACGGACGATGTGGATGGGACGCTAATGTGTGCCTATATGGCAGACCGGGAAATCGGGGCGTTTTGTTATTATTATCATCATGGATTGGGCGCAATGCATACACATGACGGTGAAGTGTTCACGTAACCACGCGTATATACGGACAGTATCACGAAAGTTGATTTTTTGAGGACTCTACATGAGGAGAGCTAGATTCACCAGACTCTTGTATACCATTGAATTATCTATACGCACGTGTGTATTACATAACCCATTGAAAAAAAGACGATTCAAACGTGACAGAATCGCGCGAACGAGTGTGAAATTATGAAATTACAGAGATAAGGGGGTGCAAAACAAAAAGAGAGAGATATCGCAGAGGGAGGAGGAGGAGAAAAAAAAACATCACAGGAGCAAGCCGAGCGCGAATGAGAGAAATTCGAGCGGGGATGAGCGTGTGTCGACTACATACATACACATGTATGAAACCTTACCCTCTTGCGAGTTGGGGAAAAAAAAAATGTAAAAAACAAAATCCAGAGAACAAAGGGTACGTATACATATAAGAAGATCTCACGATTGCGCTCTGTTTTCGCCACCCCCTAGGGACTCCCAACCCTCTCCCCGGCAGCTTCGATGCACATCAGCTCCCAATCCCCGTTCGATAATATCCCCCCCCCCAACAACCCTATATACTTCTGCACGACCGACGATGGCCTGAATAAATCAATACACGTGTCTGCCGCTCTTGGCGCTCGTTGCAACCACGACGGACCTTAAACTCGTATATATAGGGTGGGTGCATGTGTTTACATGTAGCTATATGTATGTATACGTACGCCGTTCAAACGTTCAGAGGCTCAATTCGCTCGAGTCTGTTTAGCGAGTTAGGCAAATCGACAGCCCGGTTTCGAAGCTACCCCGGGAATTTCGACTCTGTTTGGTAAAGCATGCGTGACCCCTGTTGTGCGTTTTCATTCATTACACGGAGTAACAAAAATCTATAGTTTTTTTTTTTTTTTTTTTTATATTATAGTGCTCTACGTCCGGCTCCTTTTTAATAAGGGCACTACAATGGGCACTTAGCACTTGGGAGAAGGAAGGGAAGAGGGATGGGAAGCCTCCCATCACTGGGAGGGGGGTAGGGGGAATTAGGCAAATTTGCTGCGAGAAGGTCGCCTAAACCCTCCTCGAGGAGCATTGCGTGGTGAAAAAGCACATGTGAAAGACACAGAGGTACTTTGCCCGTAAAAGTCGCACTGGCCGGGAATTGAACCACGGTCTCCCGCGTGCCAATCCACGACCTAGCCGACCGAGCCACCGCGCGCTCAAAAAAAAAAAAAAAATCTATAGTTAACCCGTGCATCTAAATCAAATGTACAGTATAACCGTTGTTTGGAAAAAAGATCGATCAGGGCGCAGTGGGGCATATTCCTCTTCACCTGAATCTGCTGTCCTCGGATCGTCTACCTGCATTTCCAACAACTAGAAAGAGGGAAAAACAAACAAATAGAGAGAGTACGGGGAGAGTCAAGGCGCTCGCTTTTTTATTACCATTATGACGAGGTACCTGCACTATATGTATATACTTAAGGACGTTCGGTAGAGATAGCGGGGGGGGGAACCCCTTGCGGGGCAAGGGGGAAGTAGCGATGAGTGAAGACTTGGCATCATCGCGCGGGTCTCCAATGTGTGAATGTTCATGCGTATACACACATCAGGTGGTGTGCAATCTGCAATGTCTGCACTGTCTGCTGCGTCGGGTTACGGCAGCGTATGCGTATATTTGTAATGTATTTGTGCTAAAGATGTAAGTATTTGATTTTTATTCGTTATAACAATGTAATAAAAATGATTAAATAATTAAAAAGACTTGTGACAGATATGTACATACAATTATATTCGTAGCTAATGTTAATAAAATTCTTGAATTTTTATGTGACTTGAAAAGTCTCATTGAAAGTGATATGTTAAATAATTAGGACAGACTCTAGTTTCTGCGATTACTACAAGCATGTGATTTTGTTATCTTGTGTAAAAAAATTGTATCGTATAAAAATTACAAACTAAAAACTTTATTAAGAAAAATAAATATGTGTTATTATAATACAATGTTTTGTTATGGGTACGGGTGGAACCTATGTACATATACTCACACACATATGTAAGCTTATGTTTTATACAGAAATACATAAATATCTACCATAATATTCAAATATTTATACTGAAATGTATGTCCTGGAACATTTTGAATTTCCCGCTTCTTGCGACGTTGCCATTACGTTTTTGTCGAACTATCATTTAATTTTTTTATTTATAAACTAATCAGACAATCGTCGCGAAACTTTGTGTACATATATTTAATAACATTATCTGTGACATGTAAAAAAATTGTAGACATTCATCACGACAATTTTTTTTAAACTGAGTTTTTATATCTTTCCCCATAAGTGACCGTGTGAAAATGACTGAACTTTGAAATTCAATATCTCGGAAACGAAACAGACGAACCTCTTGAAATTTTAACAGCTTCATTGTAACAACAATAAGAACGCCTGGTTAAAGTTATTTCAAAAAGATTCATCACTGGGTTCTATCTCTACCGAACGTCCTTAAATATATGTATATCATCCCGGGGGGAGTGTATATAATATAGCGACGAGAGAGTCGAGCCCCCGGAGCTTATATAACAATACAGACGTATTATATAGACGTAGCCCAGTAACCCCACATCGATTTTCTCACGCTACGCTACAACAACACCCGCCCCCTCGCGCGCCGGCGGCGCTGAACTCCGCACGAAGCGCGACCGCGTCGTCCCGAATAATATGTCACGCGTAATAAATTGATACCGAACTCTCCGGTAGGACGATGTATATAAATATGTGTACCTGTAAGGGAAAGGACGGAAGGGAGAGAGAGAGAGAGAGACCTTGTTGATCTATGCGTGCAAGGGAGAGAGGACTTACCCAGCTGTCGGCAAATATCGGCCCTGAGGTGCGCGGGCAGGGCTTTCTCCTTGAGCAGGCCCTCGTAGTGCTCCTTCGCCAGACGGTACTTGCCCTGTATCTCGTGCAGGTGCGCGATGTGGAACTTTACTGCAACAGCATCAAGTTTGCCTTAAGCTTATGATTCTACCTGCACATGTTAAGGGTTTGGCTGTTGCCAATTTGGGGCGTGTTTGTCTCGAGGAATCTTTTTTTCTCGGATAATCATCGACGGGGTTTTTGGGGATTTCTTTTTTTTCTTCTACGTCTTTTATCAAGAAATTGGTGGATGGGAATTTTACAGGTTGGTCAGATTTATAATTAGTTACTTGTTTCACGAAAAGCATAAACAAACTAAAATTGTTTTTTTTTCTTCTCAATCATCGATAAAAAAAAAAAAAAAAACACATCATTAGGAGTGAAGTATACATGGGTTTAATTGAATTGAATCCAATTCCCTTGAAATCTACCAACACTCGACTTCAAGTTCATTATCGTGACTCACTTTTCTTCCGCACAGCTTCTCCGCGTGTATTTTTGCTCCATTTTAACGCACGTATAGTCCGATTCAAAGTTATTTTTGTTCATTACTAGAAGCCTTTACAACCGCACGACTGAGTAAAATCATTGCCCCAGCCATTCGCGATTCTCGATCTACTAGAGTTTATACCGATGACTCAGCTCTTGAAGAATCGACTGTGAATCTCATGGGAAAACGTTGTCCTCGACAACACATCAAAATAAGTAATCGAGTGAAAAAAGTACATACAAACAAAAAAGTTTTCTTTATCCAGTTTTCAAGCGAAATTCTTATTAAAAAATCAGCAAGTTAAAAAAAAGCAAACACTTGCACCGTTTTTCTATTTAGCAAAAAAAGCCTCGTATCGACTCGAGCGAGAAAATCAAGACCGACTCGACGTGGAGGGGAAAAAAAAAAAAAAAGAAAACACGTGCGAACTTAGCCTTCAACTTCTCGCTAGCTTTCCTTTCTATCCCTTCCTCACCGTCGACGCGTCATCATTACAAATTCGCGGCGAGCCTTCGGCTAACTATGTGTAAACCGAGAAAATTAACATAGTTGAATCATCAAACACAGCTCCCTCCCCTATCCTCAACCCGTCGCAGCAATGAACGCCGATTCTTTTTATCGATCAGTCGAGTAGTGGAACTCTCGGAAACCCACCAGTGTTTTGTGGTTTATCGGTCTCGACCGTTACTCGCTAGTCGATTCACGTGAGGTTTTTTTTTTTTTTTTTCTACCGAGGTCAAGGCACCACGAATCGGCCAACAAAAAAATCAGTATAAGGATCCAATAACGAGCAAAGAAAAAGTGTCGAACGTACTTTCAAGCTTGGAGAAGGACGCAGGCGTGGTGACGTCGATGAGGGCGAGCGTGAGGTGCTTGAGGGATGCTTCAAAGTCACCGTGGACTTTCAGCATCAAGCCCAGCCTGAGGTGAACCTCGCAGGCCCGCGGAAAGCTTGGCTCCACCCATAGCACCTGCTGAAAGGCCTTTATCGCCCTGAAACACAAAAAAAGCCAAACATTCACTTATTTATTTTTTAATAATATGTAGATACAAACTAAGCATGTGATTGCTCATCATTCATAGTAATATAAAAATTTTTGGGAATTGGTTACCACTTAAATATAGAGTCTGGTCTAAAAGAGTTTAGGTACTTTTATCCATTGGTATATATATGTAAAAGATGAATTTTCTCAAAACTGCAGTTTCTCGAGGATCACGAATTATTGAAAACTTCGAGAAAACCTTTGCATTGCCGTACGTGCCGACGTGGGTATGGTTTTTCCCGCAGTCTATGCGTTTAACCCAGATTTCCCGGAGCCATTCCTCCATCCGACCGTGAAGAGAGAGAGAAACTGCTCGTTTCAACAATCTTTGGGGACCCCATTGTGCTCGACAATAGCTTTTTGTTCGCAGGAGTGTTGTGCAATGGTTTTTGCTCCCCTCTGATGTACCTATCTGCTCTAGATGAGTTTCCAGCCGTTTCAAAGGGGAAGAAAAAAAAAATACCTCAGATCTGGCATTACAACACGATTGCCCGACTGCTGTCTCTATTTCCTTAGCTTCCGGACACTGGATTAGTCAGCAAATCGTTTGGCTTTAAAGCTTAGCTCACTTATGTGTTTGATTGAAAAGCGGATGTAGAGTGGCTAATCGACGACGATATGCGGGTTACGTAAGGGAAATTAAAGTGCGGCGCTCGCAAATTTGCATCGCAGTATTTTGATGATAAATCGTCACGGTAAATTTTGGATAGATTTGCCGTACGAGAGACTCATTGTTCAATTGGTACACAAAGTTTAAACAATTTGACGATCATTATATGTTATGGTTATGGCCGAACCAGATGGTGGTGTACGTGCGCTGGAAGGGATTTCACCTGTATCTGTATACTTTTACGACCGAGCCACTTGCCGAGTGAGAACCGTCTTAACTAAACTTGACTTGACTCGTTTTGAACCGTCGATAAATGCGTGTCTCTCGTTATGCTGCGAGTACTCTGCATCGACTGAACAATATTTTTTGGACTGTACATTACAGAGATAACATCCTTTCCAAGACACGTACCTACTTTGATATCTGGTTCAACGGTAACGGAAAAAGTATTTTTTCCTGCTTTTTTTGGGACCACTGAGGCAATGCTACAGTTATTACCACCAAATTCATGGTGATCTCGGTGCTCTAGAAATCAGGGACAACTAATGATATCAACTTGCAAATAATTGATCCTAACGATACATACATATAATCTACCGATTTCACGTGGATGTACCTGAGAGCTGCACAAATGTCAATGTCGTTTGACTTTCTAAAATAATGTAACAGTACCTGTAAGTATGACGTGTACTCCATAATTAAACTCCTTGTGACATTCATACAAGCGACGAGAACAGAGCTAGTACAATACCGATCGCGAAACCCGAAGAAGCATCACGAGAGCACGCGCGTGCCAAAGACATACAGGCCTTGCGAATAATCTATATGTGTGCATAAACATATGTGTACACGTGCACCCACACACACGCGTGCTTTCCAGTGGGACATTTTCTTGAGATGTGTATATCCTCAAACACGTATCGTGTGCGCGCGTGGTGTGTAATAGGCAGCCCTGAGCCTCCGCGACGCGTATACGTTAAACCCGTATACGTGTAGTCAAGGACGCGCGCGAGCCGTCGATTTCCTACGTCAGCTGATGATGGACGCGTACAATTCACTACAGCGCCGAAGCCTCGCGGAAATCTACACGAGCGATCACCACTACGCTCTATTTTTGTGGCACGCGCGCGACAATGTACCTTGGTAATTTTTTTTTTTTTTTTTTTTTTTTTTTTTTTTTTCTGGCACTAGAGGTAATGTTTTGATTCTCGTACGTCGAGATAAGAATATACATTAGATAACTGTACTGTTATACTCGCGACGTGACAATCGAAAGAACGGCTGCGCGACCGGCGGCGAAGAAAAAAAAGGTTTTATCGCCTCACAGCTATCACTGTGTCCCCTGTACAAATCATCGCGCGAATGTAGGTCGGAGCACTCTAACGGCTACGGCCCCCCCTTGTAACTTATAATACACGACAAAAAACGAGCACCACCGCGAATAATGTTTTTTGTTCTCGTTTACGTGCGTGTGGACGCTCGCGTGACTCTCTCGGTGATACCGAGATGCGAAAATCAAAAAGGAAACCAAAAGGGGGACAAAAAAGAAATCGAAAGGGCAAGCGCAAGTGCAGGGGACGGATGCAAATTTACCGCTACTACAGCTCGAACGGGTTTTAAATTGTGCGACAATGAGCATGAGGGAGAGAGAGAGGGAGTATATATAGAGGAGGAAAAAAAAAGCGAATTAATCAAATTGCAGCGTCGACGGGCGCAAAGTGTCGTGTGTCTCGGAAATCTTTATTCCGGACGAGCAATTGTTGCGCGTTCCTCCCATTGTGGAACAACATGTCGTCTGGACAACACCTACATCACAACAGGTTGATGACTCGACATCGATAGATTATCGTGTGCATAGTATATGATTTGCGTTAAAGGGTATAACAACGCAAAGTTGTATAGTTGTAATTAAGACCGTGCATGCAAAAAGACCCAAAGTAAGGCCATAAATCACAATCGGTAATCGTCAGCAGCACCTGTAGATGCGTTTATACGAGGGAAATAACCCTAGATTCCTACGGTAACAACGATAAACCATAATTTACGGACAACCAGTTCAACGGAGACAACTCGACAATGTATAACAAAGCGCTTCTGGTTTTCGCGTATATATTTGTAAACATCAATATCACGTACCTTTTCGAGTTTGTTCATCGCATCTACCTACAGCCTACCAAGTGATACCGATATCCCTACGTATACCTCGTGGTCATTGAGCAGCGGTATAAATGTACAGAGGACATGGGCGTTTCCGATGCGTGCGGTTATCGCACGGGGTTTGGCTACTTATACGGACCTTTACCACCACCGCGTATACCTGTGTACAGATAAAAGACCGCTTTTCGAGGGAGCAAGAGAGAGAGAAGGGAAAAGCGGGGGAAAATAGCCTTTACCATCACAGGGTTTAACAGCACCCTTGGCTCTGTATAGGTACACTTTTGCGGATTTCAAGGGGATTTAAAGACGTGACGTGCAGTATACACCGGGTTTACGCGTATTTTATTTCACGAAAATTAGGGGACTCACGGGATTCCTCGGAGGATTTGCAATGGACCTCTCGACCGTACACCTATACACGGTCACTCTGGGCTTGAAATGATCGGATTACCCGGTGATACACTTGGGATTATTGTTTTTCTAAATTCGTTTACGATACGAAAGTGTCGCAGGGACAGTAAACGCGAGTCGAGACCGGAGTTCATAGAAAACGCTGATGATACACGTATGCACTTTTTCCATGTCCTCGGCGGTGATTTACATCATCCCGACATTGAGAACATTGGGACGCGCGCGCTAGCTTTGTGTCTCTTGTGTAGTCGGAGTAGAGAAAAAAAAAAAGTCCCGTCCTCTTATCTGGTATACACGATGTATTCTTATTTCTCTTTTACTTGCAAGTCATAGGATACGTCATATAAGGCGCGTATTTTATTTTATTTTTTTTTTATAAATGTGCAGTTTATCTCGTGCTCGCAGCATTGCGCAAACGTTGTTTACACGCACTGGGGCTCAGCACTCACCGAACGATGATAAGAGAGCTGTATCGTCGTCGAGAGCGCGAAGGCCTGTCGTGCGCGATGACATGCCGTTTTTTTTTGTTCGCAGAGCCGATAAATAATCGTGAATCAACGTTCGGTTTATTGTATGCTTTAGTTTTGAAAAAAAAATTTACCGCCCAGATGAGACCTTGTAAACCCATCAACTGCAAAGCCTCGCGAGGTGAATGAAAGCACATCAGCTGATGGGGAATATCGAGTGAATCAAAAAGTCTCGGAAACCCTATGGATCGTACAAAAATGACGTTGGGGGTTCGGTATACATTGCGCAACGATCACCCGCGCTAGAGAGTACATATTATGTGGTATCTGGTTGTGCTCGTTCGATGGCGATAAGCGAAAGCAGGGAGAATAAGAGCGAGAGTCTCTCGGGATTTGTTGCATTGCAGATCGTAATAGCCGACCAGTCAGCCATTGCAGGCAGACAAGCGGCATACAGGAAGACAAACGATTTCCTCGTGGCCTACTTTATGGGGACTCGTTCTCCTCCGATACTAATACCTATATACCATACCTACGTATATGAATGTATACTACTCTCGTTCCTGATGTCTGGTATATCTCCTTGTGATCTCTGGCTACGTGTGCGCGTGAGCGTGTGTTTGGTACACGTATATATATATATATATATATATATATATATATATATATATATATATATATATATATATATATATATATATATATATATATATATATATATATATATATATATATATATATATATATATATATATATATATATATATATATATATATATAAAATTTAGCCAAATTAGATGCTGGATGTATATGGAAAGGTGCGGATAAGATCGCTGTTGGAGAAAAAAGGGAAGGTGCATGGAGGTAGAGATGGATTGCAAAACGAGAGATTACAGCTCATCGTCTGTCGCATGCGATGCGCGGGTATACAATTTCATTGGCGACTGATTACGAGGTTTGACGCGAATCTACAATAGGAGGTTTTGCTTCTTGAAGGATGACGAGGAGGATATAAATTTCTAACGACCAATTATGAGACTGACCCGACGACGGACACGCCGAAACCACTGGCAGAGACAGAGTTTGTCCGTCTATACAATATTATGTATTATGTGGAAATGTAATGACATATCGTGTTGGTGGAGCAGCTCTACAGGATGAAAAATGATATTATTTTCTGTGACCTGCATAGGTCCTCGAAACTTTATTGTACCCAACGACTCGGCAGCAACGACAGTAGTGCCCGTGTAGTTTTGCGCTGCGGCATAAATTAGCACGACAGTCCACGTAATTTACGAGACGATTCACTCGTCGTCTAGTCCTGCAAAATTGGCTTTGTGTGCGGTGGTGGCGCGCATGGAGGGACGGAAAAAAAAAAGAAAGAGGTGGACCACTTGGGCTATTGTGGTCTGTGATTCACTTTCTCCTAATGCGCTCTGCGCCGTTGTCGTAACGAACTTTACTGCATCCGTTGGTACACGTTTGTTTGGATACACACCGGTGCTGCCGTGCAAAAAAAGACTTGGGCATGTAACGAAGATTTTTTTGTTTTTTGTTTTGCAATGACCAAGTGGTTGTCGTCGAGACTAGGATAGATGTGAAGCTAAATGGTCGTAACTTACGTTTAAAGTTTTCAAAAATTGACGCTGGCCGTGCCTGCTCAACTAAGCATCCATTATCCACGGGTGCATGAATATTCACGTAACGTAACGATAATGCATATATATATATATATATATATATATATATATATATATTTACGTTTATTGCATAATGTATAATAACGGAACGAGCAGCCCACGCGCGAAAAGCTCGATGCAATCGCGGGCGTTCTATCGATATATACATATGTAATGAAACATGCGCAGCCACGTGTTGTGTGCTGCATCATCGTGCGTGCATGTATTGTGTGTATAAGTATATACGAGCAGGTCGACATAATATGTGTTGTATGCGTGTGTTTCAAGCCTGGGAAAAGGGGAGAGAGAACGAGAGGGATTGATTGATGATATTTTACGCTCAAAGACGGCTTATCGATGCATGACGCTCGAGAGGTACTTATACGTATGCACATTACCGAGAGGGATGGCCAATTCATGTATACACGCGAGCAATGTGAGAAACTCCTTGACGTTGCATTGCTTTTAAATCAACTTGTTTCTTTTTTTTTCTTTTTTTTTTTCATACCAAGAAACTAAAGACAAAAATTCAAAATCTAAGGACAGACGTTAACGAGCAGTGAATTGTCTTTCACTATAGTACTTATTTCCAATGTGGGCATCGGGCGCGAGAGAAACAATGGAGAAAGAGACTGACAGCAGCCGCGGAGCAGCAAGTTTCCTTGCAAAATCAATATTACACAACTTCCGGAGTAACAAAACGCTCACCCCTTCATCACGTCAATTCGACACACACGATGAGGGTCCCGTCAAATTCACCGAACACGTTCACAACAACGAAATTGCGTTTGTACCGACGATGATTTGAATTACGTAAACGGGGGGTGTCCCTTGGTTCTGGATTACTTGCAATGTACATACGAATTAATCTCATTCGATGCGCTTGGTGGACCATTTTCACGCGAATTGCGTTTGGGGATGTAAGACCTACCCTGGCATGCAATCGTTATGTACAATGGAGATTTATAAAGGGTTGCGTTTAAAAAAAAAAAAAAAAAAAAAAAAAAAAAAAAAACCCTAACATATCGTGGCTAATTAATCGGAGCTTTCTAAAACCACGACGCGCGACACGGGGCACATGAAACACGCTCGAGCGAACATCTTAGCCAAACAGTTTATAGGTACGAGTGCGCGAGAGGCCGCTAACTTATCGCCTAATTAAATTTAATAATCCAATTACGGGGGAAAAACAGTTGTTGCGCCACACACGAGCACATATTTACTTACAGACACGATGAAAATCCGCAAATCTGCAACAAAAAAGGAGAAAAACCGAAAAAACAAATTGGGCAACGCGCGCGAATTTCTCGCGGCTACGGTATGGTGCCACGTTTTTCCTGCAGCTGTTGCTGCTCGTGTACAAAATACATGTATATACTATGGGTGCACGAACGAGCTATCGTTGCAAAATCGAGGCCGCGCGTTACTTTTGCAATACTTAGCTGCACTGCAAGCACGTCTCTGTGTATATATGTGTACTTCAAAACTCCGTAGCGGGTATACTTTGATTTTTCACCTTCAATTGGTGCGTCAATCGAGAAAAAAAAATGATTTTCTCGCGTTACAATTGTGTACCTATACGTAGGCCTTTACTACCTTATATCGTCACTCATAAGGGAAAAAATAAAAGGGACCGACCAGCATCCGCCATTGCACCACGAAACGATATAATGTAGCCAATAACAATAAATTACAATCAATAAAACCTAGACTTTTCGCAACAACGTCCATACATATTGTGTACACCTCCCTCGCAATAATAAATCCAACGCGCTATCTCTCTCCTCGCGGTGTAATAATGGCCCTCTCTCTCTCTCAGGCTTCGAGGAAGCATAGGATCTGTATGAGGCATATCTCCTTGTGGCCGAGATAACGCTGTATCAACTCTTGTAGGCTCGTTCAAAGTTCAAATACCTTGGGCCAGACAAAAAACAGTACATACATCTAATCCGTAGTGAACGTAACCTGCGGTAACAAAAAAAAAACAGGCGAACCAATTGACCCGCTTGCATTGTATACTGTTAATTTTTTTTTGTGCAAAGCCACACGATGTGGACGATGGGCGTTACAAAAAAGAGAGAGAGAGGCTTTTGCAATGTACGTTATATACATTAGGAGTGCGCGTTGTTGGTGTTGTAATTTCGCGTCCAAAGAAGAAGAGCAGCAGAATTAAAAAACTATACTTGCACGTGGACGATTGCCAGTTAAGGACGATGTGCCAACGCGTATAACTAATGCAAAACAAGTCCTTCATTTTTGTTTTTTGTTCGGTTGATTATTGATTACGGTCGGTTGAAAGAAAATAGAAAAAAAAAAATTTGGATTGGCAATAGGTGGTATAATGAGATATGGGGTCGCGATTGGAAAGGAATAGCTGCTGGCTGTATATTAGCGGCCGTTGCGCAAAGTGGAAATCGCAATAGAACTAAATAAAAAAAAGAAAAATAATAACAGTGCAAGATGAAGATTTCCAGACGCAGCTTGGATACGCGATGATGCGGTTGGAGAAAACGTGCGTCTGGTTGTAAATTGAGATTGTAGACAAGTGACATTGCGAAGATGATTGAGGACCAGTGTATAAGGTACACTGGATTTTTTTCAGTAAGGTGATCGTGATGTAACTATTTTTTTGTGCAAGCTGTGTGGAGATTCAAGTACTGCGATAACGAGTGATACAAAAATCATGACTAATGAAAAATAAAGGCAATTGATCGATAGACATACATTCTAGCCATATCCTTAGCAAAAAATATTACGTCCGTATTTTTTATTGATCTTTAAAAAATACCAATAACAATTTCAAGTCCGCTTATTAATTGTTAATGAATTTAGATTTTAATAAAAAAATTGCCCAATCAATAGTTGATCAAAAAATGCATGGCCTCATTCGTAACGAATTAAGCAATTTGTTTCCATCACATTAATTGGCTTGAATTAATTAAAATTACCTAAACTAACACTTGTAAGTTGCAATAAAGTAGAAAAAAGAAGAATAAAAAAAACCAAAAGAACAACGTTAACATGTTGGCCAAAAAAACCAGACAAAAGACACGAGAAGGCCGTTAAAAAAAAGCACCTACCCTCGTCGAATCGTGTATTGCAATGTTAACATGTAGGTACCACATATTCATTGAAAAAGAAAAAGTAACTGTCTGTTAGGACAAAAAAAAAGGTCAGCAATAACGATCGAACGCACGTACACGTGTGTACGTGAAAATATAATGTACCCGCTCAGCAGCCGTTCGATAATAATCAAGGATCGATAACATTATACCCGTAAACGAACCCATCGAGGACACATCTTACCTACATACGTGTTTGTACCGTGTACGCAGGTGCGGTGTATGGGTACAAGAGTAAGAAGAAGCAAAAGAGAAGGAGGAAAAAAAAAAAAAAAAAAAAAAAAAAAAAGAGAAGAAGAAGAGAAGCAAACGAGCCGAGCAGATGCATCTCGTCGTTGTCTTTGTCGGTATAGGCATATACGCGTACATGTATATATATAATATAAGTAAAAGTCGGACGATGGCACGTGCCACTGCAGAAGCAGCAGCTGTGCAGGTGAGGCAAAAGAGAGGCGCGTGCGTGCTGTCCGAATAAATCTTGCAACGATTGCTCTTAACGGACTCGGATGCTCCTCCTCTCGTATGTACACGCTCGGCACTTCATTATTTTTATTTCGCTTTTTCCCTTTTCCTCTACGCTTACTTATTCGCGTGATGGATCTTGGCGAGGCGGTGCGCGGGCGATACTCTCGACACGATGTTTTAACGGAGGCGTCCCGTCCAATTGAAAAAACCTTTTCAACGTATTTTTTTTTTTTTTTTTCATGCCCACATTACGACGTACGTGATACTTGGGCGATTTGGCTTTCCAAAACACGATCAACTTCCTGCCACACGAACCCGTACGAAACTTCAACAATACCCGAGTCTTTGCGCAAAATTCATCATCTGCGCGCACGTACAATATAGGTACTCGTGCTCTTGATAAATATTTATTAGCGCGCGAGCCGCAGAGTTGTGTTTTTTGTTTTTTTTCCTCTCTTCGCGCCGCGGCGAGCCTCATAAATCACGGTCTCCTTCGTATTACGTACACACAATAAATTATATATATACTTAAGTCGACCCATAATCTTTTTGCCCAGGTATGATGTATAAATTACCCGTCGCAGATTTTTAATCGCCGCGCAGGCGTGCCTGCTTTAACATTTCACACGGACTCTGAAGAAGCGAGCCTCCGATTCGTCCCGCAAAATTTACATCGAGGTCCGACGCCGGAAGAAAGTTTGTCCGGAGTGTATATAATGTGCAAAGGGACGATGTGGAGGGTAAATAAATAAAAAAACAAAAAAAAAAAAAAAAAAATTCTCAAAGTGCTACCAATATGGCGAGAGCAGGTGCACAGCAGCACACTCGTCCCTGCCTCCCCCTCCCTTGGCGCGCGCAATCCGGCACGCGAGCGTCTTTTCTCCCATTCCCGCTCTTTCTTTGCCATATTTCACTCTCTCTCTCCCTGCGTCTCGAGCTGCGTCTTAAGTGCGTGTATATATTACACACATACTCTCTTCCCGTATGCCAGACTACGTGTAGCTTTTGTTTCTCTTTGTATGCTAATTTCGAACTGCTCTGGGATTAATTTTTTTTTTTTTTTTCCCCAACTTTTCGCGCGTCTCCCTGATTTATTGCCGATATTTTCCTATGATTGCACTCTCAGGGAACCAAAAATGGATTAAAAAATAAAAAGGAAACGCACCATGTTTCGCCGAATGGAATCAAGATATTGTGTACGTGCTCGTGTATGTGCGTTTACTCAAATTAACCCCAATCAGCCCTTCGATCTGGAGAAACACGCGAATTCCATCTCGTCTTGTGTGCCCCTTTCCTTATCCGCACGCCAACTAACTCACGGACGCGTGAAAATTATTCAATTAGCCGCTTGGCACGCGCACGTGTACTTGATATTTTTTTTTCACCCCTTGAACCTCGCACATCGGGATGTATCGCTTACCCCCTTGATCGCGCTTATATTTAGCTTGGAAAGCAAGAATATGATATCCTTTCGCGCTGTACTATACATACAGAATCAAATAGAGTAACTTTAGCGAAGGAAAAAAAAAGAGAAAATCCACACTCTCGACTCGAAAAAAGACGCAACAACAACACGCATCGGTCGCCAAGAAAGAGGGAGATCCCGTGCTGCGATACGGTCACAATATTATATATATGTGGAGGCAATGTGTGTGCACAGACGATGCACAATGCAACGTTGGGTGTATATAGGCGTGCTCTCCCGATGGCAATCGCGAAAATTGTCCAGCTGTGCCCTCTGGTTGTCGACGTGTCGAGGGAGGGTTAATTAGGGGAGGAAATCGCTGTAGGTCGTGATTACAAAAGCTCCTTCGAAAAAACGCCAAACTGTGCTCTGTGGGGATTTTTTTTTTAATTGTTCCGTTCAAGGCGGTGTCTTTGTCCGTGGGTACATCGAATCACGTGCTTTTAATATTTATCAAGTACTGAATCGTACGCGTCGGAAACGAGGTCGGAGGCAAGGGCATGTACGAGCTTTCGCGCAAACGAGAGAAAAAATTACAGCTGGTGCTGTTGTCTCGTACGGTAGCTTATTCTTTTATTATGTCGTTTTCCTTACTCACCACTGCGCAGCCAAGAAACAAAGCAGTTAGAGATACGATAATAGACAGTTCGATGCAAGTATACAATAGTAGCATAGATTGATGTTGTCGCATCGGGGGACACTGTGCTCTTTTACTCACCTGAAACATACAAATAAGACATGCCAACGTTAGCCAGATGCTGTTTGTGATGTACATCATGTATTTTAGTAGTAAAAATAAATTAAACTACATTTTCAACACATTTTCCCATAAAAGTATTAAAAAAAAAAAATAAAAAATAAACCTCAAAATGTCTTGAAAAGGCCATCGATTGAATCGTCGCCCGAACGAGTACAACGCAATTATTCGGCCTCCTTTGAAAATCCTCGGGCAAGCCCTCCTCGCCCCCATTTGAAAATCTCCTACATCCTGAACAACAGTACAGAAGCGTCCCTCGATAAATTACGTAGCCCACCCTCTATATACGTATATACCTGTATACAGTATGGTAAGTACAGGGCCCTCTGTATGCAATCCTTTTTTATCGTCGCATCTCCCTCGCGTGCGCTTCCAGCAGTTATACCTATATATATACCTATACCCACCGCAATAACCCTCGATCGAACCCATTTAAAAGTTAAATTATCGAACACTCCCACTTAATTCTCCTCCCCCCCTTTTACCCGCGTCAAACTTTCAACCCCTGAGTCTGGCAAGGAAAGAGGAGACAGACGCGTGGCGCTTACCTCTCGTGTTCCGTAATGCTCCGTCCCCCGACCGAGAGGAGGAGGATGAGGGAAAATAAAACGAGGACGGACGGAAAAAGATCACAGAAAGAAAGATATGAGGGAAGGAAGGAAGGAAAGACGATAATATATATGTAGTGCACGCACGTAATGTTGGGCATGAGTGTTGGATAACTATGTATATACACGGGGCGCAGGATGCGGGCAGCTGCCACCTCCGCTCTCGACGCGCCAGCTGGACGATTGGTTTACGCATACAAAGGTATTTTGTGTACACATGCATCTACGGTATAAAGTATTGTGTATTATCGTAGTACCGATGTGGCCCTTGCTTGCGAAACCTCCCTCCTCGTCTCCTCTCTTTTTTTTCTCCTTCGTTTCTGCATTCATCGTTGACTCGCACGCCAACCTTTTTCCCTCGTTTTTCTTTTCTAGACCATGCGCGTATAGCCCCTGTAGGTACACCTTTGTGCGAGCCAACAAAGTAATACGCTACCACCTACAGACAGACGTTCCATATTTTCTTTGCAAAAGCAATAAGCCTACAGACCTATTAATGTACCTATAGGTATACGTGTAATACCTGGTGCGTGCTCTATTTTTTACGTTGTGTTTGCTTTTTTTTAACCCACGTGTGTATATAATATACACATGTGTGTCTGGAGTCTGTATCATAATAATATACACGTGCACAGGCAGAGTGCCTATTATGTATACTTGATCTTAATCCCATGGTGTGTGTGTACTGCATCTGTTGGAATTAAAATTATCGTTCGGGGGGGCGCGTGTGTGAGGACTGAGAGGTATCGGAGGTATACCTACATTTTTTGGAGAAATCTTTGTCTCTGGCGAGATTTAGCGAAGCGGCCTAAAACCAATCGATACACCTCAAATAATTTGGAGTTTCGAGATTCGTAGAATCCCAATCGTACATGGCCCCCTTTGTGGGTAGTGCAAAAAAAGACATGCCAGCACGATTGTATACTACGTGTGTGTGTATGGTATAATATAGTGCGCGCGTCTCGTCTGGAAACCGCAAAGGAGGTCCGCCGACGACGATTACGGAGGATATCCACCTCGACCGCACCGCGACGACCTCACGCATGTGCGCGTTTGTGTGTACCATCTGAGCGATGCGTATAAAATAATAATACCTACAACACACGCAGAGGCGACATCCGCTCCCGCAACGGAGATCGATTCGCGCGCACCAGCAATTTTCGAGCGTCTCATTGTCTTGGCTCTTTCTTCTTATTCTTCTATACTTTTCCCCTTTTTTTTTTTTTCTTTTCGCGTGCTGCGGATAGATGCACGCCGGTGTGGTTTCGATCTCGGTCTTTGTGTTAAAAAAAAATACAAAAGTCTGGTCGCAGGATAAGAAGAGCGGAAACTCGGTTTTTTTTTCAAAGGGGAAAATTGTCACTTGCGAGGTTTTATTTGTCCGCTTCGTCGAATCGATTGTCCTCGTCTTTTCTTTCAACTTTTTCATTGTGCGGTACAACAAACAAAGGCGAATCATAACACGTGCCTTCAAACTGACGAAGCGGAGTTTAGTTGAAATTTTTTTTTTTTTTTTTTGCAAAGGACGAAACTTTATCCGCAACTGTGTAAAATAGTACAGGCGTCCCGGAGAAGAGACCCTGAGATTCTCCGAGCGCCGCAATTTTTTTTCGCCATCAGCGAACCGTGAGAGAAGGTCGAACGGCAGCAGCGAATGGAAAAAAAGAGGACATCATATATAGAGACGCGATCGAAGGATCAGAGCAGCGGACAGTGCATGGGACCGAAATTTTAATTTAATCCGTCAGGTCCGTTGGTTTTCGAGGTATGCGAGGTCCAAAGGGGGCAAAAATCGGCCAACGCCATTGTTTATTTATTTTTTATGCATAAAACAAAAAAGAAAAAGGAGGAGCGCATTATTTTTATTCTTTCCGAAGACTCGCGATTAGAAATTTATTTATGAGGGGAAAAAAGGAGGAGGAGGAGGAGAGAGAACAAAACAAACGCATTACAACGACGATGATACCCTTTTAATTTTTTGCTCGCGACGGGGCGAATTAACCATTCATTAGCATCTTCCGGCCGCGATGATAATAATAATGACGCTGATAATGGCGACACGCCGTTTCTCCTCCTCCTATCTTTTCCTTCCCTCCACCCTTTTTTTTTTTTCTTCTTGTTCTTCCAAGCGCACCTTCTAACTTTGGAGTTGCGAGGACCATAATTTAAAGAATCACCGCGGGACGGAGTCGCCGTTCGTGTGTATTCAATAAATCGCTCGGCTTTAAAGTTCGGCGCGGTTTTCACCACCACCGCACCATCTCTCTTTCTCCCGGGGTTCTAAATTATCCTCCTCTGCACGGGACACTCGAGAGTTTTTTTTTTTATTTTTCGCAAAGCGGCGACGCTCGAAAAATTATATTATAGCCAGCGCGGCGTGTCCTTTTTTTTTGTTGCCAAACCTCCGATTTTGCATCTCAACGATGTTCAAATCGAGAATTCACGACAAGCGCTGCGTCCGTAAGTCAGATGCTGCAGAGTTGAATTGCGCTACCTATAACGTGTAAATGCGAATAAATGTTTTGCTCCTAGGCATCGTTTTGAAGATACTTTACGACGCGATGAAACGAGAAATTGAAAACATCGAGAATTTTCGATTTTTATATGCGAGAGCCTATTGATTGCACGGCTATTTGAAAGATCTTTTTTTTTTTTTTTTATAGAGAAAAAAAAAATCAAGGCGAGTTCGAGAGTGGTATATAATGTGCACACAAGGTACACTCTGAAAACAACAATGGCACGCAGGGCCGAGGTAATTCAATATCACGGCGTATACGCGAGCCAAGCCCAATAGCCGGTCATTGTGCGCGAAAGACGAATTTCCATATATTTCACCGGCTATGTCGAAGCGAGAAATTCTAGACGACGACGTGTGCGAGCGACAAGACCCTCGGCTCGTGGACGGCGTGGGGACGATAAAGGATTTGCAGACTGTATCAGAACTTTATAATGGAGTAGACTGGCTTTAAGAAGAAGGAGATGAAAAAAAAAAAAAAAAAAAAAAAGATTCCATACATCTTGTAAAAGGGGGCACGTTGATAAGAATGGCCAAAGATGTACTAAATCAAGATGCCGAGGTACAAGGTTCTTTTTTTGTTTTTGTTTTTTTTTTTTTTTTATTCGTCGAGCGTATTGATGCATATGTATTTAGAGGTATAACGTTGGCATTTTTTACTTTTCAAAAGCAGAAATAAAAAGACTGCAATTACCGTACAAAAAGGGAGAAATTTTCAATGGCAAGCGAAAAATGTTCCTCCCCTACGCGTTTCACGCACCTTTGGAGAAGAAAAACTGAGGTACACGCATTTTCCATCAAAGAGAGACACCCTATAGCTCTTCCAAAACCAACTGCCATACGTGACGATACAAGCGCTCTGTTTGATAAAAAAAAAAAAAAAAAAAAAAAGGAGGAGGAGAGCGAGGAAAGAGGGAAGCAAACGCAGCGTTGAAAGGAGCAGAAAAAAAGAGGGGGCGGAAAGAGAAGAAAGGGAAGAATCAGGGGAGGGATAAGGCCGGCTTTCGCGCGACCTCGCATTCACGCGCGTCTAGGATATTTTTCGAGAAAAAAAATACAAGAAAGTCTCAGCTGCTCCCTCTTTCGTGAAACTCCAACGAGAGTGATTTTTTTTTTTTTTTTTTTTTTTTTTTTTCGTTGGCTTCCTTTTTTAGCTACTGCTCAGGACCTATGTATATACACGTTATTCTTCTCTTTTGCGGATAGTAATTTTCGGGTGTATTACACTCGAGGGCGCCTTCCGGCTGGTTAGCTTCTTTTCTCAAGTTTGACGGGGACGCATCTGTACGGTCGACACAAAAGAGGGGCATACTGTTTACATTTGCCCAACCATTACTCGTGTGTAATTCGATGTTAATTGAAACGTAAGGGAAAAACCTACACGAGCCAAACAAACAGTAATACACCCGTTACGAGAACCAGGGAGAGCCGATGAAAATTTAATTAACGCCAAAGAGAACCCTCACCCTCCCCACCTACACCACCCAATAAGATTCCACAGGACACGTGTAACGCGATCCTTCGCAACGACTAATAAGCTGTACGTATACAGTGGATAGAGGGGTGTATCTCACGTGTTTCGCCATCAGCATACATATTTTTGTACCCCTCAAACACACGACGAGGTGTGTAGGCCCAACAAACCTAAAAACACACGACAAGTCAGCCGCGTGTCGGGATACACCTATATATGCCCCATGTATGCGTGCCCGTTTAACGTTGGGTATACGAGGAACAAATTAAAAGGACAGTAGCCGGGAGGGAGGGTCATCCGGATCGGACGATTCAATTAACGCCAATCGAGACGAGATGCCGAGCGCCGATTTCCGTATGAACGCACGACGCGGCTCTCGTCAACACTGCTCTCGGTTGTGTCGAGGGGTACACGGTCCTCGGGTTCTCACGACGGGAGGAGACAGACTCGGAATCGAAACACCTTGTGCTTCCTTCGGCGTAGTGTATATATATACATGGCGCGATGGGGGGAACCGGTTGGCTTGGTTCCGCGCCGAACGAGCAGGGGGAGGAAAAAGAAAAAAGAGGAGTGAGCAACGAAGGGAACAAACTACAAGCGATCGCGTTTTTTCGTTTTTTGCACCCACGACGACGGCAGTAGGGCTCGGCGACGGGTGCAATCGGGAGTTTTCGCGTGTACGAGGCCCCCTTCCTTTGCCGAAATGTCTTGATTTTATTTTCTCCCTCTCTCTACTTTGTGGGTTGTTGGGTGCAGATTTTTGGGCTACCGGTCTGGTTTTGTTGGCGATGCCTCGACTCGACATTCCTCCGTTTTGACGAGAGCGGCATTCTTTAGGGACCGTACGAGCGGTAAACGTACGGTTTTTCTCAAAGCTCAAACGCCGCTACGCGCGGTAAAAGGTGCAGTCATGGGTGCATTAGGATGAAATGTACAGCTGATGATACGATTTGCGAAGAGAAACCGGCAAAAGAGAGAAAACCAAGAGGGCACTCGAGACAAATGCGTAATATAGAGCAGCGCAGGGAGTATGTTATACGAGTTTAACTTTGCTGGCTTTGTGTATGGACTGTGGATAAGGAAACGGACGGACACCAAAGTTGAAAGAGGGAAGAAGAGTAATTTTTCAAGGGAGCGCGCTAGGGTGACGAGATGATGAAAGACGACGGCACGCCGTATCGTGAATATTTATGAGCTTTGGTGGTGGTGTCCCGAAAGGGTTGTAAAAAATCATAGAGCACAGCCCAAGAAGGGCGAAGGTCGAGCTTTGTCTACAGGAGTGGTGTGGCATTAGGTGCGGGGGGAAGGAGGTCCTTTTTAATTGAATTTTTGCACTCCCACGTGGGACGCGGGACAAATGAATAATTGATGCAGGTTAAAAGATGCGTTTGAAGTTTCGGACTGCCTGATTCCTTGGTTCCCCTGTAACGCGGTGTAGCATCAGGGGTGCGTTGTGTCCTACGGTTATGTATCTTGACATTGCGGTTAACGCGATGAAGAACAAGTAGTGAATACACGTTAAATTGAAGTTTTACGCCTCCCTACGAGAGACGCATCTGTAATATGAATGTGACACGTGCCGAGATAAACCGAATTATATTTATGTACCCCCCTACCTCTCGAGGAGAAAAAATAAAAATCGAAGGGTCGGCAGAGCGGCATTTCTCACGTCTGGGCTCTCTCTCTCTCGGGTATTTCGAGTTGCGTCAGTTACCACCAGCAGCAGCAGCAGTAGCAGCAAGGAAGAGAGAGAAAAAAATGGACCACTTTGCAGGAGGCTCTTTCGTTTACTCAGAAATCGCGTGATTCTGATGACGTTCATTCTTTGAAGGACTTTTCTTTTTTTTTTTTTTATTGTTGGTGGGTATCGACGAATTTTCTTTGGTGGATGGAAGGGCGTCTGCGAAGTCGTAACTGGTTGGGATAATTGTACCCTCGAAACAACTTCACTTACTGGTTTAGAGCTGCTGAAGGATACATCACCTTTTGAACAATGTAAAATTTATAGTTGCAGTTTTTTTACGATGGACCATTCGAGAGTATGGTAACAAAGAGCCTCGAAGGCACTGTGGGGAAAAAAAAACAGAGATATAGAGGTGAAAGTCACAGCGCAAGTGTAAGTATGTAATGAGCAACAGTTCTCCTTTTCTTTTTCTTTTTTCTGCTCTCAGTGACACACCGTTAAGCCAATATTATACGTTATTCATCCTCGTTCAAGCCGATCCCTTTCGTTCAAAGATAAGAAGACGCGATTTTTTTTGTTTTACAAAGAGTTTCGCAACCACCTCCTCCGGAAAGTACAAACATTTGTCGACGAGGAGACCCGCGTTGCGAGCTGATATTTCGTAAAACAGCGTCAATGTACAGGTGCTCCTGAGGAGAGAAGTCCCGTTGATCCAAGCCTTCGACACCTTACAAAATCAGAATGACGCGAAAAAGGGGTAAAAATGTGCTCCTATTTTCTACAGCCAAGCACACTTTGGGCGTTCGAAACATCGCGTCGAGAGCGTCAGCAGAAAAACACGCCATCCTCGGAGAAGTGCAATATACACAGACTCGAGAGAGCGTCATCGTCAGCAGCATAATATAATTATACACATGCATCGTACGAGCTTATCTTACCCCGCGCGCGTCTCCGATCGAGAGATATCGGGCGTGTGTGCGTGGAGCTGGACACGGAGGGAGGGAGAAGGAAACGGGGGATCGATTTTCGCCGGCTGTCGCGCGAGACGATGTTGCGCCACCCTTCCCCTCCCATGCGTATGTATTATACACGGGTGTATATCCTTTTTTCTCTTCTTCAAAGAGTGTTTCCTTCGATGTGTAGAGAGGAAGAGGCGGATGTGCGTGTATGGGTACATGGCGCACTCGTGCGGATGTAAACGATTGATTTCTCATTGTACGCAGACGTTTCCTGGCTCGACGTTCCTTTTCATCTTTTTTTCTTTCTTTCCGAGGACCGAATTGAGACTTGAAAGGCGATCCTCGATTATGTTGCGCGTTCAACAATGCCTGGGACGTTGGTTTTGTTATGCAATGCACGGGAGATGGATCGGTTTGAAGGGACTCTGGTGTATCGTGAAAATCCATCGAATTGTACAATAATTATCTACCTCAAATACTACGTATTATATAATTAAACGTTACGTCATTTTGTACGTAATAAAACGTGTTACTTTTGTTTCTTAAATGAAAGGACAAAGTGGAAAATCGGTAAGAGATATAAGACATTACCTAAAGAGTAAGATGTATCGGATGTACGAGAGTAACTATGACGCAACCATAAAGTGTGATCAAATGGGTGATAGTGTATGCACTTTTTTGTAGTACTTGAGCGACGAAGACAAGAAAAGTACAAGGGAGGCTTATCGCTGATTTGGAGTCGGTGCCCAAATAATATGTGTTTATGCACATGCGAATAGTCGACTAAACGTGAATCATTTTGGCTGTTGTCTTGCTGTGTACTAACGAGTGTCGTTCTCGGTAATGCGACAATTTTCTACTTTCGAGTACTTACTTACGAACATTAGGGGAGGAAAATTGTAACGACTAATTATGGATCGTCCGTGAAAAATGTTAAATCAATCGCGTGTGAGTATTACGTTTATGTGATGTCCAGGTCAAAGGTTTGACAAATGTGTACGCCCCTGTCTCGACGATGTAATAGTACCATTGGGTCAAAAAGCATCGGTGCGCGATGTATATACGGCACAAATCGAGTGTAAAAATACCAGAGATACTATCTTACCTTCTCCTCCACCCGATTCATTCATCCCTTTTTTTTTTTTTGGCCCCTCCGTTCTATATTCGTTGTGTCGTCTGACCTTCCGAAAACACGAGACCAACTAGTGAACTTTTTCACCCTTGACAAAATAATAATGAAAAAAAAAAGAAAAAAGGTCCGAGTAGCCAATTGTTCGCCCCCATTAAACTCGAGCGGCTTCAATTATACAATGTACATGTGCGACGAGAGAAACAAGAGTACCAAAGCAAGGAAAGGCGAAGTATGTGTTCATCGATTACGTATAATAAGAAAGAAAGAAAAATAACATCCCCACGTCGGCCCAGCATAGCGTGCAATTCGCTGTATCCTAAAGGTCAAATTCCTGCCGGGCTTTTAAACTGGAAAAAAGGCAATCTTCGCCGCCCCCCTAGAAAGAGAAAAAATTCACCACCATCCCCTTCAGCCCCCTCGTCTTTTCATGGGCGCGAAAGCACAACGTGAAATCCCTCCCTCCTTCACTGGTGGTGGTGGGTAGATGTACGTATATACGTCGATCCGAAGGGGTCACCCAACACACACACAGCCAACAACTATCTTATACGCTGATACCACCATCTATGAGTATGTATAGCAACAGCAGGGTCGTCGAAAGACCATTATACGCGCAGGGTGGCATGTATAATAATAATATATATGTATGGTTATATGGGTGGTACAGGCATCAGAGGCAGAGAGCGGGTCAATACTCGGCTCGTCCCATCCGCTTTAAGGGCCGGGCCGAGCTGGGCGTCTATATACGCATGGCCCACGAACGCACGAGGGGAAGAGGGAGCCCCGACGACGAGGACTGCTGCTGGGGGCTCGCCCTGTCGCACCAACACACGCTCGAATATATATATGTTGGGGGGGTACCGGTTGTACACAGATGAGAGGGAGGATGTACGTTGGACCGCCAAGGCGGCTGCCACCGCGCTTCTGCAGCTGGAGAGAGAGAGGGGGCGCGCGCACGCTCGCGGAATTCCTCTCCCCTATATATACATGCGAAGCACGACACGGAGAATATACATAGGCTGTTGCCGCTCGCCGCGTAATGTACGCCTACCCCTTTGCATTTTTTTTATTTTTTACTTACCCGAGCTTGCGATAATGAAGCTTCTTTTTTTTTATTTATTTATTTGTTTATCCCCCTTTCCCTTCACCTTCCCCCGAGGTCCAATATCGATCCGTCGGAAGTAGAGCTGGGTCGGCTATCTCGTTTTCTCTCGGGCGCGCGTTATATCCCGGTGAAATTTTTTTCCCTTCAAAGTATAACCCTTGCGCGGATTTTTCCCGAGCATTTTTTTCAACCCTTACGCGCATATATACGTGTGCAATGGCACATACACCTGTACAGGGTGGAAAGGTATCGACTATTGTTGGGTCGGCCGCTGTGGAAACATTTTCCACCCGTAGGCTTCTTTTTTTCTTCTTTTTCTAATCATTCCTCACCTGCGGTGCGGTATGTGGGTGCAGAAACTGTACACATGGCTCTGCAGCACCGGGAGAAAAATGAGACTCGGCGCGGGCAAAAGTTAGGTCTGGAAGGGAATAATTGCCGAGAGGAAGAAAAAAAAAAAAAAAAAAAAAAAGAGAGTGTAGAGGCTCGGCAGGGGTGATACAGGTATATACGCCAGGCGAGGATGGGAGGAGGTAGAGCGTGATAAACGCGAGGGGTATGGAAATTTCGGGGAATTATGCGGCCCTCTCGGTTGTTTTTCCATTTGCATGAGCCGGAGGGAAAGACGAAAATCTCAGCTGATGCGCTCTCGACTTGATGAAATGTAATTTTCCGTGGGAGTCGGGCTGCTCCTTGTTCCGTTTGTCGATACTAGAGTTCAAAAGTACCCTGGTTATGAGAAAAGCAAATAAGCTCCCCGAGGCACACACGAGAAAGAGAAGGAAAAAAAGGCTCCTTTCCTTCCTTCTCCGACTCTGCTCGATTGTCGATTGTGTAACTGTATGCATGTATAGGCTTCAAGAGCATTTCCTTCGCGCCAGCGATTAGAATCGCATACCAGAGCCAACCCCCTTCTCTTACTCTATGTATACCTGCCTCGCACGCGGACTTGTACGGCTGGCCGAAAATCTATCGGCTCTTTTTCGATTGAGCTCGCATTTCTTGCAAGTTTTTCTTTTTTTGGTTTGTTTGTTTCAAAATGAAACAAATTGTTTGTTTCAAAAGTTGTGTAACAACATGTTATCAAGTGTTTTTTTTTTTTTTTTTTTTTTTTTTTTTTTTTTTTTCTTTTACGAGACGTGAGTGACTAATCGCCCGTTAATGCGTATACAGCGAGACTTTTACGCGTGTAGTCGATAGTAATAGCAAAAAAGAGTGTTGCATTGGATCGTTACTGTCACGCTTGTCGAGCTAAAACGACAGCCAAGACAGAGGAAAAAAAAAATTTACTCAAACCTGTATGTCCTGCACTGCACAAACAACAACAAAAAACTCCCACATCCTATGGTATGCACACCATAGGTATATATATGTATACACAGTACGATCGCGTCGTCGAATCGAAGGGTATAGGGTACCTACCTACACATAACGAAGCCGTCGACTTCCCTACAACGTGAGCGCACGTGACGCCTGACGCTCGCGCGATAAAGCCCCGACCGTCGACGACGACGACACCCCTTCCCCTCTGCCATTATACACGACGATTGATCGCGGCGATTCAACAATAGGCGGCAGTCCGTTACTCTCGCTATACTCCACTCTCTCTCTTTCTCGCCCCCTTTTACATTTCATTTGTATATTATACATATACGGTGTATACAGTACGGTTCAGTGCTGTTGCAGGAGGAAAGCTTTCTCCTCTCACCCCCTTGGCCCCGTCATATTTTATCCCCTCCTATACACATTGTCTCGAGTGTAGATGTGTATATATAGGTTGGAGATCGCACACATGGATACACGTACATCGCGGCATGCATGGGAAGAGTTTGTGAAATTTTTCACGCTCGCGATGCCAACGTTATAATTTACAAGTATATATATATATGGAAAAGGCTGTCATGGGTATGTATGTGTATATTATACAAGCGGGTAGATCGCGTCTATCGAAAATTGGATTTTGCACAGCTACAGCGTGGCGGTGGTGGTTTTTTTTAAAAAAGAGAGTTCACCGTGTCTTTCAAGGCTATCATTGTGAGTCACGAGACTCTGACCTTTAAGTGGTCCATTCGAGGCTTTTTTTCCATCAATTAATTGTATACATGAGCAATTGAAAGAGTGTCCTTTTGTCGTTGCCAATCAAATGAACCGCAAGACAATTCATACCTAGTGTCTCTCTGAAAAAAACGTCTCGTCTCGTTCTTTTATTCATACGTCCTTGTAATACGCGTATACGCAATTGACAAGTAAAAAAAAAAAAATAAAAAATAAAAACATTCGTGTCACCTCGCGATACGATGACAATTGTGGCTCACTATTGTATGGTGCTATTATATACCTACCTGGTGAGCGTAAGCTGACACTTTTATTATTGGGGAAATTCGTCTCGTGTTAACAGTCACATGGGGGTGCACGAGCTCACAAAAAAAAAAAATTGATTGTCACACTCGAGGTGTGATTTCATTTTTTTTTTATTTTTTTTAATTCTTGATTTTGCGTTAAAAGACACCTGGAAAATTCATCCATTTCAGTCAACAAAGACAAACGAAACATCACGAAAATATATACCCAACGCCCACCTCCCCTCCTCCGAAGCTGTAAGGGCAAAAACTTCCAGCCGGTGGTGTCAAAACCGATCGAACTGCCGAGCCTTCGAGCTCGAGTTGGGTCGAGGTCGCCACAAGGGAGGAATAACAAAAAAAAAAAAGCTCCAGACGATGATACTTAGTCAGATACACAAGTTTCATCGCTAAAACACACACGTACCCACACACACACACACAGACGAGTGGGCGCGTTACGATGTACATAGAGCCACCAAATGCGTCCTGGTCACGCTAGCTCGGGAGAACCAGATCAATCTCTCGTGAATAATAAACGAAAGGGCGTAGCGCGGGGCAATAAGAGATACGCCGCGGCTCAAGTGTATTAAGTACAACACGAGGGGGGGGGGTGGATGGGAAAGAGAGGAGGAGGTAATTTCACGCAGTTATGTGTATGCGGGTGTAAGAGAGAAAGAGTTTACCTCGGCTCGCAACGGTATATATATATGACGCAGGGTGGGCGTAATTGCCGGGGATATAGTATAGCAAGGGTTCACTTACCTGAAACAAAAAGAGAAAATGCGCATTGGTCTACGTGTGGGTGGAGGGACGAGGTGGTGGGTTACACTTAATAATAACTGTACGAGCCAGCCATTAAAACTGGTTTATTATTAATTCTTTCGCGATGGGCTTGATTGATGGATGGATCGAAGAAGAGGCATGTTCCTATACGTGCGAGTGCGAAACTTATGCATCGGGCTGCTTCTTGGGATTCGCTTCGAGGGGCTCACACGGGATGCCGATGATGGAATCAAATGGGAATGCATTATACAAGAATGCGAGCGATACTCAGCAACATTCAAAGTACATCGCATGTATATACAGATAAGGCGCTGATACAATTACTATATATGGGTAATGTGTCACTTTTTTTCTCTCGTAACACTTTACACTGACATATAACTTTGTTAATTCATTGTAATCGCCGTTATAATTACCAATCCATATATTATTAGGTAAACGTAAAAACCCGATAGTTGCCCCAATTGATAAAACAAGAAAGAACGGCTGTGTCATTGTGAAATACAATTGGAGCCTGGTATCTATAAATTATAGGTATTATGTATATACCTAATAAGTATGTTGTATACGGTTACAATAAGCACCGATTGCGGATAACAGCATCAGCTATAGAGCACCGCGTGTTTTCTCCGATTCCCTCGGTCGGACGCAATTTAAAGCAACCACAAAAAAAAAAAGGGGTGGGAAGCTTGAATAGTTAAAAAAACAATTTTCCCTCGCTCGGGAGCAGCGAGTGTCGAGGCACTCCCGTTCTACAAAGGGACAAAAAAAAATAAAGGGCAGCCGTCACCTCGTCCCTCCCTCTTTTATACCTCAGTCCTGAAATATTCAGTTTGGTTGGAGCAGCGGACGCGGGGTGTACGGAACTGCTATCGGCCAAATATCGCGCGCGCACCGAGAGGGCAAATATTTGCGCTGTACGTGAATGTATGTATATATACATACACCGTTCCGGGCAAAAAGCCAGAGGAGGAGGAGGGCTGAAGAAGAAAAAGAAGAGAGTCTAAAACCGCACGCAATGGAGGATAAAGAGAGACGGTATGTACATGAGCCCACCCATACTTGTACGGTGGGAAAAACAATGAGCCCGAGAAAAGGAGAGAGTCTTATCTCACGCGCCAAGGGCTGCGAGGTGGAGCATAGAAAATAGAATCCCCGACAAACATACAGGAAGCTGATGCTACTGCTGGTGCTTTGGAGTCGGGGACTCCCCGTTGGGGGAGGCGAAGGGAAGGAGGGTACACGTATATATGGTAGCAGGTACCAGATGAACCCCCCCGACTAGACGCAAGAGATTACAACCCCTTCCACGTCACTTTTATTGTAATCTCTTTCATTCTTTCCTTTTGCTTCGCTTCTCTTATCCATCGCTTTTGGTCGTGCGTGCGTGCACGCATATTACGCGTATGGAGGAGGAGACAGATGCCGAGCGCCTAGGATTATTTTTCCCTCCATCTGGACGACTTTGACGACCAACGGAGAACAAAAGGGAGAAAGGAGAGGGACACTGGCGGAAAATAATGACAGTGTGGCTGTAGAGAGTGAGAGAGAAAAACTATTTAGTTTAGTTTTGCAGAGACAACGCGTGGCATAGCGTTCGATTGGGCTGCAGTTAAATGGGGGTGTGGGAGAAAACGGTGGACGAGCTCTCTTTCCAGCTCGATGCCCATGGTGAATTTAATTGGCAAGTATTGCGAATTAAATGATCGGAACGGCGTGTGCGTGGTGTAACGTTCCAGGCGGCGGAGGTGATTAAAGTTGGCGTTGCCGACATCAAAGGGGGGGGGGGCGATGCGAAAGAAAAGGAGAGGAAAAAACCAGGGGTGGGGTGGGAGGTTATTTAATGTCGAGTGTTGCTGGTGTAATTGCGAAAGGGAGTTTAAAACTAAGTTTTACCGAGGGGAAGTCCGGAATTGCCAAAAAGACAGCCTTCGCTGATAATTCCCTCTTGGATCTTTAACGAAAGACGGGGATCAGCAGCAGCACGGGACACCCGATGTCGCGTATCTGTGTAGGTTGGCTAGAGAGCATCTTTTAATGAAGAATATAAGCAAACAGGAATGAAAGAACTTTAAATTTTACAAATAGCTTTCGCCGCCCCTTATAATTTTATATTTCAAATACCCGCAATACATTATCATTCGCGCGTTTACAAATATATCCTTCCATTCGTCCGGACGTACCTCGTGATGCATTGGGTATTTGTGTAAAAGGGGGCAAGGTAAGGCGAATCGTAATGCACGGATACACTCGCGTGTAGAGTATTCGATGAGGGGGTGTTGGTGTTACACTATTGTTTTTCCCTTTTCACGAACTCTCGGCAAACTCGTCCATATAATATATAGGCCGCCCGAAGGGGAGGGGAGGAAAAACGATAAAGCGCGTATTTGTTGTTTCCACACGGAGCGATAAATCTATCGGCCGCGCTCTAATTGGAAAAAAAGCTTTTCGATCAAACGCGTCTCGCAGATTAACCGAATAAAAGAAATTGGACGCACCAACCCTCCCTTGTCGCTCGTCTCCGCGCACCCCCACGGCAAATAAAACCATGGCTGCATAAATTTACGAGCGCGTACCCCCTCCGATTTTACATACACGTATTTACGTTTCCCCTTTACTTATTTATATATACTTGTATTATATTTCTTTGCTGCTGATGGGAGAAATTCACCTACTTCCTGGTGGATCTGTGTTACAGCCAAGAGAAGCCGAAAGCTCGATATAAATTGAATACCACATACATGCACGTTATAAATTGTACGTCGGGGGGGGGGGGGACACCTATACACGTCAAAAAGGGGGATCGGGGGCGATACGGTCCAGCCCCCGAATTACGCACTATTCGTCCTTACCTCGTGCAGGGAAGGGGGGGGACACGCGTGCTACTTTTTGGATTATCGTCGTAACGTTTGCGTACGACTCGGTCCAGAAGGATCACGGGCGCTTGGAAACAATGTCGAGGGTACGAGGGAGATGCTTTTTGTTTTGTTTTTTTTCTTCCCTCGCGAAGAGGAGGTTGCGCGCGTGATGGGGTGGAAATTCATTTCCGAGCGAGTCGATAAACTTGTCCTTCTTTCACGTGAACTCCAAGATTTCTCGTATAGCGTTATATATACACACAAACGTATAACCGCGTGTGCGTCTGTTTTTTTTGTTTTTCTTTCTCGAAAGTCCAGTGGCTAAGCAACGTAAGCACATACAAATGCGCTTACGTGTACTCTGTGGGTCAAGTCGTAGAGGTTCAATGTGGTTGCGTGGCGTGTAGCAGTGCCGGGATTAGGTATACGTGAACGGGGCCACACGGAGAAACCAGTTTGCGGTAAACTCTTCCGGGAGCGCTGAGTGCGGACAAATAGGTAGTATCACGTGTGTGTGCGTGAGAGAGGAGACAAAAGGATTGGACGTGAATGAGGCTGCGTACCGAAAGTTGAAAACGTTTCGAGTGAGCTATAGGCAAAAATGTGTGAATAATTTTTTGTTTTGTTTTTTAAATAATTAGAATAAGAGTAGGTTAAACGGTACGAATGTTTTCAATAATTTTACAACACCTGTGCCTGGTGAAGAAAAAGGTCCCAAGGATTACTGAGTATTAAGAGTGCGAAAAGAGACGTGACTTGCTTTCAACTAAGTAATAATTTAATCCACGGTTTTATAGCGTGTGATTTTAATTTTATGTCACATGTAAGCCTACCCGATTTTTTTTGCGATTAAGTAAGTAAAACACGCTAGAGAATTTTTGCGGATTAAAAAAAAAAAGAAGCCTTTCAGCCTCGCGTTCCCAACAATTTTTCAACGAGCCCAATCCAATGTCAGAGAGAGAGGGACTGCCTACAGCGAACAGCGGACGGATAGAGGAGGCGCACGCGAATTTAATCGATTCTCGGACGAGAAGGGCTACGTGTGTGTACGTATACGAATACACGGAGAGGGAGAAGGGAAAAAAGGGTGCAAAAAAAAAGTAGAAAGAATGGAATTGCGCGCGTCGCCGGGCTGCGGAAGTCGCTTCCCGGTAAAGTTGCGCTTGGAGTTGTATAAGGTATCCGCATGTATATATATAATACTCGATTGTTACTCGAGCGCGCGACCTTGGGCCCTGAATGCATGCGGTGCTCGCTCGGACGAGCAGACAGACGGATGAGCCCTTTTGCCGTTTCTGCGCGATAATATACGAGTGTACGGAGGGACGGGGTGAGAGCTTATTCGATTTTTTGCCGATCATCGAGTGTTGCTGTTGCCGTAAGTATATATACCACCGCCACGGTGTTTTGCTAGCTCGTGTGTGTGTGTGTGTACTTACTTTTGTGATGATTCGTTGCATGACCGCGTGCGGTAATAAGCTGAACAAGTGGGTTTATGCACGACGGAGGGAACGAGTGCAGAGGGAGTGATTCGGTAGGAGCCTCGAGCCATTTTACGCGGTGATCGAGGTGCACGCGTAAAATATTTTTACTACTCGATTTGCTCGTCGAGTTCGTCGAGTACCTGCAGTGTAGTTCTTCTTATGACTCGTAAGTACGAGATATTTTTTGTTTTGGGCTCAGAAATGATTTAAAGTGCAGTACATAATATACATAAAGGGCCACAAGACCCGTGGTGAAACTATACAGAGTATACAGACATGCTACAGCAGAGAGACTGCCCCGTCCCAACCATGACCACAGTCACAAGAATTGCGGAGTGCGCGGAGAGCCCGTAAATCCGAAGCAATTGAAGCCGGAAATTCCAAATGTACGTGTATAATAACGCATTACTTACAGGGTGGCGTGTTTTTTTTTCACGTGAGCGTACAGCGCGACCAAAAGGGGGAAGTTTTTTTTCCACAAAAGCTCGTGTACACGGTACACACGATAAACCCATGAGCTTCCGGTAAGGACACGCACGCGATATATACCCACACGGGGATGCCTCCCGATTGCACTTCGCTCGCGTGCATATATCGTGCGCCAATGTTACATGTAGGTACTTATAATGCGTGATTGCGATTTGGAAGGTTTTTTTTTCTCTTTCCTTCAAAGTTTTGATTGAAAAGTATAATTGGACGTTTTGTAATCTGTTTCCTGACGTTAAGTGGAGCTTCCGAGGGTAAAAATGTATACGACGAACTGCACACACGGAAACATATTGGAGACGTACTGCAGATATTTAACGGGGATGAGAAAAACGATTTCCAAAAGCAGATAATCTCTGATGAGGGTTGGGGAAAAAAAGAAAAAACCCTTTCCAAGATGAAATTAATAAACACCAGCTGTGATAAAATCTGTCGATAAATCCTCGGGACCGTGTAAACACCACAAAATGTATCCCCTTCCATCCAAGAAAGCGAGAAAGAGAAAACTGGCGTTCCCTTACTAGGAACGAACATAAAACACTTTGTCACCGCGTACACACACACATATATATAGACGCAGTCGTGCAAGCTCCGCCAGAGTCCTTCCTCGTCAATAGCGCACTCAGCGTGCAGTCCATAAAACTCAACCAATAAACCATATTTTTCTCTCTGCAGCCCTTCCTTTTTTTCTTTTTTTTTTTTTTTTCTTCATTTCTTCTTCTCCAAGTCACGGAAACGCACCAAGCCGCGTCATCTCTTATCTGTCCTCTCGCACGCTCGCCAACACGTACACAGCCATGTTAATACCACCATAAAACACGTATAAATACACCTTTTGCGTCAACAACCAGAGAAAAGAGAAAAATCAGCCAGCACACGTACAACAGCAAGAGACGACATCGTGTACACGTTGTACAGGTGATGGCACACGCGCTCCACCTCCTTCTTCAATCTCGTTCACCGTGGCGTACTCCACCACCACGTGCTGTACGCAGAGCTGACGTAAGTCCCCAGTACATGCGATGATTGCACACACACACACACCCACACGTGTGTGTACCGTACACGCCGCTCGCGTAACAGAGGCCCCGATGCCGTCGTCGCGGTACTTTATCTGCAATTCCGCGTGCACTGTATTTCATGCGCGTATACATTATACATACATATGTGTGACGTACAAGGGGCTCGGCTCTCGGATTTCTCTCTCTCTCTCCTCGTTCTGATTCCGTTTCTGCCTCTCCCATCACATACTCTTTCGAGATGAGAAAGAGAGTACGAGAGAGTATAGGTGTAGTTATTTTCCTTTTACCCCTCGTACAAGTGGGCGAACTCGTCTTTTTCGCGTGTATATAACTCAATTAGCGCGGATGAGCGTTTCATTTATCGGTGATTGCAAAAGACCGGAAGGAGTTGCGCTTGCATCACTTATCTCTCGTATATGTGAGTCGAGTTCGAGCGTTTGATGACTAATTGTACTTGCTTCGTCGTCTCGTTTTATTTATGTATATAAACAGGCAGTAAAGCTGATGTTAAGTAATTCGTCGGATGACACGTGTACCCCGTGACGCTGCCCATCAGCTGGAATGTTTATTATTTTCAATAAACGCGAGAGAACGTGCGATGATGCTTCAACAGTAAAAGTTCGCGAGCTAACGCGCGATCGATCGAACGATGGAAAAAAAAAGGACCCTCGTCCCACCCGGTTTGCCAAACCAATTGCTGTGCAATATCCTTATCCTCCAGCTTGGCTCTCTGATTCGCCTCCTCCTCATCCGACGATGCTCCACGAGGCAGAAGCTCATCCACTCTCGATCGCCGATATTCGGTCGATGTAGGTATTTAGCAATCGCACGATAGTGTCTACGTGTACTCGGTTGAACGAATGTTTTTTTCACTCTGTTGAAGGACGCAGCCTTCGATTCTGCATCTACAGGCCCACATATCACCTACTAACGCTCCGTACTTGCATAATTGTAAGTATATTTTAGTGATTGTGCGATAACGAGCACGAGACGTGTAACGAATGGATAAACTGTTACGTGTACAACTGCAGTGGTAACAAAAAACAAAAACAAAAAAAAAAAAAATGATAATAATGATAAGCTCGAATAAGAAGATGTATTCGGTGGCTTTGGACTTTGTGTATGTGAAATAATAGCTGAAGAAGTCACTTGTATCGTGTGTACGTAAGTACAGTAGTCGAGAAAGGGAGGGAGAGAGAGAGAGAGAAAGAAACAGGAAGACAAGTCAAGTCAACGGAAATGAGCGATTAAGGGCACAACATACACACGCTGTACACTCATCACATGATGCGTCTCGGTCTCTCTTACTCCCACCACTGCTTATTGTTATATGTATCGTGTGCACTTTGCACAACTCTTGTGTTTGTTTTTTTTTTTTTCCACGTGCAGGAGCGTACGAGAGAAGAGTCTTGATGTCTCTTTTACTCATTGTATGCGCACACTTTTGCTGACTCAAATGGATAGCGAGTGACATGTGTTGTTTTTGGGTCCGGCGTATGAATGTCTCCTCTGTAAGGACAAGCACAAATGACCAGACATCATATACCCTTGCTACGAGCACTTCCGACCTTATCTTTTTCCCTTTTTTTTCTTCCATCTTACATGTTCTCATACCATTGCTACTTGGATCAGAAAATGAAATTGTACTTGACGAAAGAAAACTTTGTAGGGGAATTAATACAAATTCCAAAAAACAAAACAGACAACCACGTTACATGACAATACAGTTGACGTAACGCAAACACCGGCGCGTTCGACGAGTGACGACAGAGCTCGTTGTTACAGTGGTTGTGTTCGCCAACAACGTGCTCTTGTTACGCACTAATCGCGTTACACTGACATATACGTCCGCAAGGATATATCGATAACCCAAACTACCGTCCGAGTACGCGACGCTCACAAACTTGCTTGTATATATTTATACCCACAAGAATCCAGACAGGGAGAATATGTGTATACAGATTATGCAGATCGCGCCATGTTGCATTGAGAAGTTAAACAGAGCTACGCGCTATAAAGCAGCACATGGAACATGGGTGCACCTTTGGGCGTTTCTCCTTTTTTTTTTTTTTTTTTTTTCATCTCTACCTTCTCTGGTGTTTGGTGCCGTGTAATTTAACATTTGATCCAAACGGCAGCAGCAACGTCAGCTGATATTAATCGACGACACCGCTGGACGTATATATCTCTTCTTCTCCGCATTTTAAAAACGTATCGCGAGACGCGCTTTTAATCATCTAGCCACCAGCACAAAGGAGGAGGCGAAGGCAAAACAAAACGAAATGAAAATGTTCAAAAAGAAGCTGCACGAAAGGCATGGAACAAGATGTAGGCACCCATATATCCATATATATTGTACATGTGTGCACAACGTATCCAACATCTATGAGGTGTACATGTGGATCCTCGGAGGCAAAGGAAGAACGTCGTTCACGTCACTCTCTCTCGGAAGGAACGAAACAGAAGAAAGAAGGAAAATAGAAGAAGTTGGGTGCCACCCCCCCCTCCGAAAAATGGAACAAAACCGCGTACCCCGGGCCCCGGGGTCCCTCTCGGGCGCGGTATAAGCCTCTTTGTGTGTATCCTCTCTTCTCCATTCGAGAAAGGAAAAAAAAAGAGAGACCCCGAGCACGCGTGTGTGCGCACCCATGGGCCTCTTGCATACTGCAGGTAAAACACACGCACGCAAAAAAAAAAAGTACAAAAGAGGGGGCTGTTGAACTTTCAGGGTCAGGCGAAAACTCTCGCTCCCAAATGCTCCAACCATCAGCACTATTTTTCTACCTATAATGCACGTGGAACCATTGTTATCTTCTCCTTTTTCCTTCCCCATAGGTATGTCTCAGATATACCAATACTTTCCAAAGGTACATGCATAGGTACGCGTATACCTGTGCCCGAGAGCTCAGCCTCCAATTTGTCTACTCTGCTATACCATGCATATTATTCAGAAGAAAGGGCGACTTCGCTCTCTCTCTCTCTGCCCAAAATATTGAGGTTGTACTCCGTGGCTTTCGTTTCTTATTATGTTCTCTTCCTCCTCTTCTTGCAGAAAGATAATCCGATCGATACGCGGGGGATGTCTGACGCGCGAAGAAGCTTTTCAGACAACATCAACGTCGAGAGTTTTATCGGATCTGCACCACTGCTCGGGCACAGGTATATAAAATGGAGAGTATACATTCATGTACCAATAGCTCGTCTACAACAATAGTCACCGGAAAGAAGACGCTAATTGATTAATTATAGAGACCGAAATGGAGAGAGAGGGGGGGGGGAACGAGAAAAAAAAACATCCACAGCTATGCGTTGGCTGCTCCACATTTAAGGCACCAAAGTGTATGTATACCTGTAGTCACGGTCTCCGGCTCCCTTACGGATGTTATCCCTTATTTTTTAAACGCTCCTGCGGTTCTGTGCACGTCTGCTTCTATAGAGCCGCTCTTCTGGACACGATCGTTCACCGATGGGCCGTATACTCTTGCACACGCGTGCACCTGTGAGTATTTTTTTTTTTTTTTTTTTTTTATAGATGCACGAGAGCCCGGGGCTACTATATATGGACACGGCGAGACGAGCGAATATAGACGCTGTGGAGCATGAAAAAAAAAAAAAAGGATCACTTTGACTATACAACGGCCTTGGGAAACGGAGGACGCGACGCTGCTGCCGAGGGAACGGAAAGGATATGAATTAGATGCAGATATTCCGGCGTGTGTTTTATACTCGTTTTGGCTGTTGTTGTTAGTTTCGAGCAAATGAGGCACCCGAGTTTTTGTACAACCAAAGGGGGATATATCGTTAATTAGCGGCGCTGTTTCACCTCCGTTATTTTTTCCTTTTCCCTTGGCTCGTCTCGTGGCGGCTTCCTTGATTATATCAGGTACAGCCTGTATGATACAGATATTCATTTTCGCTACTCCTCCCTTTGTCCTCCACAAAAATAAATATTTACCCAAATGGGATAACGCGTCTCTCCTCTTCCCAAGGGGCTCGTCCTCGCGCGTCTCGGTAATTTTTCTCCCTCCCTCTACGAGTTGGTAGACCTCGAAGGAGGCTGGGAGGGGGGAAGACATAATAGACGAGCCTGTCGAAAAGGTCCCTCCTCCTTTTGCGCGCGCGGATGTTGGTATATGTGTATATAGAGACACACGTCACGCTCGTTTGCGCGAGTAACTAGTTTTTCCCGAGTCCCTCTCATTTTCGTTGATTCTACGAGTTTTCTTCTCCTTCCATCTCTCCCTCTGCTCTTCTTAATCTCCAAGTCTCGTCCATTATGGCGCGAGATTAGTTCACCCCGCTGTCGAACGCTCGAGCGAGGATTTTCTTAAGTGTATTGCTCTTTTTTTTTCTTCCCCCCCCCCCCTTTCCTTCGAGTTTCTTATCAGCGCAATTATATTTTGAATCAAATTTCATCTAATTAAATATGCATTGAAATGCTGCCGAACAGCTGTACTTATCGGGAAATAAACGCGCGATTTCGGAAAAAATTTTCGTTATTTTATCTCGAGTGCTCCTTCCTCTTTTATACGATATTATAACGGCACCGCAGGTACTACTTGGAGCGTGTGCGAGTAGTATAACGGTAAGTATGGTGCGCCGCGCACACCATAGCACCATCTAATGAGAATTTATACATATTGATACAACTTTGTAATGTACCTAGGC
Organism: Copidosoma floridanum; assembly: GCF_036245765.1. NCBI lineage: Eukaryota > Metazoa > Arthropoda > Insecta > Hymenoptera > Encyrtidae > Copidosoma > Copidosoma floridanum. The sequence goes on along the minus strand of NW_028321898.1, from coordinate 27,150,827 downwards.
ACATAAGTTTTACGTGATAAAAACAAAACATATATAGAATCAACAGTTGTATCTTACTGTTCAACGAATACTTTATGTGTCGTTGCTAAAAATCATAAAGTAAATAAAGCTATACCCTTCGAAGCGAAAATTTTGTATCAAAAAATACTTTGCGCACACGATGCATCGAAGATATGAATTTAAATACGATTGATTTGAATAAATTCTACAGGGTCGTATATGTGCAGCTTTAATCAAAGAAGACAAGACGATATCTGATATATATTTATAATCTCACTCGCGAGTGTGAACATGTACATAACGAAACGCGTGTACTTACTTGGTATTGATTTCACTCGCTTCTAGATTATGCTATACTCGATGGTTATATTTATACACGTGACAACGACAATGAACACCTCGAGTTAAAATGATACGTGAAATTGAAATACGTAGGTATGGGTACGTCAAAACATCAGCAAGACGATGCAATCAGTAAAGTAAGTATACATGTATAGTAATAAAACTGCATGACAGAGCACGAAAACAATGACGACTGATCGATGCATACAACCGCCACGTGAACGACGAAACGGTACGAGGAACAACAACACAAGAACCCACAGCATCTCTCGATCGAGGGTACCAATTCGAAATGCAGAGTGAAAAAAAAAAAAAACAAAGGAAGGAAGGAGGGACAGTTTACAAGGCTGTTAACAATCGAGTGAGTATATATTTATGTACGAGTAAGTATCCTCCTCTCCATAGTCGCACAGATATGGCATTGATCGGAGCATCGTGGGCTTTCTCATTCAAGCCGATGGTGCATTCTTGCGATGCGGTATACGAACAACCTGTAATCCTCGACGGGAACGCTTAGTCGTACCGAAAAAAAAAAAAAGCAGAAGGGAGGAATAATACAAACTCGGCGACATTCGATACGCCAATAAATCCGGTGGCCGTTGACCATTACCGGCACAAGGCAGTATACCACTTGAAGGAGGTTTGCGTTTGATGTGCACGGGGGAAAAAAAAGTAAAACGAAAGCCAAAGGATGTGCTGGTTTAACGGACAAATAAGGCGCTTTTGGGCCCACGGCGGAACTATGTGCAACAGTATAGGTATGGGTATAGGTGATGTACACTCGGGGAAATAGAGCCAGCGGTCGATGACAAGAGTGACAAGAAGAGCGGGTATAACGTACATGGGGGTTGGGGGGGTTGGTACGTGGATTGTCACGTATACCTATACACACGCACGGCTGCACATCATACATGGAACGAGAAACTGTCGAGGTACATGGGTGTACATGGCCAGGTAAGTACTAGACCCCGAGTCGCTGGAATAAATAATTCATCGGCTCTACACAGGTACACGTTCAAGTACCTGCACACGTATACGTATATATATATACGTATAATCAACACCGTGTGCAGCAAATCAATGGAAATATTTCCCTTTACTCTCTCTCTCTCTCTTAGTTCTTTGGCTGCACACACACACACATTATTCCGGCGAATTATAAGCCCTCGGCGTTAAGGAAGCAGAAGACGAAGAAGAAGAAGAAGAGAAGAAGGTCCGCGTTGTACGATATGTGTGTGTGTGTCTGCATGCTTGGTGGGTTCAACGTCCTGTGGCTCAGCCAGCCTTTGCTTCGTCGCCTCCTCGTCGACGTCGTGCAGGTCGTGCAGCGATTGTAGTGGTAATAGTTGGCGTGTCACATGTATATATATATATATTTATGTGTGTGTATAGTATATGTAGGAGCAGTACATTAGCATTATTCGCCTTCCTCCTCCTATATATTATATTATGACCTAGGTCCCATACATAGCCCTCTGTACAACTGTTGTAGTAATTTCGTTTCGGTGTGCGCACGGTACACGCATCCACGGCCTCTATATGCATAAAATGTCTTATACTCATTGCACGAGCTTATAGCCCTGATGCACATACATCGAGGTGTACGTGGACTGAAGTTCCTATATGCACCGAGTCACGTGCGTTCTTACACATATATACCTCACCAACTGATCCCTTCATTCTTTCCTCCCTCTCTTTTCTTTCTTCTATATATAGCGTTTCGCGTCTCTTTTCTTTTCCTGCCCTTTTTTTCATTATTTTTATTTTTTATTCTCGAGCTCTGCCCTTTCGGATGCAGGTCTTTTAGTTATTCTTCTGCTTCTTCTCCTCCTTTTGTGGGTCGGGCTTTCTTGTTCCTCCTTTTTTGTGTTCTCTCTTTCTCTCTGCTATTCCGTCGCGTGTGCACACACGTGTGATGTGTCCGTGATGCGGACGACCGGAGGTATACGGCACAGGGTACCAACAGAGGGATGCATGGAGAAAGGAAGAGTCGCAATTGGAGCGGAATGGAGGGCTCTTTTCTTTTGCTCTGTCGCACCGGTGAGCTTCAGGTGCACTATTGGGGTGAGAGGGAGAGATATATTATAAACTTCCAGTTGGTGGCGCGAAAAACTGAATTACACAACAAAAAACCAAAGATCTTAGTTTTAGGGTGAAAATTTGCTTTACATAAATATTATTGTTTTAATGTAGCCGCCTCTTTACGTAAAATATAATTGCCCCGATCAAACAATTGGAAACGACTGAATGAGTCGAGAGGGGATCCCGTTAACGATGGAAATTAGCCTGTACACAGCAGAGCGGAATACGGTAATGTGAAAGAAGAAGAAAAAAAAAAAAAAAAAAATAGGGGGAGTCGCACAGGAGAGCGAAGAAAGACGGAGAGGAGAGTAAGTAATAAGAGCTCTTTTCCTCCTGCTGGTGCAACTCGTTACGGGCAAAATCCTTTGCTGACGCGACGACTCCTCGCCGTGAAAATAAAGGGAAAACAAGAGACGACACTGCAAACGGGAAGAAAGGAGGCAGAGGACGAGGCACGTAAACACGCTGACACCCACACTTTGGCACTGCGCTGTGTCGCGCTTTAATTAGTCCCTTTCCTTTTCACTACCAACTGCTGCTCATATTTTTTTCCCTTCGCTTCCATTTGGCGTGCGAAAAAAAATGCGTGCACAGATAAGAGAGAGGGGGGGGAGCACAGGCAAGCTACTGCACGAGGGTAATAAAGGGTTCGAAAACTGTGAATGGGGGAAGGGGGGGGGAAGAGTATGTCGCGCTCGTAATGAAAATACATCCGTCTGTTGTTTTCTTTTTTTTTTCCCCCTCCCCACTTATGCTAAGAGGGCGAGGGTGAGTGTCGAATGATTCTCCATCGAGTGCTCAAGTTTACCCTCCCCCACACAGCCCGAGGGTACATAGGTGCTACTGTCACGAACCTTTTCTCTGCACATTGTTTTTTTTTTATTTCGCATAAAGGACGAGAAAGCTGTTTTTACTCCAAAGAATCTTTGCATGTGGCGCTGTGAACTTCCAATTTTATTGGACTACTATAAACTCTTGAATCCAAAAGTATAGGTGGAAACAAAAGGCACGATTGCTCGGCTGAATCGAAAGTTGAAAATACAATTGCAGATATCTGGTGTGCGTCAATCGGGAGAATCCAATTCGTAAACGCGCGATTGAAAATAAACGAGGACACGAGTGAGAATAATCGATAAAGTTTTAATTTAAAGAGATACCCATGGTGTATAAATATACCTGCTGGCGCGATATCGAGGTCGCGTATTTTCGAAGGAATAAAAGGAGAAATTACTACTTAATAGAGAATAATGGATGAGGGACAACTATAAGAGTCCTTGCCATGAAATTCAGCAACATGATGTACATCTAAAAATTCATGCATACCAGAGCTTCCCTGAAACCATTCCTTGCTCTCAAGTATATATACTCTTTAATGAGTATATACTCGAAATAGGTGCACGGCCACTCGGGCATTTCGCAACAACATACGCCCCCGCGCTCGCATACAAGTAGATACACGTAGGTATATACGGCTGAGGTGAGCGGAAGGAGCGTTTCCTCCTTTTTTCCCTCCCCCTCCTCCATATAAGTATCTTTGAATCCAGAAAGAGAGAGGCAGGGAAAGAGCCGACGCCCCCGCGGAAATCGAAACGCGCGTGTAATATCTCCTGCTCGGGAGATACGTATCGGCGCGGATATAAGTAGGTACGTTTCGCAAACTGGTGTATATAAAATAGATACATACGCGGACTCGGTTTCGCATTGAAAGCTGTCGGTCGTGTGTTTTGGATTTTTCCGGATTAAAATTTCCAACGTGTACGCGTATAATGGCCCGCGCGCGGATCGGGTTACCCGCGGCTCGTTATATATGGTGTACATATTGTATACTCCGAGCGAGCAGCGATTCATTATTCTTGTCCGATGGAATTTCGCATTTTCGAGTTTTACAGCCTATATAATATATACACAGAGCCCCTTTCAGTGCTTTCTCTTTTTGCAAAAATTCGTCGTGTTTACAAACAATGCCGAGGTTTTGCTATACGCCGATTCGAGTAAGACATTCTTGTATACATTTCGTTACAGGACAAATTGGGTCAGCTTTTCATTATAGGTCTAACAATAACCATATCTGTGTGTGTGGGGGGGGGGGCACCTACGGAATCAGAATGGTAAAATGGCAGAAGTGAATATGATATAACAAGGTATCGCGACGCCGAAAACGTAGGCACACAATCACTTGAAACAGATAAAAAAAAAAATGAAAACAATACGCTCGAAGCAAATATGAAATATCCTACGCCACGCACATATTATGTGCTCCGATCCCGTTAATCATTTGCATGTACGAGCATTGAGATATATGTGCCGTAGTATTATTATTTTTTTTTTTTTCTTATCTCTTTTCTCTTATCTTGCCCCAAAAAAATCAGCTAAAAATAAACTTATATCCGAATAGAGGAGCAGATACTTTCACTCTGATCTACGTAGCGATTGTTCGAGATATTTGCCAATCATCAGCTAATTATCCATGACCATGTATTCTCTCTGTCGTATACTCGAGCGAGATAAAATTATTCCAATTGACAATGAGAGAAAAAACACAAGATTTCCCAACCAACTGTATAAAGTACAAATCACGGAAAGTATAAATTCTAAGGAGCACTTCCCTCTCGTGTAGGTTTATCGCGCGCAACCACTTTTTACCCTATAAATACCAAACGTGATATTTGGACACACGGTACCTACTACACAGAGGTGCAAGTACACAACTTGATTGCGTCACTGCTTACTCGCTGTCGCTCCACTTTTACGTCACGCACGCAATACACGTCGTCTCTATATGTTGCACACGCGGACGAACACAGCCCTGGTGGCCTACATCTCAGCGATTTCTCATTGCGCGATAAAAACAGAGTGCATGCATCAAAGCTGCAACAAAGAAAAGCGAAAACGAGAAAGGAGTAAACTAAGCAGCAACCGTTAAAGTGTATGAAAGAAGAAGATACTGCATAAAAGTACCTATTCTATACCTGATACCTATATGTAGAATAAGAGAGTAGAGGAGGAGGAGGAGGAGACAGACGGTGCAAGTTGTTGCTGCCGTGAGTCAAAGGCGCTGATAGCGTATACGTGTGCGCTAAAAACGAGGACAATTAGATTCTATTTTCGTGTGCCGAGTAATTGCAGGCCTCGTAATTAGTACCCCCCTCCTCCTCCTCTCTCTATGCTAACCCAGTGCAGCCATTGCATACCCCGGTGCAAGCACGTATGCGCACACACACGTGACCTGCTTTTCCACCGTCTACCTATATACATGTGAATGCACTTTAGTTGCATGAGCACAACTTTTTCTTTTTCGATCCCAAGTGCCGCTTATTCAGTGCGTTGACTCCGTTTGGTGCTTTTCCGCTCAACCGCTGTGTACTGTCGCGCAGATTGGCACATCGCGATGCGTTTTGCACCACCACAGTACACCTATATATAAATAATAGCACGGGATATATTGCGGAACTCGAGAGACTATAATACGATCGATGACTAGCATTTTTTTCAACTTGGACGATTTTTTTACATCGATTGGAGGCAGTTTTATCGGCTGTTTGCCACGATTGGCCGACGCGATATGGGTGACACTTTTTGAAATCATGTAGGAAGTGGATTGTCACGTGCTGCATAAATATACGCTCTGTTAGAATCACTTGACATTTGTACTGTGGGACTTTCAAAAGTATGTACGAAAAAAAATAAACAATAAAGAGAAGAACCGGATTTAACATACAGTATAGGTACATTGTTCGGAAAAGGGGCAAAAAAAAGCCGACTCGCGTGACGATGTGTATACCCGTGGATTGTTTGTTCTCCGGTGTCCGTCAAAGCGCAAGGCTCGCCCTCGCTGCCGAGCATCATCGTGTACGAGTGTACATGGACGCGAGAGCGAGTAGGTCAATGCAACAGGCGGCTCTGGCGCGAGTAGGTTGCCGCGGATAACGATTACATCGAAATGCGGGCGCGCGGGAAAAACGCGAAAGTTTTCATTAAAAAAAAAAAAAAAAAAAAAAAATTGGATACGACACGCCGCCGCACTGACCGCTACTACAAGTTGTTTTTTATACATCCAACGGGCGGACAGCTTTCCTGTTTACTTTATGCAACGCGCGCGTGTGTATTAATACGCGATTAGAAAAAATAATATCGAGCTGTTTGGCGTCGACGGACGGGGATATTGTTTTTTGTTGATTAAAATTTGCCAGCCGATCGGCTCATTTGAATTTTAAAATGTATCGAAGCGGGGGGTGCGGGGCCATTTTTTTATTTTTCAAACTAGAAAGGGCCGAAAAAAGAAAAAATAATGCAAACTATAAGCTCGCGCTTTGGCCAATTGTGTGCGTTCAAGAGAAAAGAAAAGGATAAAAATCGTCCAATTGGCGGGCTGCAAGGTATATGATATACTGGACACGGACGAACGACGATGACTTTGATTCTTCCCTTTCGTCCGTGCGCCTTTGCCAAAAGGGGCGAAATTAGGCAAATTGGAGGCTCTTGCGTGTAATAGATCACGGGTTGGTTTTATCAAAGGGGATACGCACGCCACCGCTCGGGTTCCGCCCATTTTTTTTTTCTTCGGCCCCACGAAAATTGGACTAATTGATGGGAGAGATTGTAACTATATCATATAATATACACACGCGTGTGCGTTCCTCGGCTTTCGCTCTGGGCGCCGTCAAGTTAGCATAGAAAAATACGCGTGGAGAGTCAGACAGACGGACAGACGGACGGACAGACCGAGAAGTGGCTCGTTTACTACGGTGTAATTTATTTCGCATCTGGGAGTTTGCACGGGATTCTCTAAAATGCGTTACGAACTTTTATTTTTTTATTTGCTTCAACACGAAGGATACACTGTATAGGGTTATTAAGGATAAAAGTCGGGTGAAATAGGGTTATTCGGTTCATTAAAATTGACTTGCGCTCGAGCGTTGAATCAAGAAGAACGAGAGGGAAACCAAAGGAAACAAAAGCACGACTGCACGGTATGAAAAAACTCAAACGGAAAAACAACCACGAGTCCAAATGCAAAGGAGCACACGCGTATATCGGGGGGGGGGGAGGAGGAGGAGGAGGAGAGAAACCAAAAGCGCATCCATTGCACCGTTATAATACACTGCCCGTGCATGAGACGTATCCATGTGTATACATTTGTACGAACGCCAGTATAGTATTATTGTACTGCAGAATACAGGTACTCCGAAGGAGGAGTTTGAAGTGCATGGGGTCCGATATTCCTCCATCAGCCGCGCATCGGAGATATAGCGAGTTTCGGAGGTCGCCGCCACCATATACAACACCGAGTCGTTCTTCTTCCTCCGCTTCCTCCCTTTGCGTTGCAGCACGTACATATATATATATATATATACCTGGTGCGTACGGAAGGAGGAGAGAGAGAGAGAGAGAGAGGATTCACCTGATGCGCGCGTTTCTGCGACGACGTAGCCCTCGCCGAGAGAGCAACGACCTATACGCTGTATATACCCTCCGCTGTACTGTTTCTCTCTCGCGGAATCAGGATCTCTCTCTCTCTCTCTCTGGTGCAGCCACGCGAGTGGGTTTATATCTCTCCTTCTCTCTCTCTCTCTCTCTCATCCTCCTGAGCTGATGGCGAGCAAAAACACTTTTGCGCGTTTAAAAAGGTGCTAAGGATAATCACGTGTGTATTTTCTCTCTCTTCTCTCGTATACATGTACGTATACTTGTTGCAGCAGCAGATGACAGGGTTTGTAAACGAGATTACCGACCTCATGCGCACACCCACGAGCGAGTGCGCGATGGTTTGTTTTGCTCTGCCACACGCTTCTGTTTGGGTGTTACTAAAAAAAAAAAAAAAAAAAAAAAAAATAAAACAGTGCAAGGAACTTTCACGGGTCAGCTGTGTGAGAATTTTCAGTCGGCATCAATTCAACGTGACGAATAATTAAAAATTTCTATACTTTATAAATATTGTGTGTGCAAGTGTCTAAATAAAAGTATGTGTCATCATTAATTTTTTTCCTCCAAGCTCAAGACTCCCGATAAGTTGGTTAAATTGAAGATGAAGAAGCTGTTTTTTTTTTTTTTTTTTTTTTTTTTTCAACAATCAAGTTAGTTACTTGCGTTTCTTTCTCGCACATCTCTGACCTTGCACTTTAGATCCGGTCAAGTGCGGAATCATAATCATCCATACATGTTTCAAGGATCACATGAGTGTATAAGCTTTTAAAAGGATCGAATATTTCACCAGATCTTTGAACTTGAGGATTTGTTTGGAAATGGTGTACTGAGAAAACATAATATTTCTATCAAAGATTCAATACACATGAATGATGTGATCGTTTTGCTATTAAAAATTGCACGATTTGGTGAAGGTGATCGAACAATTAGGACCAAATTTATCGAGTGCTCGTCAACATCGTTGTGACCCATCGCAAGCTACAGCATTTTTCTTTTCAAGGTCTCGCGTTTGTTTGTCGATTCTTAAACGTGATTCAGAGAGACGCGAAAAAATCGTCAGCAGATGAATAAATTTTCATTCGGACGAAGATAAAGAAAACTTAAGTAAACCTCTCGAAACTAATATGTTTATGTATAAATATTTTCTTTACCTTATCCATTTAAATACGCGTTTCAAGCTCATCGCGATAAAATATTATCCGCGTCGTGCATTCGTTTTTAATTGCAAAAGTGATAAACAGGTGCTCGCAGGGGATTAATTGGTGCGATTGCCCGAGCCGTAAACCAGCATTTCTATTTACAGACTAATGAAAAAAGAGCACTCTAATGGCTCTGTGTATGTTTGTACTAATGCCTTGAAAAAAAAATAAATAAAAAAATAATGTGAAAATATTTCTAAGAAGCCCAATGTTGTATTAACGAGTTTCTCATAATAAACTGTAACGCTCCCATTAAATATCACTTTTATTCATAATGAATGAAAAGAGATAAACGAACCATTTCCTCGAATGGCACACCTGTACGTAATCATTGTTTTCCGGATAAGATGTCGTGGCTAGATAACACAGTTACTTCCGTAGGCTCACAATTGTGTCAAGGTTTAAATATTTGTTATTTCCAAGATGCTATTAATTTTAAAGCGTTTTTCTATTGTAATCGGGTGTTAATGATAACAGTATTTATCTAAAGGTCAACAGGTGTATAAAATACACACCTGATCGATACGTTATTACGATCAATATGTCACACTTTTACCCAGTCCGATGTATGGGCTCGAGAGCTAGTTTAGTGCAACCCTGAGAGCCTTGAAAACAGCAGTAACAAAAAACAAAAAAATAAATAAATAGGTTGCAATACATCCCTCCGAAACCTCGTAAAAAACCCATCGATTTCCAACCGCACGCTTCGCAAGACAAGAAGCGCACACGCATATATATTATTGCGGGGCATCAACTTCCTCGCTCGTAAACGTACCCACATCCACACAAATACGCACGCCCAACTATGGCGCATCTTTCTCTCTCTCGCTCACCATTTAAATCTCCTCTGTCGTCATCGGCGGCTCGGCTGCTTCTGCGGCAGCGTGGAATTTAAAGTGCAGACTCCGGCTACCGCATTTATATACTATACACACTCACACACAACACACAGCTTCTGCTCTCCTCCCTTTTTTTCCTCTTCTTCTTCTTCTTCTTCTTCTTCTCCTCTTCTTTTCTTCCCTGGCGTATTACACGTATACACTCTTTTCCCTGCAGTCGTTCCTCCTCTTCCCGAACAGCAGACTCACATGTATAACGCGTGTAATAACAACAATATACGCATACTATACAACACCCACTCACACCTCGTCTTTACTATAAAACACTCTGATTTTTGCTTTATTTTTTCCCCCTTGATTCTCTCTCTATCTCTGTCGTTGATTTATTCGAGGGAGTGGGAGAGAGAGAAAAAAAAATCACCACTATACTTCACAGCACTTTTTTCGTCGCGGCCACACGAGCCACTTGTATTTAATTTTTATTACAATCAATTACACGTCACTGAATCATGACACCACAAAACGTGTAATCTCAAACGGCTGAACACAATGAACACACTATAATGCAGCAGTATAGCAGACAGTGGTTGTTATTATAGTAACAACAACACGAGTAAAATACAGTAAACGCGATCGCGTTTGCTCAACGGCAGTGTTGTGTCGTGATTGTTGTTGCAACAACGATTGACAACGACTAAAGAATTAAATTCGATCGAAGAACTGTATTGATCAAAGCGAGCACTCGGTGATACGAACGGGGCATAATATTGCGCATACGTGCGCACACCATATATATATTATATGTATATTACGTTATCACTATATTCTTCACAGACGCTTGGCAGTGACGTGTTTCGAATTAAATACTATTTACGCACGGTGACGGCTAACTAATGAATTTTCATGACGATAATACTAATGATGATAGTAATACAAAGAGTACAATAATAATAATAATAATAAAAATAATAATATTATTAATGACAAAACACGGCGTGTGATACGGTGTATCGTGGAGGTATACGGAGATGTATATATATGTAAACACACGGGCGTGGAGTTGTGTGCGAGGGCGAAAAAAAAGGGAGAGGAAAAAAGCTCCTCCCCCGATGAAGGCTCTCGCGCGACTGACTGAAACTTTACGAGTGGGTACACAACATGGGGTCGGCGCTGCCGACGCTCTTTCGGAGCAATAAAAAGGTGGGAGGAAAGGAGGGGAAAAAAGGCTCGGCGCGCGCCGCTACACTATTTGAGCCAACGGAGGGGAATAGAACGCAACGCATACACACACACACACACACACATCTTTAAGAGAAGCTCGATATACATATATGTATAGAGAACAGAGGGGTGAGAGAAGAGAAGGGAGAAAGATTGTGCTGGTACAGTGTGCTTTGGAGAAAGATACATTGATAGCGAGAGTTTTCGGGGTAGGGGGAGGAAGTGGCTCCGATATTACGCGAGGAAAGAACAGAATATGACGAGGCTGAGATTACACGCGAGATGATTACTGAGATAGGTATGCTCGCCTGTGGCTGCAAGTACCTGTACTACCTGAAAATCGCACCATTATCTCCCATTTTTTTTTTTTTTTTTTTTTTTTTTTTTCACAAGTAAGTAATTCAAGGATTGTTAGTTCGGATAAATTTAGCTGAAAAATGTCAACACGCTTCGATTACCGAATTTGAAACAGACAATTACGGTAAGACACGTAAAAAGCAGTGCACGAGAGAAAGAGAGAGAGGGGGGGGGAGCATCAAATGTGTCGAAACACGGGATGATAATCCATGCAGAGGCGAGATATGATCCGCGATTGAGGTTGTCGAGCTGTAACAGCAGCATCCGAGTGCTCTTTACAGCTCCGAGAAGAGCCGCTGACACGTACCTACATAATACCACCTAACGCTGAGCCGTGCAAACAAATTGGGTTAGACGCGGCGGCGTAACTCGACCGCGTCGGGGTGCGTCTTTGAATAATGTCAGTACCAATGATTTCAATGTAAATTTATGTTTTTGCTTTTGTTAAAAAAAAAAAAAAAAAAAAAAAAAAAAAGGGGATTTACAAATTACAAAGAATTTTTTCCGACTACAATGAAGGGTTTATAATTGCACAGCTCTCCTGTTTTTGCCAAGTGCGTGGTCACAACAAAATGCTGGAGCAAACCAGTACAGATACACGTACACAATGTGGCAGAGATACAGCGTGTCGAGCCACTGTAGAGACAAAAAAGAACAGGATACATGAGGGGGTTGTTTTTAAACCTTCTCTTTTACACTGGGCAGAGAACAAGGAGAGAGAGGAGCATGCAGATTAGATCAGGGGGAAGCGATGGGCGCATGCGTGCTGCCAGTGTTTTGGCACCCTTGCCGTATATATACTTACGCCGCCGGCGAAAAAGGGAGGCTGTAGGAGCCGTGCCGTGTATCATACACACACACTTTACGTATAGCCACCGCCCGATGCACCACACGCAAGCATGGCATACATCATCACGGAATAGCGCGAGATAGAGAAGCTATAGGTATAGGTAACGTCTGCGCGAATATACCGGTGTACGGGGTTGCGAACGGCCTCGAAAAGCCTAGGAATGTATCCTCGTTCGGCTGGATTCTTTCTCCTTCGTTCTTCATTTTTTTTTTTTTCATTGCACGCATTTCATTTTTCGCTTCATTCACTTCTCAACGGGCTATCGTGTACAATGCCTGATGCGACTTGTACGTGTCTGTGAGTCGATGATAAAAAACGGTCATTGTTAGTCGAGTAGTTGATTTATCATGAGCGTCTATTATATAATGCATAATATAATATAATGCCATCTATTGCTGAGCGACTTAGTCGCCATTAAATGAAATAAGCCCCGTGGCAGTATTGTTATTTATTGATCATAGCTTCGAGCTTTGTGTACGGTGTAATAGTTGACACATGTCCAAGGTGAGCAGCTCGAGTAACGGCGTGTACAATAACAGGACCAGAGAACTTGTCATGTATATCAGCTGATGGTGCATTTTTTTAAAGAATGGGTTTCTGTATTTAAAGGTGGTTTGGACGATGATAAAACCATAGGTGGAACGATGAATTTTTCACAACTTCGTTTGACCATAGGTATGTTGAAAGATGTCTTACCAAACTCGGACCTTATCTACTGATGGAGGATTTTTTACGCGTTTGTACGTTTTATTTTATCTTAAATAGTACTTGGGCAAAAATACGGCTGTAGAGCAATTTTTAGATGCAATCTCAAGGAACATCGTGATAGAATATCAATAATATTACTTAACTGTTAACCATTAATTTATTTGGTGCAGGTAAGCAGTTAGTAATACAGAGATGGAATGCTTATTACTATATCAACGAATACTTTCTAAAATTTTAAGTAATTCTTTGTTTGTTAAATATTAAAAAAAAAAAAAATTAGTATAGTCATGATGAAAAAAAGAAATTACGTCCCTGTAACCATTCTGTCACGTTTATTACCACTTAGAATAACCGTTACTACTTGGTAACTTTTTGTAATTAATTTTCTCGGTTGTACAGAAACCTCGGGGCTTAATGTATGTTCTTAGCTTTACTTAACGAAGCAATTCAAGTAATAGGATTTAATTGGAAATTGTACAGGGGAAATTTCTTAACATAAAAGAAAAAGAAAAAACGTTGCACAGTTTTGTTGAAAAAAAAAAAAAAAAAAAAAAAAAAAAAAAAAAAAAAAGTGATTTCCGTAAACAAAAACATTGAAATAATACAACCAGAACTAATTTAGCTGGCGAAAATAAAGATTAATTACTTTCGGCATCTTAGAAAAAATATCCGAATGTTTCGTAATGGAAAAGAAGAAAAAATAAAAATAAAAAAAAGAATTTTGTTTCAGCAATGAAAAAACCTTGAAAACAACATTTTACCGCTCTACGCTAGACTAATGGCTACAACATATGGAGAGAAAAGGAGAGATGGAGCGAGTAAATAACGGTGCTTCTAAAATTGCGCAAGTGCCGGAGGTTAAGTCGTGTTAGTATATATAGCAAGGAGAGAAAGGAAGCAGAGAAATACACAAGGAGGCAGCTCAAGATGCCGAGAGCGAGGAGACGCGCATACGGGTAATGCGTTTTGGCTTAGCTGCGAACACGCAAAGGGCGAGAAAGGGGGTGCCTGCAGTTTCACGTGGGAGCTCAATTTTTTTTCTCCTAATTTTCAACAGCGAAGAGAGCAAAACTTTTTTTTTTTTAAATTATTCTTCCACAGCAATTGTGCAATTTATTGAAAGTTTTTTATGACATCACAGCTGGCGTTTGTTTGTTTTGCAAGAAATTTTCAGCAGCAAGTTCACCCCCGTCACAAAATACACACGCGTAAATTAATATCTTTCCATCTTTAAAAAAAAAACTTACCAAAATTGTGTATAGTCATCGCAATAGATACTACTAAGAAGTTTCACCTTTCAATTCCAACGAAAACAAACACTCTCATTCAGTTTTTGAGCTAAAAAAAAAGAATCACACATTGAACACAGTCGTTGACCCGTACAAAAGAAAAATAAAAAAAATTGCTCCGTTGCCAGAAGATAGACTTATATACATCGGGATCGAGGTGTATATGTAGTCAGACATCTGTTCACGCGCTCACGCGTCCTTGATACTTTCTCCCGCAAGTCTCGCGGGAGAACAAACGCCTACACGTTACATCACACGTCGAATCAAACATCATACTCATACGCAATTCTTCCGGTTGTGGCGATGTGTACTTTGCACAGTCCATCTACTACTAATGTTGTGTACCACAATTTATACATTTAATACTTACTTACACCATACCCAAAATGATTGATAATCCATATAGAGAAAATGATACGACATTCGGGGTTTTTTTTCCTTATCACGTACATATTTGAATGTGAAGCACGCAAGCTTCAACACATCTGAATGTTTTTTTGTTTCGTCGGCTATATAAACCAATTGGTTACTGTAGATAAAGCGTCTGATAGTACGAGCCCAGAGAGTTAATAAACAGCTCTTATTTCCCTGTAATTAATTTTCCGGATGTTGCAGTACCTCCTTTCCCTGTCAACTACTCCGATGTAGGCAATTACGGTACAGATTCAAGCTAGATTTAGCAATGAAAAAACAAATACATTAATTCTTTTTTTTCATCATACCGCCTACATCATACACGTACTTATATAATAGCGTTGAAAAAAATCCAGAGTTTCATCAAAGAAAATCCATTTCGTTTCTCCGGCAAAATTTATCGTTTCCTCCGGCAAACGAAAGTGATTATCATCATCGCTGCTACATCCCGATTATCATCGCGTTCTACCTATAATCAATTTAATAAATACATAATTTCACGTGCACACGCGTGTGTACAATATAGTATACACACACACGCGATTTTTTGCACTGAGACAGTATGGTGTTCGCACACAGCAACCTGTCGGCGTGTCTGCTATCGAGCACGAAAATCAAGCATTAAATAATAAAAAAAAAAAGGGAGGGAGGGAGGAAGGAAAAACACCTTTAACGCATAAAGGAAGTTACTTGCATATTTCAAAAGGAGGGTAAGTATTTTTATCAGATTGCAGTTGTTGGTTGACGCGCGTGCACAGCGTGAAGTAATAAAACGAAAAGAAAGAGGAGGAGGGGAAAGTGCTGGTTATGGTCGTTTCGCACAAGAGACGTCTTCATCGTCGGCTCTCTTTGACTCCTCATGTCGACATTACCGTTCGTAAGCGTATGTTATATTATGTAGAGGTACACCGATGTTATCTTATCTATATCACGATGACACCGTGTATTATTATTTGATCCGACGTTTTCAGACAATGCATCACGAAGAATAAGACACCAAGGTACCCTCTTTTTTTGGAACAATCTTATCGGAACAAATTACACCTGCGATAAAAAAAAAAAAAAAAAAAAAAAAAAAACTCAACACAACGTACCTACATACTTCGCTACTGTTCAAAAGAGACACAATCATCCCGACACGCCGCAAGGGTCGCAGGTCAGTGACACACGCACACGCGGTCTCTGTTAGCTAAGTACATATCCTACCAACTTAAAGAAAATCGCAAATTCCCAAACGTGTATTATACGGTACAGCTTGCCAAGGGGGAGAGAGAGAGGGGGGGGGAGACAATTCGTAAAAAGCATTCCAGCGGAGCAGAGACGCACGGGAGCGCAAGTGTATGCAAAAAGAAAAAACAGGGGGGGTTGGGGTTGGGGAGGTGGAAGAAGGCGAGTGGGTACGTGAGAATCGTCTTTCCCCCGCTGAAAGCGCGTGCAGTAGAAAAATAAAGGAAGAAAAGGAGAAGAAGCCGCGACTACTTACGTATTATGTATACGCGCTACTTGAAAGGCCGCTTTTTGACTCTTTCTTTTTATCTCCCGAGTATATATACCTCATGACGTGGGCACACATACACGCGCACCTTTTGTACGAAAGAAGAGAAGAGTCAAGCGATGGGGTTTCGCTCCTCCGCGGAGACGAGAATAAACCGCGCCGCGTCCGTCTTATTATTATTTACTTATACTTTCACCGTCGAAGCTCGGTCGTTCGATTGGTTTTCTCTTTTTTTCTCCACTGCACCCGGAGGGGGAGAAGCGGTGCTAATTTCAAAAGTAGGGGGGCGAGTAAAAATATAGGGCGCGACTCCTGAATCTGGAACGCTGCTGCTGGCTTGGTACACTTTGCGGTGGGTGGCGAGAGAAGCGCTGGGGAAGGCTCCACTCGAGTTGACGTGGGCTGAACAAGAGGAGGAGCAGATGATGATCCTCGAGACCTCCAGCTAGGGATACTTGGACGGCGCGGGATGAGTGTGGATTTGTGACGAGATATGCGTTATTTTTGCCGTGTTTCGTCGACGCGATCGTCCAAAGATTATACACACACGTCGCATGCAGGGTTTTGGGAGGAAAAGGACCATTAATGTCCTCTGGGTCGTCCGGCCGCTGCTTCATTACCATTAGATGATCTCGCTTCGCGGAGCGAAAAAGCAATCCAAGAAAAACCGTCTGAGACAAGAGCAACCAAACGACTTTGGAATACGATATGAGAGAGAGAGAGACGAGATAACTCGGTGGGCAAGTATATGTATAGGTATACCATACCGCAGTACTGAAAATCAGGTTCGAGAAAACGAAGGGTTTCGGGCAAACGGCGAACAATAGGTATAGGTATACATAATATACGTATATACATGTACAAACGCAGTGTAGGTATATGACTACGTGACTACCTTTGGGACATTGGTCTGCTGGTATATGTGACGATGACGTTGGTAGAAAGAAGGGGCCCTTTCAAGTGGTGGGAAAAAAGCACCTTCGTCTTTTCTCCTGTTTTCCTGATTTTTCTCACCATCTTACGCCTCTAACTGCTGCTCCTCAGCTCTTCGGTTTTATCTCCTTACGCTGTATATATTTTGTTTTTACGACTCTTAAAGCAGCAGTCCTGTTTTTTTTTTTTTTTTTTTTTTTTTTTCGAACGAAAGTCTCTTCCGTTGGATGAATCCTCGCGGATATTTGTATGATATATTCCACATTAGGGATACAAATTGGTCCAGCAGTGAGTATAATATACCAGCTATCGAATTTTCTAGTCTCATCTTGTATCAGCATCCAAAACATTTGATTAAACCTGCACCAAACATCCACGCTCGGATTCAAATTGACCGAAATAGGTGTCGTATCAACACACCTCTTGCCCTTCTTTCTACGGTCGATCAATCATTCTCTCGCGTATTATTTTTCACCGTTTTTCTCTCATCTTCTTCAACTGTAAACTGATGCCAACACGCCCAAACGTATGTACCATCCACACGATCACCGCTTCGATCGAAAAATTTCACAATACCTGTATAATATATACACAACACAGCCCGCAACAAATTGGCAAAAAAATTCGATCGAGTGTCACCATCAACATCATCTTGACGGACGTCGCCCGCTCCGCGACGCGCATTTATATACACATGTACATCCCATGCATCCAAATACAGATATATAGGCTCAGAGAGCGAGAGAGCGGTGTATTGAACTCGGATCGCGGGGTCATTAAACCCTCTCTCGCTCCGTTGCCGCGAGAGCTTGCGCCTCTCATTCGCTTTTCGGACGGACGCTCGCGCGTGACGTCAGGGGAGCACTGATGTATATGTATATACATGTATCAGTGCTCGATGTGCCCCATACAGAGGAGATTTCGGATACGCGGAGCAAAAGAGAGAGAGAAAGAGAGAAAGACCCAAGCCTGAGTTGTATACGTGCATACGTAGGTAATACATGTACCTATAGAGGAGCAGCGAGAGAAGAGATCTTGGACGACGACCGTCGAGGTGGGCGGTGGGTGACGCGGCAACGGTTTATTGGCCCTCGCGTTTGGCGTTTGTATATTATGGTTATACCTGATGTCGATGCACGTGGTGTGACGCAACAGCAAGGGAGGGTGCATAAATATATGGGTACACTTGCACGTATAGTGCACATAGGAAAACGTTGGCCGTTGTTTCCGGGTAATCGAAGCACGCGATCGGCAAACGCGACGACTATGGAGCCGAAGGACACTGCCCGCCGACATACATACCGATTATAGAAAAGTATCGGTCACAGCCGACCGTACTTGTATTGCAACGTATCCGTATACCCCAGTAAGTAAGTATCGTGCGAGTACATTATCACTCTGCGGACGATTTATATTATGTACATGCGCCGATTTCTCGGTAACCGATCTGCACAACGGATGGGACTGCGCGTGCGTGTATAATTGGGCCCTCCGGTCGGTTTCCGTGAGTTTTCCAGTCTTTTTTTTTCATTTCGTTTCAATGTCTTTCGCGTGGATACATGGTCGAGTCACACGCGAGAAGTGACCTTTGAGGGGAACAAAAAACAACCGCTACGTCGCTTGCACTGTATAATGTATAGGTAAGCTTGATCCAGAGATCGTGGAAATTTAGAATGGTATCAACTGTTAGTATTTCTTCGCGCGGTGCTTGGGTGGTGTGCCCTTTTTTTTAAAGCTTTTAGATCATAAAAATATCGTACTACAGGATTGTGGTATGTATAAATGAAGCGGTAAACTCGAAGAAGATAAAAAATGCCATGCCTATTTTTATCGAGATTTACGAAAGTATTTTTTAACATAACGACACGTATATGAATGCGAACGGTGCGAGAGAGCGACAGGTGGTGGCAATATATATAATATGCGATACAATACCCTATATACGTTATACCTATAAGGTACAGGTCAAACGAATTGGAATGCGCAAAGCGAAGCGAATCGAATGTCGCGCTGGTATCAAAAAAATATCTCACATGTACATAGCGTGCAAAATGGATACCCGAGGAATTACCATGGCTGCGTTTTTTTCGATTTGTATATGCACTCGTACCTAAGCATGTAAGCCGAAAAAAAAAAAAAAAAAAAAAAAAAATAGTCGCGCAGCGCAGCCTAGTCCGGTTTTTTTCTCTCCTCCTAAATACAAAGCCTAGGCGAAACTCTCGTAGATACTATTTGCGGTTTGTATGCCGTCGACGAGAGGATAAGAGACCAAAACGACGCTGCGTTAGATAACCATACCGAGAACCATACGGTACGATGATCACAGTTACGATCAAAGCCCGAGTAGGTATATATTGTTATAGTGCTGGGTACGATGGGCACATGCACCCCAGCCATCCGTGTATCCCATTATGACGACGAAGGAGAGACTCGCGTGTATACCTACATCAAAATACTTATCCGTGCGGCCACAATATAAAAGAAAGAATGAAGTAAAGAAACCGAGGCAAAGAAAAAGAGGAAGGATACATTACTGCGCGTATATAGGCAAGTGCAACAGACGACGAGTGGGTGAGGTCACTGTCCCACAATATACAAGTATATGAAGTTTTCTGTGTGTACTTGTATATTTATACTTTACACATTCCCTGCGACGTCACCCCCATGGTAATTACATATTTATATACCATAATAGGGTGGACCTATAATATTCGCGGTATCCGGTGTGGTTATAAAAATAAAACTTTTCTGTCGTCGGTGTCGCCGTTGCCGCGAGTTTGTTGACTCTCGGCTTTCTCCCTTGCACGCAACATCGCGGTGCAGAGCGATGCGAGCTTGTATTGCTTGCTGACCATGACCTCGGCCAACGAACGAACGGGCAAACGATTTTTCTCTCACTCTGTTTCCTCGTTTACTTTTTCGATGTGTATATCCGTCCAGGTGCAGCTTGCGCACGAGGGAGAAAGATTACCCAACAATTTCTTTTTTTTGGTTTTTTTTTTTTTTGTTGCGCTTCGCTTGGAGACGGATAATAACAACCGAATCATTACTTCTCCAAAATAGGTAAACCATATTTGCGAGCTATAAATATACCGGTGCACGAAAGGATCATTTAAAAAAAATACATCCACGTGAGCGAGAATGTTTTTTTGATGATTTCGTAATAATATATACGCTTGGCTAACGCGTCGTTCGAGAAAATTTTGTTAAAACTAAAACAAATCAACGATCCAAAAAGTATTAATTTCCACGAGTTATGGTCCACGCGTCACCGACAATCAAGGAAAGCGAATGAAAGCAACCCTTCCCTCGGCGCTTGATTAGACTACACGGTCGTAAGTACCAGCTGAAGAGTTAACGACAACGTCAACGGGGTAACAGAGCTATAAAACCGGTAGGACGAAAGGGCAAGTTGCCATTGCCACCAACGCGTGGATAACCCCAAGTTGGCATCGTTGTATGAAGCAGCAGCCCCTGCCTTTCAAAGATGCGATGTAAGAAGAAGAAAAAAAAAAGGGGGGGGGAGAGTAGAGACGCGAGAGAAGCCGAGCAGAGCTGGGTACGTGTGATACATCTGGGCCAGGGAGTATCGATTACTGGATCTAGGTCACAAGCAGAGACCCTCGTAACAGCACCACCACCACCACTACCTCTCCAACGTAACACGCTTTACACCGCGCGAAATAATCCGCGCTTTTATGAGCTCGCTTCGGTACGCCCCGAACCGGGTATGAAAATAAAAAAGACACGAAAACGACACCACATGTATCATAAATATAAATATCACCCACGCATTTTTCTGCTTTTCCCTCTGTTGTACATGTCGGGTGGAGCAACTCGGCCGGAGACGCGAGTATCGAGCCGTCGCACCTGCTCCAGTTTCGAGAAACTCTTTTTCTTCCCTTCCCTCCCTTCCAGCCTACGGGCTCCCACTATATATATCTTACGCTCTCGACGACGTTGCCGGAGCAACCTCTAGGCCGCTTTGTACTTGGTTTTTTTTTTTTTTTTTTTTTTTCCGTCCAAGGACGTATACTTACGTTTGGACCGAGGAAACTGTACGGGTGCCGTACGTGGGGGGGTTGAAATTTTTCGAGCCCCTTGGATCAACGCAACTATAACGCTGAGCTCCAAGACTATGACATTGATGGCGCAATAAAGAAAAAAAAAAAAAAAAAAAGAGATTGACAACACAAAGACGGGGAGTGGATAATTTTTACGAGAGTACTTCACGGCGGACAAGGGAGAATTGAGGCTCGTCGGAAGGGGGGTGGGGAGCTGCCCTCTAGAGTCTCCTTTCGCCTGTAATCGTAAAAAAGCCGAAAGGACGGCGAGATGAATGAAATCTGGGGCTTCGTTGCGTATAGGTATATCCGATTAAAGTGGCTGGGTCTTGTTGTTACATCCCCCGTACGTATATATATTATGTACACTGGCGCTCGCGAATGGTCGTACAATTCGAGTGGGTTATTGGGGGATTATAATTCCTTTTTTTTTTTTTCTCTTTCGCTTCGAGGGTGAGGGTGGATTTTGCGAGGAACTCGATCCATACGCGGTGTAGGTGTAGTTGACGATCGAGTCCAAAGTGGAACTACAGAAATGACGAGTCAATTTTCTTTTTTTTTTTTTCTTTCAGGGCACTACCTCTGTGACGGAGAAGTAAGGAAGCAGCAGGTAAGAAACGCCGAAAGGGTCGAGAGACAAAAGGGTCAGAAAACCAGACCGTGTACGTAACAAGGAGCGCACGCAAGAGACAAGGAAAGAAAAAAGACGGAGTGAAAATAAAGGGTCGAGAGACAAGGGGAAGCAGAGAGCTAGATCGCGGAAGAAGAGCCGTGAGAAGGTGAGCTCTCTTCCGCTCTTTTTTCATCTGGGTCAACGAGCGCCAGGCTAAGAGAGAGACGCGGAGGGCCTGCTGCAGCACCGGAAATCGATTTTTTTTTTTTTCCTCCTCCCTTCCCTTCCTCCTTGGAAAGTCGCGTGGTTGGGTTGAAGCGTACATGGGTACAAGAGTGCCTTTTTTCCCCTTCATCCGTCACGTGCACGACGCGTATGTATATAGTCACAGTATAAGGTTGTCTGCCGGTTTACCCTTCATTTCGGCTACATTGTCGATTCTTTCGGATTAAAAATTTTACCTCACCACCAAAACGCGGAGATGAAAACTCTCTGGCTCAGAGTTGAAACCCCGCACATACCCTGGGAGCAGGGGATCAGGGCTCCCTACCGAAAAATCCGATCAGCGGAGCACCCTAGAAACAAACAAAATCAATAACAGCCGCCCCATCGCAACAGCGACGACCAGCATCCCAGTAGTCCAGACAAAAACGCCCCTATCCTTCGTCGATTGGGTAATTCAATTAAAAGCACGAAACAGCTCCGAGAGCCACAGCAGATGGATAGAGAGAGAAGATGGTACTATATTAGGAGTACGAGGCTCGACTTGCGAGAGAGGAGCCGATGACCCGATTCGCGCGCTATACATGTTGTGGGTATTTTTGTCCCGCTGATGTATCCGGCCGTGGCTGTGCTCCAGCTCTGCTCTGCCGTACGTGTTATGATAATTCGCTGGGCAGTAACAGGTGCATCGACCCCCTCGTTTGTGAAACAAAAAAAAGCTGGCTTCTGTTTCTTTTGATTTGCAACGGCATTTATTCCCAAAGACGACGTTTCTCGTTTGTTTCAATATTTACCATTTCGGAGCTTTTCTACGAGTGACATCGTCGAGGCCTTGGGTTGGTGAAGTAATATTGATGTGAAAAAAAGAGGCAAGTTCAAAAAACGCTTCTCGAGAGCCAGTCGACTCCCATACACATATGCGCAGCGGAAACAATAAAACGGAGCCCTAGACGGAGCAGAGATGACAAGTCCCGCATGTATATGGACGAAAGAACTACACGTGCTTCCTCCCCTCACCCCCAGCTCTCTACCCGATAAATATATCGACGGGTGCTGGGCGCGTGCTATACTGCAGTTGCGGCGTCGTCGGCCCCACGCCCCCAGAGGCCGCGCCACCACCGCCATGCGCTCGCAGCAGCCAGGCACGTAGACCCCGCCGCGCGTCGTCCGCGAGTCTCTCTGTATACATATACATACGTGTATGTGTAGAGGGAGAGAGTACGCTCAAAAAAGTTGCTCTCCCCGTCCCTCTCGCTCTAGGTGCGCGCGCCTTCCTCTCTCTTGCTCCTCGTGATTCTAAATTTCTAAACTCTGCACGGGCTCTGCATTGCGTGTACATGATTTGTTTTTTCTTTCATCTATAATGATTTATTCCAAGGCAAGGGTAATTCCCGAATTTTTCGTCACGGAGTTGGAGTCGGATGTTTCAGGGGGAAGCGCTCTTGCGTAACTTTTGAGGAGATCGGTAAAAAAAAACAGTAGTTCAGCTTAAGATCTGTCGAACTCTGTTTCTCCAAAATGTACGGATCCATTGAGTTATTTTTTACAGAGATAAACAATCACGAATGCATAATATGTACAATGGAGAGTCACGTGTGAGCGGTGGCTGCTTAAATATATATTTTTTTTTTCTCATTAGCCACATCTTTCTTCTTCTCGACAACACTACTTAATATTATTTCCAAACGAAAAGGTATAAGACCCGAGCTATTTAGATGGCAAAAATACAATGACTTATTGACAACAACTAAGTTCAAACGTATTTTTGGATACAATAGTAACTCTTTTTCTTTGTCGTAGTAGATAAGCTGAGTAGTTTGGAAGCAAAGATTATTTGGTAATATCAATGGTGATTAAATCGAGCCTTGATCTCAACTCGAATAACGACATGTCTCTGTGACCTCGTTAGAGTAGAAAAAACCTACCCCCTGGTAATTAGTAGAGAGAAATAATTGTGAAAATGCATAAATTCCGTACAAAATAATATTATATTTAATTAAATGATGAAGCCAGGAGTATAAAAGGAATATACGTTTGGAATGACGATTTTTCTTCAAAGCTGCCTATACACGAAAGGTTGAAAGACTTTCGAAGATGGATCTACTTCGGGTTCTCTGCCCGTGTATACTTACTTGTAGCCGAAGCGCTTGCCGATCAATAAATCCATGTACAAATTGCACCAGGTTTAGGTAGCTTGTTTGTCCACCCTCAGAAAACACCCTCAGTTCGCCACCTACACTGTGAGATCGAAAACACCTTCACCCCGGTAGAAACTCGGTCAACAATGCAACTCCCTGTTGAACCGACTCTGCCTTATCGACAAAGACTTTTGCGCGAAATTGAAAGGACTTGGAAAAATTGAAAGGGTTCAATGACAGGGAACCAAGAGAACGAGAGAAGGAGAGAGAAAATAAGTAAAAAAAGAGTAAAGGATCAGTGTAGAGAAAGAGAGAGGAAGAGAAGTAGAGCCTAGAAAAGAGGAGAACGAACCCTTTAAGTTCATGCCGGGGCCGACGCCCCCTTTTCAAGGTGAGCCACTCTCTCCTCTTCGCGATCAAGCCGCGGAGTCGCGTGGCATTTTTCCTCCGAGCTCCCCTATCGTCCCTTACTTTTCTTCTTTTTGCACCCTCGCGTTGCCGTCTCTGAGTTAGATAATATTATTCTCGTTCTCTGTACTCAAGTGTATACACATACTTAGCTTGGCAATGATGTTGCTGGCTTCAGTAAATAAGCACTTTTTTTGGGTTTACAGGTATGTACCAAAGTAACTCATGTGATACATACGCTGTTTAAACCAGAGGTTTGCTTGGATAAGAGCTTTTGCTATTTCAAGGATTACAGATTGCGATTCTGATGGAAAATAGAAAGTTGTTGAACCAGCTACTTATAAAAATTTAAACTACTATATTTGTGTAATAAACATGGTGATAAAATTTCAAACTATAAATTATATGCGATACTGTATTGAAAATTAATGGGCACACACGTATACTTGAATTTAAAGAGTTATTGTTGGTGAAAATTTAAATATATATACAGTATGAGCTAAACTTTTTTTTTTAAACTTACCATTGATACGCGTTGAAATGAAAGTACACCAAGCCTTGTCCATATAAAAAAGATGCGTCCTTCCAATAATCACCTTTCAATTCATAAAACTTTTGATAGGCAGACATAGCTGTAATGATCATTCCAATTATTTTTTAACTTGTTTTTTAAGTAATTATATTTTACAGTAACTCAAATAATGTAAGCAAACCTTTAGTATAATCTTCAAGTAACAGATGAAAGTGGCCCAGTTTGCAATAAGTTTTTGGATCTATACTGATTCCTTTGTCCTCATCATCATCATCATCGTCGTCATCTTCATCTTTTACGCCTTCGATGACTGATTTTGTACTGTCAGCTTTTCTTCGCTGTTTCTCAGACTGTGCTTGAACTAGCATTCTTTCTAAATATTTGATCGCTCGAACCACCAATGCTTTCTTTTTGGCTTGTTCTGGTGAATTAAGTTTGAAAAAACCAAATTGTCGACTGAAAACATAAATCAATAATAAAGTTTGAAAACATAACTTTGATTGTAACAAGTCAACTATTTTTTCAATCTAAAGAATGACCAACTCCTCAAACATCATAATTTTACATTGTATCGATCGATTTTAAAAAGACATGAATGAATAGAGTCACTTGCAGTGGTAAATACAGACTCATGCAAGGAAATCATCAAACCAATAACAAGAATAATGAAAAAAAATAGTAAGAGCATTCATCTTTTGCAACTGTCACTAAACTGACCAACAAACAAAACAAACAGACCAATTACCGACAATTCGCCGAAAACGGCAAGTAAACTCCATAAAATAAATGTTCCAATGTTTCCAGTGACAGAAAAATAAAAAAAGCCCATTAAAAAATTTGCGAGTAAAGCGACTGGTCGAGAAAAGCAAGAACCGAAAGATGTAGGCAAAGGTGTCAGTAGCACAGAAAACCAGCCAGCCAGGCTGCAGAAATCGGTTGAAAGCAACTTATGATAGCCGCTCTCCTCGCTCACCTATCCAGCTCCGAGAGCGTCTGCAGCTCCTGTGGCGTCAGATTTATGTCATCCGTTTCCTGGGCCATCTTTCCTTCCTTTCTTCGAGGATGAATCTCTCACAAAGATCTTGGATTGAAAATATTCACACTATACGGATGCGGGTGCGAGAGATACCGCGAAATACACTAGTATCAAAGACGACGAAAACATCGGGGAAACACGTACATCACGGAGATGGTGTTTATTCACTAGTAACATGTAAATACACTGGCAGAGGACACTTATGCTGCAGTACAGACCGGACGTCAAGTCATGATGTGATGAATAGCTAACTTACAAAAATTACGACGCGGCTCTTCTCTTTGACTGTTCTTTTTTTTTTTTTTTTTTTTTTTTTTTTTAGTACACCGGGTGCTATATTTTAATACTAACTCTCCTACGTACATACAAACACTAGATAAATACGACGATGATGATCACGTAAAAATATATTAAATTTAAACAGAAGAGCCGTAGAGGTTAACAAACCAACTCTACGTCCGCCCGACACTTTGGTGTTTAGGGTTTTGATAGTAATCCAACAGTTGGAAAGAGACAAGACGATCCTTGATGAAGGTGAAAAGCGTATGTGTGTGTGATCCGCATACCTTCACATATTTCACGTTCACCGTGACGGCGGCAGTCCGGCGTCCACCCGCCGCTATACTTAGCCGCCACCTCTAGCTTCGTTGACGTGGTTTATGCCAGAAATATATTTTCATGCAGGGAGTGGTAACACTGGTGTACTGACGGTCGGTAAGCCCGCTCGAATTGCAGATCTCTCATATACCTACTATTTCTGATTCTGCGCTGTGCTAGTCCTTCTTTGAGTTCGATTTCGATCTGTCAAAGTATATAGCAAGTGCGGGGGTGAAAAAGTAGAGCGCGATACATATATATATTAAGATAAATCGTTCGTGGTATTGTAGCCCGCAGGATTGTCGATTTTTTGCAAAAAGTTTAAAGTACTCAATAAGTAAGTAGGTATCTGTACTTACCGTACAAAAGTTTTTTCTCCTGTAATTTTGTCTCGATCCCTCTCTTTTTTCCTCTATCTCCACTATTGTGCTGCACTCTACTCTCTGACCGTCAGTATGTTTTATTCGGCTCGCAACTTACAATAAAAGGCAGCTCCTTTTAGTGTATGCCCGAGACAAGTAAGAAGCAAAGCAAAGTGACGAGCATCGTCAAACGGTATTTCGCAATTCTAAATTATTTTTAGCTAAGCACGTGTTTTTTTGTTTACTTACTTTGGAAGTATTTTGTTCATTATTGGTCAGTTTCCTAATAGATTTCCTGTGTCATATCCCGTGAGGTGTGTACTTATGTATTAGAAATTGAAATCTTCAATGCACATAGTATACTTAACTTGCATCAATTATTGTAATTTTGGTAAGCATAATGCAAATTAAAGAATTTGAAAGTTAAGAAGATACACTGTATAGCCCTAGCTCCAAAAGGACTTTATAGTAGGTAGGTCGTGGTTGAGACGTTCCATTCATTATTGATTTTTTTTCCTTTTACTCTGGTCAATGGACTTTTTTCCTTAAATCATTGTATCGTATATTTAGATTATTATTTCAATAATTCCTTTACTTTTTGCCATATGGTTTTGTTCATCTGCTTTCATTTAACTTGTATGAATACTTTGGTTAACGTCTTAAAATTTAAGACAAATATATTTCGAAAATATTGCGTAGTTTTTTATGATACCAACTTTATCATTGTTTCGATATTTACTTTTGTCACTTTCAGTCTTTCCTTATTATTCATCATTGTTATTTCGTCATCTTTTTGTTAGTCATATTTATTTTAATAACTTGCTTATGCTGTTTTCTGTCTCAACTCTTGAATTATTGACAGCTAGGTCATTTTCTATAGATGTATAGGAACCTAAAAATGTTAATGAGAACATGAGAAGCTTTTGGGTGCAATACCTACTTACTGCAATCTACAATGTGCACACTTACCTACTGACCCATATGTGTATGAGTAAAAATTCTGAGAACACATCTTATTATATCTCACTTGTTTTCTTCATCCATTACCTCAAAATTCTAGCACATCAAAATTTTAACCTTTAACCTTTTTCTTTCTTTGATTAATTTTCAATAGTCAATAATCCTTCAAGTACTTAAAGTTAGACCATCAAAATTTATTTGATTAAAGTTTGTAATCTTAATGTGGTATGAATTGTTATGAAAAAAATTAAAAACATTATTTCCCTAGCAGGCAAAAAAATTTCGAGGTATTTCTAAAGCATAGAATAGATATTTCTGCATTACTGGCATGTCAGTGTGATAGCTGTACATTTTAAGTATAATTTTTTCTTCTTTTATGTGTAGAATTAAAATGAGTGTTCCAACATCAAAGAAAGGCAAGGATGACGCTAACCGGGAAGTGTCAGATGTTGCCAAAGATGCAAAGAGCTTTATTGAAAAAATCTTGGGTGACGTCAGCAAAACATCGGCCACCAAACAAATTGTAATTGGAAGCGCGTCAGGATGGTAATACTCAATTTATGTACTTGGAAGAAAATTAAATGGATTATTATACACGTCAAATACTGTTATTTTCATGGTTACAGGGCTACTGGCTTTCTAACAATGAAAGTTGGAAAAGTTGCTGCCTTTGCAGTTGGTGGTGGCATCATCATGCTCCAAATCGCGGCGAATCAAGGCTATATCAAAATTAATTGGGATAAGATTCAGAAGAAGGCCGACAAGATTACTGATAAAGTTGAAGAAAAATTGACTGGAGAAGGTCCTAAATTGATAGATAAGGTAAGAAAATTATTCGTTTAATGATTTGACATGCTCTATTAATACTAGAGAATCATGTGAGTGATTTCATTGTGATTATAAATATTAACTATTTTACACATTGAATTTCATAATTTTCTAATGTAAGTATTTTTTATGTTATTTGTGTTATTTTTAACAATTCACAAGGGTGGCCACATGCTTTAAATTTTTTTTTTCCATTAAATTTTACGTGGTTCTTTTCTCAAATGGTCCTCTAGTGTGAAATTGGCTTAAAAACTGAATTGAATTTTCCTGTTGAAATCCAATTATGATTTTCAGGTAGGAAAATTCTGTCAAGAACATACATTTTTGGCTACTAGTTTTATTGGTGGCTTTTTAATCGGCCTAGCTTCATGAACATGAAAATACTCATCAAAATTAGATGAATGTCAACAGAATTGTAAATTATTTTATATGCTTGTATATAAATGACATTATGAAATTTCCTCGTTAATTTTTCATTTTTGATAAATCTATTGAGGTAATCTAGAATATAATTAACTATTAATGCATACCAATAGTATAGATGATTTGCCTAAAGTACTAAATAATAGACACAAGAGCTAGTTGATTTCAAATGAATATTTTTTTTTTTTTTTTCTAAATACTAAGTAATACGTTTTTTAAATAATTTTCTTGAAACATAAGGATTTAATGTTTATCTGAGGGATATGCAATCGATTTTTTGTACATACTCTTAGTAGATAATCGATTAATCAGTCTCTAAACTTACTTTCCACAGACATTTAGTTATGCTAATATTTTACAAATTTCACCAAAATTAGTAAAACACCATGTTTAATAAACACGAGACTTGTATCTTGGGTGTTGTTACCAAAATAAAAATAATTTGTAATTAAAAAATCTTTGTCGTATTTATTTTAGAAGAAAGTCGAACTCTTGTTACTGCTACTATTTGTTGATTATAAGCTTTCATTATATACGCGAGTAACGTGTAAGCATTTGATACACGTAATAATTCGTACAGAACTTTCAAAAAATTTTTTTTGTTTAATTATTTCGTTTCTATAATAAGGATGCATAAAAATTATCAAATAAAAATAATAATTGCAAGCTAACGTTGGCGCAAAAACTTACAGGTGGACAGATTTATAGACGGGAAGCTGGACAAGGCCGAGCAACTGTTGAAGAACGGCCAGAGCCGGGGTCGGCGCTGGTACCAGCACTTCTGCGGCAGCGAGGAGAGTTTCCAGATCCGGGAGATCCACTTCTTCCTCGTATCTTTCGCCGCGGGTGTTGCGATAGGCATGGCGTCGGCCAACTAGGTATACGAGTGCTGCGCTTTGTTCGTAGATACAGCGCGCAAGAAATTACAGCAAACTCCGGCAATCGAGCTCGAGTCTCTTCCGAGCGAGGAAAAGGCTCTGGACGTCAATGATATCGTTGAAAAGCTCACCCAGTTCTGCGAGGAAGCCAAGAAGAATTTCTTCGAGTTCAGGAGTTGGTGCCGGCAGCAGGTGCACGAGTACCTCTGAGCTGATACATTGTGACGCTTCTACGCTTCTCTTGGAGATGGGCGCGGCTCTCGAAATTTTTTTTACGCAACGAATGATTGGTTGTTAACTTTTTTTCTTCTTTTTGATGATTAAATTTTCCAAGAGAATCCGAGTGTGTTTATGACTACGTGGAGAATTAAAGAGCACAATTATTTTATCTCAAATTTTTTTAAAGAATTTGATTAATGGTTAGGCAAGTGGCCATTGTAAAAAGAGACAATAACAATTTTGATATTTTACTATTAAACATTTTCAAAAATCAACGTTTTTTTAAATCATAACATCAAAGGTTTAATACTTTTAAACCTGAAATAAAATGTAAGATTTATTTGAGTTTTTTAAGAGTATTCTATAATTTGCAAACGAATTAAAGAGTCAGCACCTCGATCTTTGCTCTCATAGAGAATAACTTTCGATCCAAGTGGTATCTACGTGCAAAATGCAGCACGATTATAAAGAAACAATACACGAAAAAAAAAACGATTGTATCAAATGAAAATCTTGGAGTTATCATTAGTAATAAACGTATTGTACTACCGTAGTTTATCAGCTGTATCAAGTATTAGTTGTTTTCTATTGTGAATGTAGGATAATATTATGATGCATCAATAATGTTTTTCTTTTCGTTTTAGAATCAATTTTTTGGTTCTGCTTTAGTTTAATGTGCATAGCCACAGTTGGATTGTTAAGATATTATTCTGTGTACATATTGTATTTTATCAATTTGCTCACTTCAGTGCACTCAGTCGCCAATCAATTAATTTAATATATTTACTAATGTAATTAACTTAATACTCACGTGATTATACTTGAAACATGAATGAAAATATGGATATTAAATATATCAAAGACATTGATATGATGCAAGAGACAAAAAATGAAAGAAATAAATAATAGCACACTTCTGATGTAGCACCGGAGGTATATGTTGGATGAAAAAAGTACTGTAATAAGGGACTAAAAATAACTATGTTTAGTTGAAACAAAATAAATAAACATCTTTGTCTTAAAATTATTTTTATAGTAATCAATGGTCATTCAAAATCGTTTAAGGCACTGTAAAACTAAGTTCCTCAATCGTCGTCTCAATTTTTGATCACTATTACATATTATGTGCGTCCAGTTGTCACTGATCTGGATCACGGTATCATCCGGCTGTGACAAAAAAAGAAAAAGAAAAAACATACGTTAATAGTTGTTTCGATTTTAAGTATCTCGAAAAATGGCACCTTACCAAGTGAATACTGATCGTTAAAGGATTCTGTTGCAATCGTGCACCTGTAATACCTTCTTGGTCAAGTTTCTGAAGCAACTCTTGAGGATCCAAGTTTCCATACTCGTATTTTCGTTCTTTAATAACATCTTCTTGCAGTGGAGCCAACGAGTTGTTTGATGAAGCTTTTCGTTTTTTTTCCGCCCTACTCTCGATATGCTATAAAAATTTAAATATCTATCATTCATCTACACAATAATTTGCGAGTGTAATATTTTATACCTTTATCGTGTATACATTGTCCTTAATTTCAAGTTCGCCGTTTAGAGAAGCTAAACTCAAACCGGGTCTGATCTCACTTGGTACTATGTTTCCTGCCAGTGTTGGCTCAATAAAAACACGACCTCTCTTTCGTTTCATTGGTAATTTAATGACCTCGCTTCGTTTAAACAGAATTAATGGCTTCTCCTTGGTATTGGTAAAAAGTTTTAAATATTTAGTTAGTTATTTTCAAAAGAAAAAAATTTTGAAGTTTTGAAAATTAGTTGAAGAAAAAAAAAAACCAAGATTTCTTACCCCAACTGCCTCAATTACAAGATCTGTTCTGTGTGGAGCTGTCACTGGTGGTTGAACGTATGTATGAGGTATTACAAGATTATCTGGTTTCAAATCTCTAATCAATTTGTTAGCTTGGGTGAAATTTAATGAAGTGTCGATCGGACAATGGACAGCTTTCATGGCCAGTGGTTGGAAAGGCGCCAGTGCTTCGTGATGAGAAAAATCGGGTTCTGCAAAAATAGAAAATTTAATACATCATGATGTTCCAAATCGGTAGTCACACAATTTCTAAAAAGCAGCTCTCACCTGTAAAAATAATTGTATTTTGAGGCTGATGGCCCCACATTTGTACAAAATGCACAGCATCACCAAACCTCAGACTGGGATGCCCACAAAAGACAACGCACGGCTGCTTGTATTCTGTACTAAAACGATCAGCATACACGGATGGATAGTACAGCAACCTTCTGTTTTCAACTAACGATGCGTGTGGAAAAGGTTCTTCTGGAAGATATACTTTGTTCTGTTTCCCCGTCGACAGCCATTCAGCTAGAATATTGGAATAGGCAAGCGACGTTTTCGCAACTGGGGATATAAAGTAGAGTGGTACCTGGGTCAAGCCCGATTTGTCTAGATGAGAGCTAAGACATTCAAAGAGATCGTACACAACGCCTGAAGGATAACAAGGAATAAGAACACAGCCTCCAACACGTAAAGTTGTAGCTAAAAAAAATATAATCAGTCATGAGACTGGAATAAATTAATCAGATACAGCTTGGGGTCACATTAAAAAACTTACCAGCTGTCATGCACAGTTCTCCAAGCATAGTATCTGGATTGGCAGTAGGCATTTGTGCTAAACCAGTGAGAATCAACAGGTTTGCATTTTTCAGAGCCGTTTGTTCCATAGGCCTGGGATGTGTGGTCAATGTTGATGATCCGCTGACGTAGGCAACTTTCTCGTGATCACTGGATATGAGCCAATTACTGCTGCCCAAACAGTATCCTGAGCTGATAGGAGTCACAGATAGAGCGCCATAAATATCAATCTTTTGATCATAGCCAACTAAATGGATGTTAGCAAGTGCAGAATTCACTGCCGCCATGGAATATAATTGTTTCCAAGACTTAGGTTTGTGAGCATCCGATAGGGGCTGTGGCAATACATGGAGCATCTCCTTCCAGTGCTTGGCCAAGGTGTCCCTTGGAGTTTTTTCAATGTACTCAACTAGTTCTTCCATTAAAATTCTTCCAATTTGTAACGTTGGATCCGTTGCATAGATCACACCTTTGAAACCAGTGCCTTCTGTTATGAAAGGAAGTGCCAGCATACACGTGTAGTTTGATATCAGAATTGCATCTATTTCTGAAAAGTCTGTGATTTTCTCCAATGGTGGGCAGAACTCTGGAGTCGAGTCGACAAATAGTCTGCCACAACATTCTTTCAACTCCTAAGATAAAAAAATATTAGTGGGACATTAAAAAAAATAAATGCCAAACTTTCAAATCTTACCCCTTCGATTTTCCAATCCTGATAGTTATCACGTGGAACCCAATTAGGTAGAGAATTGAACCGGGCACTAGGTACCATGGGCATTGGCATGAAATTTAATACTGACTGCATATTTAAACCACAGTCCAAAATTAACGTGATTCCTTTGAATGTTAAAACTAGACATGGTTTTGTTGGTTCACTTGACAATGAGTACTACAATAAAAAAAGACACTTTGTCAACCGTATGTCATGCACAATTTAAACAAACACATGTTAAATTCGTAGAGTTTGTATATGTGTTGAGGTTAAGAAAAATTTTATTTTTAAAGCTGACAAAAATTGTTAATACATTGTAAAAATTAATAAAATGATAAAAATACTTACAAGCTTCATCTTGAAACAAAGTAATTAACATACACTATAACTTTTTTCTTACTTTGCCTATTTTTAGAACAAAAAACATGTTTTGTTATGAATAGGTTTATGAAATTTAAACGCCAGCCTCGTCGACTGCCGAGTGCAATGTGTGTTGTCTTTCCCCCAATATATATAGATATACGCACACCGTATAAGAAGCGTTTGACAGAATTGATTGAAAAAAGATTGGATTAAAATGTTAATGAAGTAGTCTAACGGCTGAACTACGTTTACAAATTTCAGAATTGACTATCATGTAAAATTAAACTTACCATTAGAGTAATCAATATAGTATGAAAGGAAAATTAAATTTAAAAACAGCAGGAAAGAGATTTGTTGAATAAAAAACTTTTTTATAAGTTACAAGAGCTTAGTACATTTTTCAAAAATGTGGGTGGTTTAATAAATATTACATTTAACATATCAGTAGATTTTAAAAACAGTTTTCTAAAAATGATGTATTACTACATTTCTAATGAGGAATCACGCATTATAAAATAACAAATCACAGTATTTTTTTTAAAACGACGACAATCTACAATGATCTTCTTCAACTAAAACATTTGTAATATATACATCATCATCTGTACTCGTATCTATAAGCTCAACTTCATAGATATAATCAATGTGTGAAGTTTTCGGTTTTTTAATTCCTTTAACGGAGCATACAAAACTTTTTGCTTGAGTTAAATTTTTAAATCTTATACAAGCATTGCTAGACCAGTTTTCACCTTTAGGTTTGACACCTAAAAAATATATATATTAAGTGAATAAATTTTTTAATTTCATGTATCAAGAACAAAGTAGGTCATTCTGAAAAAATGTTTACCATATAACTCGCACCATACTGCTTGGTATGGAACCGTGTAAAAACGGTTGTGTAAAACTTTGAGTTTGTTTATACAAACTGCCTTGTACTCGCCATAATCACAGTAATAGACAAATACTGAGTTTTTGTCGCATTTTTTCAACAGGAATACACTAGAAAAGAATTTTGTCTTATGAAATGCATGTTTCAGTAAATAAGTCTAACTTTCTCAACTGTTGTAACGCTTACCGATACCACTGTTCATCAGAATCGCCTTTTATAGCATACATTTGTCCGACTTGTACAATCTCATATGTAAGTTTTGGACTCTCGTAAATCTCCATTACTTTTGCCATTTTGTTGACCATATCCTTAATAATATATATAAAAAAAAAAATTAGAAAATAAAAAATAAATATTCAATAAAAAAATTAAAATCAAATAATCATGTGGTTCGATTGCTTACTTTAAACTCTCCATTTCTGTAAGATAAAATATGAATAACAAAATGAGAAGGATCGTAAGACAAGACTACATGAGAGTCAAAAAAAGTTGTGTCCGGTATTTTAGGCGAATTCAGCACTTTTTTAATAGAAAGCGTAGACATTTGATGGTAACTCTCAATTGCGGTACCTTCCAGATCAATTTTTGTAAGTCTAGTTGAAAATTTTAGTACGTTACAAAATGTGTACGTTTTACGGAAAGCGTAAATAACAAATTTGACTTACACTTTTCTCATTTCCTCGAATACATAATCTTTATTTACATCTTGATTATTATTAGCACTTTTTGATTTACTCAATTCATTTTTAGGTATATTCTGATGTAATGTCTGTGGAGGTTTTTGTTCATCATTATGTCTGATCTGATCATTTATTGATAACAACGAGTCGTTTTCTTTTTGAAACAATTGTACAGAGACAACTCTATCAGAAATATCTTTAAATTTCACAAATAAAACTTCTTGTCCAGTTTCAAATTTTTTCAAGTAATTAACTTGTTGTTTTTCGAGAATCTGGCCTTCCAAACCATCAAGATCAACTTTTATAGCCTAAAAAATAAAAAAATTGCATATTAATCAAAAATCTACTTTTTATTCGAATAAATAATAGAACATTTAACCTACTTGAGGTGGATACATTGCTAAAACTTCACAAATTTTTTCGAGTAAAATAAAATCGTCACGATTTACGGTGACTCGACATCCAACATCGATTAAATCAACATCCACTTGATTCACATCAACGAACCTAATGACGCGAGCTCGATACCATTCCTCTTTTTGTTGAACAAAATACAGATGGAGACCACTTAATTTAACAACAGTATGCGTCTTGTAATTTTCGTGATTTATCGTGTCAACTGCCTTTTTCATCAGTTTATTGAAATAATGTAACGAATTCGTTTTTACTTTTAAATAAATCACCTTATTTGAAACATATGCTACTTTACATGGAATCACTTTATTCTTGAAGAGGAAAATCGATTTTTAAACTCAATATAAGTCATTATACATAAAAAAAATAGTTTTAACGACCTACCAGCTCAATAAAATCTATGGGGAGTAAAAATTTTTCTATTATTTCTTCCATTAAAAAACTATTCAAGTTAATTTCATCGTCTTCATTTTGTAGATACAATGAACAGTATAAAGTATCTTGATAATACCTGTTAACTTTTACATATGCAGGTTTGTCGAGCAAACGACTTTCCAAAATTTTTTTAACGTCTTTTAAATCTTCAAATATTTCTAAACTTTCCAATGATAATTTGATTGCTTGAGCAGGTAGATTACAAAATTCGTGTGGTAGCTTGCGCAGTTTTTTTTTTGGAAATGCATCTGTATCACCACGATCGATGAAAAACACTGTTGCGTGATATTTACCAACTTTTAGGCATCTGACTCTATGCCAGGAACCATCAAGCAGAGCATAGACACCACCCACAACAATCTCTTCAAAAATGAAATCACCAACTGCAAAGTATTCCTTCATACTTTCCGCCAATTTCTCAACTTCTTCCTGGAAATCAAAATTGAATAAGTAGCTGTGGTGAATACATTTTGGAAAACTAATACTTTCAAAGAA
This sequence comes from Copidosoma floridanum, assembly GCF_036245765.1. Taxonomy (NCBI): domain Eukaryota; kingdom Metazoa; phylum Arthropoda; class Insecta; order Hymenoptera; family Encyrtidae; genus Copidosoma; species Copidosoma floridanum. The sequence goes on along the minus strand of NW_028321898.1, from coordinate 27,113,804 downwards.
TAAGTCTTTAACTGATAAATATTTACTTTTAACACAAAAGAGATGAAATACGTTTAAATTTTTAAGTTCAAAATTCGTAGCATTTTATGTTACATCATTTCAGATGCGTGAATTTTAGACTTAGAATGAATTGGGAACAGTTTACCATCAGCATAAACTTATCAGTGTAAATGTGTACAGCCAACTAAGCTGAACAAAAAATGAATGTACACAATGACATTTTCAAGTTTACCTAAACTCAGTTGTCTAAATACGATTCAATGAGATACAATCCATATTTTTTAATAAATTGACTTACAAAATGGCGTGTATCCAAAATAATGCCCCAGAGCTCAGCAACTGATTTGCAACTGTATATAGTTATCCAGAACTCTTTTTCTAGTTTTTCATAATCTAGTTTCTGCACTACACTAGATGGCAAATCGAGGTCATTTTTAATCTGTAATGATTAAGTATACACATAGAAAACGATAAATAAAAAATACAAAAAAAAGGAAAAAAGTGGGGTATTCGCTATTTTTACTTTGTTTTCAGGCAAAACTTGATTTAGTTTCACTGTGAATTGCAACGTTTTCATCAAATCTGGGGATAGTTCTTCGTCAAACTCTTTTTTGTAAATGGAGGGCAATAGCTTTTGAAACTGCACTTGTAAAAAAATATTAGCCAGTTTTGCAACCTTATGCTCAACGTTACCAGAAGTTGCTTCTTCCATTCCATTAAGTACTGAGGATGAGGTACATAAATTTTCCACTTTTTCACATCTTCTGTGCGGAGGAACATACAGTTCTATAAGATTTTTCTTAACCCTTTTCTGAAATATTGACGATAAACTATATGAATGCAATATTATTATTTCCACACACTTTGTAACAAAAAATTCGTATTTTTATTCAAGAAAAAAAAAGTCACTTTTTGTTAAGTAAGCATATATTATTATTATTAATTCTTATGCATGCAACAGTAACTTGTTACAATTGGAAAAATTTAGATTTACCCCATTCATTCGACTTCTTTTTTCCATTTTCAGGAATCACGTCCTTTCTTCAGTCCTGCAGCGTACTACCTAAATTACTGAATACATACAAAATTACAACTTAAAAGTCACTGTATTATAATAAAACAAATTATTCAGTCTTAATTCAAATAATACGGTGCATTTGCGTTACTTCAACGTATTGAACACTTTTTTCTCAAAAATGTTTACAACGCAAAAATTTTCAAGAGTTTCAACCATCCGAATCCTACAAATTTCGAAATCTATTGTTGTTATAAGTAGGTACATCAGATCTAAACTATTCTCAATGTCGATTATCGTAATTGAATGTTTAATGTTTCAATCCCCAAAAGAAAAGCACGTGGTGCCACGCGACTCTTGTTTTTCTGGTTTCTTTTCGCAATAAGTGGATGTTTATCCAGCAATCCCGCTTAAATTAGAAAAATCATCTCCTGGTATACTACTACATCTTTAGTATCTACAATCGTAAGAAAAATGCAAACAAATACTTTCTCACCTTTTACGTCTCACTGATACCCATTAACATTATTGTCGATTGATTTTTCATAAAGACTTGGTCTGGCTGGCCTTGTGGGGGGGACCAGCATTCACAAAACAAAGTAATGAATGTCGTTAGATTTTGGATGGAAAAATACCACTAACCACTACTCAGTGGACGTTAGGAAATGTCTTTTTCGTATGTGCCCGACACGACGAAAACTGAAGTTTACGAAAATCTAACGTCTCTCAACTTGTTTACCTCTCTCAACTTTTAAATACTCTTTTAATGGGTAAATAAGTGTTTACGTATTTTATCACGTAGGTATACTTAACGTGTGCGGCCGCTAGCCGCCGCCGTTCCGTAGATGCACCTAATGGAAGAGGATGAACACAAAACACAAATAAGTAGGGGTAAATGACCCAATCACTGCGCACTGAAATTTTTGATTGTACTAAATTTCTCATTTCTCAATGTTTTTCGATGTAAATTGAACCAGTTTTACTTAATCTTAATCTGCAGCATCTCGTGCGATTAAAACGACAAACATTTTTCTGTTAAGTAACTTTTTTTTTTTTTTTAAATAATTGTGTTAGTGCTGATATCACTTGCTGGTATTACTGCGCACGGTTATAAAATTAGCACCAGTCGCTGCGCCCCCAATTACTGCGCGGGTATCTCCCATAGGTTTTCATGCTGAAGCCCTAGGCCCAATAATTGCTGCGCACCAATCACTACGCACGACTACAAAGTTTTTAGATTCGTTTAGAGTCACTCAGTTAAACAATTATAAATGTCATGATGTAAAGTATGATTCTGGATTGAACGTTATTAATGTCCGTACGTGTTACAATATCCAAGCACCCAAATTTTTCAGTCTGTTTTTCTAATTTTCAGTTACCGTCGAGTGCGCAGTAATTGGTGCCTGCACAGTAATTGGGTCATTTACCCCTAGGTACATTTCAAGTGTCTGAGGTATCTCGAATTTCCAACTTAAATAACAAATTCAATCTTTGAATTACTCTTTTTGTTGAGAGCTACTACTTAACTGCAAAATGTTATTCGTGCGGAAGCGTTTTAACAAACAACAAAGTCCCTTTTCTGATGGGTGAGTTGTGTTACAACGGCGTGAAAGTGGCAACACTATCGTCACTATAGATTATATACTAAGAACCATTAGATAAGGTAAGTTCCGTTTGGGGACCGAGAATCCGAGATTGCTTCTTGTCTCCAGATCATGTTAGACATATGTTATAAATTTATTTATATTTATAAATAATATAAGGTTAAATGACTGCTGACACAGGTGTATTTAAACATATGCATAAATTTTTTCAAAACAGGGGCTCGTTTAAAAGTGTAGGATTTACTATTAAGTAGGTATAGAAAAAACAGATGATGACCTCACTGTGATCATGCGATGCGAACCATGACCGGCCTGGTCGTAACGGGGTTGCCGTATAATTTAGTATGGCGACCGCATAACCTCTCTTTTCCGGTCTACTCCGGCAGCCGAAATCTCGAATCACGAACAAACCTTTTGATCCCAACGTTTTAAGAAATACAATCCAAACAATGATGTTAACCAGATAAATTTTGTAGGTACATACCTATGCTTGCACCTTGCATATTGGAAAATTTCATTCTACATAATTCAATTTTTATCTCACAATTTTTTAAAAACTACATTAGGTAATTATTATACACACTATACCTTGATCTTCCAACCAATGGGTACTTATGCTTAGAATAGAATAAAACTTCTTTTTTTTTTCAGTTTTTTATTAAACACTGCACTTCCGTGTTACATAACAACAAATTACCGCACATAAATATATGTATATATTAAAATTAAATTTTTTTTCAACAGCTCTAAAAAAATGTATATACGTAAATTTACATCGCAGTATACATCCATATATTCATCTGTACGCGCTTATCGTGCGTGTATGTACAATATTTTTGCATGATGCCGTGGGATGCTACAATTCTTACAAATTTCATAATCCGCTTATCACATCTTCTACATCGATATATCATTACGTATGAGCGAAATTGCAAAAAATAAAATAAAATCACGCTCTTTACAATATTTCCCCTATTTTTTAATTTTTGAGTTATTTAAATTTTTTTAATATTTCAAGTACAATTTTTTAACACGCTCTTTCGTATCGTAAAGTGTATTTTACAATCTTCCTTTGTACTTACGAAAACATACACTCAATGACACTCTCCTCTTTATAGTATATTTTCATACCAATTTTTTTTTTTTTTTTTTTTTAACAGTTGTTAGACAAATTAATTTAATTGAAATGTTATCCACCGCAATTTTTTCATCTCTTTATTTTTCTTCCGAATGAAAAAACATTACTGTCAATTTAATTTTCTTTTTTTAACGCGCACTAGTGTTTGCTGATTTTTTACTGCACATCGATCTCATCCATCAATAAAAAAAAAAAAAAAAAAAAAAAAATTATAACTTTAAACTATTTTTAATCAAATAAAATAGTAAGCACAGAAAAAATTGTGAAAGTATGCAAATACGACATTTAAACAACAATGCAATCGTCAAGCAAATACAATTTATTATACTTACCATCGAAAAGCTGAGAGCAACGTTAGCATGTGTACTATTTTAAAATACGTAGAAGTAATTAATTAAGTGGTCCCGGAATAACGTATCTCTTATAGCGCTACAATTATTTCTATGGATATTTCGGTTATTTTATCTCCTAGGGAAGGTAATAGTAATATTTTTAATTAATAAAGCGCATGAGTTGAATTTTAAACGGACAATAAATTAAGCAAATGAATCAAGTTGATATTACATTAAAAAATTACATTTATTTTTTCCGGATGAACATTAATTCGATATTACTTTTCATTGGTATTATTTTTTTTTACTGTTTTAGAATGAGATATTAAAAAATCGAGAAAAAAAGCTCAAAATGGCGCGTCGTCGGTGCTTACCTTCCCTAGTTGATCAAGTTCGAGTTTCGAGTTTGATTCTTTTTTTCGAGTGAAAAAAATTTCGAGGATTTAGTATTGTCAGCCTGGCAATCATTACGAGCTATCTTTTATTGAACAAAAAGAGGTAAAATTTGATGCTTGTTATTGTCTTTAGCTTTTTTTTTTCTAAATCAAAACTTTCAAAATTATTTTTTCTTGAAAAATGGCTTTACGACTGAAAAAAAATGGACGTTTTTACAGAAGCATTTATACAAAATAGATTGATTTAAATAACTATGGCAAATATACAATCATCGAGATAAATCTAACATTTCGCTTATTTTTCTAAATACATAAAATAAATAAATTTGTAATGGGAACTGGCAACTTGAAGCTTATGGGAACAGTTTAATACTGATCACCTTAAAAAATCATTGATTTTCATTTTACTTCAACGTACAGGTAACAACGCAAAAATAACAAAAAATATCGATTTTTATGTAAAAAAAAAAAAAAAACGCTCAACTCTATTCGCCTTAATCATAGCGATCACCATCACTCTTAAGTTGATAATATGATAGTACGCACAGAATTTTACGACAAAAAAATGTGCACTGTAAGTAAGTATACACACAAAAAATCTAAAAATAGAAGAAAACAATAATAAAAAGGAAAAAAAAAATGTTTTCCATCGTGAATATGAAAAGTTGCTTTCTGTAATGCCGCAATGGTAATAAAATCGGGTCACCATAGGAATTGAATGCGCATAAATTCATAAAACTGATGTTTGTTGAATCGATGTTTTGAAACTGCTCAAAAAGTTAACAATATTTCTCTCACGGTTACTTAAAGTATATTATTATTTAAAGGTCAATTTAGAGAAATTCCGTGCGGCTAATTAGCAATAGGTACGGAAAATCGTCCTGAATTCATAGGTCAGGGAAATACTAAATTATATGGATAATTTGTTATCAATTATGCAATGATTTCATTTTTAGATTTACTTCATGTATCTGTAAAAACGCAGTTGTGTGCCGTTTTCTCGTATAGGGACTGGAAGAAACAATCGGAGGATCAACTGCGTCTTACCTACACCGAAGGGAAAGACAAAAAAAAAAGGTTGAAGCGTGATAAGTCATGAAACCTGCACCCTGTAAATTACCATCGTCCCCGTCGAGCTGCCACAATCGTTACGACGGGTACAACAGAGGCGAGTGATCGTCTTCGAAATTCTTTGAAAGTATGATTAATTAAAATTATGCGTTATTTCGGATTAAAAATAAAAACTGTCGTTCATCGCGTAGATAATCGGGCGAAAGTTAAAGCCAACCAGCAGCACGGGGTGAGAGCAAGGCTTTTCGACACGATATCAATTTATCTCATGTCTTGGTATGGCTGTGGAGAAATATAATAATTAAACAAATTAATAATTAAGCCAAAGCGTGGTTGACAATTTTAGAGTAAAGTAACATGCTGATTTGGTGCTCTTTGGTGGAAAATTGAATAGGAATTACGAGGATATTTTTACGTGATGACTAAAAAAAATGTATAAATAAATAAAATTCCAAAAAATTGTGTACTAAAAAAAAAAAAAAAGAAATCAATTGTACCTAAACAATACAACAACTAAGTAGAAACTAGACAAACTTGATAACTATATGTAATTACGAATTGAGACGTACAGCGCAGTGAATGCCTCCCTTGAAGTCTCATGCAGAAGCGTTTGGATATCGCTCTAGAGTTGTAAAAAAATATATAAAACAACTAATTTAAGTACTGCGTGCATAGGTTAAAAAATATGTGTCATCGCTTTGTCGATTGGTTAACGGTGGTAAATGTGATATTATTATCAAAGAGAAAAACATTGCAAAAGATTATGCTTAATGCTCGTTTTAATAAGTACTTTAAAAATTCAATTTTTTTTTTAATTTTTGGCGCTCTGCAGCCGTCATGATTGTACTTATTATTCCTATCGACAAACATCACACATAATTTTAGTAAATTTTTGTCAAGACATGCTGATTAGATTAGGTGCACTTTAGCTATAGCTACTGCAAATCAAATGGAATGTAAAACCTTAAAATTATTTTTTAAATAAACGACAGAAACATTCATATAACGGAAAAATTATTGTTTTCTTAAACAAGACCTGTGAAAAATGTGTTATCTCTTCTAAGAAGACTAGAAGAAAACAACATGTAATTGTAATGTCTGGCGTAAATTACAATTTGAATTCGAACAGCAACACGAATATATAGCAACACTCACACGCACGTATGTTATTTATTTACACTTATTACATTATTCATCACAGATTGAATCGTTGAACACGAATACATGAAAGTACGTACTTTTTTCTTCTGTTTCGATAGTGTATTTTCTTTCTCTCATTTTTTTTTTTTTTTTTTACGTACTATATATATGCACAACGACTATTCACTTTTTTGGCATTATTTGTGGTAGATTGATACACTTTGGATCGTTTTTCAAAATCTACTTTCAATTTCTTTCAACATATCTGAGTGGAGAAAAAGTTGTTTGACAACATGATTTTTTCGGCTCAAAATTATGAAAAGTTTCAAATTTACAGTACGAATATACAGTAAAAACAGAAAAATATTTATGGAAAGATTACCTAAAAATCATTAAATTACATTGCACGCATAAAGCAGTATGTGCCACAAGATAAAGAAATAAAAAAATTATTTGTCAAAACGTCTAATTCATCCAATCTGCTTATTTAAAAATTATCCTCATAAAATATTATAAATAAGTACGACTTTTTTTTTAGTAAAAATAAAATCAAAGTAAAACATTCCAATACCCCACGTCTTTCATACTTCAAGAGCTAAGACGCCATTGCTCTCAACTCCAACGATGTTCATCGTGTTTTTATTTACAGCCATATTAGTAAAAGAAGTGTCATCCAAAGAGTAGATATATTTACGATGTTAGTGTTACATTATATGATGGGAAAAAAATCAATCAACATCCATTGCCCTAGACTTTGTCATTTATCTTAGAAGAAACAGTAAGGAAAAAAAAAAAGAAAAAAAAGAAAAACATCCATTAAAAAGCCAATGAAAAAAGCGTTATCGCGTATAAATTAGATTAGTTTTATTTTCTCTTTTTTTTGTCAGGCAGTTGTGAAATAAATCTTATCGCCTAGTCAGATTGAGAATGACGTAGGGCTCATCCCTACTACTGGTAGGTTCCGTACCGTTAGGCTGGTAACATGGGTTAATCGTGTAGTTCAGATTATGCTGCTGAGAATTATGATAACTCACCGGTTGGCTGCTTGTACGTCTTCTCTCGACGTTATTGTACTCGTGCTCGACGCCATACAGATCGCAATCCGAATCTACCTTTGGACCCAGGTCATCCTGGTGAGAAATTAAAATTTGCAAAAAAAAAACATTTTACGTGACTTTATTGTATTTTTATTTCAAATTGAAATAGTTTATCGACAACAGCCGGTACCCATTGAAAAGTGGGGATTGTTCCACGATCACGTACCTGCGTCATTTGCTGGGTTGTGGTAAGCAACCTGGCCAGCGGGGTACAACACACGGGTAACGTCTCCAACAAAGTGGGCCTCGAGTGCGTCAGCAGCGGTTTCATGTAGTGATTGTCGAATTTTCCCCACATGCTGGCGAGCAGCGCTTTCTCGTTGCCCTTGCCACCATCCCCTTGCCCCTCCTGCATAGAATTATACTGTGATGCGTGAACAAAGAAAGAAAAGCCCCGCTTTAGTCCTCACGGCCTGTTTCCATCCTGTATGATTATGTGGGATTTTTTTTTTTTTTTTTTTTTTTCTTTTTCTTTAACGGAGGATCGTTGTCTATCAACATCTAATGATTACTTGTATAATAAATACTTGGATTTTCTTTCGATTGTACGATTGATCATTCACATTATTCAAAATAATTTTTTTTTTTTTTTTTCTGAAATCGTGTGTCACTGGATTTTCGGGTACGTTATTGCAATGTCTTTTTCAAGACACTCGTTTTCAAATTATGCAGCAGTGCCTCGTTATTCAATCATGGCAACGCGCACCTGCGATTTTGCTTGCAGCTTGCGATTCGCGTGATATATCAGTGCACCTGTTTTTTTATAACTTTTTTTTTTTTTTTTTTTTTTTTTTTTTTTAGCAAAGCAGCAAGTATATTTTATACTTGGTATACATGCACATGAATCAATTTTGTGTAAATCTGTGGATTGTATCTAAGATGAATGATGGCAAAGCCGTAGTATGCAAATAATAGAAAAAATCACCTGGTTGCAAGCATACTTATATATTGATTTTACTGATTTTTCATCAGGCATAAAAATGAGCGTTTTATTGAAATATTAAAATAACAGTTTGTAGAATTTGATAAAAAAAACTACGACATATTACAAGTACAGCAACTACAAGTGATTGAAGTACGTAATACGAACGAGCAAGATAAAAAATACATTACAACAGCCACGTGAGAAAACGAAAAATATGTTCTACTAAATTCTAATCAAAATCAACGATCGATTCATTTACTTGATTGCAACTTTTTATGGCATTTTAAAATAAATAAATAAATGTAATGTTAAAAAAAAAAAATAAACATGATTAAGATAAAAATTATTAGATATACTTGACATTGTTAGTTGATAATAATTTATTCATCCAATGTGCCATGCTAATTCTGAGTTATTTTATTATTATTATTATTATTATTATTTTTTTTTTGTAATATACCGGTAGCTGCGTGTGCATTAAATGTTACAATTTTGGGCTGCCGGCGTTCATTAGATGCAATATATAAACGTCCATTCAAATATCTACTGACAGCAATAAAGAGGTAACATACAGAATGGATGGCCAAAATTAAAAAAAAAATAAAGTAAAAAATTGTCATTTTTTAAGTGTAAAATAGTTAAAGCTTGTTGGTTTTAAATTTTTGGATGATTCCAATCAATATTGAAATGATTCTGTTTTGATAAATAAATTATATCACCCATAAACTTAAATTTTGGTTTTTGTGTAATTTACAAAAAAATAACAAGTCGTGCATTTTATAATAAAAAAAAACAAAAAAATAAAAAAAAAACAAAAACAAATAAACAAATAAAGAAACCCATGCAAACACCCATAAAAAATTAAAAATATTAGTAACATAAATATAAGCACCAAGCAAAACAAGCGTTGAACCAAACATGAAAGATAGTGTAAACAGTAAGGAAAACAAAGGTGATACAGAAAATGAGGAATGAGACACACGATTTGACTTTCGAAATTTTTATGTAAACATACCGGAGCGCGTCTCTCCCGATGTATTTCCAGTTGGCCAAAGCCACCTTCGCCACCAGACTATCAAAAATTTCAATTGCAATTTTTATTTCTTTGTTTACCAAAGTTATTTAAATTTATTCTAATATCTATTTTTTTACGAAGTTTTTAGGTAGAGTGCTGGTTAAAAAAACAACAATTTTTTAGCTAATTGTAAAAATTGCATGCTGGAGATAAAATAATAGTACTAATGACTTCGTAAATTATTATTGAACTATTATAATGTCTATTATAAAAAAACAATGAAAAATCTATTAAATAAAAGCTAAAAAAGCTATTGATCCAACTATATACATTATGATTGATGAGTCAAATAATCTCTTTTGTAAATTGAGCGTTAAACCATCAATAATAAAATTGTAGAAAGATATTGAGTAACCTTTGGCAAAATTCCTCAAATAATATGCACCCAAAAAAAAGCAAACGTTATTGTATAAAAAAGCAGAGACATGTGCAGTTGTTGGCGAATATTAACTCGACAAAATCTCGTGCGCAGGTGCCTTTGTTCTTTTTCTATAGTTTATATTCATTTAAAAATTTTTGAACGAAATTCAAATATTTATTTTTTGATGAGTGATATGAGATTTATATTTAGATTTTTGATAAACTATTTTTACTCAAGCATCTTCTAATTCATGGAGATACAAAATTTTGCATAACTTTTCGTTAGATTGATGAATGAGTAATTTTTATTTTTTATCAAAATACCTAATGGCTATCGAGCTTTTTCAATTATTACAGGGATAACTTTAAATTCTCCATAAACAATTTGAAGTTTAAAAAGCTTTAAAAAACGATACATTCACGCTCAAGTAATTCAACAAAATATTAAGTTCATTTAAAATTATCCAGGTAAGGAAAAAAAAAAAAAAACCATCAACGGAAAAAATGACGTGACTTTTTTTTACGAGGTATACACAAATGATACCATATTACACACCCATAAGAAGTCATTAAATAATAAGCTCGTTTTGTCACAACATCACAAATTCACAAAGACAACAATTATAAATATGTTTAAAAAAAAATATCTACGAGTAAAAGAGATATTTAAAAGAAAAAAAGACATCATATTATGTACAGCTCGTTACTTACGCTCCGTACTCCGTTACGCGGTAGCGCTTCGACTTCCTCATCAACTCCAGTTCTACAAAAGATCATCAATTACGATTACTAAAATGTATCGTTCAATTTCACTCGGTACAAAGCAAAAGCACTATATCTCTGTAAAAAAAGCTTCACAATTCAACACACGCCAGCTACCTTCTGCAAAGATCCAGAAGACTCGCATTTTATGCTGTTTTAGTTATTTAATAAAACATACAAAAATCGAACGAGAGAAAACGCCAGGAATTTTTACTCACGGTATGTTGAACCAACTGAGAAACTGCGAGGCCATGCCGCCCTGGAATATCACCGTGAGTATGACGATGAGACTCGTGGTGGTCAGCATAGCCTGGCGTGCTTCCGACACCGTGTTTCGTATCGCCAGAGCGAAACTCATGGCACCTCGTAGTCCAGCAAAGAACAGCATGTGCTGGAAATTCATGGGGATCTTGGGCTTCCGGCCGAGATTCAGGAGGAACGACAGGGGGTACACGTTTGCTGCTCTGCCTAGCAGTGCGCACAACTGTTTCATGACTCGTTAAGGACTCTTTGTTTAAATATCATACGCATATATGTGTACGAAAATAGTTTGACAATTATTTAATTATGTGCTATCTGGTTTTCTTCATTTTCCTAAAGGTACAAACATAAAAGTGCAATTAGAAATTCAGGACTCCATAAACGTAGCGTACCGTAATTTCGATCTTACGTAAAATGCATTTCTAAGGATAACGTAAATTATCATCGAGTATTTACGTAAGCATCACGTTATTGCAGATGGTCGTAATTGCATCCTCACACTTGTATTTACGGCTTGTTTTAAATTATACATCTATCATGGCAACGTGAACGTATACAGCCATATATTATTGCAAATTTTCAAAAGCATTTCGTAATATATTTCTTTGCGATCGTTTTTCAATATAAGTACTTCTTCTTCTTCCAAAAAAGGATACAAATCCTGAAACAACGAAGCCCAAGTCGAAGTGATGCTTGGGAAAGGTGAACATCGACACGCCTATGTAGCAAAAGATGAAGTTCTCGGCTAGGAAGTTGAGCAACTCGAATAGCTGTTTCGTTCGTTGCCGAGAATCGGTACTCAGATTGTTGTACGTGTAGTGGGCTTGGCATATTCCGCAGAACAAGACCGCAACAACACCTGTTGAATTTATTCACCGTCAACGAATTTCGTTACAAAGTTATTTCTTGCATTTATTTATTTGTTTTTTTTTTTTAGTTTGTAATTAAAAACAGATCACGTTGATCAGTTCAGTAGTCAAAACAATATTTCGTAAAGTGCGATTAGCGCTGAGAAACGTAAATCGAGCACGCGGCTTATCTCTGTGGCACTTGTATGACTCACTAAAGTTGACGATAAGTCGTATAAATAAGTCGTGAAAATCGCTCCTGTTATCTTGAATCCCAGCCAGTGACAAATATGTTGAGAAAAAAAAACAAACAAAAAAAAAAAAAAACTTGCCAGTAAGATCAGAGGCCTCGGCGATGAGGAACGTGCTGTAGGACATGAGCACGAACAGGGCCGACTCGAGGAGCGGGAAGTCGCGCACCCGCGTGTATTTGGTCATCAGGGCCGTGGTGCAGCCCATCGTGGCGCCTATGAACAGCGACAAGCTGAAGATACCGACAAAGTCGCCCAGGGCCTGGAAAAACGCCGCCGCTTCGAACGCGCTCGAGCCTTTCGTGGCGTAACGCTCGCCGTAATTTTGTATAGCACTGGACAAAGTTTGTAGACAAGAACTTAATATTTTTTGGAATTTTTTAAATTATTTTTTTGATTTTCACACAGGTTACTTCATCAAACGAAGCGATGCTATAATACAGGGTCGACTCACCCGCTAAGTACAATGGCCACGGCATCGTTGAGCACGCTCTCGCCGAACACGAGGGCGTACAGATTCACATCGACGTGGAGATCGTTAAAAATGGATATAATGGTGAGGGGATCGGTAGGCGATATGAGAGCGCCAAAGTACAAAGTGTCCAGGAACGTGAACGACGTGGAAAAGTTTGGGATCAGCTTCAAAAACGCGTACATCAGCGTCCTGGAGTAGAAAAACAGAAAAATTAATGTGGGTGTGTTACACCTACAGGCACTGGGTTTCGTTCCCAGACGATAGGTATACACTTACCCGATAACGAACGACGATACCGTGGTACCGATGAGCGCGAACATCAGTATCGCCCCGAGGTTTCGAAAGAAGTATTTCTGAAATTTATAATGAATTACGTCACAATGGCAATCAGAATCCTGTCGATTTATTTTTTCAACGCTTGGTTGCGAGGTGTCAAAACCATTTGCACTGCGGATGAAATGTAAATTGTTTTTCTTTGTCATTTCGATTGCGTTAAAAAAAAATTGGTGAATTCATGAAAACCATCGAAACAATTTCCTGCGTAAAAATAAATTAATAAAGCAATAAAGGACCTAAAAAAAATTCCCTACTTAAATGACACTTGGTCGATGGAAAAAAATTCTTTGAATTTTTTTTTTCTTCTTTTTTTCTTTCATCTAGAAGCATTAGAAACGACGCTGGAAACTTTCAACGGCACTATTTATCAGCAGTGACACGAATTGAGTATAGACTGTTGTTTTATTACTTTAGAAAATATTTCTCCTACACGCAAATGGATTTACTCGTCGCAAACAAAACGGGCGCATTTGCACTCGTTGCATATTTAGATACACATGTTTATCAACTTACCCTCTTTAAGCTGTAGCCGGCGTAAAAAATTATAGGAGGCAATATTATGTTAAAAAATATTTCTGGATCGAACGTGGCCTGCAACGTGAAGAAAAATTCGAAATTAGTTTTTTTTTTTTTTTTTTTTTTTTTTTTTTTTTTTTTTTTAATATCGAAATAGGTTTAAAAAAAAAAAAAGGAAAAAAAAGAGGGAAATAAAATAGTTGTGTCCACACCTTTTTATCGATTTCGCTGTCCTGTTTGTAAATTTCACCACGAAACCAGTAGGCGAACGTTTTGTTTTTAACCGTACCGCTGATGTTTTCCTGCATGTTGATCCATAGTAAGTCGGGCGGTATTGTTCTGTTACTGTCGAGGGGATCCGCGGGCACGACTTGCAATTTTTCGATCGACGAACTGAACGAGTAGCCATACCGAATTATCGCTCCTACAATCAGCCCTTAAAATACAAAAAATTATACGTTTTCCTTTATACGTCCGCTCAACGAGTGCTTTTATTCAGTACTAAAATAAATAAATAAACGGTGTATAAATATACATATATGTACTTAGAATCATCAGTTTTAAAACAATCAAAAATCTGGAATGTTCAAGGGAGGAAAAAATAAGAAAGGCACATACTTATTATATCATATACGTAACAAAACAAGTGTGACTCGAAAGTTCAATTGTTGTTGGAGTGCGGATTTCATTACGTCCGCGGTCGCAGCAGCTATTTTTTATTTTTTTCTCTTACATAACACAAACACTGTTTTCGAGAGGGATAGCGAGGGAGCATGTATAGTGATTCCCAGCAACAGTATACGTGCATTGCAGTGATTGAGCGCATTTGTGCAATTAATATTACCTATATGTATGGTCAGCAAAAAAAAAAAAAAAAAAGAAAAAAAAAGCTTTCACTTGGCGCAAAAACAGAAGAGAGTAAAAATATAACGAGCACAAAACAATGATAAGGGGTAAGTACGTATTGTTGTAAGTGTAAGTGCTCTGTATGCGCGCACTTGGAGAAACTTTTGAATGTATATACATATATAGAAGAGGTGATAAGGATAAGGGGCTCACACGTATTCATATACGCATGTAAAATTAAACGTGCAACTTGCGTTTGAATATAAAATGAACTCGGTGTACCTATATACCTATGTTGTACCTATATAATATAAATGATACTTGGTGATGATCGGAACGGTGTCAGGAGTACGAAGGTCAGCGAGAGAGGGAGAGATTTTACGATGTTAATTTAGACGGAATGATGCGCTTGATCCTATCATACCAATTTATCTATATTTATATGTAGGTATATACGCATATGATCGAGTCTGATGAGAATAACGTACGTTGGACACCCAATTTGGTCTTTATTCGTATACTTACGTATCTAGATATACATATTAGCCGTAGGTGTACAAATGAGTACATAATATATTATATACTGAAGTCAAGTTAATTGAAATTTACATGGATTGCACGCATTGAAATTTTACCGGGAGGCGGAGATGCTGATAAGTATCAGAGTGTTATCGAATTCGGTGCACGTGGCTGTTGTTGTTTTGTTATCTTTTGATTAATTTACTTTCTTCCCTCCGTTCGCTAAGAACATATTACACGGAGTTTAAAGGGTTGAGATGATTGAGCAAAACAAGGAGGATACAATATTATTAATGTGCATTACAATTTTTTTTTTTTTTTTTTTTTTTTAATTTTAGAAAATTGGGCCCTCAATGTTTACTTACTTTACATTTAAAAGGATCACTAAATTTTTGTATAAGAATTTTTATTTACAAAAACAGAGGTCTGCCATTGTTTAAGCCAACATAATTATACTGACTAGGTTGCCATTGAAAACATGTGACGATGAAAAACGTATACAGACTAGTTATTTATACAACTGTGGAGGAAAATTGAAAAAAAAATAAACGAATGCCATTGTGATGATGTAGTACTACAATTTGACATTTAAAACTATGAAACTTTTATAAACGTCTTGACTCGCCAAAACAGATGATACATAAAAATAAAAGAAATCGTTAGAACAAAAAAAAAACTCTTCTAAACATAATGAAATTTACCATAGATGACAGCAAGTCCAGTTTCGTGCAGGAACCTGAGCCTCCTGTGTTTGAAGGTCCAGACAGTTAGTACAGTGGCTGTTAACAGTACCGTGTAGAGCAGCAAGTTCAAGCTATCAAGCCTGTGCAGGGATTGATACTTCGAGTCAAGGGCAATGTCAGTTGGATCCCCCTCGCAGCCCCCAGCTCCCAGGAAGAGCAAGAGGGCCAAGATCCTCTTGCTCGATAGGGACAACATTTCACCCACTCACGCACTCACGAGACTTTCAAGTAAACATACGCTCGTAGCCTTATCGAAGATCCTTGGCTATTGACACGCCATGGATTTTATGTTATTCTTTTCAAAGATCGATAATGAGATATATCACTTGTCACGCACAGTTATTGTACTCACGTCGCGCTTGCCTCGGCACTACTGTTTGAGTATATAATACAAAGGCAGGTATGATGTCTCTTGCCTCCTACTTTTTTTCCTCGATAACGTCTCCCACCATGACAGAATGGTATAGCAATACTTTTCTTCCTTTTCTCCTCGTTCGTTGTACGATGTCTGGCTATCACATTGTATAAGTACTCAAGTATCCATTCGTCACCGATTTTCTTTTTATCAGTACCTAACTATATATAATACTTGTATATATATATAATGAGCAATGTTTTTTTTTATACTGATGCATGATGATGCATCGTGATGACGATCGGCTGCTACAGCAGACAGACATTGCAGAAAAGAGAAAAGCAGACGCGCGCGCATGCCGCGCGGCGACACGGCGACAGCTGACGTCAAAAAGCTTTTTTTTCGGAGCGCCAAAAATACAAATGCGCGTATGCACACAAATGCAAAAATTAATGCACTGTAATAGAGATATTATAGATAGAAAGGTAGCTCGATGTTGCATCTCTTTTTATGCCTACTTACCTTATATGTATTACAAAGCGTGATGACCTGATATATCACATATGTACTGAAAGACACACGGCCGATAAAAAATTCATCGCAGGGTCCTGTCAGGCTCCGGTAGACCATAATATACGCTCACTTCCTATAAATTCACTAATGTCCTCAGCGGAGGGTCTATATTGGAGCGGCTCTGGTAGACCCACCAGTGCCCGTAGCTGATTTTATCATTCTGGTAAAGAGAGCACGGTGTAAGTTATACGTGAAGTTATTAAAGTAATGTGTAGTAATTAAAGTAATTACTACTAAGTAATGCCATATGGTCGATTTTATTAAACCATATGAAAAATATATTTTTTGGAGGTCGACTTTTGGGTAAAAAATAAATTGTAAACTTGCCGCAAATAGCACAAATAGTATCATCTTTTTATCTTATATCTACTAAAGTAGTTGCGGCTGGTTTATAATTGATTGAATGGCTCTAATATGAGAAGTAATAATTATTTGGATCAGCGCCATCTAGCGGTATTTATTTTTTGGCCAAAAGTGGCTCCTAAAATTCTCAATCAGAGCATTCAGGATTAGAGCCATTTAGTCAATTACAAACCAGCCGCAACTCATGACGAAGCTATAAAATAAAAAAATAACAATACATGTGTTTTAGGCGGCAAGTTAACAATCTATTTTCTACCAAAAATCGACCTCCTATGTGTTTGTACTTTTGAAGATAAATTTTCAAGCATAAGATAAATTGTTAACTTGCCGCCAAAAACACATGTATCGTTATTTTTTCATTTTATAGCTTCGTCATGAGTTGCGGCTGGTTTATAATTGATTAAATGGCTCTAATCCAGAATGCTCTGATTTAGAATTTTAGGGGCCACTTTTGGCCAAAAAATAAAGACCGCTAGATGGCGCTGATCCAAAACAATTATTGCTACTTACAGTAAAGTCACTTTATTAGTTATAAACCAGCCGCAACAAATCTTGTAGATAGACAATAAAAAGATAACATTTTTTGTGCTACTTGCGGCAAGTTTACAATTTATCTTTTACCTTAAAATCGACCTCCAAAACCATCAATATTCTACTTATCTTATATGGCTCATAAAATTGACAATATTTATAAAATTACAATACTCTAGACCTTTTACCATTAACTAATGAAAGAACAGCCCTTCAACTTTAGATTTCCAATAAACAGTTAACTTATATAATATGTACAAAGCAAAATTTGTGTTACAGAAATCGTAAATCACGATCAAATAAACACGTAAATTAATCAGTCGAAAAGAGACAACTGAAGAAAAAAGGTCTTAAAAAGAAGCAGCCACACGAAGAGTCTCCTAGGAATGGAGCATCGGATCTCACTAATTGAAAAATACATTTATTACAGAGATGTAAATATTAAGTGTTATAAGTAAACAAAGAACCCAACCTTCTCTGATCAAGTGAGATCCAATGCTCCATTCTTATGAGTGACTGTGCTTCTTTTTCAAGCCTTTTTTCTTCGGTTGTCTCTTTTGGACTGATTGATTTGTGATAACATGAGTTAATAGTAAAAGGTCAACAGTATTGTAATTTTGTAAATATTGTCGATTGTATGAGCCATATAAGATAAGTAGAATATTGATGGTTTTGGAGGTCGATTTTAAGGTAAAAGATAGATTGTAAACTTGCCGCAAGTAGCACAAAAAATGTTATCTTTTTATTGTCTATCTACAAGATTTGTTGCGGCTGGTTTATAACTAATAAAGTGACTTTACTGTAAGTAGCAATAATTATTTTGGATCAGCGCCATCTAGCGTTGCGGATTTCTGAACTAAAAAGTGGCCCTAAAATTCTGAAGGAGAGCTTTAGCGCGTAGAGCCATTTAATCAATTATAAACCAGCCGCAACTAATTTTGTAGATATAAAATGAAAAAATAACGATACATGTGTTTTTGGCGGCAAGTTAACAATCTATTTTTTACTCGAAATTTATCTTCAAAAATATATATACATAGGAGGTCGATTTTTTGGTAGAAAATAGATTGTTAACTTGCCGCCAAAAACACACGTATCGTTATTTTTTTATTTTATAGCTTCGTCATGAGTTGCGGCTGGTTTGTAATTGACTAAATGGCTCTAATCCTGAATGCTCTGATTGAGAATTTTAGCAGCCACTTTTGGCCAAAAAATAAAGACCGCTAGATGGCGCTGATCCAAATAATTATTACTTCTCACATTAGAGCCATTTAATTAATTATAAACCAGCCGCAACTACTATTGTAGATATAAAATAAAAAGATAATACTATTTGTGCTATTTGCGGCAAGTTTACAATTTATTTTTCACCCTAAAGTCGACCTCCAAAAAATATATTTTTCATATGGTTTAATAAAATCGACCATATGGCATTACTTAGTAGTAATTACTTTAATTACTACACATTACTTTAATAATTTCACGTACATCTTACACCGTGCTCTCTTTACCAGAATGATAAAATCAGAGGCTGTAAAGTGAACGACCACTGGTGAATCCCTGCTGTACTGACCGTGCAAACACCAATCATCGATACGGCAGATTCCAAATGTGCCCTTACGTACCGACCCTTTTGATGTCGGTACAGCAGGTATTTTACCTGTCCATCGATATGACAGGACCCTGCGACAAATTTTTTATCGGCAGTCTTTCTTTCAATCCTATATACAGGGTCTACCGGAGCCGCTCCAATAGACCCTCTGCTACGGGAACTGGTGGGTCTACCGGAGACGCTCTAATAGACCCTCCGCTGTGGACATTAGTGAATACATAGGAAGTGAGCATATGGTCTACCGGGGCCGATCCAATAGACCCTCCGCTACGGGGACAATGAATTTATAGAAAGTGAGCATATGGTCTACCGGGGCCGCTCAGACTCTCCGCTACGGGAACTGGTGGGTCTACCGGAGCCGATACCTATAATAGACCCTCCGCTATGGAGTATGGACATTAATGAAAACCATAAAAGGATCGAGTGGCCTCCTCCGTCACTCTGTGGGGTGGTATGACACTTGGCGAGGGAGGAGTGTGGCGCTGGAGACGTGGAGACGCCATTTTTGGGACCGCCTGAGTGCGAGCGAAGCGGCAGCGGTGGACACATCTCCGTCGGGGAGGGGGCGGGGATGCTGATGTGCAATTGTGCAGCAGAACAGCAGTACAGCACAATACAACACAAAAAGCACTATTGAATAGCTTCCGCACAAGAACAATTACCATTATTACCTGTCGCGAAAGCGTCAATTATCCGAATCCGACGGACAATCATTTTATTCAGTCCATTCGATGAATATGTATGTTGTGCTAAAGCAGCGGAACTTGATGTTTCTTTTTCGTCATAACAATATAACGTAATGGTTCGGAGCGGTGTTACGTGAATGAAGTGTATTTCTTCGTCAGCTAAATATGTTGTTGATGTTGTTGGTGATAAGTAAACATTGAAGTTTAAGAGATGAAGTGGAAAAGAAAACAAGTCATGGTGGCAATGAGAACGCAACTGGAGAACAGGTACTCGAATTGCCTGTGCCGGTACAGGACGTTCTTTGTACTGGGATTGGTGTTTTTCTGCGTTCAGATTTACCTGGCTTGCACTTATTTTCCACACGCCAGCAGCAAGAAACACCATCACTCTGGCAGAGCTTTTCCTGATGAGGTATGTTGGCTGTTTTTGTTATCCCCTTTTGATTGTGAATTAAATTTTTCATACATAATCTGGCAATTTTTATGAAATAGCACATATTCTTCCTTTACAGGATGCTTTGACTAGAGACGAAGAAGAGGAAGGCCTGTTAGAAGGTACTCGCCAATTAAAACTGCCACCAGATAAACGTGGTAACTCCAACAGTGCTTTAAGTCACAATCGGTCCTCAAGAGTTAAACTTGATAGCAAAACTCTTAATTTCACGCCAACGTGTGAAGTTACAGGTAAACAAAAATTTTTGTTTGTTTGATTATCTCATCAATTGTATCATCTAGTCATGCATTCACACTGTTCAGGCAGAGAAGCAGTGAGTGCCATATCGCGAGCCCATAGTCAAATGTGCAAGGAGCGCATTGTCAATGTGACGTGCCTTAGCCAGCAGAATCTGCTGTATCCTACAAAGTTGCAGTCTTCCTGTCCACACTCGTTGGGCTTTACTGGCGCACCTAGAAGCCTAGGCTGCTTTAGAGACGACAAGCTGTCCCGGCTCTTGCCCCACTATTACACCGTTTTCAAGACTAATAACTCTCCAGAGCACTGTGCGCACATGTGTTTGCAGTCTGGCTATTCTTATGCCGGTGTTGAGTACTCGTGAGTTTTTTTTGTCGGCAAAGAAGTAACATTCGAAATGTGGTGTACCATTTGCATTGTATTTTATTATTTTAGAATGGAATGTTTTTGTGGTAAAGAGAAGCCGTCAAAGATTAACTTGTTATCAGACTCTAGTTGTAACATGAAGTGTCCTGGTGATCCTAAACAGCGATGTGGTGGATACTTGACCATTAATGTATTTTCTACAGGCATCAAAAGTAAGCTATTTCCAGGTATTTTAACAATCAAATGTCTCTTGTAGATATTAACAAAATATTTTTGTGTATTTCAGGGTTCAAGTCACACGAGGCTAAAAATTCAAGTTCAAAGAACACATTAGACGAGTCTATCAGAATTGCTTATTTATTAACTGTCAATGGCAGAGCTAGTCGGCAAGTCAAACGCCTTATCAGTATTCTTTATGACCCCTTACATTTATTTTACATACACGTAGACGCTGTAAGTATCTCAAAATACAAAAACCTGAAACGTATAGACAAGAAAGAAATGCAAAAATGTTATCTTCACTTGTAGCGTCAAGACTACATGTATCGCGAGATGCTGGAGGTGGAGAAAAAGTGCAAGCTCAGTAACATCATAGTGGCCAAGGGCCCAGATCTGAGGCACGCGAGCATCTGGGGTGGTGCAAGCTTGCTGACGACTTTCCTCACGTCGGCCCATCAGATGCTGTTGCGCTCAAAAAACTGGGACTTTCTCGTTAATCTCTCGGAATCCGACTATCCCATAAAAACGAATGCACGTCTCATAGAGTTCCTCGGCTGGAATCGTGGCATGAACTTTGTCAAGTCACACGGCCGTGAGGTACAAAGGTTCCTAACGAAGCAAGGCTTAGATAAGACCTTCGTCGAGTGCGAGGCGCGCATGTGGAGAGTGGGCGATCGCAAACTGCCCCATGGCATCCAGATCGACGGTGGCAGCGACTGGGTAGCCTTGTCACGGGATTTTGTCGAGTACATAGCTCAGCCACATCCCGACGAGCTGATCTCTGGACTGCTTAGTATATTCAAGTACACCCTACTGCCAGCAGAATCGTTTTTCCACACAGCCCTGAGAAATTCACGATTCTGCGATACATACGTCGATAACAATCTCCACGTAACCAATTGGAAAAGAAAGCTGGGCTGTAAGTGCCAGTACAAGGCTATCGTGGACTGGTGCGGCTGTAGTCCGAACGATTTCAAGGTGGAGGATTTTGGTAGGATAAAGAACACCATGAACAAAAGCTTGTTCTTTGCGAGAAAATTCGAGCCGGTTATCGATCAGAGAATCATCGACAGGGTCGACCAGTGGCTCTACCCAGAACGAGCGAATGTCTCTGGTTCAATGGTAAAGACGTTTTCTCGAACTATGTACTTTTCTCGTCTCATCCATTAATGCTTCTTTAATTCGTAACATTTGCAGTTCATCAAAGGTTCAAACGCCTACTGGCAGAGCTTGTACCATCACGAGGATGTGAGCCCGTTGGTGGACGATGCACTGCTGACGGTCTCAAGTTCCCTGGCCCGACTCGTCTATCGGCGTATTGGTGAGCCGTTCCGCTCGGACGTCGCGGGGGGTGTACATCTGCTCGAGAGTACGGCCTACTTTCGTGAAAATCGCTTCGTCGGGGTTCTGGTGCGTGCTACCGTTGATCGGTTCGCAGTCGAGTCTTCGACGCCGGTGAGTACATTTTTTTCACAGCCAGTGATATAAATCACATATAAAAAAAAAAATTCTCTTTATTCCGAAAAATTTTTTCAAAAGATTTATCCCACCCTTTCTGCTGTTGTCTTTACACTGTAAAATATTTATTATCAACATGATTCATTCCTCTTTGACAAGCTATCGTTACCTGCAGTTTGTCTTTGCCGCACGTCCTCCGTCAATAACGTCAGAATAAATCCTATCAGTAACAGTACAAAGAAAAATACGTACGCCACGACGTCGTTGTAGTATAACAGTAGTTTATCGGAAATCGTTATCGTTAAGGCAGTGAACAATTGATTTCCCAGTAGTAAAACTGCGATGCTGAAGCTTTCCGATACTGGATACGATATTTCGACGGATAATTCGAAGCTGATTGGATTATAGCCAAAGCCGAATAATCTGAAAATTGTATCAATATTGTTAAAGTACGACTGGGAAATGAACCTAGTACTTACGTAAAATGGATGGAAAAAACTGTACCCGTATATACCAGCTGCTGCGAAAATAGCCCATTTCACTTCGAAGTAAAAGCAAGTCGCAAGCGTCACGAGACTCAAAATACATCCCGCATACAGAGAAACAGCTATGACTCTAAAAAAAAAAAAAAGTATTAAATAAAAGTTATACTCACGTAGAGCCACGTTACTTTGACCAACTCACTTGAATTTTTTAGTCCTATCCAAGATTCTGCTGAAGAGTAGAGCCCCCGCGAGTCCACTCAAAATAATGATCAACCCGACTTTGCCCACGTCTCTCTCCCCGTTCTAAAACCATCAATTCTTTTCATTAAAGTTACAAGCGGCTTTGCAAGCAAACGTCAAACCAGACACTCACCTTAAAATGCATCATGTAAAACGCGTTGATCGAAGAAGTCACGGCCATCAACTGGCCAACAAGTAAATTTTGTGCCATCCATAGTAAAAAGTAATTCTTGTTCTTGAAAAGCCGACCGAGTGAACTCCAGAACTCGGTGTCCTCGGCTTTGCTGAGCTTTTGTAGGGCCCTGGATTTGCTTGGCGATAACTTTGGCTCCTCCTCGAAAACTACAGCAAACACGACAGACAGCTACAATGTTTCCATTTTAGAAAAAAAAAAGTCACCAATATATTTACACATAAAAATGAAGACCGCGATGCAGGTGCAGTATATCGCGTGAGGTAGCAGTAGACTCCTCAAGTCGCCGGTGATCTCGTCGATGTTCTCGTGCATCCTGACGACGATCGGCATGAGAAAGGACATGAGCGCCATACCGACCTTAACGCCGATGTAGCCCATTGCTGTGGCAGTGGCGACTTCGGCAGGGCCGAACCAGCGCGCTGCGAGTCCTCCGGGCAACGATATCACAAACACCTGCCAGCCACCGACGAGCGTCTGGCCCAGCATAGTCAGGGCAAACCGATCGGGTGCCGTCGCCAAATACTTTATCCACGTACCGATGCACGTGGACACGGAGGCTAGCATCATCGTGCGCCGGAGTCCCCAGCGGTTCATCACCAGCGTACACGGGTATATCATTATCGGCACCGACAGGTTGAACACCATCGCTGTACCCTTCACGGCTAGGGTCGACACGTTGTAGTATCTGCATTTTCCATAAAGAAAACGAGGAAAATTCAAACAGTCGTAAAAACCAACGATAAAATCGGCACCGGGTGCACTTACTTCGTTATGACATTGAGTATCATGGTGTACTGCAGGTACTGGGCCTTGTTTCCAAGAGTGAAGAAGATAAAAATCACCAAAATCACCCATCTTTTCCTGTAAACCCTTATTTGCAAGGCGTCCTCCGGTTTTTTTTCTTCCTCGCTCTTACCGTCCACGGGTTTGCCATTGGCGCCGATGAAAGATTTCGTCTCCAGCTCAAAGTTTTTCACCGTCATTTTGTTTTTCGCTCACCTGACACCGAATTTAATACTCGTTGTACACCGTACCGACATTGACCCTCGCTGTGTACACCCTTTCAAAATCACTTTAGTTGCAAGCCCAAATTTTTCAATTTCAAACCCGAAAGACGCGGCGCCAGGCAGTCGTTTGATCTACCGAGTGGCGAACGCAGTATAGTCAACTCGAGGAGATAAAAATATACCTGCAGATAGTGTAGATTATAAATATTTGTTGAGCGTTTATGGTCTGTAAATTACTCACTCTCATTTACACTCTCGTTATTTGGCGAGTTTAATACGCTTCTTGAATTTGCTACTGCTGCTTCTTTGGGCTACATAGTTCGCTTCATTTTCATTGGAGGTGCGCAATATTCCGAGTGCGGAGCAGTGATAGTAGCTTTGCACATTTTACATATTTACACACATTCCACAATAATTGTTACTGTTTGTGTGTGTGATTTATTTTTTTACTCCTTTTTTGATGATAAGTTTTAAAAAATTATTTAGCCCATGCAATAAATTTGAGGATATTATTGTCGTCGTATCTATGATTATGACACTATAATAAAATTATGATGAAGCGTCTTTTCCTTGAAACTTTTGGAGTATAAGAGATCTAAAACTCAAAATATTGAGTGTACTTTTAATTTTTATCACAGTGTATTTTTTCTTCTTTTACATATTAATTTATAGTTGACATAACTTACGATATGTATGTGCATAAACATTAAATTTTAAATAAAAGCCGAATTTACACTCTAATCTGATCATACACTATTAATATTGGATGATTTTACATCAATTAGTTATTACGTTTTAATCGCATTTTCGTCGTCATTTTTTACTATTGTCTGTGAGAATAAATCTCTTTACACGCTGTTTACCACTTGTAAATTATACTTATAGGAATGTCCCTGTACTATATACGGAGATCATATAAATTAATCGTAAGGCAGGTCAACTAGGGGTAACAGTGCGTGTTAATGTCATGCCTTTTATTTCGCCTCGTAAAAATTCTGAAAACAAAGTCGATCATAAGTGGAAATAATTGCAGCAAAACGATTTTCCCGAACAATTGGAAGCTCTAATCCAGCCCAGGCGCAACCTGTCGACCAGCAAGCTGTGGCTGAACAAAATCTTACTACTAACCGTGAACACCGAGTACGATCAAAAGGAGCAGATTTTCCGCAATTTCCTGACTGCCATGGGCCCCCTGTCCGAGCCGGTGCTCGCGTACGAGTTCGATGCCGATCTGCCGAAATCGCTACCGTTGAACATCACAGTCGCCTGGATCGATCCGCTCGACAGACTAGCCGAGATCAATTACTTACTGGTCGACGAGGTATCTCTGGTGAGAGTCTCTTTGGCCTTGATTCGCATTACCGAAAAGCTTGCAACTCTTGATTTAATATTTCCTTTGGATAAAAATACCTCGGTGAAAAAAAAAGTCCCTTATGTCATAATGTTTTTTTACAAAAGTCCGGGCACCTAAAGCCGCAGCTGATCGAGCCGCTGTCCGTCGGTTTCTGGCACATCTTCCTCGTGCTCGAGTCCAAAGTCGTGGCGAGCTTGAGTTTCCTGGTAGCACCGCTGAGCCACTGGAGGAACCGGCCCATTGGCTACGAAAAATCCCGCGAGCTCAACTACGGGCCCACGAGCCCCTTTCGCGTGTCCAGGAAAGCTGCCGAGCGCTGGCTCGAATTTCTCAGGCCGCACATTATCAATACCAAGCGGGCGACGACTCGGCATCCGACCGAGGTAAGACTGTACTTTGTTTTACTTTTGCTTGGATCCCAAAAATTCCTGTTTTAATTCATCATCACCTGTGTCTATAGTTCTATAGGATTCCGATAATTTTAATAACTTACTCCCCATCTCTTTCCCTTCCTCGTGCAATGTCTCATAATTGACTGCACATCCCCAACCCAGATCCATTGAACCAATGGTTGTCGTTGCGTTGCATAAGCTTTTATATGCATATAGGTACTGATAGGCTGGCACCTGGAGCGCTGGGTCGACAGACTGATAGCCGAGCACTACGAGATCACCAAGGTGTGCGACGCTAGCGAGGACAGGCGTAGTACATTGCGCAAGCTGAGAAAAAGCCCGAGTCGGCCCATGTCGCGCTGCATTTCCACAGACTGGAGCTCCCTGGCTCCGGATCTCAAGTCGGACGTGCGTAATTTATGCCCGAGTTAACGTGAGATTATCACCGTCTGGCGTCGTTATCGTGCTTTATTGTTGCGAACGTGCTTTTATCAATAAGATGAGCTTTACTGCAGCCGTCGTTTACGAGTATTAAATTGATGATGTGGCAGTATTTTTCTTTTCTCTCGTTGTTTGGGTGATTTATCGCGGATGAGTTGAGGAATAATTTAGCGCGATTTTTTTTTTTTTTATCGAGGTAAGAATGCTGCTAAGAATTTTTTAAAACGTTTTCGCGTGAGACCGTTGTCTCCGTTCATACTGATAATAACGATACATTTTTATCGTTCGCAATGACTTGGTTCATGAGGAAAAAATTAAGTGGTGATTTCGCATAATCACGACTGACTGTGCACGTAACGGTAACCACTGTTTTGACTCTACCTGGCTACTATTGAATGTGTGTGTTTTTAAAATCTAGAATATTACTGAAAGAATTTCTCCTGCGTTCTCTATGCATCTAATGTACTCGAATTTCGGATTAATTGTGAGTCACGTACAATATGATTATTATGGGTAAAAGTTTGATTCTTGATGTGAGATTTTTTAGACTGTACAGCGCATTTTGAATGACTGTTCAATTTTTCAAACTTAAATCGTTAGAATTTTGACTTTTGAATGAAAATGATGTTTAAAAAGTTTTTGGATCAGTTGATTTTTTATTGAAAGTTAATTATTTGTGTATTAGGTAAATCAATACCACCGATATTCGATTTCAAAACTATCACATAGTTAACTTAGGTGTTGATATAGTTACGTCAAATTTTTTTAAAATTTGATCTTCAATGAATCGGCGCGATTTATTGTTATCAACATATGTCGAGTGTTTACAGACATAAAAAAAGGTAATGTGAATTTTGTATGCGTTTAACCTGCTTTTATTATGATAAAAATTACGACGATTACGAAGACGAATTTCGTATTTTTAAGTGTATCAACAGCATTACAAGCAATAATTCGTAATAATTACATTTATAGATGTGTATAATTAATTTTAAGGCTTTTATTGAAAAGTTTATAAATTTTACAAATGCGTATCTTTGGGGTTTAAATTTAACAAACTTGTGTTTGTTACTGACTGAAGGATATCTAAAAAAATGAAAGTCATTATGATCTCTGGTTGACAATAATTGTTACGAAATTAATTGACGGTTATCCTATAATGATCGATAACATTGCCGTGTCCCCGTATGCAATAATTTCAGGAAATCAACAGAAAACTGTACCTTTTCTGTACTTGATTAATTTTTTTCGTATTTTTTAATGTGTGTGCTTTTATACATGTTTCACGTAAAATGTTTATTTATTTATTTTATTTAATATCTGTTTATGTTTGCAAGAACTGCGAACAAACAAGAAAAATATCATTCGAAATTCAATGAGAAAATCCAGTCCCTAATGTTTATGAAATCATGTGCCATTCCTTATATTATCGCTGCGTATATATAACGCATCTTTGAAAAAACGATGTCGTTTCGAATAAAAAAAAATATTTTTGTATCATCTTGTATATATTATATTGATATTAATTCGATCTTCATAAATATTTACAATTGATATACTCTAATTATATTTGAATTGATCTATTTAAATATAAACAAATAATAAACGGTTCAACGTTCAAACTTTGATAAAAGATAATATTTTACATGTATATTAACGTGTATTTTATCGTATGTATATCGTTAAAATTGAGAATTCTTAATATGATAATAACAATAACAGAATACTCTTCGTCATAAATAAAAATTTTTCCAAAGATTAACGTGAAGGTAAAAATAAATTAATGAAAGATTACATCCATCTACGATACTTGTAAATATTTTATTCAAATAAAAACAAAAGTATGTTAATAAAATTACATCGTGCAATCAACTATATTACCCATACTTTGTGTCTTTTCTTCTGTATTTTTTTGTTACATGTCCATCATTTTTGATTTTGTGTTTTGAGAGTGATTGGAGGGCAAAACAAATACCAGTATATTTTATAATTAAATATATTATATTGTCAAATAAAAAGCTTTAACACAAAAGTTTGCCAACAAAAAAACTTTAGACGATAGGTAAAGGCCAGGGGTATGAAGAAATAAAATTAAAAATTGCGCATGTGGCACTGTATCATACAACGTGACGATCGCGTGGCTGTTATAATTTAACAATTTTTCTCGTGAATCACATTGTATGTTTTCATTTTTAAATTACGAAAAAAAAGGATTAAAAAAACTTAATATGATTATAAATTCATGCTTACGATCATACATTAATGAATTAATGGATAAACAAATTTTTGTCCGAAAAAATGACAATTTTTTGTATATCGCACACAAATTTTTAAAACTTGGCAAAAGTATTACAAATTCTTAAAAAAAAAAAAAAAAAAAATTCTCATCCAATTTTCCTCTATCTACAACATTATATATTGCACGCTCAACTTAATTCTTACTTGTTCCAGCAAAATAATAAAAAAAATTTATATCATTAATATTAAAATAATACACAATATTCATATATATTTGTATAAAAATCAAGGGAAGGGGAAATCTCATAAAATTATTGTAAAAAAAAAAAAAAATAAAATAAAAAAGAAAGGGTTTCCCAATATAGGAAGAGCCATCCTTCTGTCTGTCGAATATTTATAATAGTAATAATAATAATAATGATAAAAATAATAATATTAATAATATTGTTTGATCTTTTCTGAACAAAAACGCAGCCGACAGTATACACGTCTCAGTCGTTTCTTGTTTAAAAATTTCTCTCGTGTTGATTTTTCCTGACGTAGTCGAGTCGCGATCAGACGTCGCCGTTACTCACGGCTATAGGTGCCGGCGACGCCGCCTGCGGAGTCGTCGTCGTCATCGTGGAAGTGGGTGAGACACCTGAGTTTGACCACTTGTTCTTGTGTGGATCGACACCGAAGCCCTCGTCGTAATTGCCTCGTGTTATGAACAGCTGCTTGAAGTGCGGGATGCAGTAGAGCTTGCCATTATTCAGCGTGAAGGTGTCCATTCTGAAAATTAAATGTAGCAAATTTTTGTTTACTCTCACCATGAAACATTAAATTCAAATTTCATACCTTAAAATGCAGTTGCATCGCAGACACCGGAAACACTGCTTGTGGAATATCTTGTTGTTTGTCTCGACTTTCTCCAGTGGGTATACTTTTTTCTCGCAGCTTTCGCATACGTCCATGCAGTTTGTTTGAATTTCCTACATATTTTTTATTGATTCATGATAAAAAAAAAAAATTATAATAATAATAATAACACAAATGACTGGATATCCAGAAAAATTAAAAAATAATATTGATCTGCACTAATTTTGTTAACACCCGTGTTTGGTTGAAAATTTGTATGAAAATAAAAAATCAATAGGGAGATAAAAAAATTTCATTGGTCACGATTAAAATTCACTACCCATCTTTATTTTGCAATGAAGATGTACAAAAAAATTTTCAAACTAAAAAATTGACAACTGAATATCATGAAGACGAAAATTTTAATGAATGAGCAGTATAAAGTACTTTTCATTGAGAAACACAAATTTGATCCTATAAAAATCAATGTACGCCTTATGTCTCCTTTATTATGCCATAAAATTATCAAGGATGTAAGTGTGTGTATTCATATGTTGTGTATAAAATATTACACGTTACAATAAATTAAATTAAAATAAATTAAGTTAACAGTATAATACGTGTTACAATTTCAATTAAATTATATTGTTTCGAATATTTTTTATTGTAAAGTAGTCATTAAAAAAAAATTTTTTTTATAAAGACGCAAATGCTATACGTAAGCATTAAAAAATATTCTACGCCACAGTCTAAACAATTTTAATCTTACGATTGGTATAATAGTAAAAGACTTACAACTTTCAAAATGCATTTAAATCAATTTAATTTATTTTTTTTAAACAGACATAATAAATATAATTAATTAATTTATCACCGACTTAGTAAGATATTGGTAAAGTTTCATTGCTCACCGTAGTATACATAATTAAGTCGGCGATAAGGATAATAATACATGATCTACGTGAATTATTTATGAATCAGCACTTTGGGGATCGATACAAATTCTACATGTTTTTTTTTTTTTTTTTTTTTTTTTTTTCTACGGGATATAATTACGCCAATATACAGTTTAGTTAACTTAATGTTACGTGTCAATTTATTTTATAGTAGTATTTGGTTTACGGAAACTCATCGAGTTTATTTTCAAGTGCGTAAAGATTTTTTTCCTACCGCGGACATTTTTTGTGACCTTTGGACGATTGCTGTGCCCTCGGTAGGGAAAATAGGATTCACTACATGAATGCGATTCGACGGGGACAACCCTCGATGGAAATGGCACTCGTGTGAAGAAAACTACTATTTTCTGCTAAATAGGCTACCATTAGTTGCTAGAAAAATATAAAGATCAATTCTCAACAATTTTTGATTTCGTACGCTTATACGTAGGTAAATATATTATAATAAAAATTAATATATCTTTAATAAATTGAAACAGTATTACGTAAAGCTTAAAAGAATCAACTCATTACATACTTAGAAGTATAAAGTTTTTTAAATTTTCATTGTCTCAATCATGTACGAATAAACTCAACGAATTTCCGAGTACATGAAGTAATGGTTAACATTTGTAAAGTCAAACTCCGATGCGCTTACATGAAATCTCGAAACGGGTGTATTATAAAAAAGTGTCTGAAATAGTTTTTATAAAAACTTTTAAATTCCATGTAGTCGAAATATTTTAATTTTCATATCTAAAAATTCCGTGTAAAAATGCTTGTATATTATTATGAAAAATCTTGGCACAGACTTGGTTCTATTTTATAAATATTGCATAGGTTGCCGCGTGTGCAATGTGCTTTAACAAAATAATATCCTTTACTATAAGTACGTAAATATATCATCCACAAATACGGTTTGTAACACTTTATGTGGTTTTCATTTTTGTGTTCTTTTTTCTCCCATGTCAAGTGTATTATTCATTATGGCTTTGCGTTGCTTAAGTCATCAGGTCGAGGTTCACGCTAGTATAGTTGGCTGTTATTCGCTGTGCGATTTTCAAAGTAAAACAAAAAAAATATATATATATATATTTATATATTTCATTTAAATATTCTCATGATTGAAAAATTTATTAGATTACGCTAAAAACGCATAACAACGTTCTAAATTAAAATCATCTCTAAAAACGTAAAGAACGCTATTTCTATAACATGCTAGTGTTTTCGGAGTCGAGCGTTTTTTAGAAAATTATGTTTGCCGAAGAAATACAGAAATTCAATAGTTAAAAAAAAAAAAAAAACATAAATATATCACTATCGACTAGACGAAAATATAGTTGTCACTTACAAATTAAAAAGAAAATGTAATATTTTATAAATGATTCGTAACGAGAACAATTGTGAAATTAATTAAAACAATATTGCACTGATACCGGCTATAGGATCGTCATGACGATTAATTATTACCTTATTAATATATATAAATGACTATGTTTGAAATACGTGTACCGTATGAAAATGACGTTAAAGCAAATAACTTTCAACGAATCTTCGGCAATACATATTATTTTCAACGCGATAAAAAAAAGCCCGACCCTGTCTCGGTGTTGTTCTTTTCAATAATATGATGTAATGATAAGAATATTAATAATTATGATAATCAATTACTATAACATAATCGTATTAATCGCGGTAATCAACTATATTTTACGACAATAATAATAATAATAATATTAATAAACTGCAGTTGCCGCCGTTGCTTCTCTAAGGCTGTGTATACGTGTTCTCCTTTCTTCCTTTCCACAATAATTTTTTCGGCCGACGGGTTATAAAAAAAAACGACTGATTGACGCGCGTGAGTGTGCCATCGTCGTCGTCATCATCATCATCAGCATCATCAGCACATACAGTCTCCTTCACGGGCCATCTTTATGAATGCAAGTAGGTATATTCACGCTCGTGACTCTCTACGTTTCTTTTCTTTCTCTATAATATCGTCGTCCAGACTCTCTTTCTTTCTTGGATGGAAGATTGGATTACTGCTCGAGTCAAATTGGTTTTTTTTCGGGGGAAAGAGAGAGAGAAAAGAAAAAAAAACACACTGGGTGTAATTATCGTGTAGATAAATCGATGATCGGTTTGCAGGCAAGCTAGCGCACCTTCTTCCCTTTCTTTCGTCTATACGTGAGTGTATACAATGTACACTTGTTTATTGTAAGGAAGAAAGGGGAGAAAGTACAAGCGGAAGAGGTCGAGAGCCAACGCGACACAGTGCATAACAACGAAAAAGACGGTATATACGAAAAACAACGTCTCAAGCAGGGGTTGTTGCACATACACACACGTTACAAGGGTTTCACGCCTCGTTTCGGACCCTTCAAGTGCAATTTTTTTTATTTTTTTTTTTACAAAAATGTATGCGTACATAATATAATTCAACAAAACGCACATTTGTTTATTAATAATAGAAAAATCAATCATGCCTGGCCACTCAACTTAAAATAAGTAGTTTAGTTAATCAAGCTGACCATGTAACAAAAAAAAAAATCTTGAATAATCAAGTAAAACAATAAATCGTGTTACGTGAGCCTTTAACAAATTAATTGGTAATTAACCTATTACACACACACGTACATACATGTACAACACTGGTTACTCGTGCATTTTTTGTTTTGGGGTACAGGCAATAAAAATCACAAAAACGACATCGAATCGAGCAAGTCACAGTCATGTTAAAGAAAAAACCTGTGCTACAATTGTTAACGTGTCTCGTGAATCGCACGTGGTTATAATGAATAAGTAAAATAAGAGACAAATAAAACTAGAGGAAACTGTACGATTTTCGTTAAAAAGAATGTACAAAAACCAAGTCGATTATTCATGTTATTATGTGTTTGAAAAAACACCGTGCAGATCAAATTATTCACATTAAACTCCTGGGGGAACCCCCAAGAAAAAAAAGGAAAAAAAAAAAAAAAAAAGAAAGAAACAGCTATACGATGAATGGAAAAAAAAGGAGGGAAACCATCAGAGTAAACGGCACCCTGACTCACCACAAACCGGTTGACCTTGACTTTGGGGGCGCGCGGCGTCTCGGCCGGCTGGGAGCCCAGCGACTCGAAGCGAGCCCTGAGACTACTCGCCGACTCGATGCTGGGCTGATTGCCGTCCGTCTGGGCGTAATCCATCTCGGCCACGTGGTGGTGGTTGGCCTTGCCGTCGGCCTCCTCCTCCCAGTGCTCGAACTTTGCCCGCAAGGTCTTGGCCCGCGCCGCGTTCTGCGCCTGCTTCAGGAACTCGTCCTCCACCTGTGCCGTGAATACAACCACCGATTATACACTTTCACATCCTCCCCCCCCCCCTCCACCCAAGTCATTGCGCTATCGACTCGCCTTGTCGGAGGCTCTGACGTAGTTGGGGTTGTGCTCCTCGTCCTCCGACTCCTCGGCCTCTTCGTCCTCGTCGTCGTCCGACATGGACGGCTTGGCAAACTTGTCCTCAGGGGGCGGCGTGAACCGCTTGAGCGGCTTCGGGCCCTCGGGGAGCTCCTCTTTCGTGGCCTTCTCCTCCATTTGACGGAAGATCGAGAGCATTTTTCGCGCAGTGTCTGTGCGCACCACGTCCTCGGCCCGGTCCTCCGCGCGCACCACGTCCGGATCCCGGTAGATCTCGCGATCCGGCGAATCCATCTTTAGTGGTTTTCGTATGGACAAAAGTTCAAATGAAAATTTTTTTTTTTTTTTGGATAAACATTTACTGTTTCGCGTCTCAATCACCATTTGATATTTTTATTTATAATTTCCACGCTGTCGAGAAAAATAGAAAAATGTGGACGAGTCAAATAAACGTTTGGTTATAAGAGCGGATACAAGTAATACGTTGCAAGCGAGGCATGTATAATGTAAGCCGACCGGAAGCTCGAGGGGCATCGAGTTTCGTTTGATGGGTGTCGATGAGTCACATGGGCCCCGTGGGCTCCTTGTCCACGAAAAAGCGAATTAAAAATAAGCCAAGTGTAGCTCCCTTTGTCTGTTTCGGCTACCGTGTGCCAGGTGTTATTCGCGATTAACAACCCACTCTGTGTTAAAAGAAATGCTTTGTTAACATTTTTAGTTATTTTATTTTATTTTTTTTTTTTTATTAATCACGCGTACGAAGCCACACACACACATTAATTATAGTTTAGTCGATTGACAACAAAAAGCTTGAAAAACTTGCGTACATACTATGTAAACGTACATGAGACCGCAATTAACGCAAATGATGAATTAATAAATATATACTTTAGTCTGATATAATCCTTCTTTCCCCCCCCCCCCAATGAAATTCCTCGGTACTCATTAGCCGTGCATATAATAACTCACTCGCATGGGTTACGTCTACCATACGGTTAATGTAAAAGCAAAAGGGGGGGGGGAGAAAAGAAGAAGACACGGTGCATATAATAACACGAAATAATCCAACAGCGGCGTCCCTCGGAGGTAAGTATGAGGACGAGCCGAGGAGGAGTACGACGAGAAAAAATAAAAAAAGGTGTTTGTACGTGTGATGGCCATCTGTTCGGCGCTCGTACGCAAGCTCGCCGATCTCGTGATTTACGCATTTGCACGATCTTACGCATAGGAACGAAAGCACGCCGAGTCGCTACCGATGAACAGATTCAACCGCGTCGATTGCATTACGATTATTAAGCTTTCGTACAGTCCACGGACGGTGTATTTTTTTTTTTTTTTTTTTTTTTTTTTTTTTTTTTTTCGTCCTCCTCTTCAGTCTTCACCAAAAAGAAGGAAAACGATGCCTTTTGACGGAAACTACCGCCTTCATTGCTGCGGGAACGAATTAAATTAAAATTTCAACAGCTATGCACATCACAATGGGGGAATCGTAAAAGGATGCCCCCTAGAGTTTTCGATCAACGCCTGGTCTGAATTACTCAATCAGCGCTCGATCGTTATATAGCTGTGTAATAAACCACGCGCTGTAGGTATACATATAGTGTGGTTTTGTTGGGGGAAAAAAGAAAAAAATTAAAAACACCACCATCAGCACCCATCATTTGATTTAATTTCCAAGCTGACGACACTTGGTTGATTACTAGGACGCAGGTATACCATAGGATCGACGAGTTTCCCAATCACGAAGAAGAAGGTAATTATATGTGATGTGCAGTCCTCTCTCATCCGTCTCCTAAAAATCGCGCAACAGCTGTAGACATCGGCTGCAACTCAGAAATTAAAATCACCCGCTACTTGATTTAAAAAAAAAAAATGCACTCTCTACATCAAGGAAGAGAAGCCACTTGTCGCGAGACGAACGGCAATTAGGCAGGGGGGCACAGCCATATAACCGTAAACGGACGCGCAAATTGAAACCCCGTGTATCCCCCCAACGATCCACGCCGGCTGCTCCAATAACTCTGTACTTTGTCCGTCTACGTGTGTATACGTTAGAAAAGTCGGCCGGTTATGCTCGAGGGCTCGCGAGGAAGCGCAAGTCGCGTATATATACTTATTACCTTTCCCCGCGCCCAAACCATTTATGAATACGTATAGTTATTTGCACGCAAATATATAATATATATATCACGATGTACCCATCATTAGACTTGTGGCGGCACGGTCGATCGAGTTGAAATTTTCCGCTTTTCCCTGCGCTCTGATTGGCAATTTTGAGGCGTCGAGTGGAAAACAATTAGAGAGAGAGAAAAAGAAGTTGGATCGGCACGCGTGAAAGTACCTATACACACGCGCGCGCGCGAGTACCAGCCGGAGCTTCGATCGCGCATCCGCAAAGGATCGGCGCACTTATATCCTGATGCTTGCGGTACACGCGTACAAGAAGAAAAAGAAAGAAAAATCTCTTTTTTCATCGCTTATACATCTACTTACTCGTTCATTAGCCATAACTTTACGTGTTATTAACAATCGAGCTTTAAACACCTGGTCCGTACAATATACACATCGGGTACACGTGTACGTACACCTAGAGATAAAAAGAGTTCGAAAGCGGAGAACATACACTGCACGTATACGGAGCGCCGAGGCAGCAGGAAAATAGCCATACAGCGTTGAATTGCACGCTCGCGGCGTTAAGATTGCGATGCGGCTAATGTATACTTGCGCTGCTTAGCTTGGCCGCCTAATGATGACTCGGCACGAGATCAAAACTTCGTTGGGTATAATGTATTATATAGTACCCCCCTGGGGAGCGAGTGCACGGTTATTTTATTCATTTGTACCTGCGTGTAACGTTTCATCTTTCCTTTTTTTTTTTTTTTTTTTTTTTTTTTCTTCTTTTTTTTGCGCGGCTTTAATTGACGACACAACCGATGGATGCACCTTTTTTTGTTTTATTTTTACAAAGTACACACGTGGCAACGCATATCGTTTGTCCATTCTCGTGGACGTGACTTTTTTTTTTTTTTCTTTCTCCGTCCCCAAGGAGCTGGTGTATAAGTATACGCAGGTAAAGGAAATCGGGGACACGTGCGCGCGTTCAGCGCACCATTGTTGTCGATGATAATTGCTCGGCGCGACGCGTATAAATATATAGATACGCGCTACGTATACAATAAATGCGTGTATAACTTATTCCCGCGAGGCTCGTTTTTCGAGGAAGAGGAGCTTTCATTCGTCGCTCGAATCAAGCGGAGGAGAGATATCGAGGGAGAGAGGCGCCCGTTTATATTACCGGAATGGAAAAAGAGTGTCTCGCGCGCATCTATGGCTGGGGTTTTTTTTTTTTTTTTTTTTTTCTTCGCCTTTTTTCTTCGCAGCGATGAGTGGAGCGCGCGCGAGAGAGCCGGATGAAAATCGCTCGGCTTTCCGACCCTGCGAAACGAGGGCACAGCCGGTGTGCGTGCGCCGGGCTCTTTCTCTCGCCGTGGATGCACGTACGGTGTCGTTTTTTTCTTTTCTTTCCTTTTGTCGATTAAAATCGCGAGATGCGCGAGACGGGGGTTCAGGGAACTTTGGGCCGGCACATGTAGCTGGATCCTTGAGCGATTAGCAAAACGTACAATGCTTTTGAAATTACGGTCCTTGCTTTTACTTCGACGAAACGAAAAATTCGAGGCTCGTTTTTTTCCCCCTTTCGACTTCTCGACCGAGAGGGTCTCGAGCCCCTCCCGGTAGGTATACACACGAGTGAAAAAAAAGGGGGGGGTGAGGTACAACAAAAGAACGGAAAAACCCACCTGTCCGCCACCTGTTCGGCATCACCAGCCCAACACTCCGCACAGGCCAAACAAAAAATACCGATCTCCCTTCTTTCCCCTTCGCTCGGTGTGCACCCGAGTCGTCTCGCCGATCGTTGCTATACGATGCAAGGAGGCCCGCGGAGCTGTAGCAAGAACAGAAGAGGAGACACAACGCCGGGACGAACAAAAAAAAAAAAAAATCCCTTTTAGCATGTTGGGGGTTTTTTTTATGCCCGATTACGGTGAAAGTATATACATACCGATAGACGCGTTTTATTGGGACCCTTGAGTTATTTGCGAGATTTGTTTCAAGTGACTTTGTATGCCTTATCAAGAAATGATGAAAATTATGATTCTTTTTTTTACGACTTGCGAGGCCGACGAACCGGTGTGTTTGTATCTATCAGCCGCTTCTGATGAAACCCGACGATTAGACCAACTTGTAATAGTTCAGAGAGTCAGACGAGTGCAACGATCTTTACGAGCACGGTAAGATTTGATGTGGGCCCGTAGATCTGAATTACATGGGCATCTACAATGCTTCTACTCTGCCCCATCAGGTTAATTGTGTTGGTGCACGATAATTATATCCGTGTGCAATTACATCTTATTTTCATACCATCTCAGTACGGAGGGAGGAAGAGAGAGGTAGTATACATAAACTGAACAACAATGAAAGTTTTTGACAAGAAAACCGGCCCACGTCGCGCCTTAAAATTAAGGTGGATTGTTTTTCCGTGCATAAGATAAACTTGGAATGCATTTTTCACTCGTTAATGTCGATCCTAAAACTTGCCAGCGCGGCGCTGCCGCGGCGTTACCATGCAAGGATCCCCCCCTTGTGTATAAATATATATATATATATGTATGGCCACAAACTCGTCTCCGTATACATACATATACGTGCACCACAATACAACCAGCAGCAGCACGTATGAGGCCCCGTGTGTGTTCTCTCTCTCCTCCACTTGTTCTTTTTCTTCTCCGTCTCCTTTTCCCGGGTCTTCCTCCCTTTCGTCCGTATTATTCGTGTATACACGATTTGCCGCGCGTGTAAGCCTTTCGTGAACGTATGGTCGCTCGAGGGACTCTGGCTGATTTTTTTCTTTTTTTTTTTTTTGCCACAGACGTAGAAACAAACAAAAAAAGTTGTAGACCCTACCGTCGCGACTCGATTATTTTTTTCTTCACCATCTGATGAAAAAAAAAAAAAAAAAAAATGATTCTCTGGCTCTTTCCTCTATCGTGGGACACACAACTGTATAGTGTACGGATCAACGAGTTCTTGTCTTTTTTTGTTTATTTTGCATCGCGCGTGACATTGGGCCCGTTTGACGCACTGATGAAAAATCGGTTGAAACCGTCGCGCGTTGTTATACGTATGTACAATTGATGAGCTTTTGACGAAAGCTCTGGATTTTTCGCGAATTCAAAGTCTCGTCGGGTGGAACAAAAAAAAAAAAAAAAAAAAAAAAACCATGTTTGTACCTTCAACAATTCCAGGGTGGAGAGCGCCGATTCCGTCTCGGCTCTTCTGGGCAATGGAAAATGGCACAAAGCCCTGGGTCGTTCAACACAGTTAATCACTATAGTCTTTCGGGACACGAGCGAAAAAAAGCACCTTCTAAGCTCACCCGCGGAGTTGTCCCCTGCACAAACGCAAACTATCGCGCAGCCATAACATCCAACCGAACCGAAACCCGGTCGCTCTGAAACTGCATCGGTTCCCTACGGCCCAAGCTTCATATACATATACATATATATCGGCAACAGTCGCGAAGGAGGAGGAGGAGGAGAGAAGCTCGCCAGAGCAGCAGCGCCTGAGCCTCTCCTGACGAATGGAAGGATGTGGGCACACTAACGGTAAACGTACACATGCCCGACTCTTCTTCTACTCCTCACGTGTGCCCGTGTATAACTATACCGGTGAACAC
Source organism: Copidosoma floridanum (assembly GCF_036245765.1). Lineage (NCBI taxonomy): Eukaryota > Metazoa > Arthropoda > Insecta > Hymenoptera > Encyrtidae > Copidosoma > Copidosoma floridanum. The sequence goes on along the minus strand of NW_028321898.1, from coordinate 27,073,981 downwards.
ACACGGTATACATGTAACTTTGCTCTCTTTTTCGATCTTTGCCGAGGGTTTCAAGGACAGCCCCCGTAGCGCATCGTCTTCGACGCTCTTCTCTCTCTCTCTCTCTCTTTACACACGTACCTGATGTGCTTCACCCCATAATATACCTTATACACCACCATACACACCTTTTTACACGCCCGGATACATATTTTCCACACTCGGCGCTCTTTTCCCCCCCGATATAAAGGTGTATTATTTCGTTGTATGGTGACTGGACTGGGTTATTCCCGATCTCGGGATGTGTGCTCTTTTTTCTTCTTCTCTCCTCCTCCCCTCCCTTTTTTTTAATTCCAACTCGAAGCGGCGCGACGCGGGATATAAATGAATATAAAAAAGGAGCTGTGAGGCCAAGAGTGGGTGGTGATTCATTGTCCCCTTTGGCCGAATTAGGTCACTACTTTTCGGCCTGATGATTCGCCAAGTTGTGCGTTCGTTTTTTTCGCTATTGCACTTGGGGGCCACGTGACACGCCTTACATTACGCGTGTAGCTGCGCGAGCGACATCAATTTTCATTACCGCTTACGAATACGAAGCGAAAACAATCAACCCCCCGTTGGCCGTTTGACTCCACCCTTGGTCGTAAACTCACGCAGAGCCACATTTTATACGTGTATACATCCGTAGCGCGTATACTTATTTTCGCCCTACCTATGCCTAAAAAACATAAAAAATACCGGACATGTGTGGCAGGATGTGCATCAGGATGTTTCTCCCTTTAAACGCGATTTGCATCTTCCCCCCTTTCCACACGCGTCTACGATTTACCTAATTTTTGTTTTTAATTTTTTTTTCTCTCCCTCGCAACGCGTCTTCGTCCTTTGTATACCCTCGGTGCGTTGGTGCACGACTGTCGAGTTTGTTTTGCCAAGGGAGGCTCTTGCAATCACTACCTCTTTGCTTTCCGCAGCTGCAGTCCGAGCTGAGTTTTTTTTCCGATCGCCGCTACTGCGGTGGTTCTGGTTCGTTGGGCTTGCACGCTGTCAGATTGTTTTTTTTTTTCTTCTTTGCAGAGCCACGAGTATAATGAGACGCAGGGATGGTTTTTTAGATTTATCGAGGGGAAACTCGGGTCAGTTGTTTCATTCTCGAGCGGTGCGATTTTTTACAAAAATACCTTCTAGTTGCGTATGGATTGGGAAACTACCCTTTGTTTCCGTGCAAAATCTTGTTCATACTAGTACAAAGAAAAGTGGACGTGATAGTTTGACAAAATATTCCCAGATGACTCGAGCGAGAGGGATGTGTAAAATAGATATCTCCTGCACAGGATTATCGTGAGAACGACAATGAGTGCATTAGCCCTCATTCATTTCTATGTGAAAGGAGAGAGTTTGTTTCTCATGAGTTCGAGAATTTACATAAATATGCGCTAAATTTCGTCTCGCTCTCCCACCCTTCTTTTTTTCAATTACAATCGAATAATGAGTTGTCGCTCTGCTCTTGTATAATATATATGTATATGCATTTAAATCCATGACATCTACTGGAATTGAATGTTATTTTGCTAAAGCGGTTAATTGGCCAAAGAAAACTCGTGGAAGAAAACAACAGCAACACATTGGAACGGTGTCATTAGTTGGTGCAAGACAAACACGTTATTTCACACGGGGATCGTTCACGTTTCTTTAAAAGGAATGCAAAACTCTATTTTTTTTTTTTTTTTTCCATTTTCTTTCTCGAAGAAATGTTTTAGTATAACTACACGTACGAACAAGTGCAATTGATTTTCAAAAGCACTTTTTCTCATCCAATTGGAGCGAAATAATGACGACTCATCTGTGAGTAGATACAGATATCGTGAGGGTCAGACACAGGCGGTGTTTTTGGAGTAAAAACAATGTTAGTCGGAGGGATAACACACGTGAAAAAAGCACACTGAAGCAAAAACAACGGAAACAAACGTCAGCGGGGTGGGGTGGGGGGCCAAAAGGAAGCGAACCTTGACTTGTCCGTCTCGGGGCGGCGTGATCCGGAACTGTTTGCGCATCTTTTCTGGCTCCCTGTAGCTCTCGAAGAACTTAAACTTATTCGAGATGTCGGACACGTCGACCTGCACCTCCTCGGTCGTGTCGCTACTCCTCACCACGTCGTCCGACACTTGACGACCCATGAATACCTATTGTTTCACTCGGTTTACTTTTCACGCTTCCAACTAATCATATGGTGTAAAAATATTTTGGTACAACGTGCAGCTTCGATTCATACGACTCGCCAAAAAAAGATATTGATCAAACCCATAAGGAGAACCTCCCTCCTTTCGTCAGTCTTATCCCCCCGACACATGGCTTCGCGTACCCACTCAACACTTTAATAAATACACACACGTGGCGTGTCTCAATGTCCAAAGACCCTCCGTCCATGCACGAGCGTGTATTTTTTTTACGGATGACGCGAATCCGCAACCACAAGAGGAGAGGAAAAAAAAAAAAAAAAATAAAATAAAAAATAAAAACCAACAAACGTGCAAGATTCCCGGGGTACTCACGTCACGCGCCCGCCTGGGCGTCTCCGCCCCTGACTTGGGCGTGCTGTTCGGCGTCACGGGCCTGCCCGTCTTCGCGGCCGAGGCGTCCAGCTCCAGAAATAGGGAGCGCGACTTTCGGCTGATTCCTGCGAAATGACGATCGAATTACTCGTTGGGCTTCAACACAAGCCCCGCATTATCCTCGCTCCCGCGCGACAAATCTGACCATCCCCACCAAGGGGGTTGGAATTGTACTCACCAGCCGCGAGTATCTCCTCGTCGGCCTTTTCGGGCTTGTTCTTGGCGTCGAGCTCCTCGTCGCTGGCCGCGATGGGCTCGCCGCGCTCGAAGCGCTCCTTGATCGAGCGCGCGTTCGTCGCGTGCTGGATCTCCTCGGCGGCGTTTATTTTGGTCACCCGCTCGCTGTCGGCCACCGCCTGCTGGTACATCTCCTTCATCTTGCCCTGTTTGCCCTGCAATTTTTTTTTTTTTTTTTTTTTTCTCTCCTTCGATACCGTATTTTACGATTGTCCACCTTTTCTCACAAAGATACAGTGGGTATACTCGTTACGCGTAAGTAACAAATTTACCCGAGAGCACGCGAGGCGCGGATGAAAAAAAAAAGAAAATTAATTGTTACATTCCACTTGCATCACACTCAGCTTTTTTGTGTTTCGGTCAACATAAATCGCCAGCTAATTCCGACAGGGGGATGCGTTAGTGCACCGGTGGAGGAAAAAAAAGAAGCGTTTCCTTACAGCACTTTCTTTACGGTGTGTCTCTGGATTTCTGGGTCAGAGCGTGTGGTTCGCGTTTGGGGACCCGAGAGCTTTTAGACATCTATTTCGGGATCCGCCGGTTATGCGTGCGGGCTTTGCGCGCTGCTGGCCACGTATACACTGTTTCTCGAGGACGCGATTTGTCTATACGTGGCTACATTGCCTTCGTTTTCTTCTATTGTTTTTTTTTTTCATTTCTCCCTCGTCCACCCGAATGGATTTCCACCCCAATGGGCGCCCTTGTCCCATTGTTAAAAAACTAATCGATGTACGATTGAAAAAAAAAAAAAAATACGTATACCGCGCTGTGCCATTTTATTTTCACAATAATCGAAAGCGAAAATAGTGATTGTACGAAAGCACGCGAGAGTAGGTATCCCGATGTAAACACAAATATTTGCCTCGCGCCGGGTGTATTTCCGTCCGGGCGAGAGAGCGTTACCTAACGGCGCGTCGGAAAGCCTCTCAAAGTTTTCTCGAATGCTGGACTATAAATATAAACACCCGTACATACAGAGAGAGAGAGACGCGTGCTCCCTAAGCAAGCTTAACGAGTCCGATTGTAGGCCGCGTCGCAAACATTGTCACGTAAACAAATCGAACGTATCCGATTGTCCATCCGAACGACGTGCTTTGTGAAAAAAAAAAAAAAAAAGAAAAAAAAAAGAAAGTCCGCATCCTCTTCTTGCTTACCATGAACAGTCGCGAGCGTATGCCGGCCATCTCTTCCTTGCGGGCCTCGCGCTGGGACTCGCGCCTTCCCTGCTGGCTCGTCGTCTCCCAGCGGTTCTTCATGTCGCACATCTTCGTGAAGCTCATCGGCCGCTCGCGGCTGCCCCGCTTCGCCTTCACGATCGCCGTCTCCGACTCTGTTTCTGCGGAACAATTTTCATCACTGATTAACACCATGTCATCCGAAATTTCATTGCTACGGAGCCATCACCAGTAGGGTACACACCAGCGCGACTGCCTTAGCTTGCGTTCAAACATAATTGATTAAAAATCACTCGAGACTGCGAGACAACGGTTAAAGAAGAGGAAGAAGCCCGCGAGCATGACAAAGGTGTACTAATTGGAATGGCGGCTGTCGAAAACTCTTTTCGGGAAGTTATGGCGCTCGCTTACACTTACGAGTATAGCGTTATTCGATCCGTCGTGTGCGCGCAGACGGCAACGTGTGCACTTGTACTTATTGACCCCTTTCGGGGAAAGTGAGCGTAACTCGCGAGACAAAAGGAACGGGCATGTACATTGTGCACCCGTGCGTGCGTGTGTGTGTGTGTGTGGGTGTGTTGGGACTGTTTTCGCCGCTTGTTGAGCAATTGATGATCGAAACTGTATGCATTCATGTAGGTATATCGGTGATCCGAAGCGTTTTGGAAGTCGAAAGAACGGGCCGTTGTTTTTTTCGCACGGACAAACATCTTTGGCAAAGAGTCTCTCACCTTCCGTCTCCTCCTCCTCCTCTTCCCCCTCGCTGTCGCTGGACTCCTCGTAGGGGATGCCGTTGAGCTGCTCGTCGGCCACGCCAATGTTCATTCCTTTCGCTTGGAATCTACGGAACGAGTGCCACATTTAGAAAATGCTTGGATTGGAAGAAAATGAGATCAGGGGAGGAGGATGAAAAAAAAAAAAATAGAAAGGCAAGAGGGTAGAAAGCTTACTTGGCTAATTTGCTGAGTATACTGGGCGACCTCTTGACCGCGACCTGCGAGGGGGAGCGCTCGATGTCGTTGGCGCTCGGCTCGTTGGCCTTCTCGAAGACCTGGAAGCGCGACTTTACGTTCAGGGAGGACAGCTCGTCAAGTCCGAGGTCTGGTTTGTCCGACGCTGCAAAGACGATGGAAGAACAAAAAAAAAAAAAAAAACAGTATAGAGTCAGTGAAATCGTTATGCGGTGGGACAGAATTAAAAAAAAAAAAAAAACAACAACAACAATCCTGCCAATGTCGAGGTTATTGTTAAATTCATACGATGTATTTGTACATGTTGCGATTAGAGTAGACAAAAGAAATTCTTTTTTTTTTTTTGGGTTATGAGTTTGTGAGTTTCGTCCAAAATTTGCAGTCAACGTGATGAGTGCTGTTATTTTTAGTTTAAGAGTATGGTTTATATTTTCTTTTTTGTTATTTCATGAGTTTGTGTGATTTTGGTGTTATTTGGCTTTTTTTCTTTTCCATCATCACAAAATTCGATTGAATATGAGATATTGAAGAACATTTTTTAAATCAAAGTGATGCAACTTGCAAATCAAACATGTCTCACTTAAAACAAATTCACATTTTGTTGCACAACGAATTGTTAGTTTATGTTAAAACAAATTATATTCTTTGTAAATACACGTATTAAAACATTTTGATGTCCATCGATTACACATACAGAAAAAAAAACAACAAAAAAAAATCAACGATCGATAAGCTACTTGATCTATTAAAGATTCATTGCTTTGTTAAAAAAAAAATAAAATAAAAAAATAATAAATAATATTCAAGTAGCTTACATGTAGATTATGATAAAAAAGAGAAAACAAAACAAAACGAAATAAAATACAACATAAACGAGCAATAACGAAACAAAAGAAGAAGAAGAAGAAGAAGAAGAAGATGTATAAAAAAAATAAAAACATGTCCAAATAGAGAAAATTCATCTGCAAGCCACTCGAGGATTTTTACCTCTGACCACGTCGGGTGGCAGCTCTTTTGGCTGGTTCTCGCGTATGATCATTTCTGGCTTGCGGGGCCGCACTACAAACGGATATTTATTTATTTATTCACTAAATAAATTTTTTTTTCTTGTTCTTTGCAATTAGCGAGAGAAAAAAGTTATTAGTTTTAATTTTCATAGGTTTTTTTTTGTTTGTTCCATAATATCCTTGAGTAAATAAATGTGTGTGGATGAGTGTCAATGCGTGTTTGCACAACCGAAAACACAATCAAACGTGTACACATATTATACATCAAACGTTTGACCAAAAACTCCGAAGCTCTTTGAAGAGCGTACGAATCGATAAAAACACACTTACGAAAATAAAACCTGGCCTATACAATAATAATAATGACATACTTTCAATGTCACGGACTCGTGTGTGTATGTTTATATGTATATATTCGCGTGTGCGTGTATAGATACAATGATATCGTCATGTGTTGAAAATTTCGTTTTTCTTCAAAATCTTCAGGAAGCACGTATGTGTAAGCTTCGCTCCAATAAAATGTTGAGTCATCGCGATTAGAGTGACGAAGAAATCGACTAGCACCGCTCAAGTATCGACCGAATCATCCACTTCCTTACAAAAAAAAAAAAAAAAAGAAAAAAAGGAAAAGGAAAAAAATGCTCTGCCAGTTAGTGATGAGTGTATATACAATAACGATCGAAAGACCATGTATATTATATTGTCCAAGTCACGTATCGATCTAATAGCCCTGTAGGATAATTCCAAAATAAAGTAAATGAAACAGAAAGTAGGTCACGAGAGAAAAAAAAAAAAAAAAAAAAAAAAAGAGAGACCTGTATAAATGTATGTACCGCGTGTTCACACGCACATATATACGAGAGGAAAAGTGTACATCGAGGGAGAAAAATCGATGCCTCGCTTACTTGTCTGATCGGTCTCCTCGACGGGCTTGGGCTGGAAGAGCTCCCTGAAGTGGGGCTTGCAGTAGAGGGTGGCCTCGTGGCTCTCGTAATTGTCGACGCTTAGCTGCTTGCTGCACTGCACGCACCGGAAGCAGTTCTTGTGCCAGACCAAGCCCTCGGCCTTCGTCTGCTCCATTTGGAAGACGACCTTGCCGCAGCTGCGACAATTTGGGTTCACCTCGCCGTTCGATACCTACGCACGTGATTGACAATTTTTTTTTTCTCTCTCTCTCTTTCTTTCTTTCTTTTCTTTCGTGCCGATATCAATTTTGATCGAGGGAATTTATATTTTTCAGACACGGTCGAGCTCGAAAGCGTGGCTTGGCAAACTTTCCGGGCGACTTTCGAATTTTTATCTCTTCCTCTCTCTCCAGAATCGGTTCAGTGCGGTCATCTTGTTGCCAATTTTTTTTTGTCTTTTTCAAGGAAATTCCAATCGATTGGGGAAGTTGGGACCAAAAGTTCTCCTGTTACGTTTCCCAATCGAGTCGGTGGGGCACGTGAAATTTAATCGCCCGTGGAGAGAACGGGAAATGAAGAAATAACGCAGCTCATTAGAGGGGAAAGGGTTCGGGAAGGCTTTGGGATTATACATTTATTGAACGGAGAGAGAGAGAGAGAGAGCTATGCACGAGCCAAAGGGAAAAACCAGTTTTCAACGGTACACATCGACGAGTGCGAGGATGTGAATTTGTTTTCGCGACGAGGATGCAACGGTACGTCGAACGATGCCCGATAAATCGACGAGTGTGCGCGCTATTTTATTTTTTATTTTTATTTTTTATAAAATAGTTTTTATCAGGCGACAACGGAGTCGTGCCCCCTTTGATGCGAGGGTATTGAGAATTAATTGGCTGTGTCGTATGATTATTAACTGATGTGTTTCCGCAACGATGTATAAGTACAGCTCCGAGATAAGCGTTCCGATCGGCCCCTGATGAAAAAAATCGAGGTGACTGGAGGCGATGTAGTCGTTGCTCGATTTTTCGGCAGTGGTTACATCTGACAGATGATTATCGATACCGTCTCTATTGACATAGGTTTTAGTGGCAGGTATTATTAAACGCTCGTTTCATCTCACGACTAAGTTTATATTTTTCCCAAAAAGGAGAAAACGGTGAGTAAATATCCCTCGTTTGGTTAAAATATCTCTGCAACAATAGTATAGGTAGCCATTCCCGTTGGCACGCCGAAAAAAAAGGCTAAAAAATATATATATTTACCGATACACTTCTAACGCCGACTCACCGCATGCATATAATATACGTAAACGCCAATTTCCGGGTCAAGCTTTTTACCCGATACACACGACAAAGGCACATCGTTTGTATTACGTGGTACAGCCGGTGCTTTTAACGGGCTTCCGTGTACTTGCTCTCTCTCTCTCTTTCTGCCGTCGTCGTCACCGCCACACTATAGTATACCCACATAACATACTTTTTCCCAAGGTAAAAATGCGTTTCCGTCGGTCTTGGTGAAAAAAGGCAAAATAACGATCGCTTCGGAGCTTAAAAGGCTGTGGTAATAAATCAACGTTTACGAACTTTCGGACTGTACGTCGTCACCGTCGCTAATTCCGCAGTCCATGTAAGAATCGGCAATTTGTAAACAAACGCTCCTCGCGCGTGCCGATTTCCTGTTTGTATGCGTTTTATTCACGATTACATATATATAAGTACGTACTGTACGAAAACGGCGGGCACTTGTTATGGAGAAATTGGAATAGATTTTTATGGCAACACTTACGGCATTGAGCTGCTGGTGCACCTTGCCGGCGTCGACGGAGCGCACGTGGAGCACGGCCGCCGAGGCTGACTTCTTGGCGAGGGCGTCGAATTTGTTGAAGCTCGTTTTCTGCAAACGAAACGTCGCAAGCGTTAGAATCGCTCGCCCCTTTCCTTGCCCATGTGAGTGCCGTTTTTTGCGACGACAGAGTGCCTTTTTTTACCTCTACATGTGGGGATCGATCTTTTATGCTTTGTTTTCAAGTGCCGATTCCCATTGCAACGACGCGTAAGAGCAAAGTGTCTTTACCCAAAATCGTGACGTCTAATCTCAAGGTTATGCATCCCTTTTGGCCCTGTGCTATATGTATATCGGTATTTACAGATGTTTTTTTATTTTTTTTTATTGTACAGTTAACCGCGGGTAGGTGCGCTTTCGGCAAATTGTCCGTCCAATCAACCGGGACATGATGCGTGTGTACGAGCTGACAATCAATTCCATTGGTGCGGTTTATGAAGGCAAAAAGATCGATCTCCTTCGTTTCGTTGAATCACTTGGAACAATCAATATTGTCAAGTATAGGTGTTTGTTCAAAAAAAAAAAAAAAAAAAAAAAAAAACACGTCACTCTGTCGACATTGTGCGCACCCAACAAAACACTCGACTCTTTATTGCGGAGGCCGCGGACTGCAAGCTGCTCCATATGGTTGCAAAATCAAGCCCACTTGCCCCTGTGAAACCATTTACCTTCTCGTTGAAATGTCGTTCGAAGCTTACCGTAGAGTCAATTTTGCAACCATACTCTTGCAGCAAAAGCCAGTCAGGTGGTCGCATCAACGCGTCGAGCCTGCCACAACCGATTAGCCACTCGGGTGGGACACAAACTCGTTGAAAAACAGTACAAGGTGTACACCAAAATCGTAATACCATTACCAATAACCCAATTAGCCATCTACTGCTCGTATACGCTACGTAACTGTAACGTGCAATGTATAACCTATACATATAAAACACCACCACACGTGCACGTAATGCTGCATTACACTCCTTGACACATAACTTACTGCCCACAAAAGCTGCAAGCTTTTATCTACACACATATATACAATAACGCAGAGAGACACAAAGAGATGAGCTACAAGCATATAACAGGTTCATCAGCGGGAAAAAAAACAGCAGCATAAATAAAAAAAAAAAAAAAAAATCAAGGGAAGGAGTAAGCATCACCAGTGATCGTTGTATCGTAAATCAAGCGCTGTGTGTGTACGTGTACCGTAAATGTCAGTGTGTTGTCAGGGTGAGGTAGAAATCGTAAAGAGTATATGATACAAGTGTGGGGGAGCGAGCGCGAAAGCAAATGGTTCAGAAGAAAGGAGAGAAAGGGTCTGTGGAAAAGTCACTTCATTTGGGTATTATTCAAGAGTTGGATGCGTTGTTCATGTGGGATTTTTTTTTTTTTTCATCTCGAGACTCGGTTGGTACTTATGTGTATACAACAAAAAGGCGGCGAAATGGACAAAACGAAGGACACCTGTATGATGTATCATTCGTATAGAATAAAGGTACAAACAATCAATTCACATTTGAGTTAAGTAAGAATAATTAATTATACAGGTGAATCGAATCGTTCAATGAAATAAAATTCACTCGCGTACGTAAAAACATGAAAAAGAGAAAAAAAACTCGAAAAAGGAGCAAAAATCAAAGATGTATTGTACGTACCAAGGACAAAGACATCACACGCACGTAGGTACTATTTACAACAACAAAAAACAAAAGGCTCGATATAAGGAGGAGGAGGAGGAGGAGGCATGGGGGCATAGTCGGACACCTTACCTGAAAAATCGAGCCCGGGGGCTTGCAGATGGGCCCGCCGATGCCGAGACGCCTGCGCCTGTCATCGGCCTCGCAATCCTCCCCGTTCGCCAGATTAACGTACGACGCCCTCTGCACAACCACACGTGTCATCTCTCGTTGGTTTTTTTTTTTTTTTTTTTTTTTTTTTTTTTTTTTTTTTCCCCAGTCATTGCACTCTTATTTGTCCATTCGATCCTCTCCCACCTCCCTCTAATATCCTTATTTTTTCATAAAACCTCCCCGATAGGGTCCATCCACACGAAGGAGCGCGTGTTTCGGAAAAGGATCCGGGGTTAGAGTAATTCACACGGTGCTCCGTTGCAAGGTAAGTATACATGTACGCACGACTCAGCTTGTGCAGGAAAAGATGTACGGAAAACGGGCCTACAGGTATACACATGTATTGTATATATGGTGTGCTGTGTAAGCGTGTATATATAATGTGCGCGCGTAAATCGCGGAAAAACACGAGCCTACAGGGTGTAACCCGAGACGCGGTGCAACCGGGGGGGGGAAGGGGGGATGTTTGGCCTTTTCCTCCAGGGGGAGGGGCGTGGACAAAGTTCGCGCTTTCTAATCTACGGTATCACCGCGGCTCGTTCCTTTGTGCGAGCCAAAAAGCTGTTGGTTTTTTTTTTTATTTGATTTGGTGTACAGCCAGGCCTCTGTTCGTGGACGAGATTTTATTCGGACCGAATTTTTGCGTTTGCATAACGGAGGAAGCCAAACTTACGCGGTAGCAAAGCTCGAAGAGAAAGTGCATGTCTTGCCCACCTGTAGAAAATTCGCCGGTGCCGTCGCGAGCCGTATTATTATCATCGTTGCGTTGTTGCTCTATTGCGAAAGAGAGTCCTCTTTTACTACTGTTGCTGCTTCGTTTTTGCAAAGGGTATATGCACGACTTGGCGCGCGACACGATTCCGCTGCTGCCCAATTTTCGTTCTTGTAGTATATGCACTGTTGTCGTAATTTCGGCGAATGCTGCTAAATTTTTCTTTTTATTTTTATTATTATTTTTTTTTTTTTATTCAAATGAACGTCGAAATGGTCACGGTTTTATCGAAGGGAAAAAAAGAACCGGTTCGAGTGGTGTGTCTGTCTTTTTTTTTGTTCCGATCCAGTTTTTTACGAGGATGCTTGCTTTTCGTTTCATTTTTCACGCATGCGGGGCGATGGTAAAATAAAAAAAAGAGGAAGATAACAGTAATCGAGTGCCAGATGAGGTGCAGAAGAGGAGACGCAGATATACTATATCATATACTTACGAGAGCCTTGACGTTTACGGTGGCGAAAACGATGTCGCGAGTGGTCAAGTACTTGCTGGGCTCCTGCCGCTCGAACAAGCTCAAGTCGCCCGTCGATTTGGCCCTCTTTTTTTTGTTTGTTTGTTTGTTTGTTATTTTTATTTATGTTTTTTATTGTTTCGATGTCGTGATGGTTTTTAGTATTTTTGTTGTTGTTTTGAAGGAGTTGGTCGGTTGTTTGGATCCAAGTCACGGAGGCGTCCGCAGATCGTGGTGATGGTAGTAATTGTAAACGGGGATGATGTTAGTATTGTTAAATCGGAAATCATTCGTTACATCTACGTATTATGGTATTATTAGGTATATAGAAACGCTTGGTTGCAGTCGTTGTTTTGAAAAATAGATATCGAGTAAGAGAATAAGTTAATACAACAACGAGGCTCCTTCGGTCACGTACACGGTACTTGTGTGTTACTCTGACGCAAGCGCATTCAATTGTTTTAGCCTAATCGTTATATTTGCATCGTACAATATAATATATATATATATATGCTTGTACTGCATCATGGTATACATATACAATATATTATGGAGGCAAGTACACTTACATTATTATATCGCACGATATACTGTTATACACCAGCTTGCGAATCAATTAACTGCATCTACTGTACTTTTATGTTATTGTTATGTAGTATGTATACATCATGATTGTTGCCAATTAACTGTTTTAAATCGTTACGCGTTAGTTTTAAGTTAGTTATCATTATTTGCTGCTTGTCCATCTCTATATAATTAATGTATGGAACTACGGTAATGTTCATTTTGATCCCCGTCCGTGAAAAAACAAAACGATTGTGATTTGGATCGATAGGAGTACGCGATCGGATCAAAATGAAAATTACAATCCCCGAGTTACAAAGACAGATTAGAGAGAAGAAAAATGTTGGAGCGAGATTAGAATGACTGACCTCTTGGAATTTGTTGTTTTCCGCGACGCCGAGCGCCGGCCGGTCGGTGTCGCTCATGTTCGAGACGTCTCCAAAGCTACGGCACTGTTGTTAGTCACGCGCAAGTCAGACACAAGAAACACAAAAGGTATAAGTGCAATGCCTTTTGCCAGAGGCAATGTTAACATTAATTATCAATTGACCAGCCATCGAGAGAATTTCTAGCTACTCAATTTTAAGAAAGTTATACGTATCGAAAGGTTATTGGGTTAACATAGATTATTACGTATAGGGTACATACGCGGGAAAGTATATAGGTATGATTGGGTGTAAAAATTACGATTGTCTTACCAATTGTTTGATGGAAACGCCCGTGGCGATGATTTCTTTGTTCGACTTCTCTGGCTCTACGCGGTTCGTCTCCGACACATACGTTTCCGTCTATGCACATGCAAAGATGTTATGAAACACACAAAACACGTAGTGTTAATCGACACCAAAAAAGAAAACAACACATGCTGATTGATATTAATACTCTTGAAACTGATAAAAAAAAACAAAAAAACAAAGTAACAATTGCAACACCCATGCTTTTTTTTTTCTCTTTCATTTGTGCGAAATAATTCTCGAATTCAACGCGTGCGAAATCCACGTCCTTTTTTCCTCCCTTTTCGAGTCGTTGCACGGCACCCACGCGTACACACACACAAATACGTGTATTCACGCCTCTCGAATTTTTTCTCGCTTCGGTGTAAAAATAGAATCGCGCTCGCATCCCGGAATGCACTCTCGAGCTCTCGCGAGCTAATTTCATCGCGAGAATGGAGTCAATGCACTTTGGGAGGAGGAGGAGGGAAAAAATTAAAAGACACTTAGCTGCGAGAGCGCGCGGTTGACATAACCGTTTCCAAAAATACACGCGCATTCCAATTCGCAGAAAATACCCCGATCGGTATGATTGCGGCACGCGCGACTTGGTTAGAAAATAAAATCAAAGGCGCATCCGTACCACTGACTCCTCACAGCAATGCCAATGGCAACATGACAATGGGGTGGGGTTTTTGCTGGTTAATGATGATCACAATGAACAATGAGAGCGATTAATTTTTGGACGTATGGGTATACATATACATATATATACAACTAACCCAAAAGCAGCCGATACACTGTATGGTATGCCGATGGAAAAAAATATAAGTATTTTCCACGTCTATAAACGATTATTGGACATACTCGTTAATTGTGCCAATGAAAAATATAGCGTATTTTTTTTCCACCTGTATGCATATGTATCGTTGTATCGTGTATACGACAAAAAAAAATATAAGAAAAGGGTGGGGGATGATAGATGGAAGCGAAGCGAGGACTTACCAGTGACTTGACGTTGATGTTCGACAGATCGTCTTCGCCGGAGATTTCGATCATCTCCGCGGACGGCTGCCGCGACGATGCCGTTCTCATGCTCTCCGACGACGACTTGCTCGAGTCTTTCGACTTTATTTTCTTCTTCTGATGCGCACACACATTGTATGTTATAGCGGACACTTTTTTTTTTTTTTTTTTTTTTTTTTTCAATATTACTGTTACCAGCTAAAGCTCCCGAGCATATGTTATATATATCGTTGCTGCGATGTGAAACATTGATTGAACAGAGAATTGCGATGAAAAGCTCAAGCAGATGCAACATCTACGTACATTTACACCGCGCATTCGTTCTCATGGTGCTCTTTGCTTTCTTTTTCTTTTTCTCCCTCCCTTTAACGAAACTCGAGATCGCCGTAATGGTTTTTCATTAAAAATTCCCTTATGACCTGTTCACGCGTATATTTTTTATGTTAAAATAACATGAAATAAAATAAAACTCACCACGGAGATGTTCTCCTTCTCGAGCTCGCTCTTCTTGCTTTTCTTAGTTTTCTTGGTTTTCGTGTGATTTGGCGAGGCATCGCTGGCCGCGCTACCCTCGATCTTCTTCTTCTTTTTCGTGGCTGTGCTCACCACCGAACTCGTCGTTATCACCTCCTCTCGGCTCTCGCTCTGTTGGGGGAAACAAAAAAAAACAATTTTTTCTTTGTCAATCACGGGGCTCTTTCAATTACCCCCCCATTGTTGGTGTTTAATGGTGCGAATCACCGTTCAACCCCCAAAACGTTAATGGCGCGTGGGGTTGCACCCCACCCCTCGGACCCGTAGGTCTCGGAAGTCCGTGCTTTTGAAGGTCGAATAACGTTTATGATTGATGATTTATATAGTTTGCTACATACTCTCGTGATTAATGTACTTGTGATCAATGTTTTTTTTTTTTTTTTTTTTTTTTTATATAGATCAAATAAATCGTATGATAAAAAAAAAAAAAAAAAAAAAACAATGAATATTAATGAAACTCCTTCATATTCATCGACGCTCTATCTGTAAAATCTACAACTCGGTCGGGAGTCTCTTGGCAGATATAAATCAGATGACAAAAAGAAAAAGAAAAATACGTAACAAGTGTCCTGCTTCTTAAGCTGAAAATTTATCGATATTTCCGCCACACGCGCCGACCATCGGTAATAAAAATCAATAAAACCAAATGTGTCGGAACGATTGAAAAAAAAACAAAAAAAAAAAAAAAAAAAAAAACACGGAAGAAACAACTAGTCCGAGATAGAACCGACACCGCCTCCCCATTAAAATTCCTCTCCGCTGCCGCTCGCGTAGACTCTACAATATTTACCGTAACAATACACACACATACACACACACACACGTACACTCGGCGATCGAATCGAAGAAGCCGCGGCATGAAAAATCCAAACCTCCGGGTGATATACCCTCCCCCTCTCATTGTTGCAAATACACACACCCCCCACGCCGCTGTTCCCTGCTATTATCCGACCACCATCGCGTACATGCTTTGGCTATCAATTCCGCGTCCAAGTGGCTCCTTTCATCCAGTAGGTAAGAGTACCCGTACGTATTGCGTGTGCACGATACAAAGGCACTTGTATATATGCACGCTGTTATGGGATTGCCGTTTTGCTTTTATTTTATTTTTTTTTTTGTTTTGTCGGATACTAGATGAAAGGAAGACGCTGACGTCCGCGTACGTATTACGTGCACGCGGGGTTTACGCAAACGTTGTTCCGGCTCTCGCGTTTTTGATGGATGCTTGGAAGGTAAGTATACACAGCCGGACGTTTGTTCGTCTCGCGGGTGCACGAGATCGGAAAGATATGCATACGCATGTATACACGTAAAATCGAGAGAAAACAAAATGCCCCGTATTAATTGAGGGCTCGTCGGACTATTCCAACCAGCAACAGCGCGATGGGGGCCCACTCAACGTTTCGCCCGTAAGCCCATTACAATTGTTTGCAAAGAAGAGGATGAAAAAAAAAAAAAAAAAAAAAAAAAAAAAAGAACAGTAGTCCCTCAAGTGCCTTCGATCAAAGTGACACTCTCGTCGCTCCGTGGAGGGGGCTCGGCTCGAGAGTAGGCGACTAGACTCCCCGCGATTTTTCCACCAGAGAGCCTCTTTTCCCCGCACGCGAGCGCGCACTTGACCCCGATGATGAGATGATATTGCGTGGGTGTGCACGTGCACGCGGAGGAGACCCCGGAATTGCGCAAGTTTCGTATGGTTTTTAGAGCGCGTTTGTGTGTATATTGGATCTCCTCCTCTCTCTCTCTCTCTCATTTATCGCATTTGTTGGACGATCGAATACGGACGCGTGAGAAATTTCGATGGACGGAATCTTCGAGTATAGATGAAAGGATGGGAAGGAGGAGGAACCAGTGCAGCTGGAAGTGGAGGGCCGCGTAATTGACGAAACCCCCCGTTACCTGATAATGTACGAGGCCCCCCAATGAAGCTGTACGTATGTATCGAGCCCGCGTTATTCAACACGGGGATACACACAAACGCGTACCTACATATAGCTTACGACATAATGCTGCAGGTGCGCGTATAGCGGTGGTGTATAGGTATGCATACTATAATGTATATAATCTCGGGGAGTGCAGCGTGAAAGACTCGAAACGAAATCTTTGGAAAGCCACGAAAGTCCTCTTAATCAACACCAGAAGAAGAAGAAAAATAAAATTGGGGTAAGGGGGTGGGGAGGTCATCTCGATCGTCGTAACGACTCTGTTCGGAAACACACCTTGCAGTACGTAAGTATACGTTATACTCTTATTGGTTATACTCAACCACCCACAAGTATATGAGTATTACGGTTTACGGTTCCTCGGTTAAATTTATCCCTCTCGGTACACCATACATTCACGTATACCTAAATAATTATTATGTGGATCATAAGCTGTACCATCTATGTATCAATACAACGTATGGAGACTCTTTCGTATACATCATATAGGTAAATGTACGCGCATTCGATACGGGTGCATGGGAGAGAAATACGAAAAAAATAAAAAAAATAAAAAATAAAAAAAATGAAGAAAGAAGAGGCGACTGCGCTCAATATTCGCCATTGGGCAACGAGGTCGACGAAAGCATAAATATAAGCACACGTAGACGCAGCGTGTGCCTACACCGTATACATATACATCAGCTGGTGATCTTACTTTTGTAGGGTGTACCTATAGTAATATGTATACTGATAGATGGCGGACGAGCGTTTAATTGATGAAAAAGGACGAGGGTTGGCTCGACACTGGCGATAGGATTGGGGGGATCGCGTTGATGCAGGAAGGAAGGAAGGTATGTACCTACATCGGGTGGAGGAGGACAAATTGAGGGAGTCTAAGGGTCGTACTGCGAACGGGAGGAAGCAGATGAGGATGGGTCGGCGTGATCGGTATGATGACGAATTATTTGAAATGTGATTAAAAGATAATCGGTAATGATTGCTCGTGATTCGCGCATTGTGGTAGGCACAATTGGCACAATAATCAAATAAACCCTATATAGGGGCGACGACACACAAAAATGTCATTTCGTTGCTTCATCTCGAGCGTTTATATGCAAGTTGGCTTCAACGCTGAAATGTAGTAAAACGTCGGCTCTCGAAAGTTTACTGTTTGATCTCGTTGGTTTGTTTTTTTTTTTTTCTTTCTTTCTTTCTTGTTCGACAAAGCGCAACAGAGGTGCACGCGAAAGGATTAAAAAATTTTTTTAAAAAGAAGCATCCCGGCTATACTCCGTTTTGACCGCTCGGGCGTTAATACTGTACGTACCTCGTTTTCCTTCAGCTGTACGCATCACGTGAAATTGTTTTTTTCTTTTTTTTTTTTTTTTTTTTTTTTTTTTTTTTTTTTTTTTACGACATAATATACGATTGCACGGATAAAAAAAATTCCTGGCCCGTGCAAACAAATCCTTGGGGCTCTCCCACGGTGCTTATAGTATTTTTTTTTTTTGGGGAGGGGAGATCCTAAACGCACCCCTCCCTCCCATTATCACCCATCCGACGAAACAGAGATAAAACACGTGAAACGGGCCGTTGATGTTTGATCACCGAAAAGCCTCGGCGCGCAACAGCCACTGAACGTATTATTTCATTATCGAGGGAGGAGGCACACATATATAGGCATCGTAGGTATATATATATACATGGCACATATCTCGACCAAGGAGAGAAAGAGAGAGAGAGAGAGAATTATCCGTGTATATAGCCATACGTGCGGGCATATGGGAGCAGGGACGGTGGCGGGCAGGAGAATGAAAAGGAGGAGGAAAAGGTTCAACGTGTAAACGAGTTCAACGGACCCCGGCAGCACCACCACCAACAACAGCCGACGAGGAGAAGAAGAAGGAGGAGGAGGAGGAACTGGTGGAGGAGGAAAAGACACACACACACACACACGTACATCAGCTATACACACACGGAGCGAGCTTTTGGTTCTCTTCTTTGCTTTCGAGTGCAGCAGGGCAGGCCAGCCGTTGCCGATCTCGGGGTCCCCTCGGAGTCCCCACGGACGCGCTATCTACGCAAACGTATATACCTATACTCTGCTCTCCCGCACACTCATACACCCCCAACTTCTAATATCGTATACGTAACATATGTATACCTACCTCACGATCCTGCTGAAACGCTGCTCGCTTCGGTTATGATGTATATATATGTACCGATCAACCTATACACCATATACATGAAATCGAGAAGAAAAAAAACTGTATCTGCCTTATATTGAGTAATGTATCGTGTGTGGTCCCGTTTTTGCTTCCTATTCTATTTTCCTTTTTGCACATATTTTTGTCTACCTAATTCTATCATGGATAAATGGACGGATGATAAATTATATACGCTCCGACAAAAGCAACAAAAATCGGTATAGATATATAACAGATAACAACATCTCAACATATGATTTTCACGTTGTATTTACACATATTATTCTATGCGCGCAAAATCAATCGTCAAATCTAATGTCAAACTCGCACTTCCGGTTCCACTGTGGATACATTATAACATACACACGCGTGTATACGTAATTATATACAATACACGAGAGGAGGAGTCACTCGCGCACGTACGTATTACTTGTACTTTACACGCGTTTGCGTCGAAACAATGTAAAAATTGAAGAAAAGGAAAAGAAGAGCGAACAGGGTGGAGGGGGAAAAAAAGAAGGAAAAAAAAAAAAGAAAAAAAGAAAAAAAGACGAAAAACCCGAAAAGAAAAGGAGTAAAAAGACGAGGCTGCGGTGGAGTTGGATGAAGAGGAGGAGAGAAGGACCGGCGAGCGCGGAGGAGCGCGCAACTGGGCCCCGGATGGTAGACTACTACCGTATCGGCCTTGAGGCGATTAAACGAGGGGCATCAGCCAACGGAAGGAGGGAGTACGCAAGTATATACCTCGGTTAAGGTGTTCCCTTATTGCTCCTCTCCTTCGATGCTGCTGTTGTTGTTCAGCACCGAAACGGGAACATAACCGCGCCACCGCCACACACAAGGTATAATATACAGTATAATATATACACGTGTATATACGCGGGCGTATGGTGCTCCGGCTGCGGCTCTCCGCAGGAGACTCTCCTCCCGAGGAGGAGCTACCTCGAGAGAAACCCGTTCGCCTCTTCTCTCTCTCTCTCCTCTTCTTGCCTGATTCTGTATACATGTATATGTATATATATATACCATACGGTCCCTACTCTCTCTAAGAGCGCGCCTATGTGTGGGTGTGCATTAAGTATTATGGTGGGCCGTAAGAAGAGAGGTGTTGCAGGTATACGTATATTACAGACATCACCCGCGTAACTGGCGCTCGAGGGTGCCCCTCTCCCCGCATCCCATTTTTTTTTTCTTCGTCTTCTCTGCGTTTTCTTTTCTTTTTCCTTTTCTTTCCCCTCAGTTGGGCAGTGTCTCGCTCTTTAGAGACGACATGGGATACACACACGCCGGTTGTCATCGTCGAGTTAGCTTTTCTTCGCTTGCGGTCGCCCAAAGGGCCGTGTCGGGTGTCCCTCGGGAGGTTTGCGGAAAAGCGGTGCCTCTTATGCCGGCTTCGCTGCTTCTGCACCCCATCGGTAAAGATCGGCCAAACTCGCGGCTTTTTTTTTTTTTTTTTTTTTTTTTTTTTTTTTTTTTTTTTTTCAAAATCAAAGTTACGATTCGAGGTTGAATGCAACGAGTTGATTGCCAGCGAATAACAATCGGAAATCGGTAACGATCGTTTGAAAAGAATCATCTTGATCGGAGAGCTCCATAGAGCGGTGCGACCCGAGGGACCGCGAGGTAGGCCGATTCCGCGAGACTCTGTCCCAAGATTGGTTGGAAGAGAAACGCATACAGTGCACCACAGGATACGCGGGCCCGGCCGAGAGTGTATCGATCGGTGGAGGGAAGGGCCTCTCTGTTTACGGAGGATGACGGTCAATTACCGATCCGTGCACAAATTTGAATTCACCGGGAATTTTTATTTTTCTCTTTGTAGTTTTTCCGGCCACACGTACCAAAGTGACAATTAAATATAAGGTCTTTATTTGAATCAGAAAGATATACATGGATATCCGAAGCAACGATAAATCAAAGTCGAACCCGTAGGAAATATAATTGTACGTTGCGTTGTTGCCGATCGCACGAACGACCAAACGATCTTTTAATTACACGCCCAAAAAAAAAAGACAATAGGAAAGAGAAGGCTCGTCGGCTCTTCTTCGTCGCACAGAGAACTGTATGTACCTACAATCAAAGCACACGGTGGCGGAGGCGTCTGTCATGATCGCGTGTCCATATATATTGCGTCCGTGCCCCATGCAGGTATATAATATGGTATAAGAGATCCGTCAAACCGCACCGACTTTCCGTGCGTCGGTCCCTGACCATTAAAACACGCACACACATGCGCTCGTGTGTAGCCTTGAGGCCCAAACGCTCACCTCATACGTTACATCCGTCGTCCACGACAAAAAATATATTATACTTATATGTGCACCATCAGAAGAAAAGTGAGCCACGCGTGAGCGCGTACGCGCACCCAAACGGTCTTTTACAGCACAACGTAGGTATACGTCGAAGCACGTGAATGGAAGCGCGTTACGTAGAGGCAAAGGAGAAGACGAGGAGGAGGAGGAGGAAGGCGCTCATTCGCCTCGTGACCTCGATCGCGTCGGCTACCATAGGCACTCGCGAAAAAGAGGGAAGAGAGAGTTCCCCTTTTCGCTCATATACTTATGTATATTCGTGCGAATTATATACCTACATACGTCGAATCGTACATAATATAAATGTATACGCAAGTTGCGCGATGCGTGCTTCATGGGTCTAGGCATGTATAAATATATCGCTCCGCAAGCGCGGTGAATAATGGATAACAATATATAAGTGGTATATATCCCATAAGGGGGTCTATTGCTTCTGCTCGTGCTTCTGTTGCTGGCGCTATATTTTCCCCCCTTCGAATTTTGTCTTGCATTATGAATATACGTATTTTTTCTTTGGTGCATTGGATAATGAGAGTTGGCGCTTACAGGTATGCTTTTCATCTCGATTTTAGTGTAACTTTTTTTTTTTTTTTTTTTTTTTTTTTTTTTCTAACTTTATTTATCGTTACTCTTAACAGCTGTACAATCAAGATGATCATCGAGAGTATGTGCACGTATTTATGTAGCAATCTACGCCCGTGTAATCTTGTATATGACGCGTGCAACATCATGTGTGAGCGATTAATCAGATCATAGACATAAGTTGAAATTCGACAATAACACAAATATGTACTTTATACATCAGTTGATTTCATTGCAAGTTGAATTTGTTAATGAAAGTACGCACGGGTTATGGAAAAAAAAAAAAAAAAAACACAGCAAAGGATTAATGTCAAACAACACCGAAAACACGAAACAAAGAAACACACACTGCTTACGTTCTTTTCTCGCCGGCGTTGGTCAACGGCTCGTGATACCAAAAAAAAGAAAAAAAAAAAAAAGGGGGAAAAAAAAAGAGTCCCAAATACTCACGTCATCGTTGGCATTGGAAATGTCGCTGATCTCATCCGGGGTAGCGAGCGGTGCCAACTCCTTCCCGTCCCCCTCGAGTCTGATGCTGCTCCTATCCAAGTAATTCTCAAAGCGGCTCTCCTGGCTGTAAAACATCTCGCTACCCTCGTTCGTCCTCTCTTGCAAGCTCTCGTCCCCCTGGCCGCCCACCCCCGGCTCCTTGACCGCCTCCTCGACGGTTATCCACACCCTGTCCCCCCCGTCGTCCCCCGCCTTGAGCTGGTAGTGGGTCACCCCGACCGTCGGCTCGTCCCCGCCCACACCCTCGTCGTTGTCCACCATCAGCCCCTCCGTCGTGTAAAACGAGCACGCCTTCTCGTCCACCCCCGAGGCCTCCTTCACGGACAAGCACTCCTCCTCCCCGGCGCCGACCTCGTGCTCGACAAACGTCGCGGTCGCGCCGTCCTCTGGATCGTCCCGCGCGTCCTCCTCGAGGCACTTTTCAGCCGTGACGACGGACCCGTTGCTCACCCCCTTGGCCACCGGCTGCTCCTGCCTGTCGACCTCGTCGTGGTCCAGCTCCGTGGCTTCGTACGCCGATGGCAGGGACGGCCCGGAGGTCGTGGTCGTCGTCACCTCGGTCTCCGTGGTCTCGGTCTGCCCGTCGCCCAACTCCTCCTCCTCCTCCTCGGCCTCGTCGACCACGACCTCGGGAATGGGGTTGGGGCCAACGTGGCCGTTCGAGTACTCGTAGGCCATGGGCTCGCCGATGAGGCTGTAGTGATCCATCTCGTTGACGATGAA
Organism: Copidosoma floridanum; assembly: GCF_036245765.1. Lineage (NCBI taxonomy): Eukaryota > Metazoa > Arthropoda > Insecta > Hymenoptera > Encyrtidae > Copidosoma > Copidosoma floridanum. Next base: position 27,051,099 of record NW_028321898.1, on the reverse strand, counting down.
CTCGTGGTTGACGTCGACCTCGGGATCCTGCCTCGGCTCGAGGATGATGGTTTTGGTGATCTCGGGCTGGGTGTTCATGATCTCGCTGGCCTCGTCCTCGCTCGTGTCGTCGGCCCCGTTGTTGGCGCTTATCCTCAGGGCGAGCTCGCTCTCTATGAGCTCCTGCAGGCTCTTGTCCTCCTGGGAGTCGAGCTCGTTGCGAGCGTTATTCGCTAGGATGAGATCGTCCTCCTCCTCCTCCTCCTCCTCCTCGTTGTCGTCATTGTTTTTGGTGTTGGGCGAGCGGAGGGTTATTAGCTTGTTGTTACTCGCGTTGTTGGACAGGCAGTTGTTAGGGCCGACCAGGTCGATCAGGCCGTTGTTAGATTGCACACCGCACACCACGACATCGCTCATTTTAGTTTTCCCGTTCACACTGTTACTGTTATTACTTACGACGCTCATGGATTTGGTCTTGGTAGCCACGTCCGCCATCTCTCTCTCTTTCCCCTATTTTTTTTTTTTTTTTTTTTTCTTTGCTGGGTGGTTCCAACGGCAACCGGTGACCGGCCCCTTGTCCCGGGCGCTCCTGCTTGCTATCTGAAATCAAAAATCAAATGCGATCTGTTGAAATTGTTTCTTTTAGTTGGTAGCGCGAATTATATACAGTTCGAAAAAATGAACGGCTCTCGGTTAAGTTCGCATGAGCGCCTACGCGTGCACGCGCTTTCTTTTTTTTTTCCCCCCTTGTATCTTGTACAAATATACGTATGATGTTTCGGGATAAACGAGTGCACGCGTAGGAAAGAAGAAGAAATGTATCGCTCGCCCGACGGATGGTTAATTTCTCTCATCCGTGTGGTGCGCATTTTCAGCAACCCATTAATCCACATTCATTCGATTTCTCGATTCGTGGGTAATTGCCCGTACAACTTGTTTCTATACCGCATATCCACGCGAGACCAATGAATTTTGCATGCATTTATGTCACGTGCAGTAAACATAATACTCTCTTTCTTACTACATACAACACGATATGATAATCAACGATTCTCTCTTAAGATCACAATGTACAACACTCATCATTGCGCAATCACAATATAGGTACCGGCATCAAAATTCTCCTAACGCCGGGGACTACGTGATCAGCAAAAACAAACACGATTGGCTGCACAGTACCATGACTCTCAAGAAAGTTATACAGACAACACAATCGGTCGAGTCTCAAAGTAAGGGGAGGGGGAAGGGTCCGACTAATTAATAAGTAACTCCTTGTCACCTACCCCCCACCCCCCGCTCTTGAGTGACACAACAGCAGTATACATAGTGGGCAACTTCCCAAGTAAATTGAATAGCAATTAATGACCGGCGATGCTAAATATAAAGTAAAAAAATGTGTATGTATACGAGCGGATGGCGCTTTGGCACATCTAGGTACCCTATCTCTCGCTTAAACATCGGAGCCACCACGTGCTATACGGCTGCAGGTTCGTTTACCTTTTTGGCTGTTTGCGCGACGGGTAGAGACGCGCTTCAATTAAACTCATTCCCTTTTTCCTTCTCCTCTCCTCTTCTTCTTCTTCATACTTTCCTATCGTTTACTCTGCGCACATACTCGTTAGCGCTCGGGAATTTATTCCTTCCAAGCGAGGAGCAGCTTTTTTTTTTCTTTTTTTTTTTTTTCGAAAGGATAACGATTCGCGTCGGGCTCTGACTTTTTTCACCCCCTTTCATCCCGAGCTTCATCCTCGTCAGGGGTACTACATATAGGTACTGTCCTCTGATGTGTGTAAAAGGCACAAATATCATCGAGAAAAAGGCTTTCACGCTCTAGAAAATTCAGGGGATTCCCCGAGCCGAAGCCGAAAATGTATACACATGAGAAGCGGCAGCCTCAAGGTCCTGGTCACCGGGTGATGATACGGTGGAAAGTAGCATCACTATACGCGCAATCGAAGCCACGCACATGTATATATGTATATATATATACGCTCTTTCGGCCAAGTTGATTTACAAGCGCTCGACTGCGAGACGGCCCGTCCCGAAATAGTCGGCGGCGCATAGCAAAGCCCACATCGACGGCTTATTTTCGTGCACGGGCCAAAGCTGGGAAAGATGGATGGCCGGGATGATCTGGTTCTCGTTCCGGGCCCTCTGGTGTGCAGGAATGCTCGGGTAAGCAAAGAGAGAGAGATATATATATATATATACACACCGCAGGGCCATTGTCTGTATTATGTATTACTTTTTGCACGCCCACTTTCATCGATGGGGGGCATGATCAACAAGCTCGGATTGACGTCCCTTTCGGTTAATCACCGAAAATGTTGGACACGGCCCATAGAGATGTCGTGAAAGCATCCGCGAGTCAAAATCTCGGGTGCCTGTAAATCACGTAAGTTTCTAGCGCTCCGTGTGGCACGCGCGGACTCTCCTCCCATTATTATTACTAGTGCCATTTTTCTTCAAGGATGAAATCTGTAACTACAAACGATTCATGGGTCTATAGATTTCGGGCATGGCCGGCATTGATCATTTAATTAATATTTATATGCACACGCGAAAGAGGGGACGACTCGTCTTATCGCTTCGCGTTTGGTGTATGGAAACGCGGAATGTTGGTTAACCGGTTGGCTCTCTTGCACGCATCTACTTTCACGGGATCTCCTTTTTTTTTTTTTTTTTTTTTTTCTTTTTTTTCGTCGCAGGGGACTTTAGTGTGTCACGCGTGAAGTGAACACACTTTTTCCACGATGATAATTTCCATATCGGTAATCGCGTCCACTCCCCCGTGTCGTTTCCCGTTCGCGTGCAGATCGGCTGAAATCGGAGAAACTTTGGCCGTACGAGGGGGGGCTCCTTCTCGTCGATTAGATTACAATCGATCGAGTGCCATTTTTTTGCCTATATGTTATACTTTTATACACCCACGCGTTTATATTATCAAGGTGCCTATTTACATGTACCTATATGGATGACAGCTCAATTACCAAAGGAGCCAATGAAATCCCGACCTAGGCAGTCCTTGGGAAAACTCTCTCTAGTTGCATGTTTTTGTTTTTTCCCCTTTCTTTCCTACATGTATATGATCTCGTGCTCATATGAGTATATACGCGCGTGTTTAAACATCCGCGTATACGAAAGAGAAATGGCAACGGTACGGGCTCGCGTCGTTGAATAAATAATGAGCGACGGTGTCGCAAATATACATACACGTGTCCTCTCCTTCTCTGGCAAGCAACGACAACAGATTGTACGAGGATATATTTATTATATGGCATCCGAATGAGTACCTCGTCTCTTGAAGCGAGTGGCGCTAAATAACGGAAGAGGCTCAGCTGGCGAGCGATGCCTGCTCGTATCAATACCGATCTTGGCGCTCATTTTTTTTTCCTTTACTACCGATCGTAAAATTTTCTCTCTTCTTCGAGCTTGCACACATTTCGTTTATGCACAAAGTGGGTAAAAGAGAGCCGGCCAACAGGTGTATATTTTAGTAAGCGCGCCAGGAGCCACTGAAAATTTAATTTTGCGTCGCCGATTTCTTCCCCCGGTTCTTTGCGTCGATGCGTCGAAAGCGGGTTAATCGCCGATTTAACGTGTTTTCCTTTCGCGTTTGAGGCCACAGCGAGTTAAGACCTTGGATTTTTCTTTTAACGACGTTAAAAACACGCGTGTCGTACAGTACGATTTATCGCATGGTTGTAATACAGTGTGCAGTTCGTATGGGTTGTAGATCTTTGGTTTTCAAAAATATTATTCCTTTCGGATTATCGTGGTTTATTATTATTACTCATCGACAAGATTGAGGAAATTGATAATTCTTAGTCACGGTGCCGGCAATTTTTTTTTTTTTTTCAGATAAGAACGTGCTATCTCGCACACCTAACTGGTGATATACTGCCGATCGAACAAAAACATGGATTTACTATATCTTTGGCTATTTATGCTGTGAATCATGAAAGCGCCGCGCGATATCTTTGAGTATGATTCGAGGTATGACATAAGGATTGAAATAAGAATCCATATGAGAAATGGCCATTTTATGGACATGTGGAATATGAAATTTTTCTTTTGGTACCACGTATAATGTGATGAATCGTGGTTACGTGCTTTCATTAAAGCTCATATTGTTTACCATTCATCTCTTTCCATGAAGGGAGATATCCAAAGATCGGTAATTTAAATTAAAAAATGTAAATTTTTCGAGCTTCCAAATTTTGGCTGATATCAAACTAAAAGTGGTACAAAATAAAATGATAGGTACCTTAATTTCTTATCGGTTAAACGAAGAGTGAAAAACCAATAACAAAAAAAGTTGAGCGCCTGTTGGGTCATCGAAAAAGCGGAAATTAATCATCAACGGTACGGTCGAGGCTGGCGAAACGGCTCATTATCACCTCTCGCGCGCGTGTCTGTAACGCACACGTTCATTTAGCACCTACAGCGCGTAATAATTTCCATCATCGACGCAGAGACACATTAGACGCGAATTGCCGCTCGATTAAATGGCAATAATATCGGCCGCGGCAGCAATTAAAGTCGCAGAAGCAGAGACGCATGTCCGTATCTGGCGGGTGGGATCGTGTCTACTTGCGAAACCTCGAGGTGCACGTGGGCGAGTATATAATATATTATATGTATATGAGTATCTCTCAGCTGCATGTAAGTGGACGGATAAACGTGTTGATACCACCACCACGTGATTACAGGGCATTTATACCCATCGATCTACCAATAACTCACTACTGTACTTGTAAAACTTTTAAAAATAAAAATTCAAGCTCGAATATTACAAAAAGTCCTCGACATGTCCGTCACTATCCATTACAAAGTTTACTTACATGAATCAGCTCAAAAGTCTCACCCATCACCAGAGTGAGTTGAATTAATATTACTAAAAATAGTGTTTGGGGTTGAAACGAGCGCGATTTAAGAAGCAAAAAAAAAAAAAAAAAAAAAAAGTAGCAAAAAATTCTCGCAATGCATTTAATAATAACAAGTACGTTCAGGACAAGCAGCGTGAAAAAACGAAGTTTAATTTTCCCTCGCTCGACACATGTACACAGGTGCAATGTTCCGCGTGACGTCCGTACATATAGCAGGTAGCTGATAGCAGGGATGAAGAGCAAGGGGTCAGAGCCCTTGTTGCGCGTATTGTTACACACCAAAACAGAGCATCATTCGCTGTAAAAGAAAGGACAGGGGAAGACAAGTGCGTTATACATGAACCAGAGTCACACAGTGCGCCTGAAAAATAATACCCACTCATGAATATGTATGAATCCATACACGTGTGTACTGTATACAGGCGCACTCGGTAATCGGATCAATTGGCGCTGATGCGTTTCAAAACGCGTATATCTCTCAGAGCCAAGGGACACGCGTTACGTGTACTCAATATAATTATACCCACTGTCAATTAACAGCTGTCAACGCGTATAAACGCAGAGGGTGGGTGTATATGTAACGAGTGTTACACGGTTGCAGTTGCGCGTGAAATAACAATTTAACTTGTTATTTCATATATGTATGGGTACGTATGATTCGCGAGCGAGAAAAATATACGCGCTGTATATAATCATCGAGTTTTTCCCCTATGAAGGTGCTACTGGACGCTGCAGTTGTAAATAGGGCAACTCCCGTCTACAGCTTCCTCCTTAAATTGGCATCGAGACACGTGCAGTAATATGCCTGTATTCGCGGAGGAGAAATTTGCTGTTGTCAGGTCTCGTTAGTTGAGACACGTATATACTTATATGCGTGTTAAAATTGTTGTAGGGAGACGGTGACGGGTAACGCGGCTACGGCAATCCGCTGTCTCGCGTGCGCCACATCACCTTAAATGGCTCTAATGATTCTTTTGTCACTAATGATTTCTTTTCTTTTCTTCCCCCCCCCCCCCCAATACGATTTCCTTCCGTTGTAACGACAATAACCGATCACCGATTAAAGTCCACTTTGAACCAATACCGATACAATACTCAGCTCTGTTGATTGATTGACTGGTCGCGTTGGTAATGGCCGATGAGTTTGACAGTCACTGTAATAATATACTTAATTTACAACGGCCAATGAAGAGAGAAATGACGAATAGCGCGTCCATAGTGTATACATCGCTTTCGATGACCGGTACCATCACCTTGACCACACTGCAATTTGTATGGGGAGCAAAACTGTTTCCTCAAATAGTTTCAGATGGCCAGCATATACGTGAGCCGAAAACCAACGTGCATATAGGCAAAATAGGGATACGCGTCGCATACAAATCATCTCTCTCTCTCTCTCTCTCCTTTCGAGGCGCACACGAGCGAAATGCACGAACCGACGACCAAGTGCTTAATCGTGGGCAATAAATCAGCGTCATATTTTAAACGAGACGCTAATTGTGGAGAAAGACGGAGAGAGGGAGAATCGGCTCCGATGCTCTCTGTACAGTCGCACGATTATTACTCGTGTATAATACCTACGATGACGATATCGCTGCGTGTGTGTGTTCTTCATCTCTGGATCTCTGGATTGTCTGTACAATAGAGGGTACATTATGTGTGTATATATTGCGCACGTACTCGTAAGGAGGAAGGGAAAAGAAAGCGCCGCGCCGCGAGGAGATACCCGATCGGATAAAAATCCCGCGGCGTTCCTCTTGCGCTAACGAACGCCGATCTCGTAAATCTGTCGCTGCTGTTCTCGGTTCTCGAACCCGTGTGGCGTGTTTTCTCCCCTCCTCCCTCTACCCTCCTTTTTTTTTTTTTTTTTTTTTTTACCATGTTCATAGCGCAAAAAAAAAAGGGCACCTAGGTATACATATACCTGGATATCGGTCGTTCGTTGTAGAGTCGACCCATTGTTCGTGCAACGATGCAGCTTTTACAAGAATCTCCTCCGAATTGGGCTGGAAGTGGCCATTTTTCACTACCTTCTTCCATCTTGGGGCAAATTAAATAAGAAAAAAAAAAAAAAAAAAAAAAATGTACAGTACCTATCCGCATACTTTGCGCAACAGTTGTGCGTGCGCTTGATTATAGCAATATGTGATATATATATACTTAGGTAAGCGCGATACCAAGGGATACTTCTCGTCTCGAAGTGTAGGTATTGCACAGGTCTATTGTACGCGAGATGTGTCGTATTCTTTTGTACCGAGGCCGAAACGATAAAAGCTCCGCTATGGGAGACCGTATCATCGACCCCCAACCTCGATTTGACAGCGGAAGATGACCCCCTCCTTCCTTGATACGCCACGTCTCATTATCGTCCCGAAATGGTCGTATTTCCTGCACCGGAGATGAAACGCGCGTATGTACATGTAGCCAGCTGCCAATCACCATCAGCCTCGATGGCCCTGCATATATATATATATCAGCTGGACGCTATCCTATTTGGACGATCTAATTTGCTTTACTATTTTTTTTTTCGGTTTCCCTCTAATTAAACGGCAAAGTAGATTAAAGGCGATACAAATGGTAACAGGTTCCTTTTGGCAAGGATTTTCCAATCTAATATCTCCGTTTGACGTCACGAGCGTGCGTTAAATCGTAACAGTATTTTCTGGATGTGCAAATCAAAGGATGAAACAAAAAACAAAAAACAAATATGGCAACAACGAGTTTGAATCAACAGTGAGACTCCCGTGCCCATCATATGCCTAATGTCAATCGTGTGTGTGTGTGTACCTACATAATATACCTGGGAACCACTCGATCGGAGAGTAAATCCACGTACGTTCGCGGAGCTTAAAATTGTTTGCATACATAAAATAACGAATCCGAGGGAGTAACGGCATTTCCATCGAGTCGATAAGCCACCGTGCAATTAGAGAGTACGAGTCTGGTACATCGCTCGTCCATTTTTCAATTAGGAGCCGCTGACGTCATAAGTGCATGGTGGAATTTATACCCCAAGAAAAAGAAAAGAGAGAGAGAGAGAGAGAAAACGCCGTCGCAAACTCAGAAGTGAGTACAACGGGCGACTGGAAAAAGTCACTGATCTGGGCTTCTCTGTTACACAAGAAATTAAATTTCCCACAACGGAAAAACATTTGCAAGCCGATGTATCGAAGCTCCGCAAGCTCGTATTTATTCCCACTCGGGCAGGCAAGAAAAAGCTCCAAAGTGCAAGGAGGAAAGGAGAATAAAAGCTCGCAAGAAGCACCGTAGCGATAAAATGTGTGCGAGTGTGAGCCAGCCGGATCATTTAGCCGCAAGGTATAAGAGTACACGTGCGAGCTAGTGGCCTGCTTCTGAAAAGCAGGCAAGCCTACAGGAGGCAACCCGAGCCGTCGCCCTACTATTTTCCCCGTTCGCGTATTTTCCTCTGCGCACACACGCGCGCGCGAGCTCAAAGTGTAACGTCTACCGCGGCGACACCGAGTTCCATCCGACTTTTCATTACCCCCCCCCCCCTACATGCACACACGACACGTAGCCGTACAGGTAGAGTTTTTCGTGTCACCCGAGCTACGTTTCTCCTATACGGAGGAGCGCAAGTATCCCGAGAGAAGGTGCCGAATCAAAGCGAACCGGCATCAGGGAGTCGGACCACCTCCCTCCGGGGAGGTGTGAGCTTTTCGAGCTGTATTAAATTATCGGGGAAACGAGAGCGCTGATGTTTCCGACGATGCGTGGAGTAAGCGATGGCGTCGAGGCCGACGGGAGCGAAAGCTCGCGCCCTTCGTGGAAAAAGCTCTCCGCCGAAAAGTCCCGGAAGAGAGAGGGGCGTTTTTTTTTTTTTTTTTTTTTTTTTGCAACCGGGGGAGCGACGACAACAAACGTCTCGCACCGAGAGGCTCCCCGTTGATGCACGCGCAGTTGGCATGGGGTGTAATTGAGTGTATACACGTCGCGAGGATGAAAGAGCGCGTGATGTCTCGGACGGAGGGGAATATTATACATGTACGATATCGGGCACATATCCCCGGGATTTACGACCCGAGCTTTTTCGATTTTTTCCCGAGAGCTTTTCATCTCATCGGTATGGTAACGGAGTGTCTACCTCCCTGTCGAGCAATAAGGAAGACGGAAAGCGACACGCATTTTTCGATGAGAATGGCCCATCGTTGTAACTGACCCCGTTTCCTCTTTTTCCCTCGTAAGTGCATGTACCCGCGACGACCACGTGTGGGCTCGGCTCGATCCAAGGGCTAAAAAAAGACATCCACCGCGCGCACTCGGTCCGATATTTGCTTCTGTTATTCGGGAATCCGTGAGCGCGGGGAGCCATTAGCCGAGATATATATTTTCCAAATGTTGGCTACCGCCGGAGATGCCCATACGCAAGAGCGTAGACTCGCTGCTTGGGAATTATATTTGATTTTTAGCGCAGTTATTTTTAGCGCTAGTATATGACTGTACGGCGCTCGGGTGGGAGCTTTGGCTATTAAAACGCATATACTTTTCCGCTCGACGCTCGCGAAGATGTACGTGATGATTATGCTTTATTTTTTACGCGCCTGTCGGATTTAAAAGAAGAAGAGGTATAGAGCAGGGATAGTGTATTTTTTTTTCTCTCTTTTGATGCAATGCAAAGTAGAGGCGTCGAAAGAGATGAGGAAGGTGGATGGATGGGGGGGAGGGGGGAAGAAAAGCGTCAGCGGAGAATTAATAATTGGAAGTTGGCCGAGAACTGGTGGGAACGCGCGTCGTCGGTGGACGGAGAGTTAGGTGCTGCAGCGGGGGATTATATCCGCCTTCATCCCGGATTTTCTCTTTGGGGCTGCTTGTATGCGCGTCAAGTCCGTTCGCCGGTGATGCATAGCTTTTTAAGCGATGTTGGACGATGAAGGGAAGAAAAAAAATAAACCCACCGATGGCCTCTTTATACGTGCGTTTACGAGTGAAAAAAGGTCCCGGGTTTCAATTAATACTGATAAATTGGTTATTATTTATCGCGATTCGGGGAATAATAACATTTACGGCTGGTTTCCAGTTTCACGTACAATATGAGTACTCTGTTTTCGAAAATAATAATGACTATATCGGCACCGCCGGGAAATACCATCCGAGCTGGAGATTGGCGAAAGTACAGTAAAGTGTAACTATAATTAATTGAAAAACACATGATAGCGCTGAAAGATGAATTTTTTCCCCAAAAATAATAATAATACGCTCGACAAACAAGGCACACGTTTAAAATACCCCGATGAAAAACCGAAAAGCAATAAAAATCGACTCGTAAGAGAAATCAGCGCGGAAAATCCGAGAAGGAAACTAGATCGCGGATGGATTTTTCTCGAAATGAAGAAAAAAAAAAAAAAAAAAAACCAGAGCCGTGTATACCCACTGCCCATTTCTCTCTCAGCATCCGCGTACTCTTGAGAAACAATCTCGGGCAGCAGCAGTGCCGGCTACTAATAGATCCGAGCGCTACAGTGACGCGTTTAGCATATTGGACGGTCTTGCTCTGCACTCGGGGTACATAACCAATGGCTTTGAAAATTGTTTTGCTCCTTCCTCTCCTGTACTCTGTAAAGATTATCATCATTTCCTTTCAATCAGTTTCCCGGCGAGCTTGCGCCGAGCTTTCGCACCCCGTAAAACCTCGAAACGAGGAAGCTCCCCCAAATTCGTGGTAACTCCGTGTAATTTGTCCAGCAGCACCGCGCACTAGAGCCCACGTAACGACTCTCCCGGCGCGTGGCGCGTACCTCGAAGCGCTAAACGCTCCGTCCCGGTGAACGACCGGCTGCAGATGCTGCGCACCGCGTAACTGCACGCCGGATAAGGTAGAAGAAGAAGAAGAAGAGCAAGCCAAGAGGGAGAGCTTGCGCGCATTCCACGCGCTCTCGGCCGAGTTTTCCCGCCGCGACGACGGCTCTTCTTCTTTTTTTTTCAATTTTTTTTTTTCTTTTCCGCGGCTGTACGCGCTCCGTCCGCAACCTGTGATCCGATCGTCTATCTCCAAGGTGTACGTGTATATAGATTATTTTTTTCACCGCTATAATTTCAGCGGCATTCCGATGCCGGTTTTTTTTAATTTTTTTTTATTTTCGGATCCAATGCGAATTGGTGCGACACGCGAGGCGTGTGTCTTCCACTGGTTTAATTTTACACGGCACGCTGTGACTACATGTTACTCGGATCATCCATAGCGAGTGTACGATCGCGCGCTTGGCTGAACCGAAATTAAATTCATCTTGTATAATATGTGGCGTGTACGCGAGAGCTTCCGAACGACCCATTGTTTCGTTCCTGCTGTGCATATATGTATCGTAATCATGAGCCCCAATGAGCGTATTAACGTTATACCGTTTCCTCTCAATGGTCCGTGCGTACGCAACGCCGTAGCTCTTTTAACGATCCTTTGGACGCGACTTGGACATCCGTCCCGTCGACTGACCCGTTTCGCCGAGTCGAAATTCGTGTGCGTCGAGTAACGGTCGTCTGTGCGAATTTTCATGATTAAGTATATTGTGTCGGTTGGGCGGCCGCCCACCGCGAGCCCGTTAATCTTCAACACTACAATTTTTTGTTCATAAAAAAACATAAAAACTTTAATGATCCACGATTCAAGCGCGTGTACCATTGTTTAGACATTCGTGTTCTTTCAGATGGAGGATACAATAAAAGAAAAGAACAATTCAACACTCAACATAAAAAAAAAAAACAATTGTATTTATCACTTCAAGATGCGAAACAAGAGAGAAAGAGAGAGAAGCAAGAAGCAAACGAATCAATATCCCGGCAAGTATACAGAGAACGTCGACCCCACTCGACAATACAAGATGCAAGTATACGGTATGTCCCAAGTCGAAATGAAAGCACGCCGTTGTTGGGCGATCGCGTCCTCCTTCCTCCCCTTTTTTCTTCTTTGTTTATTGCTTCCAATAAAAGTACTTGCACCTAAATGTACATATATACCCTGTAACCACTTGGAGGGCTCCGATCTGCGTCCAGACGGCACGAAGGCGCAACGCACCCGACGGCGATACGGCGATAAGACGCTTGTACTTTATACTGTATACACACACACACACACACACACACACACACACACGCACATACACAGAACTGGCGGCTGGTGCGTTTGGCAGGTTGTTTATGGGCGGCGGAACGAGGGTAGCCACTTTGTTCTCAAGTGATTGGTTTATCCCGATCCCCTTCGGGTGGGGGGTCCCGGAGCCGATCGCGCGGTGATTTCTGGATGGCAGGGACCTTTGACCCTCTATGCTCCCATCGAAAAACAGACGGAGGTCAGCGCTTGCCTTTTATCCTCCGAGGATTTCTCGTACGATGCTCGTGGTCAATCGTAGCGAAAGCTCGAGCAAGAGGGAACGATCGGTCGGACGGGGAAGGGCCGAAAAGTAGAAACAGCCGAGTTTGGTAAGACGCGCGAGAAAAACAAAATGAAATGTAATTGTCGTGCAAAGAAATTTTCGCTGTCCCGTGCTCAAATATTCTTTGATTTTAACTTGAAAGCCTTTCAGTTATGTTAAAAAAAAATATATATATATATACACCGATGCACCAAATTCCATCGCAAGAGATGAAAAACCAGCGTCTATCTGGAATATCGCCTGCAGCGAGTAAAAAAGAAGAAAACACACTCGCGTCACTTGTACTTTTATAAAAAATACACACGCATACCCAAAACAGCGCTGCGCACAGAACCGGGCTTATATATACGTCTCTTCCCCCCCCCCCTCTAACCCATTTCCTCTCTCGAGTCAACGCACGCCTACTCACGGATCGTCGTGTGTATACAGCCGCACATTGCTCTTTATGAGAAAAAATTTCCGGGATGACCGGGCGCGAGTAAGTACACGTAAGTGCCACATCGGAAATTATCATATTCTCACGGCGGCTGGGTTACCCTGCGCGTGTGGCGTATACGTATGCTGCTCACACGCACGCATCAAGTGCCCAATGAAAGGAGAGAAAGAGGAAGGCGCAGAGTAAGAGAAAGACCAAACGACCGGCAGCACCGGCTGATGATATATGTATATATTATACGCACACGCGTGTTTCAATGCACAACGCACAGTACGCACAAAGAAATATCCTATGCGTGTGAGGATGAAAAAATAAAATGAAAATGAAAATCCTACAAATGACGTGAGTGCCTTCGCTGCAGATGCGCCGAATTGCATAATACCCGTTTGAGGACGCTCCCGTGAGTGGAAGCTTTTACCTCCCATGATTCCAAAATAACTCTTTTAATTTTTTTTTTTTTTTTTCATTTTCCATAGATTTTCAAAAAGCCGGCGTGTTTTAAAGCGCGCCTCATCCATGCAGGTACACTTGTCGAAAATCTCGCCGCTGACCATCGATCGATCGGGCGCGTGTACACATGATGTGAGAGCGCGCGCGCGTACTTACCACTACGTGTGTGTGTATATAGAGTCCGAGAGTCGGAGAAGGCACGCCCGTAACGCGGCTCCCTTCTTGCCCCTCTCCCAAATATAGAACGGCTCGAATAAAATGCCGAAGCTCGCGGGGTTGCGGGCATCGGGCGACGCGCTAGAAAATAGCCGCCACCACACTTTTCCCTCCCCGAGATTTCACTTTGGTTTTCACTCGCTCGCGTTTCATTCGATGCACACATTATAATGTCACAATAAACGAGGAATATATAGGTACACGTATGAAATACCAACGTACAAGGGTCCGCGCGACGAGGTGTGCAGGTGTATACACAGGTGCAGTCACGCGAGTGAACGGGCAGAGTAAGTAGGCGATGCGGCTTTTTTAATAAATAAGCCGGGTCGCGTTGAATCATTGAAAAGCCGGAAAATCCTACTGGCTGCGACCATATACACACGATGTATGTATATATAATTTGTGTACGGTGGGAGCACAGGAGCGATCAAGTGAAACTTTCCAGTTTTGTTTTCCTTTACTCCTTCGTTGCAACCCTTGTACACGTTTTATCTCGCGAAATACCTGCTCGCGCGTCAAATTACACGAGGGCACATCATCCCACGGCCCCCAAAATAATCCACCGATACGTGACTCGGAGACCGCAACTCCTTTCCTTTCTCCCTAAAAAAAAAAACAAAAAAAGAAAAAAAGAAAAAAAAGAAAAAAAGATTCTCTCTTCGATGAACGATTCTCCGAACGGATCCTCCGAAATATCATAACATCGCTCGGGCGTTTAGCAACATCAACGAGTGCCAAAAGAAACAGCGCGCAGATGAGAAGAAAGGAAAGCCCGAAGAAAAAGAAAGCACGTACGAGGAGGAATGCGCGATTATACGCGCGAAAGCAAGTGTATATACACTCGCGCGCGAGAGAGAGAGGGAGAGAATGCGGGCGAGTGCTGGGGGGAGGGTGAAAAAGAAGGGAGAGGTGGAGGAGACAGAGAGGACGGTTTGCTAAATTTGCGCACGGCAGGTCTCTTTTTCGAGAGCAGTAGACGACGAGGAGGAGGATGACTCTACCGAGAGAGGCGACTCTGATGCGATGAAATTAAATTGCTGCAGCAACCTCGGCCGGCCTTTACGTCACGCGGCTTTGAGATTTCTAATCCCTTGGCCCGAGCATCGGGGGTATTGTATAAGGCCCGTGGAATCACCCATATCTCATACCTACTCTGTCCGTCTGTCTCTCTCTCTCTCTCTCCGTTATAACTTTTATCCCTTTTATTTTCCGAACCAGAAATGGTATTGGCGTGCTTCCGTTGGACTAAAGCACGATGCGTGGGTATATTATGATTGGCACTTTTACGTTTTCTCAGCTCTGAGACTCCGTGGGTCTGCGTAAGGATAAATCGAATCATCAATTAAATACTTATATAGTAGTATTTGTCGGGTCGATTCTATTTGTGGAAAAAAATTGATGAAAGTGATATGCCATTTTAATTGTTTTGAAAAAAAGGGCACCCTATCCATTCAAAGGTAATAAGCCCAGAGGGATTGTGTATACTTAAAAGTCTCGGAGACTTAGATTTGCAGTCTTTGAAAGACTTTCGTAGTCATTTATAGGCTTTTAGATTAGGTGCCTTCAAATGGTCTCAAAATACTCTCGAGACTTTCGTAGCCTTTTTTGAATAACTCGAAGGGGCCATTGAAATTTCTTGTACAACCACCAGACGTTGGCCCCGATCGTACACCTCCCGACGTGTTAGTCACTGTCGCATGACCGATATGCATCAACCGCGTATAGGAATAAGCTTGTTGGGTTCCCGGTTTATATATACTTGATTATTACGAAAAGGGGAAAAAATTAACTTCCGAGATAACATCGTTTCCCACCGAGAATCGGGACAGTAGGTGGTAAAAACCTACTCGGAAGGCTAAACATTTTGAGATTTTCCCTGCGCTATAATGTATACGTCCGATGATCTATACGCTGCACGTAAAATCCTGTACATTGTAACGCGGAATGCTGCTGTGGAGGGACGCGCTTGAGTTTTGAACGCACGCCAGACCAAGGGAGGGCGAGGCTGGTTTATTTTTTATTTTCACTTATTCCGCCGATCCCTCTTGGCCGCTGGCTTCGAAAATGGAAGAAAAAACCCCGAGAGGGAGAGAAGAGGCGAGCTATTGTATTCCCTATAAAAGGGGTACGGTGTGCATGGTATATAGCAGTGGCTTGTTTGACATCGCAAATACGAGTGTAAGAGCGAATGGAGGCTCTGATTTATTTGGAAGTGCGCGAGAGCCGGGGCCCGAATGATCGATTGGCTGCACGTGCTCACTTTTGGGAGCAACCGACCAACTGGTGTAACTATATACACATATACAATGGAAATTATTGCACGATTGAGTACAACACAAACACGCGTATACGTGTTAACCCTTACTTACGTTTTATTTCTTTATTTATCATCCCAATTACACAAAAATATGCACTTGCAGGGGGAAGGGGGTACGTAGGTACCACTATACGTTCTGATTAGCGTGTGTGTACGTATACCGTTATAAAAGTGCACCTGTACCTATATATATTATAGGGGCAACGAGGGTACAGGTATCATCGCGACCCGAAAAAAGTTTATCTCGGTCTGTTTGAGACACAAAGTACCGATCACCGTACACCTATATCCTATGCATTGTTATTTTTATTATTATTATTATTACAATGCGCACACATGAGCTCGGAGATGAACAGCAGCTATCTATGTAGCGACCGAAGAATCTAGGTGGCTCGGAAACCGTAGGAAACCGTCCCTAATGTCATTATATAATTTATGCATATAGTTATACGTATATTATAGGTACCGCACGCAAACGAACGCCGATGGAGCGACTATACACACGTATATATGTATATACAATGGGTGGTGATTGTCGGTTATTCCTTACCAAGCGTAACTGTAAGTATACACATATGTGTGTACATCCATCGGATCCTCTTCGACGTTTCCCTGCAGTCGCGTGTGCCACGTTTTGTTTTTGCTTTGTTTTTCTCTCTGTCGTCGAGTCTGCCTCTTTACTTCGGATTCATCGTTGCGTGAAAACGATTTAGATCGGTATATAGGTATAAGAGGGATCCCCCGCACAGGATGATGTCTGTACTTAAGTGGTTATATGTATTGGTATAGGGGGGGAAGATCGAGTGATCGAGCTAATCCCGTATGGTTTTCGTGCTCCGTTAGTTTTCAAGATTTACTCTGGGGGAATGGGGGAATATCGGTATTGAACTATTTTTCAAGCAAAAAATAACGAGAGTTGTTGTTTTTTATTTTCTCTTTGTCGCAAAGGTCGTGTTATACAAGCCGAGGAAAGTAGTCGATCGGCGTTCAATCGAGAGATCGGTTGTAGTGCACCAACGATTTATAAAGCAGTCCCATTTGTCGTGCAAACAAAGCGTCAAGCCGATACTTTAGTGAGATTAGCGGGGTAGTAGAAAAACTGGAAATTAAGGTGTTACGAACGAGCCTCGAGAGATAAATACAGTTCTGCAAACTACTTTTTTTTTTTTTTTTTTTTTTTTTTTTGCAACTCTCAGTTGCACGTGGATTGCGTAACGATCGACTCGCACCATAAGAGCATATATGAATTAAATTTCCTTCCTTTTAGAGCCACGACAAGCCTTATACATATAGCCACTCATCGCGTAGAACTTGATTTTTTTTCATCTCTCTTTTTTTTTTTTTTTTTAAATTTGTCGTCGTCCATCCTTATCGCGTCGTTATACTTACCCGCTCCCGTAGCCGTACAACGCGTAGACGTATAATGGTATGGCCTTTTGTTTTGTGCCCATATGCGTATATATGTGCGTATGCCTATATTTATATGTGCCACGCAAATGTGTATACGGTCGAGTGGCGCCCTTCGCTAGAATTCGCCGGCCCACGCGCTGAATTATCGCAATTGCGTGGCCGTGACAGCACATCGAGCGACGATACCATAAATGTATGCCTACGGGGAGCTGTGTGTGTATATACACACACATACGTTGGTACTTTGTTCGAGTGAAAGGAGGAAAATTTGAAAAAAATCCCCCTCTCCTAGCCGATGGCTGTTGCGACGACTGTACTTTTGTCACGAATGGCAATCGAGTTTTCTTTGTACCCCCCCCTTTTTTTTTTCTTTTCAGAAACAGAAAAAACTTGAATTAGGATTTTTCGGGAGTGTTGGAGAGTAGTAATGTCGTAAGATGTTATATTACATATATTATCTTCTCGGTCATACGTTCAGAGCCATAAACGATGCGTTTCGATAAAAAGGACGCGGCGAGCGAATGAATTGAACAATCTTCGAGGTTTCCTCGTACATTGTAATAATTTTTTTTGAAAGGAAAAAAAAAAGGGTCTGCAACAAATTGACAATTTCACGCGCAGCGAGTCATCCGCGTTTTGTTTGCACGGCACCACTTCTTCGTGCGAAATGATCCACGCGATTGAGCGCAAGCGGGGGAGAGCGCTAAACAATTTGTTGGCAAGGAAATCGCAATTGCCGTTCGCTCGCTCATTTTTACGACTCGAAAATAAAATCCCCGCGGTAAGCTCCGCTGCTGGTGCCCCCGCGGCTCCTTTTCTTTCCCGCTTCTCGGGTCGCAGATGACGGCAGAAATAGAAAAGAGCTCCCGGAAGACGTCATCCTCGCACTCTAGTTCTGCCTCACGCGCTCAAAGATTATTCGTTTAACACATTCCGAGTTTTACCGCGGAATCGCGTTTTTCTTCATTTTTACTCTTTGAGTTTATTATATTTTGTCCTCAAAATTTTTTTAGCGTATCTCGATAATCAAATTAAATAATAAATGGGAAACAAATTCTTTTTTTTATTCTATTAATAGACATAAGATAAACAAAAACAACGTCAATCAACATTGTTATTCGTACGAGAGTCTTCTAACACTAAGACTCGCGTAAAAACCCAAGTAGATCATATCAATTGGAATCGCAAACTTTTCCCCAATGCCATTTTTTTTTTTTTTTTTTTTTTTTTTTTTTTCATTACCTCTTTGTCGGGCTCCGTAATAATTTATCTAGTAGTTCTTATCAACCGGCACACGTTTATTTACCATCAGCAGTATTAGTTTCGTCGGCTAATCTCAAATCTGAATCACCTCGAGACAGAATCGAGAGAACAAACCCGGTTTCCTTGTGTTCCATCGCTATCGTGAAAATCGCGATTGACGAAAGAAAATCCAGCTCCTCTTGAAAAAAAAAAATCTTGTTCGCCGATAAGTAAGTACAAAGTCGGTGGCTCAACGAGCCATGCCATTAATATTACCTATAAAAGTAAATGACCATACGTATAATGCATTATTAAACGAACGGACGGGGTCCACTTATTTCCAGCACCGAAAAATCCATCGATAAATCAACAACGTATATACGGTATACACACATTTACATCACGTATACAATAAATGTATAAATCCAAAGCCAGCAGGAACGGCTCGCGATGCAAATGGGCGCGCGGTGGGTGCTGCCGGGGCTATCGGCTTACGTAAGAGATTAAAACGTAAATTATAATGGTCGGGCCCACAATATTGTGTATACACACAGAGGCACTTTCATATACGTAATACCACGGGGTCCACGTGACTACGTGTATATATATCTTATCGGGTCCACCACCGGGCGCTGTCGTCTTTTTCCGTTTTCGGCTGGCTGTACACACTTTTTGTTCAGGGCACTTACGTGTGCACCTACCGAGAATCCGTACAGGAGTTTGGTCGTCAGGGCAGGAGGGACTTGTGGTTTCCTTCGCGAGTACATAATATACATTAGCTCGGAGATAAAGATAAGTGAAAGCAACACGTAATCGCTTCTCTGTTTGTTTTTTATCCCCTCTATCTATTTTGTTTCGGAATATTACGAGGAGGGTGGATGTGTGGTGGTTTTTTTTTTTTTTTTTTTTTTTTATTTTATTGATAAAATAGTAAGTTCAGGGCATCCCAAATCTCGATTTTGAGTGCAAGTGAACAAGTTTGTTCTTGCGTGTGTGGGTGTCTCTCTGCTGTGGGTGTAGTTGGTCACGCGTACACCCTGCAACCGGTGCAGCAGTCGACTTTTGCCGATCGGCTTACCCGATACGCGGGAGATTACGCGAGCCTTTCTCGCTTAGCCGCCCTATATACGGCTCAACTGCAGCTCTGCCGATTAGTATCCAATTTCGCCGATTGTTGGGACATTTTTCGAATCGGCGCTTATCGTGAGATTTATGCCTATAGTAATGCTGGTTTTTTCTTCTTTTTTTTTTTTTCCTTTTCTTCCGATGTATAAACACCCTCGCGACATATGAGATATCATAAAGTACACGAGTACAAACAACAGACAGTTCCATTGAGCTTTTCATCCCGTGCATGTGTATACATTTTATAACGGGGTCGAACCATTCAGACGGTTGTAATTTATCGCTGTTTTTTTTTGTTGTTGTTGTGTGACCATAAGTCTCGGATCAAAATGATGACGCTTCTGTTGCCGACACAAGTGCCTGCTTTCTCTCCCTCGTTCTTCTCTCGCGCCTTGCCCTCTCAATTGTGATGAGCCCCCGGCAGCATTGAAGAAGCGCCCGACTCATCAGACTGCACATTTACTCCGTTGAAACGGTGACTGTGATTCTCTCCACCAATTGTACTCGTGATTTACACTTAACGGTGTAGGAGTAACAAATGGTCTTCAACAAATTACAAAAACACAAAAACAATAAGCTTTATTTTCACCGATTCAAGGATGATCCTTGCGCCGCGGAGAGAAAGGGACCCCGTCACGTAATGAATGTACACCGTGCAAATGTGTGCGCGCGTCTGCAAATACCTACACAGAGCGAGAGTCTAGAGGTCGATAAAGTGCGTTTCGGAGGACGCCACGCGTATAGAGGCGTATATCTGTGTATGTGCGGGCAGGGTTGCCACACGAAGGCGAGGTGGAATCTCCCTCATCGAAGTTTCGACGAGGGATGAAGTTTAGGGGGGCGAGGGGTTCTTCCCCCCTCCTCTACCATGATGTTTCAAGCTGACAGTGGAGAGCATATACACGTGCGCCCCGGTGTCTTCTGCCTTTACGCTAAAAGTGCGGATTGGCGGAGGGAACGAGATGTGCGCAATTACAACGGAAGAGATTAGCCGTATCTGATAAAAATTCATATCGATTTGGTGTACATTTGCTGTTATCAAGGTAAAACTGAGCCATATACAATGTTGGACAGAGGCTGTTTTGTCTCGCAATATTGCCGGTCCTATATATATATAATTATATGGTGTTGGGTTTAGTGGGAAAACAAAACAAACTCAGCACCAAGTCAAAGCTCGTGCAGCGTCTGCGCTCCAAGTACCATCTGTCCATCTTCCAAATTAGATCTTCAACTTGAACGCACGCGTGTGTTTATCCACTAGACTCGCTCAAAAAGTCCTCCGCTTCACTTTTGCGCCCCCTTTTTCAAGTCCTTTGTCAGCTCATTTCTCCCACGTTATCTCCTTCCTCGCTCGTTTTCGTCTCCCGATGCAACTCTGCTTTTTATTTCGGAGGTTCATTTTACCCCCCCCCCTCCTTTGGCTTTTTTTTTGTTATTTAATTATTTTTCAGTCGCTACCCCCCCAGCTATTTATAGATAACAGAGCAGCAGTCCTTCATTTTTATAACTTTTTGTGCGCTTCATCTTTCACAATAACTTGAAGTTTTCATCTAAATTGTATACCATGCAGGCTTTTTTTCATTTTTAAACTTTTTTCCTTTTTTCCTTTTTTTCACGTTAAATTGTAATACTTTTTTACAATCGACTCATTTTGTCAAGGCACCTGTATATATAGCCACTCTCGTACTGTTTCGCATGTTTAAATAATGACGAATTCCAAGATAAGAGACTGCGCGTGCCTATTTTTATCTTTTCTTATTTTCACGCTTCCCAAATAGTTTCGGCTTATTTTCGGTACATTCTTGCCAAGTAATTTTCGATTTATTTTTATTTTTATTTTATTTTTTTTTTCCAATTTTAGAAAGTTTTTTGACCTGCTTAGTATCGAAAACACAGTCAAATAAAGTAATCAGCCGTGAGCCAAGCGCGAAACAATCCACGAGTCACCAAGAAAAGAAAAACCTATTTGTCCAAGCAATGTGCGTGTGACACTTGTACATCAAACAGATGAACAAAACAAAGCAATAAGGTAGCGTCACAAAATATAACAAAAAAGCACATCACTTCCGCTTTGTAGTAATGTAGTAATAATCTCAAGATGCAAAAAAGAAGAGGCCGTATAGGTAATTATTATACTCGGCATATAGACCTACTTATGTCACTGCCATTGCAGGATATCGTGCAAAGCACCTTTAAAACACACTGGGTATATTATCCTGGAAAGAGAAAAAAAAAAAAAAACAAAAAAAAAAAAAAATGGCAAAGGGAGGACAAGGTCGCTGGTCTCACCCACGCTGGCTTTGTGCGTGTACACGCACTCCTTGGTATGTGAAAAATGCACTCGTATCGATGATACCTGTACATACACAAATACTTCATACCACGAGTGCGAGAGATAAGGTGTGCTGCCTTCCTCGCGTTTAGCAGCGCGAAACGTTCTCACGACGCGTGTACCTGTCCTGGTACTTGTATTGTATACCGTGTACTGCAGGTACAGGCATTTGTGAGGATATACATACATGTATGTATACGCACTCATATAGGTCGTCGCGTGATTTCTACATGCGTGCAGGTGTACTTGTAACATATATATTATGTACACCATATGAAAAGGGCAGAACCTTTCTTATACCTTCCTTTTGACGCCGTTCGCCAAGTTTTGCGTTTTTAGTACCTGTTTATAAGTACACGCGCACAAAGAAAAGAGATTATAGATGGTGATGCTTTTCGTCCGAGGTGCATCCTGCGGTTGGCTTTTGTTCGCGAGGCTATTATTTTCTTTGAGCTCTCCGAGACGCATTGAACCAAACAAAAGGAAAAAAAAAATTGTTCACGCCAATAAAGTACAACTTCGTTTGCCGATGCGCACGTCTACGAGTGTATATTTTTATGTCGGTCGAGTCGTGTGGCCTGGAGGCTCCATAAATCCCAGAGCGAGCGTCTCACTGCGCGCATCACTGACGAAGAAGATGTAAAGACTGTACGAAGGATGCTAGTGGTAAAAATAAAAGTCGATCGATCCACCGATCACTACCGGGTTGGACCCATATTATATCGACCTATACTACTGCCATGCAATGATAATATCGTTTATCGATTATACTGGTATCAATAGTAACAGCAAAAAAAAAATAAAGGATATATATATATATATATCCTAAAAATGTGTATTTCAACCCTCTACGTATATAATCTATACGTTACGAGATGCTCCTCACCATTATTATGGCAGTAGTTTTTGACCGAATCAATAAATTCCGTCATCGTCCTTTTTTTCGAATTTTCAATTGTGTGTTGCGTACGTACAAGCAACTCGAAGCAATACAAGTATACAATGTCGTTATACAATTGTAGGGTATGTGTTTGTATAAAGAAAGTAAGATATTGTTTGAAGATAGTGAGTTTCATCAACTTCTTGGTTCTCATTGTTACCGTAAAGGGTTTTTTTGCCTATTCAATGATTATTTCGCATCGCTCACCCAGTTACATAATTATGACCTATACTCTGCAAAATAGATCTCTCATGACTCGTACCTTTATTATTTTTCCCAAACGAGTACCTATATATACGTGCTATTCCGTATATATTTGTGTATAAATGAGAGTACGAGTCACGTGCAATCAAAATACACATAATATACACACGCAGTGAAACTCTCGTTCTATACGGGAGTTGCGAAACCGCGAAGCCAATACACCCACAAATTTCCTTTTTCCCTGCAGGCACCGAAAGACACGTTTTTTCCGGTCGCCGAAAGCTACATTGCTTTCTCTTCCTCCGAAAAAAGAAGAAGAAGAAGAAGAAGAAGAAGAAGAATCAAACGAAAGATAAGGAACAATGCGCCCCCAATCTCCCGACCGCATCGGCGATGTCGTCTATACTTACAGGTATACTTTTTCTCCCTCCCTCCCTTCCGATCCGAAAAAAAAGCGTGAAAATATATACAACAACGCACATGCATGATATTAATCCCGTGTGGGCTCTCACGAGAGAGTGCATGTATACCCGTACTCTCTCCCGATACCGTCCGATTGTCGGCTTATCGCGACAAACGAATCGCCCCCGTGCACGCGCACACAAATATATACATATTATATACACGTACACGCACGCAAAACTTGAGAAAAATACACACGCTCCATAAGTACGCAAGTGTGCATTATGTACAGCAGCAGCGGTGCAAAGTCCTCGCGGAGGAGGAAATCAATGCCAGCCGTCTGCCAAGGAGCCTTGCTCTATGGAGTCGAGGGATGCTACGATGATATGTACACGCACACGCGTACACCCATTATGTATACTCGAGGAGGATGGAGAGAGAGAGACAGGGGGGTGGGCGAGGGAAAATGAGGGCCTTGGCCTTGTGTCGCGAGGTCGCCGGGACACGCGAGCGCGCTCAGGTTGTGTATTATTCCCCTTTGCCCTCTCTCTCTCTCTCTCTCTCTCGGTGTGCGAGGCGTATATGTATATACACGAGATGGCTGCGCGCGTGTTTTATGGATGGCGCCCTCCCCTCGGGGCCCGAGCAATTTTCTTTCTTTGTGCGTGAAACGCTTTATTTTCGGGAATGGGAGTTTTCTTTTCATTCCAGGGGCTTTTTTCTTTCGTCGCGCTGTTTCGCCGGACAATCTTTTTTTTTGCGCTAGCTGGGGATGATACGCGATTATTTGGGGATGTCGGTTGTTGGCTTTGGATTCGAGGATACGTACATAATATCGTGTGACAAAAGAACTGACCTGCTCTGTAAAACAGGTTGGTACGTTGTGACCAGCGCGTGTCGGTTCATTTCCCAACGGGATCAGTTCAGTGGAAAACCAGCCCACGGTATGATTGTTTAGAAAAAAAAAAAAAACAAATTTATTGGAAGCGCAAATAACATCAACAATAAATCAACGCTTGTTTCGCCACGCCATCGACCATGTCCCAAATTATATTTAAATTGTACACACGCGTATATGATTATTGTTAATAACATCGTATAATAATAACAATAATGCTAACTATACTCAAGTGTAGTTGGTTGTTTAAGTAAAGGAGCGTTTAAAAGAAACAATGACACGTTTTACAGCGTCGACGACAATGGAGTTAGCAACGCAGAAACAAACAATGCCAGTTTGAGCTTTAGAAAAGCTTGTCATTGATGGCTGTTTGGCTGCTGTTTTTTTTTTTTTTTTTCCTTTCTTTTGATAGAATTTAACTTTGAAGTTGAGGAATAATTTGATTAAGCTGTTTCAAGTTTCTTGGGAATTTCAAAAGTAATGGCATAACATGTTCCGGCTCCCTCAAGCTTTGCCGTTTAGTTGGCTGGCGTTTTCAAATTTCAGCGCTAATTTTACCACCTCCGAGCGAGTATTCAAAATTCCAGACTGGCGTTAGGTACGTGCCAGCCGGCGCTCGCGCACGAAAATATATTCACCCTTCGGTTGGTATAATACGATGTATAGTTGTCACGTCAAAATACACAAGTATATATTATGATATATGACGTGATGGAGGAAAACATAAATTAGGTAACGTTAAGAAAAAGGAATTTACCAACTATTTTTAATTATTTTTTCGATATGGATTTACTTATTTGACCGAAACTCGAGTTTTTTTCTTCCTCAGAGTTTCATGGTTAACCTGTATGGCTATCGGATGGATCCCTCTGTTTTTAGACGAATAACAACACCAAAAGAGTACACAAGCCAACAAAATTAATTTCATTACCACATTTTGCGTGAATAAAGAAATGTGTGTTTTTTAATTTTTATATTGAAGCGAATACGTATAATTTTAAGTATAATAAAGCGCGATAGGCTGAGATATTTTTTTTTTCATGCGTGTGTATAAATACGCGGCCTCATCGTGAAATATAGCATGTAAAATCAATGCGAGTGTACCTGTACACACTACTTTCTTCTTCGATGTATACCTACGCGTCTGCTATATACATATATTGTACGGTACACATAAAGGAGAACCCTCGCCAAATTCCCACATCAATAACGAATTTTCCCCGTTACGTAGATAAAGGGAAATCGTTGTGAATGGGGTGGATGAAAAATGCGAGGGGTGGCTCTGTAAGTATACTTATCCGTGCAGTTTATTGAATATTATGTTTCACGAAGAAAAATAAAATAAAATAAGATGAATAAAGATCGGATGTGTGTATGGAGATTTCGTAGAGCACTTTCGTTATCCACTGGAAATTGGAGGTGAAAAAAAAAGGAAAAGGAAAGAGATGAAAGGAAAGCTCGTATTGGCGGAATAATTCGATCACATTTTTCGGGGATGGTAAGGAGTATCGTGGAGAAACGAAATAAAAAGATACCGCCGATCTTTTTTCACCAGCGAGGAATAACCCGAAGCTTACAAAGGAGGCCGCGGACGAAGCAAAAAATGAAATTTCAGAGAAAACGCAAAAGTCGATAAAACATATACAACTGACAGGATGCCCGTAAAATACGCAGGAGCTATACGCAGAGACGAGCAACAACAGTTGGCTAAAAAGGCGTAAAATGTGCTCTCTGCCTGTAGCCTCGGGGGCCTTCACCTCGCTTCACGTCTCCAAGTTTTGTCGTTTATGTGTACCTGGAGAAAAGTGAGGGAGAGACGCATTTTCGTCCTTGAATCGGACGATGAGCAACTTGTTTAAAGAGTACGATATCGCATTACTCATTTGCGAAACGGTATAAGAATAAGGGAACACGCGCCGCTTCTCTTCTTTCGTAAGCACTTATGTATATACTCACAAGCGTATGCTATAGCGAGTGAAAACTTTTTTTTTTTTTTTTTTTCTTTGCTGTACAAGTAGGTGTTACTTGAAATTTCACATCATTTTTCAATAAACTCTCCTATAGTTAATCGAGTAAGAGCTTGTTCAACGTTTCAGGGAAAAACGTCCGTCTTGATGAATTGGACATTAATTAAATGTGTGCTAATTACACGGTACATGCAAGTCGGCCAACTATCAAACACATACTTATACTGATATGTGTAATTTATATTTTATCAAATCACATTATTATTATTAAGAAGAAAAAATAAGAAAAAAGAAAACAGGTCGGTAGTCATGCAGTGGCACTCGGTTTTTCAAAGTGTACGTATTACTCCAAGAGGCCTCGAAACACACAAAAAAAAAAAAAAAAAAAAGAAAAAAAAGAAAAGAAGAGTTTTAAATGCCAGCAAAAATATATTTACGGCCGCGCGTTGTAATTTATTTTGGCCATAAGCACGGTGCCTTTTAAAACTAAGAGGAAAAAAAAAAAAAAAAACAACCACCGGGCGAATGTACAAAATATCTCGGTACGTAGACGCAACCGTAAAGTAAAAATAATAAAATCAAACCCTTATTTTGAAAAAAAAAAAAAAAAAAAAATTTCCAAACAAGGGGTCAGGCAAAAATATAATAAACACAAGCGTTCACGTAGGAGCGAAGTTATTATTAAGGTCCTTCTCTGTTGTGCAAGGCACCCCGAAGTACGTAATCTCCGTCAAGGCCGCAGCGCGTACGTGTAACTTCGTACCGCTGAAACTTCGCGCGTACGCATACACCCCATGTATGATTTATATGCATACGTATGAAAATACAAGCAATGGTACTCACACTGTGAAGCGGGTGTAAGAAAAGGGGAAGATGAAAAACTCGTCTCTCTTTGCTTCTTTTGCTGGCGATGCCCCTTGCGCCCGATCTGCTATAACTCTGTTGCTTCCCCCGGATGGCAAAGACACCGTTCTCTCCTTTTTCTTCTTCTTCTTCTTCTGCTCCTCGTTATTCGCTTCTATTGCAAATGCGTGGGTACTTTTATCCTCCACCTCCCTTTTTTCCGAATCTCCAAGCACCACCAGGCAAAAATACACACGTATATATACATATATATTTATACATACCTACTATGCAGTAGGTATATATCATACACGGCGCGTATACGTGTGCGCCCCGGCTGTGCGTTTCTTTTCTCGGCTCCTCCTTTTTTTCTCTCTTTCTCTCGCTTTTGCGCGTGTACGTGTGCGCGCGCGTGAGGGTAAAGTATACGAGAGGATCACGTGCGGAAATTTATATATTTTTCTCCCCTCCCCCCCCAACCCCTCTCTTCCTTGCATTCCCTGCATCCTTGCCCTTTCGGCATTCTTTTGCGATGAGTGTGCCTTGGGGCTGCTCGAGTGATTAATCTATACGCGTAAGTATAGCCTCTTGTCGTTCAATAAAATTTCCGAGGTGCAAGAAAAACTGACGGAGGAACGATATCGGGTGGGTGTAGCTATACAAGACAATGTATTATTATTATTATTATTTTTATTTTTATATATACCTTCGAATGGCACAGGAATTTGTCGAGAGAGAGAGAGAGGGAGAGGGAAGACACGCTTTGCAGTCCTCTTGTGCAAAAGTGAGAGTCGCTACACACACGCGCGTCCTGTACTTACATTTCTATTTTCGAAATCGTGCAGTGTATTTGCTCGGTATACGCAGATCGGGAGATAAAAAAAAAAGGTTTCTTCTTCAATTGACACTCATCGCGTAATACTTATTGGCAATCGTATATAAGTACATGTATGTCTTATCAGTGTCAACTGAACGGTAGCTGCGCCCGGAATGTGTGTTCTCGTTCAGGTATATTTATATTATATTGTTATACGAGGTATCTCTTTGTTCGACCCAAATTCTCTCTCTCTCTCTCTCTCTTGGGAGCTGTACGTACTTTACAGGGCCCACTTGTGTATGCAACGAAACCATCGACTCATCGTGCACATTTTTCCGATAAGCGTTTAATGTATTCATAGCTGCCGATGATGATATCGTTGTATAACTCCCTGTTATTGTGCGAAAACGACGGGAGAGTATAAAGTGACAAGGTGACAGGAGTTATAAAAACAATGGCATCATCGTTTGCACTCGAAAAATTACAATCCAATGTACCCATCGCCGGGACGGAGAAACAGGATATGATCATCCACACATTTTCCCGGGAGGACGTTTCGCGCACAC
The DNA here is from genome assembly GCF_036245765.1 of Copidosoma floridanum. Lineage (NCBI taxonomy): Eukaryota > Metazoa > Arthropoda > Insecta > Hymenoptera > Encyrtidae > Copidosoma > Copidosoma floridanum. Next base: position 27,022,681 of record NW_028321898.1, on the reverse strand, counting down.
GCCGCGCCGGTCCCTCCTTCTCCGGCTCCCTTCGGGCGTAGGTTGTATTATACACGCAAAAACTCTCCACACCGGCTTCACCGCCGCGTATCCAGCTGCACACTCCCTTTTTTTCTTTTCAAGTGCACGGAAAAAAAGAGAAATCATTGCAAATCCGGGAGGAAAGGAAAGGGGTACGCGGGTGCCATCAATCGCCGGAGGTGCATTTTTCTCGCCAACAATCGCTCCTTGATTATTAAAAAAGAGAGACGGGGAAGGGGGTGGGGGAAGTAAATGAGAGGGAGAAAAGAACGGACCCGGTCTTCCCGAGTCGGAAGAGCTCGAGGGGGATGGGGGTGTCTGCATGTATTTGCACTCACACGACCACATTTTATTAGAAAAAAAAAAAAAAAAAAAAAAAAAAAAAGTATAAAGGGGAGAGAGATCAAGAAACGCACAGCCCGACCCCTTACGTTATAGTATGCAAGTGTCTACCTTTTGTAATTTGAAACAAAAAAACAATAATCAGAAAATGTTTGTCAACGAGGCCGCGTGTGTTGTTTTAATTTTATAAAATGATAAACTCGAAATGTCTTGTAAAAATGAAGTAAGGCGAATGGGCGCGCGCGCGCGATCCTCCCACAACGGCGTCTCGAGCGTGACTGAGAAGCGCCGAGAGTATTGCGAGCCGCGGCCTCTCTCTCCCTTCTGTTCCCTCTTTACTTTCGCCTCCTCTTCCCATACCTATACTCTGCGCGCGAGTGTGCTATCTTTCGCCACCTCCTCTCATCTTCCTCCCTCTTCCGATGTAGCGCGCGCACGGCTTCAAACGAGTGCCAGCACTTGTTGAAAGTTTTTTTTTGTGTCTCACATTATACTCGATACGCCTTTTTTGAAAATGGCACTTATTTTTTTTCAATGTTGAATCGAGACAACCTTAAAATACTTGTGGTTTTTCGATACCGATATCAAGTGGCTTTTGCTTTGTCATTGAAAGATTTCACGAGCTGTTTAAGGGATTTCAGGTATACCAAAAAGTGCCATTTCTTCCCGTGTTTCCTAACGAGCTTTCTTTCAGCTCTGGGGGCTTGTGAATACACAATACATTGCGTTCGACTGTTTTGCCCTGACTGGAATAAGTTATGTAAAAGATCGGCAAAGTAGTACACTTATCTGTGAACGGTTCAAGCGTTAATTGGCTTATTTCGAGGCGGACGTACATCAGCCCGTGATTTTCCGGACGGAAATAGAATAAATTTTCGTTCTATTTTGTGCCGTTTAGCTGCTCCATTGGGTAATTATATTTTATATTTAGCTCGTATTATGTTTTCTAATTTTGATGGTTCTATTTTTTTATTTTTTTTATTTCGAGTGGGACCATTTATAAAAAAGGCTCTACTTATCTGACTTCTTTTATCTTTGCGATAAAAAGAGTGTAATTTATCATCGTGTACCCGAAAATCGGCAAAGGATATTCGATGCCAAGATAAAAGTGCAAACTTAATGGAGGGGGAGACGAGCTCTCGTAAACGATGCGAAAAAACAAAGAAAAATCGTAATGAGACGAGGATGGATCGAGGCGAGAAAAAACACGAAGGGCTATTTGGGCATGAAAGAGGGTTAAAAAAATGTTGCGGGGCGAGATGCTCATCGTCAAAAGATGCGCGCGAGGGAAACGAGGGAGGAGCAAAAAAAAAAAAAATAAAGCGACTTTTTTCTCCCCGCGCATACTTATAATACTTATAATACACTTTTCAATTCATAAATCTTCTTTTGAATCGAACGTAGGATATGTATACACTGCATTTTTTTCAGCGTATCTTCTTTTGAATCGATGGACTTTTATTTGGTGAAGCTTTCTCGTCGAGACGCGTTCCTGGGATATTTTCAAGACTTGTAAGAGGATTCGTTTAATAAAAACTAAAAACATAAGCGCACAGTTGTACGGAAGCCCAGTCACGACATCTCCATAAAAACGCATAAGCACGCACAAGAACAAGTATGAGTGCACAAAAAGTCAAAAACACGTACGAGTGCACGAAAGCGCACACACAAGTTGCAAAGAAGACGGTTTCTATTTCATTTACTTATAGTACAGCTTATAATTGTTACATCTTTACGTGGGAAAGAGATTTGTTCAATATATATATATATATAAAATTTATACATATATTTACTTTGGATTTTATCATTCTGGTGAAGAGAGCACGGTGTAAGATATACGTGAAGTTATGTATAGTAATCACTACTAAGTCCTGCCATATGGTCGATTTTCAGGTAAAAGATAAATTGTACACTTGCCGCAAACAGCACAGACAATGTCAACTTTATATCTTCTATATATATGATTAGTTGCGGCTGGTTTATAATCGATTACGTGGCTCTACTGTAAGTAGTAATAATTATTTGGATCAGCGCCATCTAGCGTTGCGAATTTCTGAACTAAAAAGTGGCCCTAAAATTCTGAAGGAGAGCTTTAGCGCGTAGAGCCATTTAATCAATTATAAACCAGCCGCAACTAATTATGTAGATATAAAATAAAAAAATAACGATACATGTGTTTTTGGCGGCAAGTTAACAATCTATCTTTTACTCGAAATTTATCTTCAAAAATATAAATACATAGGAGGTCAATTTTTTGGTAGAAAATAGATTGTTAACTTGCCGCCAAAAACACACGTATCGTTATTTTTTTATTTTGTAGCTACATGATGAGTTGCGGCTAGTTTATAATTGACTAAATGGCTCTAATCCTGAATGCTCCGATTTAGAATTTTAGGAGCCACTTTTGGCCAAAAAATAAAGACCGCTAGATGGCGCTGATCCAAAATAATTATTGCTACTTACAGTACAGCCATTTACTTAATCGATTATAAACCAGCCGCAACTAATCTTATAGATACAAAATAAAAATTTAACGGTGTTTGTGCTATTTGCGGCAAGTGTACAATTTATCTTTTACCGGAAAATCGACCAAATGGCAGTACTTGGTAGTGATTACTATAATAACTACACACTACGTCTTACACCGTTCTCTCTTTACCAGAATGATAAAATCCAAAATAAATATATATACATATTTTTTTTTTGAACAAATCTCTTGCCCACGTAATGATGTAACAATTATAAGCTGTACTTAGTAAATGAAATAGAAACCGTCTTCTTTGTAACTTGTGTGCGCGCTTCTGCGTTTTTATAGTTACGTTGATAAAAAGTATTGGCGTGGGATTTTACAATATAGGACTTAGGGTCAAATAAAGTGACACAATTTATTTATTATTGTTATTTTTTAATTTTTTTTTATTTTCCTGGTGATAAATTTATACAAATAGTTCATTTACCTCGTTTGAAGGATAAACACATATTCGCTCTCTTTAATAGTGACTTACCTCTTTTTACATCGGGATACAATGTAATAATACATACCAAATCGTATTACACTTTTTTTTTTTTTTTTTTTTTTAAATGGTTTCATAGCAATAATATACTTTTAAAAGAAAAAACAATAAATTAATGAAGTATCACATCTATTGAATACTTAAATAACAATACATTTATTGTATTAAAAATATAACGTTGCGTAAATTGTAATATTTGTTACCAAGCAATTAAAAATAAATAAAATGTAAACGTCATTTGATTGATGGTTTCAATAAAAACGTTACAAAGTAATTAATCTAATTCACTCGTCGTTGTATAAACCCTTGATAAGTTGTTTTCGCGATCTTGTTCATCTTACTCCAAGCATCGATGATAAAAATCAATATCTGTCACATTTCACCAGAAATAAGCATATTAGACCATCTCAATTAATTTCATAGTGTACTTATATTAGACGGCAATGAGTCACGTGCACTTGCCGACATATCTTTTTCCAAGAAACGCAATAAAAAAAAAATGACTCCTCTGGGGCATAAATAAACGAAAAAAAGCATCGTAATCCCTTCAAAGAGTTGTCAAAGTTGTATATCAAATGATGATTGGAAGAAAAAGTCCGACGACATCATTGCAATAGATAAAAGTTGGAAAAAGAAAAATGTATGTCAAATCCCACCTAACCGCGTATGGCTGCTCTCTCCTTTTCGTTATAAATCTCCTCGATGGCCGTATTGTCGTCCGCGAGCACCTTGAATCTGTCCGTGGGTTTGGGCCGCATGAGGATGAACGGCAATTCCGCCGTCAACTCGCCACCCAGAGCTCCCAGGTACAGCTTAACTCTAACCGCGTACGACACGACGATCCCAAAGGAGTCCCTGACGTCGGGCGACGTGAGCAACGTGCTCGACGCCAGCTCCGGATTCTCGCCCTTGATCATTCCGTCGAGCGCGATGCCCCGCCTCTGCGTGTTGTTCTCGATTTGGGGCTGCAGGTACAGCACCTTCTGGAGGTTCGAGCCGGGATTGATCGGGCAGCCGTCCTGTGTTTCCACGGCGTCGATAACCGTGCGGAACTGACCGTTCTGGAAGATGACGACGTCGATGCCCTGCTGCACCAGGGCTTTGACCTTCTTGACGACTTTGTTGCTGTTGTTGCGCACGCAGATGTTCACGGCTATGCGCTCGCCGTGGTGGTAGAGCTGTTTGTCGAGGGTGACCTCGAGCTCGAGTTCACCGGGACTCAGGAGGAAATCCTTGCGCACGACCGTGCACGGCTGGCGGCCCTGCTTCGTCGGGGCGTACTGGATCTTGCGCACGCTCATGGTGACGGTGCTGCGCTTGTGGGTCCGGTCGGTCTCGGTCTCGCCAGCGTACACCTTGACGGTGTAGGTGACGCCGCACGGCTCGCCCGTCTCCTCGGGCCCGGGCTGCAGAGTCACGCTGGACGGTGACGTGTTTGGGAACTCAAAGGTGAAGGGAATGGCGTTTGGCCCGAGCTTGCGCAACAGCCTGTCCTGTAGCTTGGTCAAGTTGTGCTCCGACTTCTTGACCCGTGGGTAGAGTTGTTCCGAGGCCAAGTAGAGCTCCTTCTGGAAGTTCAGGCCCATTACTTCGTCCTCCTCCCGCCCGTAGCGGAAGCTGCAGATTAGCTGGACCCATATTTTGCGCTGGTTCTCGAAGTAGCTGGGACTGAGGAGTACGACTCCGTCGATTGGCTCGCAGCCGGAGAGGTAGTCGATGAAGTCACGCTTGCCGAGGTACAGCGAGATGTTGTTGTTCGGCGAGCACTTTTTGAATACCCGGTAGTTAACCACCATCTTGATTGCTGTCCCGGTTTGGCGCGATTCGCACTTGCGGCCTTGGGGATAAAGCGAGACCCGAGTGCGCCTTGCCGTGGGAGCGAGGCGGGACTGCGTTGCGCGCGATGAGGACGACGGCTCTTATAAACGAAGCCGGTCGAGTGACGTCGGGGCTCGCTGTACGTTCTGGGGCTTCTTAATCCTGTTCCAGCGGATGAGCGACCCTGTGTGTGGGTACACGACTACAGCTGTTTGGTATTCCCGTCACGCGGACTGTGTTCGAACGTACGGTTTCTCTTTGTATCTGGTGCGCGCGTGTGGGACGTGCCTCCAACGCTGAATCGGGTGACCTTTCCCTTGAACCTCCTACACGCAGGCTGCTTCTGTGCTGTTGCTCTGGTTTGTTTTCTCTTCCACTTGTTTGCAAAATATGTAACTAAAAAGAGAGATGGGCTATCATCGATTGAGTCCTTTACTTACTTTACCCTCTCTAACTTTCTTACGGGATTACTCATTTTGCAACACATTCGGTTCACGCACACGCCACCGAAACCTTAATGCTCTTATTTATTACGCTTTATTTCTCGAATCGACACATTTGGTCTAAATTTCACATGCTTTTGTCAGATTCGCGGAAAAATTATGAAAAACACTCTTCTAAGGTCGAAACAAGTAAATACTTGAGCTGATTAAGAGTTTAACGCTGCACTACGTAATCCTTTACATAATTGAGTCAAGAAAATGTGCTTCAAATTTTTTAATGAAAATACACAAAATTTACCTCTTTGGCTGTTGCAACAGTTAGCTCAACTTTTTCACGTTTTCTTGTTTGAACAGCAAATTATTAAGGCTCTCTTTTATTTTTAGTGGCTGTTACTACTACATCCAACAGTTCATTCAAATTCTGAATATCACTTTGAGCAATGCCCCAGTCTTTGATCTGAAAATGATGTGGATATTAATCATTACGCTTGGATTTGTTGTTTATGAAAAAGGACTGTGTAAAACGTACCAATTCAATGTAACTTTTCACGTCAATGAGCAGCTGAATGCGAATCTTTTCATCATCACTAGTTACTTGACTTTCAGAAGTTGAGACGCCAGCAGACTTATCCCGTATTTTCTTCAACCTCCTCAAACTTTCCTCTGTCTTTTGTACAGATATGAGCACGTCCTTTACCAAAGACAAGTACCTAACAAAGCCAAATGACAAATGAGCGTTTCAACACTTAAACAGCTCGAAAGTGATTAAGCAGCTGATAACAAACAAAGAAAGTGAAAAAATAACTCACTGTTGCGTAAGCGATGTGAGGGCGTGCACTAGCCAGCTGTTAACGTTGTTCGGCACCACAGACCGGTAGTCAGCGTGAAAGGTGCAAAGAAAGTCGAGGGCCCGTTTGACATATGGACAGGGTTTAGTCGGTACGTCACGATTGGTGCGACGAAACAGCCGTGGAATATCGCTGATTTGACGCAGGTGTATCAGTCCTGGGCTCAGAAGCTCTGAGATTATTTCTTGCGTCACCAGAGGCAGGAGATCCTCAAAGTTTTTCATCGTATCTTTTAAGCAGTCTGTTAGAAAAAGGAAAAAATAATTTCTGTCCAAAATGTTCCTTGCATAAGCGGAAATTGAGATCTCACCGTTTACTAAATCTATTGCCCTTGGACTAAAAATAATTAACTTATCGGGTATCACTTCGGTGGTAAAATTGGACATTTTAGTAGATAGTTTCTCGATGTCGGTGTGAAGTCCGACGAGGAATTCGAGCCTCTGGGCGTTTTCTGCTTCTGGGCTGTGAGCCGTTTCATTTACTGTCACTACAGACCATACCTAAAGTTGTTTGGAGGATGAATTTACATTAAAGTTTTTTCAAATCAATAATGAAAATTTAATCTTTTTTTTTAAAATGATTTTATTGCACCTGTTGCAGAGACGTTCGACACCAGTGTTGATATCTCGAACACAATTGAAGGCACAATTTCCAAAACCTGGGATAAATTTCACAGATTATAGAAAAAAAATTTTTAAAAACAAATTATTCGAGTACTTTTTATAATTACACTGACCTATGAAGTAATTGTGGAAGATAAACATCGTCTGCCCATAGCCTCAGTATACAATCCCATACTATACACGTTGCGTGAAGTGTAAATGTATCAGGACTCATGGAATTCTTACTACTTCTTATTGAATTATAAGAGACTGTTGCAGACAGTACACTCTCAGCAGTACCTGCCATCTCTTGAAACCGTATTTGAAAGTATACTGGTAGATTCCACTTTTTCAGAAACCTTTCATACTGAGAGTGACATTTTAAAATTTCAATAGTTGCTGGTGAACATCTGCTCCTCAAGCTTCCCAAAAAATCTAGAGTATCTATGTACCTCTAACAATTAAAACAGTAAAACATTTATGTGCCATTCCTTTTAATAACTAGTTATTTGAAATATCATACTTTGTGAAATGATTCTGGATTTCCTGGGGCAAATATCATTGGTAAATAATCTTCGAGCCTCTGTTCAATTTCAGGCCAGAAACTGTTGACCAAAAAATTAAAACCTGTTACAGATGTCCTAAAATTTGAACGAAAATGTTGATACAATATTTAAAAAGTAAATTTATAAAAATATCTTAAAGAATGTATTACCTTTCATTTTCTGATGTCGCATCCAACAACTCTTTCAATGTACTGTCCAAAACACTCTCTAATTTTTGATAAGTTCCTTTTAATCCTAAGGGATCATTTTGAAAACTATGTTCGCTGATGATATTTTCAACAGCAGGCACTACAATTTTTTTCCTAACTACCTCCTCCGCATCTGGTACCTTATCTAGACTTACATATATCCTTAAACATCTAATTAAATTTGCAGTTTCATTTCTATTTACATAGGCAATGAGCAGTGCATTTAAATTATTTTTTAAATGCTCATCCAATTCAGTCATTTTCTGTACAAATAAGATTGATATGAAAAATCAATAATCAGCTGTTAAAAGATTAAAATACTTATTAGCTACTTACATTCAATTGCTCTTGGGTAAGATCTGACTTACATCGATTGGAATGAAATTTAAGTTGATTAAATTCTGTGGCTGCACGCTCAAGAACATCGGGCTTTAAGCTAACAGACGATGCATCACAGGAACTGAGAATATTGCTTAACTTTGATACCGACTTGTGAAACCTTATCAGACTATGTATACTTTGTCTTTTCTCCCTGATCTTTTTGTGCTTCTCTAAATTCTCAGTCATCTCTGCTATTGTATCATCCAGACATTTTTTTACTTCCTAAAAATGTTAATCAAAACCAATAAACAAACAAAAGCACATGCAACCAGACATGAGGATAAATTATTCACTTATTTACCAATACTTTGTCTTTGATCTGACCTAGAGGTGTTTCTAAATCATTAATAGACTTGTCCAATCCTATCAAATTACTGGAAAGATTGACAAAATCAGCGTAATCTTCGTTTATAAGTTCAATCATGGCAGAGCGCAGGATCTTCAAGTAAACCCCAAGATCGTCTCGCATTTTTTCCAGGCTGACATTTTTTCTGTGCTCTTGAAGAAACTTGTCAACGTCAAAGACTTCCTTTAGTTGTAAACAAAATGCATTTATTAAAATTAAATAACGAAACGATTGAAAAAGGGCTGGGTTCGAACTGTAGATGTTTTCACGGTTTTTGTACCTGTACAAAGTCCATTTCGTTGAAACACAGATCACTTGGTGCTTTTGGTGGAACAAATTTTTCTTCCGACATTTTTGAAATAAAATTAAATAAAATCTTTGTAAGTATTAAAATGTTTATTAAAAAAAAAAAAAGTATGCCGCAGCCGCAGTAATAAAGTTTTCTGCTAGAGTTGAGGTTATAAAGTTTCAAGAGGAAGACACGTCAAATTATACGCGTTTCACCGGATCCGCGGTTCCGTCTCATTCCTTATCTGTCTGCTGTGCATGAATAAAGACGGTTTCTATTTCATTAACTGAATAAAGCGAGCACGGTGTAACATAAACGTGAAGTTATGTGTATTAGTAATTATAGTAATCACTACTAAGTACTAAGTAGTGCCATGTGGTCGATTTTATTAAACCATATAAGTAGAATATCTATATTTTTGGAGGTCGATTTTAAGGTAAAAGATAAATTGTCAACTTGCCGCAAGTAGCACAAAAAATGTTAAATTTTTTTTATCTATCTATAAAATTTGTTGCGGCTGGTTTATAACTAATAAAGTGACTTTACTGTAAGTAGCAATAATTATTTTGGATCAGCGCCATCTAGCGTTCTTTATTTTTTGGCCAAAAGTGGCTCCTAAAATTCTCAATCAGAGCATTCAGTATTAGAGCCATTTAGTCAATTATAAACCAGCCGCAACTTCTTACGAAGCTATAAAATAAAAAAATAACGATACGTGTGTTTTTGGCGGCAAGTTAACAATCTATTTTCTACCAAAAAATTGACCTACGTATTTATATTTTTGAAGATAAATTTCGAGTAAAAGATAGATTGTTAACTTGCCACCAAAAACACATGTATCGTTATTTTTTTATTTTATATCTATAAAATTAGTTGCGGCTGGTTTATAATTGATTAAATGGCTCTACGCGCTAAAGCTCTCCTTCAGAATTTTAGGGCCACTTTTTAGTTCAGAAATCCGCAACGCTAGATGGCGCTGATCCAAATAATTATTACGACTTACAGTAGAGCCATTATATTGATTATAAACCAGCCGCAACTAATCTTATGGATAGAAGATATAAAGTTGACATAGTCTGTGCTGTTTGCGGCAAGTGTACAATCTATCTTTTATCCAAAAATCGACCTCCTATAAGTATATTTATCTCTGTGGGATAAAGTGCAGAGGAGACAACGATGGGACCGCTGCGCGTCAGTAAAATTATGCAAAATCGAAATTGAAGGAATAAACAATGTAAAAATGAGACATTTGTACTCTTTTTATGAGATTGATTAATCATCCAAACCGATTTTGCGCGGCAAATCCCACCCATACTTTAACAAGTTATCGTTGTACAATGAATGGACATTAACAAAACTGTAAATCCTCGAGTCCGGAAGAGTCGTATTGTTCAATGCTGGTGATTAATCGACTGTATCTTACAAATTACCACGTAGACAAATATACATATTATTGCTTTTAATTTGCATTGGAAACGAAACGGTAACTCGAGAGCGAGAGAGGCTCTCCTTCCCCATGTATGTACACACTTTCAATTCGATAACTTTGGTGGCATGCAAAAGGGGACGTGTGCGATTACATCACATTTACATTCTGTCACGTAGTTTGATGGACTTTGTATTATTTCGTTACAAAGTTACTCACGCGTGCTAGAGGCTGTTTCCGAATAAGTTCTTTGTCGCACGTGTAAGATGGCCATATACATATAGAGAAAAGCTATCATAGCTAAATAAAAATTCGTTTTAATCAAAAAAATGGGGCGGGTATGAAGCTTTGAGTCGCAGAAGGTGTTGTAAAAATACTTTGTACATGAAAAAAAATGTTTATTTCTTAATTTTCTGGAAGATACATTGAGATCGAGAGAAAGAGACACAATCATAATAATAATAATAATAATAATAATAATAATAATAATAATAATAATAGTCGTAATAGAGGGTGTGATGAGCGAAGGATAAAAAATAAATAACAAATCGTGTACAATCATTTTTTTTCTTTTCTTTTTTTTCAATTGTTCGTATATAATATCCGTGCAGTATATGATTTTAATTTTCTACTCACGGTCGCACACAATGTGAGCTTGATTTTAATTTTTTAATTTTATTTTTCACAACATGTACGCATATGATAGAACGAAGGGTAAATAGGGGGTGAAAACAAGGACTTGAGATAATTTTTTTAATCGATTTTTGTGCTCATTTTTTTTGTCGTTGTTACAATAAGTATTACTTTATCACGTGACATAATTTAAGAATGTGCTTTTCTTATTAATAATATCAACCTTATTTGCGATAGTGATATGTACACAGTTATCACACATACAGATTTTTTTTCTTTTATAATTTATTTTTAACTTTAATAATTTAAAAATGATATCTATAAGGTGGTTTTTTATTGCAAGCGACGAATTATTGTTGAATCATACTATCGAAGTATACGTAATAAAAGTGCTGTTACAGTGCCACTTTATTAACAACAGCAGTACAAGCGTATCGGTAATTTTTTTTGTTATCGTTTGTTAAAATAATGCGATTTTTATGGGGTACTTAAATACAACAAGACAATTTTTTTACAAAGATATTACACTCCAAACAAAGTTTCTATTAATTAACGAGTAATAGTTGATTCATACGAATTATTTCAAAGTATTTGATAAAAAAAAGTCAGTGTCAAACTTGAACAACAAAAAAAAAATAAATTCACAGCGACAAAGATGCTTCGTAAGTTCACATGCCTATACTTAATTAACATCGTATAACCATCAGCTCGTCAACATTTAGGTATTAAAGAGTCGTTGAGTCAATCCATTCAATAGGCACCCTTTTGAGGTATACGATACATCCAGTTAAAAGCCAGCGCGAAAAAATGTCAAAATCCATTTATTATAAGTAGTCTTAATGTTAAAACTTTGTTTATTTTTTAATCTTACGTGTCTATTACCACAGTTACATGATATGTAATTTTTGTCTGATATGTCCGTTTTTACTTTCATTAGGTGAAACATTGCGTGTACATCGGCGAATTTTCCTTTGATTTAAAATAACAGAGTGGAAAAAAAAAAATAAAAAAATAATAATAATAATAATGAAGCTCGTCCTTCTTTATCCAAAGCTCGTTTTAAATCACAAATTTTTGTATTTTTTCTCACCGAAATAAATATGATGTCACTTGCGCAATTTCGCATGTACAGTAATAATCATACATGGTAATTTCTCATAAATGACGAAAAAAAAAAAAAAAAAAAAAAAAAAAAAAAAAAAAAATATATAATTGACAAAGGACTTGGTGTGCAAAATACACACTACGATTACAAACATATATACGCAATAGCATACACGTATCAACAATATATAGCAATCGAAAAAGACAATACGTTTACGCACTATCTAACGAGAGATTGAAAATACACTTTCTTTGCAATATGTATACCTAATTATCATTAAATGCGATATCGCAAAACACCCCCCGTCGTCCTAGTGTACGTGCGCGTTCAGCAAAATCCAAGACCCAGAAACACTTTGCATGTGCACACCCACGCGTGCGTCGTGATCAACGCACTCACAGCTGATTACCACGCTCCACAGTCTTGCTTTCCAATCCGCGATTCAGTATCGATACCAGATGACAAATCGCCCTTCTCAAAGTGGGCGTATGCACGTGCGAAGGGTCAACTCGTCCGTTGACGGGGCTCGGGGGCGCTGTGGCGTGTACATGTAGTCTACAACGCACTGCCAGCTGTACCCCGTGTCTTGCAAGTCGAGGTCCAAGACCCTTGCGGGCGACCGCGAGTTTTGTAGGCACCTTGCCGGTGTCGATTTGAGGACGGCACGTATTTTCCAGAGCGACGGAGGTGTGCGCTTACTTGGCTAACAGTAAGTCGAGGACCACTTTTTGTTGGTCAGAGTCGAGCGGGTGACTCTATCGCAGCTCCCTCGCGGGGGACGTTCTTTGGGGGGGTTCCGGGCGATCGTACCAGTTCGAGTGAGTTGGCTGGAGAGGAGGGACGACTCGGGACCCGCGCACCATCGTCGGTCCGTTTTACTCTCGTGGGGTGAACATGCCCATCCTGTCGGATGTGCTCTCGTCGACTCTCGTCGGTCGGGGCTTGTTGGTCAGCCGTGCGTGTTGAGTTTTCAGTCATAGATAGAGTTGCAATGGATAGAAGAAGGTCAAGAATGAGATGTTGGCATTCGCGGGTGGGAGATATTGTGGGTCACTGGTATTGCTGTTGGTATACCCTCGAGGTTGGCGTCGTTAATCGGGATTAGTTTGTCGGTCGAGTTTCGGGTTACGTTAGGCTTGAGTCGCGAATCGGTAAGCGTGCACTCGTTGGAGTTGCAACATACATTTCATTTTTTTTTTTTTTTTTTTTATATCTTATTTTGCAATTTTTTTATGGGTTTTTTTAATGCTCCACTACTGAGTACTCTGGTATAGCGAGTACTCGTTTCGACTACGGTTATAAGTTGTGTCAGTTTGTCCAATACGCTTTCGTTTCAACTTTGTGTGTACAACGTGCTCATTCATTCAAAGGGTAAAACAAATAAATGTATATATATATTCATGAAGTTCTCGTTTATTTAATCCTTACAAGCTAAGTTTTCATAGTTTTTCACATTGATTTTTCATATGACTACTCACTAATACGTTAACTTTTCCACTACAAACTACGTTTTTCACTACTTTTTTGACTACGGTTGTATGCTAGCTTTGTGGACCAGGAGGGAAAACGAGCCCGAGTTTTCCGACTTTTCCAGCCCACGGTCTCTCGCGAACTGGTACTTTCGCGGGGGGAACTCGGGGACGGCTCGAGCCGCGAACGTCAAAGACCCAAGGGCCGCGAGCTCGAGTCCGTGTACCGTTTTACCGTGGAGGGGCCATTTTGGGCCCTGAGGAGCGCTCGGTTGGTCGGTTACTTGCCCGGAATCGCCCTTTTTTTTTTTTTTTACTTTTCAGAGCGATTCCTTCAGAGGCAGTCCCATCCCTGTTGCAGCTCGTCGCGTAAACGGATTGGACGTCGATTTCAGAAGGGCGATAGAGTTCGCTCGCTCGGCAGCTGGCGTTTTTCGTGGGTTTATCCTCTGTTGATTTTGTCGTTTGCTTTAGACGATGCAGCAAAATATTATTTCGAAGGTTTCACGTGACTGGAGGCAAAACGGGATCGAAGGTGCTTTTGTGATAAATAATTCATACGGTACAAGCAAATTAATAAATAAGTGTTTTAAAAATGTATGTTTGTATCTAGATAAAAACCAACCAAATATGTAAATAAATGATCAAATAAACCGATGACAAACTAATTAGAAAATTGTTGCGTTTTTTTCTCAAACACGTCTAGTACATTGAATTGGAAGTGTCATCATCATCATAATAATAATATTATGAAAATAAGAATACGTAATACATCTGGACTGAAATATGCTATCTAATCACAAAGTCTTTCAAAATCCCGTCCTCCTGTTGATTAATCTATATTCGTACAAAACTTACATGAATATATATAATACAGCTAATGTTATTCATATACATGTAATTTTTGCACGATAAATTACGTACCTACTTGATGCATAAATCTAATATACTTTTATATATTTATGTATTATTATATTATATTGATATGTCTGTATTATTTGTAATGATATAAGATATGTAATCAGTGCGGTCGCGGATAAATTTATATACTTTCACAATTTTACTTTCATCACTTTTGTTATTAAATTAATTTCACGATTTTACCCTTGCCAGTCATGTACTTTCATCAAAGTGGGACAAAAGAGCTCACTTGCTTTTTCCTTATTTTTATTTTATTTTTTTTCATTTTTTGCTTTTCAACTTTAATTAAGAAACTAATGCAGATATAGAAAGCTAAGAGACTTCCTCTCGGTATACTTCGAAAAGCTCCAGATTTGTGCTACTCCATTGTTACGCTTATTTATTTTTGTAATTTTATTTCAACAAACTTTATTTATTTATTTATTTATTTTTTTTTGTAAAAGTCGGTAAACCTCTCCCTGTCGCGATAATTGTAATTATCTACTGTATAGTGTACCCTATGATATGTCTTCGTGGTTGGATCGGTTTAGCCAGTAGATTCCTTATACATTTATATTTTCGGTTCTTTCAATTACAAAAGTTATTTCCTCGACAACCGTATTATGCCATCGTGATCATTTTAAGTGATTATTTTCTTTGTAAGCAAGATTTTTCTTTTTGATCCAAAGAAAATTTTTAAGTACCTTTACAGTATTGCAGGTTTTTTTTTATTACTCATATTTATTTCTCTTAAGCTAAAAAGTAAACAAAACATTAGATGCTAAAGAAACACGATCATTGGTTCCAAAATAAAATTTTTCCGAGAGAAAATGAATTATATTTTGGTAATTTTGTACCCCTTGCACTGAAAATTCAATTCCAGCAAAAGCTACAATTGGATTTTCAGTTCAAGGGTACCCTTGCAAAGACTCGAACAACAAAATAATCACGATGAGCACTGTGATGTCAATCGTAGACGGAAATTTGTGATAAATTTTGGAAAAATATTTTCGTATTAGCCGAGAAGAGCGTATTGACCATAAGTTTCTACGATAATTTAACGATTGTGGCTGCGAAGGAGGGAAGAGCAAGGAGGATTGTCGTAGGGCCGCTTCAGCAATATAATTAAGCTGGAAAGGATTTTCGGGGTCTAGTGATTGTCGAGTGTTTGCTTGGCTTGGGAAACAGAGGGGCAGGTTTAATTAACACCAAGGTATTAAAGTGTACTGGTGGTTCTTAATTTTTTTCTGTCACGACGCATTGGTATTAAAATTTACTGCAATTAATAATGAAATTCACTCACCATAAATTTTACTTACTTAATATTTATTGAATTTATTTTTCATTTATTGTATTTTTTGGCTACAACTGAAACCAAATGATGAGTGATGAAAATCAACAATTTATTACCCTTTCCTTGATTTAAAAAGAAAGAAAAATACTGAGTAATTTTAGAAGTTTGTTGAAAAAAATTAAGAACCTTGCGCTACTTTAACTGTAAAAAAAAAAAAAAATAAAAACTTATCATCGTATCTAGGAAATTATTGAATTCATTAAGCGCGTAGAAGAGCCTATTAAGTAAATAATAAGAGAACCCAGAGAGATAAAAGCGAAACTCGATACTAAAGAACGAAAGAAAAGCCTTTAAGCGTCCAATAACTCGCGTCTGCAGTGTGGCCTGAACAAAAGAAAAAGCGCTTTTATCCCATGTAATTGTCTATACTCAACCATCCCCCTTTTTTTCCGTGACGTCAAGCGCATTTTGCGAGCCAAAACTAACCGTATAATATCAAGAGTCAGTGTTACACTAAACATGTAAAATGTTCCGCACCAATATCTCCATCCCTCAATTAGTACTCCTTGATATGTATAATATATTTATATCTGTGTATACATCGTAATACAATAATATATTTTTAAAACTTTTTTTTCGTTCAGTGTATACATATATATATATTTATATATAGACTTTACTCTTTTTCTTTAATCATCGCTATCCGATTGCTTGATAACTACATTTTGTTTTCTATTAAACGTTCTTTGTCTAAAAATGCTGCTTTGATATATTTATTTTAATTTTCATCCTGAACAACCCATTAAATAATTATAGAAGTCTTAAAAATTTCAATTTCTTGCATCTAGCGCTCTTACTTTCATGTGTTTGTTGAAGGAGACTTTATTAATAATCACAGCGGCAAAAAGCACAAGCGCGTGAAACTCATTCGGTTTAGTATTTTTTTTTTTTTTTTTTTAACCATCGCGTCACGCTTCTACAATATAATGCACGATGATTTGCAGACTAAAATCCGTAGTGTGTTATTATTTATACCAACTCTTGCTCGATGCTTCGGTACACCGAGCTTTTTAAAAATTTTATTTCCTCGAGAGCAATAAAATGTCAACAGATCAACCCAAAAGCCGTGAATTATTTGTACCGACAACCTTGGCTCTTTCACAGTATTGAAACATAATCGAGGGGCAAAAGTCGAGTTCAGACACCAGCTTATCTGCCATAGACAATAAATTATACGATAAGATTCGTACAATAAATATAGATGATAATCAGCACATCGTACGGTATATAGTATAGGTGATTCTCGTCTGGTATAATAATAATCAGACACGCAAAACAATCATATTCCCAGCTAGTGATTCAGAGGGATAAGATCGGCGCGCATTTTTTTTCTTCCTTTTGTTGTTTTTTTGACGTACGCGATAACATGCACGAATAAGCTCACTTTGTGCTGTACACCTTTTTCTGGACACAGATAAGAGCGCGCCTAAAGCTACACATGAAATACACGCCCAGGAGTGACCTTTCAGCAATCAATTGGAAGAACTAAAAGCTCACCCCGAAGCAAGCGTAAAAACCACCAGCAAAGCGTGACCATTTTAATGTACATTCGCGTGCAAACTGTTGTCTCAACGATCGGGTAAAAAACTCGGAGTGGCTCAACATTATCCAGTTTTTTTTTTTTTTTCGTTTGTTTTGTTATTTTCTTTACTTGCATCGTAGAGCCGACCACTCACGCCTTGGCGATATCGACGGCGATGACAACCTGTCGTGCAGGCGCTTCCCTCTGGCTTGGTGGCCGTCACCGCGGTTCCTGTTGCCGTTGTCGATCTCGTTCTAGTCGAGGAAGCCCGTGTCGACGAGCTTCTCGAGGAAGAACTTGACGTCGCCCAGCTCCGAGTCCTTGATGCCGAGCGACTTGAGGAGCCCGAGGTCGCCGTTCTCCACTGCCATGAAAACCGAGCGCAGGTGCTCGAGGTCCGATCGCATCAGGTGAAGCGCCGCTCCAAAGTCCTCGATCGTTTGCGATTCTTTGGAAAAACATTTTATTGGACAAAGGGAAGTTTTTCACGATTATGTATTGACAGGAACAAAAAAAAAAAGTTTAACGTATTGGCCCTTTGAACTTTCACGGAGCCAGTAACAATAAATACATAAAACGGAGGAGCACAAAAGTTTCGCCACTAGCGAGCCACAAGTTTTGTAACGAGGTTGAGTCGTAATACAAGAGCTTGAAAGTTCCACCAGATGAAGGCTGTTAAAAGTTAAGCCCACGAGCGAAGGAAATCAATTGGCGTTACTACAAATCTCATTCCCGATGGACAATGTATATACTGTGTGATGCTGTACTGATTAATAAAACAGATAAAGTAACAGCACACCGATCTGTCGTTCGAAAAAGCATGTACTGTATTTGTACTCGCAAATGTGAATATGATCAAAGAGACTCGAAACAAAGTGGCAAAGAGCAGCACACGGGCCGTCGAGAACAATAGATCGCCCAGCCGACAAAAGTGACAACGATAAATGAGCAGGCTAGCAAAGCAAAAAAAAAAGTGGACACGTCGAATCGCGCGTTAATTACCCATAGGTCAGATCCATGCACGTATGCTGCCTTGCGTTGGTATAAAAGGTAGTGGGGTAAATAGGTATAGAGGCGTGTACTCACCCGACAGGGCAATCGCAACTTTGTTAACTCCGCCGAGGGGCTCCAGCGCGTCCCGGGCTTTGCTGCCGAACAGCTTTTCTAGGTAATTGGGCCCGTGGCTGGCCAGCAGAGCCTGCAGAAAGCTCGCCGTCTCCTCCACAGGTGGCCTTTTAGCTGAAAATTAATAAAAATGTACGAGAGAAATCATTACAGACAGTTAATTGTAGAATTCTTGCGCTTGGAGTCTCTCTTCATTATAATACCTCTCGCTCGATTCGCTTGTAAACGTGTTTTGTAATTGTTGCATGTGCAAAAGTAACATCACCAAGTTACATGAGGAATACAGATAGCTACTTCTCATTGTCCAGGTGTATGTAATGTGTATTTTGTAAAAGTATGAGTAGTTTTGAGAACAGACCGAAACAGGTGGTAAAGCCCACTAAATTTTTTTTTATTTTTTATTTTTTTAGTTAAATAAACTTTTATTGGCATTTTGTTGATTGTTAAATGGAAATACCAAAGGGAGCTCGATGATTAAATTATAAGTGGTTAAATGTGTGAGCGAAATTAAACATTTCATCGTATTTTCAGAATCAGTAGAATAGGTCGCGATATGGTCAGACATTGATTTTTACTGCATTCAAGGGAGTCTAATATTTTTTACGAGTATTTCTATGCGATTTCTATTGCGATAGTAAAATCATTTAAATGATTACCCGCTTCAATATTGTCATCTAAAGTAAATTTCATAGTAATCCTGATTTCAGTAAAATAGGTCATTATTTGGTCAGACATTCATTTTTGCTATTTTTAAGCAGGATTAATCATTTTTACGATAATCCTTGCGTAATTGCTTTTAAGATAATATGGTTTCCATGTATACATTAAATAATAACATGCTCATAGGATAGTCCTCCAACCACATACCATCAAATATTTAAGTATGCCATTGCGCACTTGATGCCCCTTTTTTCATTGATGTACGCCTCGTAATGTAATGTTTGTGGGGTGATAATAACGTTTCAAATAATTTCTTGAAACAGCGTGAATATTTCATTACCGGTCGTAAAAACTATCGGCATCTTTATTTTCGTGCCTGAAACGCTCTACTTGTATGATTCATGTCGATTGTCACGTCTATTTCGCTCTTAGTGTTCCACGAGTAGGTACCGTTGAAAAAAATTATTTATGGGAATTTATCACCGAGCCATTGGTATTTTCCTTCAGTAAAGCGATTTGTTTATCGATACGACTACAATAGACACTCGAAATTGTTTAGCAAAAAATTCCTGCTCTTCTGTCTCACCGACCACCGCTATCACAAAGCGCCCGACAAAAACAAACAAACAAATACACCCAAAGATTCCCGGCACACGGAGCCAGAGCAACGCCTCGAGAGATCTTTTATTGTTTCAAGTGTCGTGGAAGGAGCCAAAGCAACAACATAAACTCGAGTAAACGCTGCTCCGTACCGCCAAGCGAGCCATAAATTCCTCGAGCTTTGTTGTCGCTGGCTGGCTCGTTTTTCTCGACTCCAGCCGCTCCGGATGGCCTTTCCCTTCGAGACGGGCAGTTTTCTTACTTTATGAGTGTATACTGTGCACCTACGATGGCACTTATACACACGTACATGTATATTTTTTTTAGTATTATGAAAATACACAGAGGCGTTTCCGATGGTGTTGTACAGCGTGCCCTTTTAATTAAGAGTGATTTACGCGACGGAGAGGAAAGTTTTTGCTGAAAGAGAGAGAAAGATAGACTGCGAGTGATCGAAAGGGGATTGCTGAGGCCGGGAAAATCGGCCAAACAGGAAAGGGATAATAAGATGTCCCCGATACTCGTGTACGAGTGTCATTGGGATTTTTCTGCAGCACCAGCAGGAAACGTAATGCCCAGAGGGTTTTCGCGTGGCGAAGTTTAATTTTGCGTCTCGGTGTCGTCGAGGCGTGTATTTGTGGATTGGACGTACGTATCGATCTGTCCGGTAAGTCGTTGAGACGACTAATTTTAGACGCACTCGAGCCCTGCTTAAAACAAAAGGGAAGGCGAGTTCGATCCGATCTACACGGACACAGTTATTAAATTTGTGGCGGCTAATAATCCATTAGGCGTCTGGGAGGACGATGAATCCTTGAAAAAGTACTCTAAACGAGGTAATCCCAAATAGTTAATGTCATACGTACATAGTCGTCTGTGGTGAAAAAAAATGGTAAAAATCGAGACTCCGACGAGCTGTATCGAAAAATCCCCTATCAAACTTGATGGATAAAAAAAAGGGGGGATGTGGAGTCTCCGTCGAAACGTGCGTAGGTCAATTTTTGCACTCGTCACGTCCGTACCCCTTTGGCAGACCCACGCGTGTATATAAATGTGTATGTACGCGCGTGGGGGCACGGGGGCGTTTTATGTATTCGCGAGTGATTTGCTTTTCCCCTGAGGCTCAAAGCAAATTGGACGTTTTCATTCCATCCGCTGAGAGCCCGTAGCTTTTTCCTCCCCCTTTATTCCTCCCTTTCTAGCTTAATCTACGCACGTTATAATCAGCTGTGTTGGGAATGGAAATGGAATTTTGAGAGAATTAAAATGAAATCGTTTTTTTTTTTTTTTTTTTTTTGCTCGCGTTGATATGAAAAGCAAAAAGACAAGTAGAGCCGAGCGAACGCGTGTTTTTAACTTTGATGTTAATTTGGGCTTATTACACGAGTCGAGTATGGAGTTTTGCTCCGTTTTTCGAATGATTGCTGGTTTATGTGTTTACCGACTTATGCCACGTTACGCAAGGTCTTTGTCAACTGTTTGAACCATGGCGTTATTTGGAAATAAAATTATTACAAAACATTTGCAAGAATGACCAACTAGAAATCAATTTGTTGTGATCAATGAGGTTTTTTTAAGCCAACTTTCTTCGTTAGTTCAATGATCATGACTGTACTGTACTTTTCAGTTAGACCGAGATACCAAACTCATCCGTACCAATCGGGGACGTGAAAATTACTGCAATGACATTTTTATCTCTCGCCAAAATTAACATCGAATAATTATTTAACTGTGTAACATGATAATAATTTGGATGGAAATCCAATCGCAACACATGATTTTTAAATTATAGTATAACCATGATATTATTTCAGAAACGACATCGCGATTTCGCTGTGTAATTTGTCGAAAACAACATCTTCTCCGGAGGTGAATTATTATGCATGGCCTGCCCCCCGCGTATTACAAGTAGTTCTTGGCTGCAACACAATATGCGCAGAGCTCCCTCAGGCACACAAATTAAAATTCCCCTTGGAAACTCTTACCTGTACTTACTTTCCATCGACATCAAATACTATTCAATCCACGGAAACCCTAAAAAAGAAATCCCAAGCAGAGGAGTCATCACAAAAAAAGACATTTGATAAGGTTGCTTTCTAAAGCAGCACAAAATAACGCTGTGTCGTGAAAAAAGTTCCCGCACGTGACATAATTTATGAAAGACCGGCTTAGCCGAGAGACACCGATTTCACACGTACACTTACAAAGGACTACCGGCGTATCTGTATGAAACACGGGAAGCTTTGCGGGGCAAACTTTTTTTTTTTTTTTTTTTTTTTTTTTTTCACTAACGCGGAGGTATAAGAGGCAAAGTTCAAGCGCGCGTTTGACGGCGTCGAGTGTCGTATAAATGAGACGGTTTTCGCGGTGTTGGATCCAGCGGATTTAGCGCGGAAAACGCGAGGAGGGACGTGGAAGGCGACGCGCATACGAACGTGTTTCCCCCCCCCCCCGCTGCTGGTATGGGCTCTGAAACCGTGTTCCAGAATTGGACTCGTGGTCGCAAAAGTGCTCGATTAAAAAAAAAAATAAAAAAAACGCACCGGTGGAGAAACTTTACGAGGATCCTAGCCTACAATGCAGTTGAAAGACAACCCCTTTGGAAATCTCTTGGCCTCGAGTGTCTTTAAAAGAGTCTTTCCGTACACGTATATAACGTAGCAGAAAACCAGACGACAGCAGAGCTCGCGAGTTTCCCCTCGGAACAAATGAAAAAGCCATCAGCGGCAATTTCTGCGCGTGTATGTATGTATGTATGTATCGTCGAGTACTGTCGAGGAGAACTCAATTAGCGAGGCCAACAACAACTCGTTCTCTTCACTCTTTTCTCCGGCTGCAGCAGTGCGTGGAGAGAAAAAAAAAAAAAAAAAAAAAAAAAACTGATTATAGCCACCAGCGCCTTACTTACCCAGCGTATACCTTCTTCGCCTTCGTTATCGAAGCCTTTTTTCATCCCTCTCTCGACAATTAGGATCCCGCAGACGCGAATATCCCTATTATATGTGCGCGGGCGTTAATTGCAAGCGAAGCTGTGGAGTGGGTTTTCGGAGGTCCAATTAAGAGCTCGAAGGAAAACATCGGCGGTAAAGTGCCGTTCGAGGCGCGAGGATTAAAATCGGCGCTCGTGGAGTTGGAGGGTAAAAAATAAAAGGACAGAAATTACATGTGACGCGAGCCACCTTAATACGAATGGCCTTGGATAGGCGAAATGATTACGCGGCTTCCCAAACTCCCTTTTGCCGAAACCTCGGCAGATGGGGCCGGATCAAAGCAGATATATAGAGCAGTTTCAAGGAGTTCGGAGCAGGTGTGCACACAGGAAGACATCGCATACGTGCAGGGAGAAAGTAAGCGTACGCATCAGGGAAAAGGCATTCGACGCGCACGAGTTGTGTCTCCTTTTCCCGTCCCGCTAACTCGAAGGAATTGGTTTCCACCCCCCACCCCCGCTCCCTTTTTGTACAACACTCGATCACGCACGGGTTCCCTTTCCTTTCGGAAAGTCGCTATCCTCGCCACGGCACCCGAATACGGAATAAACCCCATGAATCACATCCTCGCCCTATTTCAACCTCAATGTTGTCTATTGTGTCTGTATTGTGTGTTATCATGGGTGACAGAAAGATCACCACTAACGGCAATTAGGAGGGTTGGCGCTTGACGTGAGTTACGTATCGATCTTGTCAATTACTCCACGCCTCGGAAAAACATCTCATCGACCGTGTCATATGGGGCCTCGGAATCGTGAAAAAAATTCTCCTCGACTGCTTCCTCCCGTTGCACCCTCGGTATACCATTTACATTTGTCATACGCGTTCCTAACGTGCATTGGGGTATGCTGTGTTTCGCGAGATTTTACGTACCTGCTATTGGCACTCCAGCGAAAGCTTACACGATATTAATTGCGGCTCTTCCCTTGTTCGTGACGTTGGTGTTATCGTTATGGGTACATCGCCATTGTCGTGGGCTTCTCCCTGCGTTTGGACTTGATGGGTACAACAATGAGGGTTCGCGAATTGTCGCTTGTTACATTTGTTTTGAGAAAAATGGCCAAAATGAGGGCTACACTCTGTGTTTTTAATAAATGCACCGACGCGATGGAGAGGAGGGAGTCGGTGAGTATTTTTTCTAATTGATTTAAAAGTACTTAGAGTAAAGTCTCTTCCTTCGTACGTCCCCAAAGACCTTACAAGCTCTAGAAATGTTACGAATACGCAAAAAAAAGTTGTTTTTTTACATGAATCGTACAAACGAGATTCAACTTGCTGCCAGTTAGCGGTTGTACTCATTAAAACTCTGTTCATCGAATCCCGTAAATTTTACCAAATCATTTATTTACACGAATAAAAATCAGGTATAGGTACCCTAATAAGTTTACCAACAATTTTGCTTTTTCTAGATAATCAATCGCGTGATTTTCACGAGATGTTTATACAACAAATTATACCCTTTTATAAAAACGATTTCATTTATTTAAAATTGGATGAGATTTTTTAAAATTTCATTACACGATTTAAATAAAACTATACGCCTCAATTATATTGTCTCTTTCTGACTCTTCTTTATTCCAATCGACGCAAAAGAATGAAAAGGAAAAAAAAAAACAATTCATCCGGAAGCAATTGACGTTAATGCGATTAAACGATCGAACGATGATAAATTCATTCGCTGTCTAATTTAAAAGTCACCGCCAACGTGGGGCGTTAAACAATATGATGTCGAAATACGCGAGGAATTACCCCCCCCCCAACCCACCGCACTGCACCGAACACATCAATCGATATGCGCCACTACACGGCCACACGTATTTGCATTTCCCAAACTACGCATGTTAATTACAAATTAACGTAGTTACATGAACTCCAGGATAATTACCGAGTACGTGTTTTAGTCGAAAATATCAGCATTAACATTATCTGCAAGCTGCAACGTGTACAAATAAAATATACATCGTGCGCTCAAAGGTTGATTTCTACTTGGCTATGATTCATTACTTCACTACTTTTTTTTTGTTTTATTGCAATAATAACGAGATTAAAAATGTTTGGCAACGGCTAAGGGCGTATGAAACATCTCTCTCTCTCTCTCTCTCTCTCTTATACCTGTATACACACACACACACACACACACATATTTATATATACATTTTATTTTCAGGCTGCGTATAATTTCACGCTCGGCAGTGCATGTGTATAATATTATGTACCGCACGTGCACGTGTGTATAGGTATAAGCACCTACTTATTAATTCGCTCCGAGAGACCTCGCGCCCTTTGTCCCCTTTACCTTACCCAAGAACAAGATCTAACGGAACGAAATCACATGTAAAGGGGGGAAAAAAAACAAACAAAAAACACGCTGACGCAGCCCAGTGATGGTGTTCACCCCACTCGACTCGACAGAAGCACGTGTAGAAGAGTGTAGGTACTGCGAGTGCAGCTCGCGAAAAGCTCACCCCACACGTGCAAGTGTGTGTACACAAAGCAGGCGATGCCATAACATTGTTCACTTTGTGACGATGCACGCAAGCCCGTTCAACTGCATACCCACACACAACTGACTCTGCTGAGAATCGTGCTGGGAATTTCCGATCGTCGTTCAAGCGTATACGTATCCTGCGGAGCTTGAGAGACCTCAGACAGAGAAATGTATAGGTATGCATCGACAAGTTGCTAAGATCGTGCTTTTGCGTGCTTTCGGGGGATTGGAAGGAATCCGTGGTGCTTTATCATTTTTTTCATTGCAAAGATTTATAATTTTAATTCAAAGAAAACGAAAGCCCATCTCAGTGGAACTCGACCTTAGTCCTCGACACTTAGTCCTCGAATCCCGAATAAAATTGTATGTCGATGAAAATGTGTGAAACCAATTATTTTCATCGGGTTTATTTATTAAAATGCACTTTCCACGTAACTCGTAGCCTCAGTTTGTTTAAATGTGTAAATGATTAAATAACAAAAAAAGAAGAGAAATCCCAAAAGTATAGGGAAACGCAAGGAAATATCATTAATCGAAGTACATAGTTGATCCTCCGCGGTCCCTGTGCTACTTTTAAATACCGAAGCCTCCGAGACCGCAAGCTGATTCGAGCTTCCAACACACTGTGCAAAGTAGAATGAGAGCAGGTGAAAGGACAAGTGCTTCCTCTCTCTCTATCTCTCACGTACGCGTTGAGCGTTGCATATTTTACGCGCTACGGTAAAACGAGTAAAACGCATTAACTTATTCAATGGAGGTTTCACTTGAATCTTCCGTTATTTGGTAAAAATATCGCCCAATCAACACATTGGTGAGGCCTCTCGCACCCTTTGATAACGACATACTACTCAGCACAAAAGGACTTGCCCAAAGCCGAGCAGTTCTCCCTTTACGATTTATTAAACTCAAAGCGTCGCGTTAACGATTGGAATATGTATACATCGCGTACTTGTTCTGAATTAATTTACGGTATATAAAGATACTTGTTACATGAATACACGATTTTACAACTCACCAGCGGTGCACAGCCGCGGATCTTCGTCGTAGCCTTCGCGACAGTCTGGCGCTCCGTCGCACAGGTACTGTATCGATATGCACGTGTTGTCTTCCGGGCATTTGAACGGCTTGTACGGATGGCAAGATTCTCCGCCTGTAACAAACACAAAATACTCATCATCGTTATCTTCATCGTTGTTGGTAACTCTATTGGAAAGTTTGTCATTATTTGGGTGTACAATAAAGTTGGCGAAGCTTGAAATGTCTACAATATTCATTGTATCATCCACGCAGGAAAATATAAAATGCACGAGCTTCTGAAGAAGTTTACATTTGCTCGATTGCAGGAAAGATCTTATGAGTTTTGTTTGAGTGAATTTCCATCAATGGAATTTAGAC
Organism: Copidosoma floridanum; assembly: GCF_036245765.1. NCBI lineage: Eukaryota > Metazoa > Arthropoda > Insecta > Hymenoptera > Encyrtidae > Copidosoma > Copidosoma floridanum. The sequence goes on along the minus strand of NW_028321898.1, from coordinate 26,996,156 downwards.
CGATAAAAATGTCATCGCATACTTTTCCATCGAGCACATCATGTCGAATCATCACGTTTTAGATCTCTTTACATTCTTCAAACTGGCGCGTTCCGTTTCGTTAAAATTCGCAAGACGTCCGCGTCCCAAGTACGAACGCGAAATAATATGCTCCGTGGTATAAGAGCAAACACGAAAATTTTAATATTTGCTACCCGAGCAATTTCTATTCATGCGTGCTCTCGAAAAGAAAAACGCGGCATGTGGGCGCAATAACTTTTCAGACAAGGGTTTCCCTCCAACCCCCTCCTTCCTACCACCCACGCGTATGCATCTCATAAAATATTCATCGGATGTAGATTTTTTTTCTGCCCGCCACTGTCGACTGGGAGACGAAAAAAAAAAAAAAAGAAAGAAAATCATGACTCGCCAGGTTGGCTCCAACTTCCACGACTTTTCGCGCCTGTCGCGCCAAGGATGTAGCATACAAAGGGCACGTGAAGTCGCAGCTTGCCAAGTTGTAATCACAGCAAAGGTATGAAAGTACAGTCAAGTGCAACACTGTGGGTGTCCACCAGGGAGCCTCCATTTACAATTTATATTCACCTGCCGCACAAAAGAGGATTTTTCAATTCGACCGCCCGCTGAATATTATGCGTTTTCTAAAAAAAAAACCAACTGATACACTTTGTGTGAAGGTTTTTCATTTATTATTCCTTTGCTGCAGGAGGTGAACGAATAAAAGCGCGTGTACCCTGTTTTTTTGTAAAAAATAACTTCATACGTGCTAGGGATCGTATACAGCAGATACAACGCGCGCGCGGGGGATGCTCTATTTCGGAAGCGATTGGTATAGTCCGGAAGTTGGTTTTATCCACTTTGCTCGTGCTTTACATCTGTAATTTATACACTCGATACTAATGGTGTAAATAACGCAGCGGGAGGGTGACAAGAGAAAACGTAATGAAAATCCGAGGCCGGAATCTCTCGACTGCCGCTGCAAGTAGTAATACTCGTTTATGGTCAGACAGGGCGTATGTATACACGTTTGGCTCGGCCTTTAAAACTTTCACGAGGCTTTTTCGGTGGTGCTATAGGGTCTCTTATTCTTTATAACTCCTTACCTTTATTACGAGTGAAATTCATTGATTTTTCTTTTTTATTTTACTCAATCGACAATCACGAATTACTTTAGCGACTCAGTCGACCAAAATACAACCGAAAGCTTCAAGACGTACCCAAGTCCGATAAAAGCAAGTAATTTCACGGCTCTGGCCTTGTATTTCCATTAGCATGAACTGCGACGATGTTTTTTTTCCTCGCAACTACAGGGTAAAGTAGGCAACCCTGCGTGATTCTCCAGCGGAATTTCAGATTACTCTTGAGGACACGCATGTAGATAGACGAGCTCGCACTGTACCCCGAGAAGGAATAGAATCGTGCGGGTCGGCTCTCTCGCCGCTTTGGTTATTAAATCACCGTGCCAGCCAACTTCCGCTGCTGCGACGCGTACCTGTACACGAGCTTACGTGTGTATGTTCAGGTGTGGGTGTGTACACCGAGCAATCCCCGCCGAGGGAGATGATTGCGAATCTAAAATGTAACTGGTTGCGCTGCCGTACACCTCCAGCAGTGGATATTATTTACCGTAGGCACTGAGCTGAAACTCTGCAAACACGGAACGTTTGATTAAAACGGGCCCGTTCCCGTGTATCGTACGTGTTTTGTTTTTGCCGCGGGTGTTAGTGTTTTAATGATAACTCGGTATTCGAGAATTGGTTGTTGTGCGCGCGGCCGCGTCGGATACGCAGTTCAATTACACGGGGAATCGCAAAATGGAATAATATACTATATATATATTAAACATAAAATGAACCGTGATTATGTTACTTTGGGTTTATGTTAAAAACCTTTTTTTTTTTTCTTTTCCTTTCATTTTATTAGTCCCGTGTCCTCCATCTCTCTCGAGAAAGCGAAAGAAAGCTACGATAACGCGTACGATATATCCCTTCAGGGGGTGACTATCAAAGGCTCTCGCATTTTTGTAAACTGTTGGCTAGATCGGGGTGAAAAGTCTAAACGGCATTTCCTACCCTACCGCCGCGAGTTCCCGTACAAAGAGATACGCGGGGCACACGGCGAGTTGCATACAAACGCGCTCCCTGTGCAACGCCACAGGTAGAGAGATAACGATTCGCCCCTTCCTCAACCCCCCCTTCATGTGGCTACAGTCGCGTGCTCGAGGGCGACAATAGAGTGTCGCAAATCCCGGTAGATTCCATCTCCGTGTACACCCGCGCCTTTTGCGCCGGGCAGGATAGGACACACTGTTCCACAACCACTGTTTTTTCGGCTCACGCGACCCCATGCACGCCCCCGGCGAGCTCATGGTTTTCTATTCCTCGGTACTTTCTGCTCGCTACGATCGGTAGATTACGCCGCTTTTTCGAGATCAAACGAAAATAATACCCTTTTTTTTTCTTTCTTTTATTCGCAGCATCACGGCTTATTGCCACTCTACCAGTCGCATGCACCATGTGGTGCTCTGGGCGCGTATTTTCCGAATCCTCTAACGTTATTTTCTTTATTCGGCCCCGTGGGTGCGGAGCAGCAATGGCTATTCTCCTTGGAATCGGGAAAAAAGGTAAGCGCGCCGTTACGGCTTACTCTCCTGCCACACTTGGAAAATTTTTCTCCAGTAGACTCGAAGCTCTGGTTGGAGAAAAAAAGACTTTGTTATAAAGCCAATTTTCCTTAAAACTCACACAAACATCATACACCTAGAGAGGCTTTTTACAGTGGCACGCGCAACATAAAAAAAAAAAAAAAAAATTCAATCAAAACTTGGAGAAGCCATTACCACGCAGATAAGTAAGAAAAATGGATACTCGAGCCAAATGACGGATTTCAATGAAAACCGTGGCCCATCCTTCTCCCAACGCAACTAAAAGGCAAAGAAACTCGCGGGGACAAACAAAAAAATTTCCGACGCGTGCTCGCGTGGTCGGGGCAAAGGACAAAAATAAACGAGCGAGCGGAGAAGGAGAAATGAAGAACAGTGGCCAAGAAGGGAGGGAAAAAGGACACCTCTGTGGGCCGGTCTTTTTAATCACACGCAAGGTCGTCGCTTTCCACGGTACCGAGAAAAAGCAGTCCCTCGTGCATGGGCGTATACGAGCGTGGAAGGACGTGGATAATTAAAAAAAAACAAAGGATATTAGCCGTGCAAGTGTGCCGCGCTCCTCACAGAGTCTAAAGCTCCTCTCTTCGTTTCTGGTGTGTATGTATGTACATATACATATGGGAGGTGGCGGTAAGACAAATTACGGAGCTCTCGGCAATTATCATTGTGCCGTGTTGAGTACCGAGTGCAGCAACCCGAGAAAACAGAGAAGCTTCTTCCTCTCTATTCTTATCCAGCCCAAGGCTAGGATTACGCGGAACGAGCTTTTCATTTGACGTAAATAAATAACGCCAAGGATTTCAGTAATAGCTCTTCCCTCATCTCGCCCCTGTACTTCCGGTGTAATTAATTATTTATTTGGATTGTCTTGATGTTGCTTGATTTTTCTCGCGGATAATGAGATTTTCGAGCTGGTTGTAAGTATACTATTGCGTTTCATTTTTTTTTTCTCATCGTTTTTCGCTGATGCTGTGCTTTTTTTTCAAAGAGTTTTCCATTGTGTAGGGGAGAAATAATCCATGGGTCGTTATTAAGAAGTTGAAGGGGCGAAAATTTATAACGACTCCACTCCACGTGGCCGTATTTTTTTTCCCCCCTCGTCGGAGGAAGATTTTGTTTTCGAGCTGTTTTTGCGCGGAGGTAATAAATTTATTACGGCTCGTATTGGTATTCGCGTACTGTTCTCTGTTTTTCTGTAATTTAAAATTTGTGGGTTGTTTTTGCAACTCTTTTTTCAATCACTCAAGTGAAAAGTAACAATAAAAATGCTACATTGTACCACGGTGTGCAGTGTATTGATTTTATTTACGCAGAGACCTTTCCAGACGGGGGTATTGAAGAAAAAAGGAAAAATTGTTCATAACGTGTCCTGATGTGAGACAAAAACCCCTTTGTGACAAGCTTGTTCGTGAAAAATTCGAAATCTGTCACTTGATACCCAATCGGTGGAGTAACATTTCAGCCGTACCTGTTACGAGGCTTGGGATCGAAATTTTTCAAGTTCAACAAAGTTTTCCGGCAGACACATTGTTCCACGCTAACTTTTCAAATTTGCCCTCCTTGTGCACGCGTTTCGGAATTTATGACAAAACTTGCTGCCGGAACTCGTTGCACGAGTAAAATAATGGTGCAAACGAATACGCCCCGATGGCGAGTCGCCGAATAACGTAAATCTCGAACCTTTTTTCAACTTTTTTTTTTTTTTTTTTTCTTATTACGATTAAGCTAATAATTTTTATTTCACGACTTAAACCTCGAAACAATCAGGATAACAGAGTGACATCGGAACTTGTGACAGCAAGAGCATATATACGATGGACGAGTCGCACACTTTCCGATTTATCCTTCACTCGCGTTTTAAATTAAGTTTACGGAGCCGTCGCGTTTAACTTGTGGCAAATTCCGCGGGCAACAAAAACTCCACGGAAGATCCATACAGCCTCCGGAGACTTTGACGGCTCTCGGACTTGGCAAGCCGTTCGACTTGTACGAAACTTTGAACGTCAATAGCAGAAAGTCGGACGCTCGGTTGATTTTATCGAGTTCGGTGTGTATACCGTGTTGGGAATATTTTATTGTTTCGCGATTGACATTCAAAGTACGCGTACGGCGCCTGTAACTGGGAATACATTTACATAAATCGCTTGCCTCGCGAAATTTGTTATCCACTCCCAAAGTTGAACAAAAAAAAAAAAAAAAAGTTTCCATATTTAGTTAAAACTGCACGCGAGTGGCGTCCTTACCTCACCCTCCCTCTGGGCAATAAAACCGGGGGCTTGTTGTTTTATTTACATTTGAATACTGTATATTTCTGAGCCTGGAGAGCCGCGTAATGTTGCCCCGGCACGTGAACCGAATGTGGCGTAGCTTTCGTTTCTCCCGAATATATTTTCACCACTTTTGCCACCCTCCCGTGCCCGAAAACAACAGCAAAAAAATAAAATAAAAAGACATATTTACCTGGAATAAAAAAAGAGAGGGAAAATGGAAACGGGATTGAAAAATATCGTCCCTCGCGCCCCAATAAATCCGACCGTCGGAGTGTTCCGTTGATCCCTGCGATCTCGGCGCTCCCCCCGCCCCCGAAAGGTAAATTCGTTAAATTTCTTATACGAGTGTGCCGGCGTAACTCACCAATAAATGCTACGAGCCCGCGTTTTTTTTTTTTTTTTTTTTTTTTTTACCAAACACAGAGCACCCCCACCTGTCGATATTTCCAAGCCCCGCAAGACGTGTTATTAAAATATTAACAGTGTATTCCGGGACGGGGAAAAAAATGCACTGTCGCACAAACTCCTTCACGGAACACGTTGTCATGTTACCGGAGCTGGTGGTTTTTTTTATTTTTTTTTGTAATTATTATTTTGCCTGGAGAGCGTTTCCCTGCCTCCGCGCTCGTGTCACGTAATTGACGTCCAGTCCCCGAGCCCAAGCGGGCAAGTACACACATCGCGCGCTGACACGCGACGGGGCAAGGTGCACTCGGTTATTAAAAGCCCATCAAGCTTTTGCACACAATCTCACACATGCTCGAGTATCGATTAGTATAATGGCCACGTAAACATCATTTTTAATAAAGAAAAAAAAAAAAAAATAGAATCTCGAGCCTCGATTGAGGTATAATTCATCAAAACTCGCGCAACAACATTTATTTTTATAAGCCGTACGAAAAAAAAAAAACAAGGGGGAAGCAACGCGACATTCATCACATGTTGCAGGGCTGCTCGTTACTTATACAGGTGTGCCAAGTACGAAAAATCATTTAGCCGAGCGGCGTCGAGCCTCGTATTTCATTCGCTCGGGAGCAAAAATTTACGAGCGCGGGTCAGCAGTAGCTAAACAAAAAACAACAACAACAACAACAACAACAACCCCAAGAACTCGAGAGTAGCTACTACTGCAGGTATTTTTTTTCCCCTCCCCCTCCCCCTGTACGTCGCAGCTCCGTATACGCGCACTAGGTAATTATTCTACTTTGCACAAGTGCACGGCTCTCCTTGCTCCTCGAGTCCCGTGCGAGCCGGCTTGTGTAATTACGAGGCTATTAGAGGGAGGAAAGTCGATTGGCCCGGCTGTGTGATGATATTGTACGCGAAAGGCTGGACTTGTTCTGACGTTTTAATTAAACCACAGCTCGTCGACATAGGCTCTCAATTCGCGTGCGCTTACTGTATGTAACAAGGTCTACTTGCGTTATTCGTTCCTTCAAGATGTTTTTTTTTTCTCATTCAATATAAACAACAACAATAGCAACTCAACTTTGTACATTGAGTCGTACTCATTGTATACAGAGAGGTTTGATATGTTTGGTGAGAAGATCTGGTGAGTTTTGCTGTCTGTGGAGTATATGTATACCTACTTGGGTGATGTCTTTGCCAACGTAACGGGCTCACAAAGTTCAACCCATGACGACGTGCTCTCCGACACTCCATAGGGAGGGGGGATATATCGTTAGGTCGAAGTTGTATATATACTGTTTGTGAAACTCGGGAACAACGAGCTTTGTGTGCAAAAGTGGTGGCGAGTCGAGCACAAAATGGAGAAACAATACATGTACGAGTATTTTTATCAACTGTTGATCCTCGAGTATAACAGCAAGGGGTTTTAGATCAATCGAGTGTTCTCTATAAAAATGGCATTGAGGCATGTACAAATGGCCAAGCTTGACTTTTGGTTGACGAAGGCGGTTTCGCGTATCGCTGGTGTTGCAAACCGTCATTGCAATTTCTGCCATGAAAATTGGCGCGAAACACCACAACTAGGCACAAAAGTTACAATTGGCTCTAAAAAGGAGATCAGAGGGGCGCTCGCCAATACGTATATTCACTGCCTCTCCATTTCCCGCGAGTCTGGCTCGCTCATAAAATTTGAGCGCTCCATGAGTGCAGACAATGGCCGTGCGCTCGATTTCATTTAACCGTCATTTTTCTACACGAATAGCACGTGTTTGAGCGTGTATACTATCTCATATTCCCCGGTGGTTTTGTGGGCCAAAGTATTTGTTAAAGATACATAGGTGCACGGACGCGTGTGCGCGCACAGCCAAATCTCCACAGTTGTGATGCATCGAGGAAATTTTTCGCGAGCTCCGGGAAATTGATTGCTCCTCTTTTTTTCTCCACCCCCCCCCCACCCCTCCCTGCCTAGCTTTGTTTTTCCCGATCTGTCTTCTCGTTGCTTCGCTCGACCGACTCGCGCTGATTAATGGCCGGCTCTGGTATCTCTTTTGTAGGATACGTATTACGGACGACACGTGCATGGTGGCTTATCAGGTGGGCGTTGGGATTTTAAGGCGGTAGAGTGGCTACGAAGCTCGCGATTTTTTTTGTTCATTCGATAAATAGATTTTCTTTCGCCTCCAAATGGCTACTTTGGATGTACTTCCTGCAGGATTGCATGCAAATGTACCGTAGGCGACAAGCACTCAAACATACTCTTGCCTCAGTGAAAAACTTTGTGTGGTTTGAGCGAGGAATAAAAAATTTACGATCACCGGAATGTTTTTAACACGCAAAATTTTATTTTATTTTATTTTATCAAACAGTTAACACGCAGTCCAACCAAAGGGAATACGTGCCAATAACGTCCGCCGAAAAAAAATGAGGAAAAGCAAAGGCGATCGGGACCAACGGAGCCCTCACGATATTGTACACGCGCGGGAGGTAATGGCCCATCATCGGCTAGCACAGGGGGTACACACCCTCGCCAGATTAAACGAAAATTGCCACACTCGTGTACACACGGGTCTCCGACCTCGATGCGCAGGAGGCTATCGAAAGATTTCATAATTCCCCCAGAAGAGAGACACGAGATTTTCCCGTTTTCTCCTCCAATGAGCGTCCGCGCGATGTACACGGGTGAGCTACAATATACGTATCTATGTTCGGATCGATGTTTATGTTATTTTTTTTTTTCCTCGCATCTGCACGCTTGGGAGCAATTTTTAATGGAACGCGTGGAGACGGCCGCCGAGGATTTGACCTCTTTACGTCCGCGTGTCTGCTCTAGGAGTTCACTCGCGGCGAGACGCTACCGTTGTGGATCCATTGACCTCTTGGCTACCCTCCACGGATGATCATCAAACAACCCCATTAACTCGTAAAAATCACAGACTTTTTTCCGTCCTTTTTTATATCTACGTTATGATTATCAAAGACGTTGAACACGTGATGAATTCACCTTCGTGATTGTTTCTCTCTTTATTGATTTTCACTGTGCTCAGCTCGTGTGACCATACGCTACGAATATCATGTTTATTTCTGTACACGAGCTGGTATATAAATTTAATTAAATCAATGGAGATTGGGATAATATCAATAATTCATCTGGTGACTGATATCCAAAAGCAGATTGTAATAAATTCAAACAATTTTTTGTTTGTTTCTTTGAATCAACCTTCCAACAAATTTCCTCCCTTTCGTTGGTCATACAGCCGAGCTTGAAAACAAACAAACAAACTACTCTTTCATTATTTTGTGAAACCCTTGCACTTTTCGACGTTGCTTTTCTGCCCTTAAATCCTCCCCTATTTGGGCAGCGTATGTAAAGCACGTGCACCAGAAAAGGCCGTAATCACAAAATTAGAGCCTCCGAGCCGAGGAGAGAATATATGCACCTCCGACACGCACGTCCAAACTTTTCCAAGGAAATTTCCAGCGATTAACGTCTCCCCTACTTTTCACTTTCACACCTATACGTACCTCAAAAGTACACGCCAACTTTACCAAGAATAACAACAATAACCACGACCGCTCGAATACGTATAATAACAGTTCGTTTGAGCGGTAACACGCGATTGTTGTGAGTAAACACGTTGATGCATAAGAATTATCATCCAAGGACGCAAGTAGAAGTTATCATTAGTGCAATCGATGCAACTTTTGAAGTGTAATTTGACTACATTTGAGGAAAAAGAGGGAACTCTAGTCACGTTTCAGAGTTACATTTCCCCCTCTCTCTTTTCGCATCTAGTGGCATTTCTAGAAAGTGGTACGGTGTGGGGGGATGATAGTAGCCTAGGTGATGTCTACGACGTCGGAAGAGCCAACTTGCCGAGCTTTTGATCGCTTCGGTCATGACGAGTGACCAGAGGCCACGTACATTTGCTTCTCTTTCATTCGTTTCCTGGAGATAAATTAATTCTCGGGGTTCGCTACGTGAATGGGACAGGGTAAACTTTTAGAAATAATTTTTTTCCCCTCCAAAGATTCAATTGAATTTCCGGAGAACGACTTCGGAGTGTTTTTCTCCAAAATGGACGCTTATCGTTATTCGTTTCGCGCTCGTACACCTGAGAGAAATCGAGTTACACACAGTCCCTCTCCAACAAGTTGATCTGGCCGCGTAGTTTGGCAAAAGCGAGCTGCAAATATTTTTCATTTCGCGCATTAAAACAGTATTTCTATGGCGCGCAAACGAGAAAAAAGTTTTTCAATTCCACTTGGAAACGGCTGCTCCTGCGCTATACAGTTCTTACAGCAGCATCTTGTACTTTACGCGGAGCTGGTTTATTTTCCTCCACTTTTCGTCTTTGAGATTCGTATAACAAGAGCGAGTAGTCAAATTTTCCAATACTTACGAAAGATTGATTGAAAAAAAGCAAGATATAGAAAAATGATTAAGAGATCCGGAACGGCCCGGTAACGAAATTAAGTGTGAAAAGTCCATTTCCGTGCTCTCTTAGCACAGTTTCGCGCTCGAAAACTTTCAAAGCGCACTGTGGCACTGAGCCAGCGACATTAAACGTCAAAGGAGAGTCAAGTATCGGGTGGCCCACAAAAACGCTTGGGTGAGTTATTTTAAAAGAATCTTTACTTATTTTTCGTCCTTGGATGGATTAAAGGGTATAGGAAGGAAAGGCGGGATTATGCACGATAATACAAAGGGAACCAGACCGGCATGCTTACAAATTCTTCTATCAGAATACATCGCTTGGAGTGCCTCCTTTTAATTTTTTCCCGTGGTTTTTTATTCGATTCAACTCAAAGAATCTATAATTTGATGTGGGTCATCGAAAATGTAGAGCTAAGGTGAGCTTTTGGAAATTTTCGCGTAGTTCTTAAAAGATGAAATTAAAGGGTAACAATTTTTTAGTTCGCTCTTAAACTTGATAATACTTTTATATACGAAATAAAAATAGTTTGATACTGTACACGAAAAGTAGTGAAAGAGAGGACATTTTTCTAAATTTTTATCTTACATTCTTTTGATGTCTCTGAAATAATGCCTTTAGCTCAGTTATCCGTGACGTTGGCAACCGTGACGGATTAAAATTAAACGCCATGATGTATATTAGACCTTACTGTACAATGATGTTCCTAAAATTTCAATGGTGACTTTTTTCATGCAAAAAACAGCTCGTTGTACGTGACAGTCAAAGGCATTCAAATTTCGCTCTAAACTAAACCCAGCTTTCAATCAACTACTCGCTTAATGACTTTTCCGCACTTTGAAAACACAAAGGGTGAAATTTCAATTACCCTTCGTACTGGAAAAGCCCTCAGAACTAACACTAATTACCCTTTCGAGTGACGTTTGTGAATCTACAAAGCCCCCTTCTTCCAAAAATAAAGGAAATATCGAAAAGCAATCTCTCATTAAACTAAAAGCCAAAGCTCACCGCATATAATCATCTCTAATCCCGATAACACAAAGAACAACTTGCCATTAAAAATCCGCCAACAACAAAAGTCGAACCCTAACTCTCGGAAATTCTTACTGAAACATTAATTAAAGCCGACAGAGCCCCTAGGCCAGCCCCGGCAATCGATGCGGGCGGAAAGCCTGCGACCTCTTCTCCAGCTCTTGGCGAATAAATTCCCCGTGTGCCCCTTTGTTATCCTTTCCACCGGCGGGGTAATGAAAGAACAACGTAAACTCCTCCCTCTCCCTTGGGAAGGGCACACCTGCCCTCTCCCCCGTGGATTAACAGCCAACAGCACCGTAAAAAGCGCCCGTCCGACCAAACGCTGACTCGTACTACTACCCTTGCATATCACGGCCCGTCCCAACAGTCGATCATTCTCGAGGCGCTCGGGGCTTTCATTGTCCGTCTGGAGGATCGGTGCCCTGGATTTTGCATCCTCCTCTGCTGAGGTCGAGCGTTGATTGATCGTTCGATCGAGAAGCCGCGGCTGAAGTTAAAAGCTTTCGGACGCGATGGAGTCCGGGGACGCAGGCGTCTTAGCTCAAACTTGCAAATTGGATTGAGGGATAGTATATGCTGTTTGTGAAGTTTTGTTGTCTTGTGGATGCTTCGTGGGTTTTCGGATCGGTTTCGGTGTAATTGTTAACTCTTTCGATCGCGTCTCTGATAATAAAGTTAGCCATGTGCGGTGACACGGGTTTTTTGAAGAAAAGAGATAATAATTTCTAGGTGCTGCAGATTTTTGACAACGTATGAAAAAAAAAAAAAAAAAAAATAGAGAGAGGGAGAGAGAGAAGAGACAACCAATTTAGTGACGAAGCTACTTTTCATTTTAACGTGGAAGTAACGAATTACGTCTATTTGCGTACATGAAAGGTTGAAGCTCAAACCGTCGGTGAAAAATTTATGTTTTCGCATATCTTAAAAGCTTTTTTCCCCTTGGGGGAACTTGTTCATCCTCTTTCTCGAATCTGATTACTTTCTCCCCTCGATTTTATTAAAAGTAAGTAAAATAAGTTTCCTCTTTCCCTCCCGCAGAAATAAGTAATCCAACTATCCGTGACTTATAATTAAAACATTGCGGTTAAAGAAGAGTACAAGAAATCATCATACATCAAGTAAACCCGTCCATCATTTGAATATGAATTTGATTGAAACACCTTCTTTCTTGACGCATGAAAAAATATACCTGTACCTATATAACGAGGACAGAAACACAACACGCAACGAAAACTCCGTGACACACGTCAAGACGAACGTATCTCTCTTTTTCTTTTGCGCTCACGCATATATCCCAATGTACATACAATGTAGAGTAAGCAAACACGTGAGGGAAGAAAAAAAATTCTCGTGTGCTCGAAATTCCGAAAACAATCACATTAGTCCCCGCCTCTGTACTTTCCGCCAAAGATTATCGCCGACACGCATATGAAGGCATCCAACCAATCTCTTTCTCTGCACGCAAACCATCACGTATATATATACATATGCAATGAAAAAAAAAAAAAATCTACCTAATAGCCAAAGTGCGAAATAAGGAAAAGTAAATGTAAAAGTTTGGGGGAGCGTAAATAGGGTGACGCGCACGTAAGAGTGCAGTTTGATTCAATTTTCGATAAGTTCCGAAAAGATGAAAGACCCTCGCGTCAGTTTTTTCCTGTCCCATATTCTCTCGCCCGTCGTCCTGTCTGTTTCAGCTTTCGGGGTATTATGTACTTTCTGAAAGTTGGTTGGTTACACCCGTTGTGTCTCCCATTTTGGAAAATAAAAGCGTGTACTTTCTCTGAAACTTTTTCTATCCACACCCTCACATCCACGGCGAAGAAACGTGTTGAACAAATATTTGAGAAAAAATAGTATGATATCCGCTAGAAAGAAATGACAATTATATGCGTTGACTCGTACACCCTGCGTTATTTTATCTCATTTTTAATACAAGCGAACTAACATACCTTTCCTAATTGAAAAATATATGTATCATCAATATCAAAAGTGGACGCGCAAAATTTTTTCTCACGAGTCTGTAGGTTTTAAGTTGATGCGCGTGTATCTGAAATGTAACTCTCGTGTTTTGCTTGGATCCTCATTTCAGTACATCTCAGTCGGCCAGCGTTGAAAAGTTTCAATGCAAGTAGAGCATACACACACACCCCCTGTCGTGAGCGATACAGAATGAAAAAAAAAAAAAAAAAAAAAAAAAAAAAAAAAAAAAAAAAAAAAAAGCTGTAGGCCTAATTCAACAGCAACAGCAGCTATTACGTTACAGGCTAACGAGGCTAACGCCGACCGAGAGCTGATATTTTCATTAAAAATTAAGAGCCGGGAAAAGTGGTAAGCGAGAAGAGCCAGCGCCTGGTATAACGAGAACGCACTTCATGGGTTGCCCGGCGCGGCCGAGCTCGTGTAAATAAGGTGTAGGGGGTAAGTGCGCTCGTCTAGTCTCTCTCTTTTTTTTTTTTTTTTTTCCTTTTTTTTGGTCCTTTTTTCCGGCACGGCTTATAAAAAATGCATGCGCAGAGAAAGAAACAGATACCCGAGCGGGCGAGCATTTGTTCGGAGGGAAAAATCTCGACACGTGTTGCGGCCCCCCTTTCTCTTATTTTTTGCTCTGCCGTGCAGGTGAGAAAAGAAATGAAACAAAATGTTATATCGTGCTTATTTGTGAAAGGTGCTCGAGGCAAATTGTTATTGCCGGGACGCAACTTCTTATCCCGTGTGAATGATATAAGTAGCGATAATTTCTCGATAATATTTCCAATTGAGGTTAAAAATGTAAAGTCGATCAAAGTGCGAGTGAATTTTTGACGCGAGCGTATGAATTAATAAAAAATTATCCTCGAATCAAAGTCCATTGTATTTCGCCCAAGCGTGTATCGGAAATCTCTCCGGGCGAAGGAAAGAAAGGACACCTGTTCCCATTGACGTTGGCTCGGCGAAGAGATACTCCACCGACTGCTCTCGAGAATCGTCTTTTTTCTCTCTCTCTCTCTCTCTCCTCGATCCTTTCGGAATATTCCATTCTGAGATATATAATGTACGTACTGCCGAGTGCCTCTTTTCTTTGGTGAGAATAAATTGTTCCACGCAAAACCCGGAAGCTCCCTTAGTCTTTTTCCGGGGTACGAGCAACTCGACGATGCTGTATATGTATAATGGCCAAAAATAGGAAAAAAGACGATTTGGATCAAGCAACCCTCAATTCGTTAGACATATGGTATTTTGTTGGGTTTTGTAAATGGCATATCAATATTTTCGTACACCCGCTCTTTGGATCGTGAAAATGATAACTGCCATTCAAAAAGCCATTACGAGCGACATCGCATCGAAATGGCACGTAAGGGATGACATGCGTACGGTACACCTGGAGCAGGAGCCGCTTCTAATTTCACGCCCCCGCGTCCTTATTTTTTATACATATACACAGAATATATAACGCACCGATACCCTTGGATATATCCACTAGATGTACCCCCTCCATAATTGACATTTTTGCAGCGAAACTCCGATGTAGCGTTGGAGTGGAATAATTGATCATTCGCCGGGATACTTTATCTATGAATTTTGCTACTCCAATAAAAGAACGGAGGAACGCTGTAATGGAGTTTCGTCTTTATTTTAATTAGAAAAAAGAAGGGACAAAAGTAGCGTGAGTTAATTGTCTGATCAACTGTACTGTGAGTCCATTGCACAAGTACAATACGACTTTGACCGGTCCAAATGTCCTTCCAACCGCGCAGAGTGAACGCGAGTGAAAGCGCCCTCGTTGCATGTAACTATTAATTATTTACCGCGTTTACCCGAGAGAATTCCCACGCACGGTCTCATTGTGCGTACAACCACACGGGCGCGGAGGAAAGAAAAGAGCAGCGGCGTAAAATTGTTTCCTTGGCCGAAGGTGGAGGAATTAATTTGTCCGGCTGACGCGTACGTGTTACACAGTGACACTGGCCATCACGGCGCGTACGTGATTAATTTTCTCCCCCGAAATTGGATTGCCTCGGTGTATAGGTATACTACCGACGAGACTAATGAAAAATCGGCTGAAATCAGCGTCGCTATGTTTTATGGGAGCAAACTTGTTAGTGTCGTTGCATCGACTTACGTCGTGGTGATGATGAGCGACGATAACGAGTCCCAAAGATAATTGAGCGGAGTAACGACGCGTCTAGCGATAGCAAGTTAAAATTAAAACGACAAATGAGCCATCCGACGTGTTGATCGATACATCCCCTTGATCCCCCAAAAATTACACCGAATGTCATGTTTCACGTCACCAGCTATGTGTGTGGTTACAAGCATTCGCCGCCGTCTAGGTCGTAAACTCGCGTTCCCACAGGGATCCAATGCCGCGTGACCGATAGCAATCTGCAAGAGCGGCCTAGGTATCTACCCTCGATCAACCACCTCTTTTTTTCGCGTACGTAAGATGTGTGTGTGTGTTTCGGATATCATGAATTTTACGGCACCCACTCGTTTGTTCCCTGGAAATTCGATCGTTACTATATAATATATGTGTGTGTGTACGGCACACACGTGGCTTCTTTTCTTTTCTGTCCACTGTCGGGGCAAGAGTAATTTTGAGAAGAAAGGCTGCATCCGTGGGAAAAAAAAGGGGAGGGGCACTTTCTTTCTCTTCTCGGGTAATTGGGTTTTTTGATGGAATTTTCTAGTTCTGTGCGTCTCGCCGGGTAATGGAATGGGCAGTGGGAAACGGAGGCTAAGGAGTAAAGGGGTGATCAATTGAAATATGTTGGGACGCGTGTCTCGATACCATACCTGGACATTTGGCTGTCTGGAAGTTTTTGGTCGGGATCCGCACGATTTTTTTTACTTTTTCTCTCTCGTTGGAGTTATCTATCAGAGTAAAAGGCAAAATAAATTGTACGCTCTTTTTCTTTGCTCGAAACTAAAAATACAATTTTTCACGTATAGGTATACGTTGGCAATTTCTTAAAAATCACTGTCGCCCCGTGTCGTGATAAGCGGGAAGAAGTATTTCATTCCTCCCACGCGGTCTTCTATATTAAAAATAATATATAACGGCACAGACGCGATAAATCTCTTTCTTCCTCGTAACCCGCTCGTACACGCTGTACACCGAGGTAAGGTGCCTCCGAGTATCCAATAAAAAAAAACATGACATCACCGGCCTTTTGTTTTTTTCTTCTCCTCACACATCTGAAAATAGCCGATAAACAATCACTGCCACAGAGGGAAAAGGAAATTGTGCCTCGCAGTACCCGGAGCGTCGGTCACGAATGGCCATTTCATTTCATTAGAGAGAAAGCACCGAATATGCCTACGCGCCCTCGTTGCTCTCAGATGGATTGGCCTACTTCCTCTCTCGGTAAGCTTTTTTTCCCTCCCCCTCCCCCCTGGAATCGATGACGAAACAAGCGAACACACGCGCATCCACGAATCGATGCTCGGGAATATCCCACCTTCGTCGACCGGTTGATGGAAAAAACACGTGGGCTACCGTCAAAGAGATGTTTGCTCTGTCCCTGATTGCACTTTTTTCTCGCGCGCGTGCGTAATTGAAGGTCAGCCCGGCCTGAAACAAAATCCCACGGGGAATGGTTGAGGAAAGAAACGTGACGAGGCTTCACAGCTTCTCTGGCCTTTTTTCCCCCATTATAATTAACGAAACGAGAAACAAAGCCATTTCAATCAAATAAAAATCCTCCATGCTCGCGGGGAAAATTGCAAAAATTCCGAGCTAATGGCGAAAAAAAAAATGTCAATCCCACGGGTTGCGAGAGTACGCGTAACGAGATGAAACGCGCGATGCGTCTGGTATGTCGCGCGATGGCCTGTACGCGTCATCCGCTGTACCCACTCTCATGTACATACTACACCTGTACATGCATGTCGATCGATGCACATTTGCATCACGACGGGAAGCAACGGCCAATTAGAGGTGTAATTAATCAACGCGACCGATAGACGTCCGAGTTTTCAAGCCAACGGAAATACCGTCACGAGTGACACTCTGAAGACTCGTGATGAATTTTTCCCTCTGCGAGAGTGTGAGTAGGAGTGGGAAATCGCACATGTATAATTGCGTCGTGTGTCAGTTGTACAAGTAAGTATATACACACGGTGAGGGGTTGGAAGTACGAAACTTGGTGGCCCATTATCCCCTCTTGTTTATGCGAGCGTTACCTACTCTCTACACTGTGGCAACAAAATTTCTCCCCGTCCTCCCTCTGCTCCCTCCAACATGTAAATGTACTCGGTGCAACACGTATGCCGTGTGCCTACCCCCAGCATCTGTGCCCTCCTGAAAAAGATAAGCCGCCAAGACTGTGTGTTCTAGCTTTGGCGCGAGTGACGGTACCAACTTGCGTGTGCTCGAGGTGTATAACACGCAAAGCGAGCCCGGCTTCTTCCACCCCCCTTCCTTCGTTTTTCTCGCCGCTATCAAACTTTCTTAACAAGAATCCCCCAGCCCCTCCTCGTCTTGTCATTGCGGGGGATCGTGAAAATCTCCTAGCGCGTAAATCTCGCGCCGACGCCGCTGAATACTCCCCGTTAGTCCTCTCGTGACTTTTTTTTTTTTTTTTTTTTTTTTTTTTTTTTCCTAGCCGATTTGCATAAACAGCGTGTGCCCCTGGATTATAATGCTCGCTGCTCCCGGGACAAGAAGCCGGTCTTTTACCGTTGCCCGCTTTTATTTCTAAATTTACTTTTTTTTTTTTTTTCTTTTTTCTTTTCCTTTGCACGCCAACGTCAATTAAACACAGCACGCGACGAGATGCCGTTGCGTGGACGTGTCCTACTATTTTTTAATTACGCGTCGCTCCTTATTACCGATTATTTATCACCCTCTGCCGTCTCGGAAAAATTGTTTACCCTTTTTTTTTTTTTTTTTTTTTTTTTATCTCCCCCAATTATTTTGCGGAAAATCTGTGCCTGTTTCGCAACGTTGGGCAAATCTTAGTTTCGTGTGTGCGTGTACCTACTTTTGGGTAAATATTTGCATGTGCCCCAAATGTAGAGGGTTGCTATATGATCGTAACGAGACTACCCTTTGGTCGATCAATTGACAATTTCAATTACGACTGCGTCAATATTATTTCAGGTACTACGTTTTCAACGCGCAGTTTCAATTCCAAGTTTCTTTCATTTCAGCACTGAAAAATGAATATTCCTCTTTGAACCCTATACATGTATATATAAAATACATAGTCCAGCTCTGTTTCGTGACGCGCGTCTCCCTTTTAGTTTCGCATGTCAGCACAATCGTCCGATCGAAACAACGGATCGAATTCAACCGAAGCCAGTTATCCTCGAATTTCATTTTTCCGTCTCTCCACTTGGCGGCCGCGAACAAAACTCGATCCGCGCCGATCCCGAGCCTCGACGGGAAGGCGAATCATCGATAGCGGCTCACCCACATTTCGCACAGCCGCAATTTCAGGGGAAAAATAACTCAAGGCGAAACCGAGCTTCGGAGGGGCTGGACGCGCTCTTTTGCACGCAAAATCAATACACGGCAGCCGGCTGTGTGTGAAATTACCCGCACGCGTTTGATTACCGCCACCGTTGTGCCCCTTCGCGTTTAACGGACGTAACGAGCCCTCCCCTTTAACAGTTGCGACGGTACTTTCTGCCCGTCCTGTCCCCAGAAGAGAAAAAAAAAAACTCACACGTACAGGCCACGATTACGTCCCTAACGAGGTGGCCGATGCAAATTAGCCGACGCTCCAATACCTCCTTCTCCTCTTCCCGCCGGGTTGAAATTTCACAGAGATGTTTATTCGCCCTCGAGTCCACCTGCAGCCCCGTGCGTCCCTAACTTTTGCGCGATCGAGAATCAGCTGTGTGATCTCACCCTGGAAGTTCGGTACCGCGAGACTTGTGAGTCGACAAACGTCAACCCATGTTGCACACGCAGCCAAACAATCACCGACGCGCAGGAAAATTTAACGCGTGTCCCCACAATGGACGTCAATTTATTGTTTGAAAAGTTCATGGGTTATTGTTTAGCAAAGCTAATAGTGAAAAGTGTAAGGCGTGCGTGTTTGCGCATGTTGTCGACGTATACGTGCAGGCACAGAGCGATCGAACTTTATTTTAAAACGGCAAGGAGAGAAAAGTCGAGCGTGTGCAAAATCATGCGACAATTTCTTCAACGTCGCTTTTCGTTACAAATTCCCTTATTTTCTTATTTTATTTTACTTTAGAGTAACTGTGTGTGGTTCTTTTTTAATTAATTAAAATAAAAAAGTTATCCCCTTGAAGATTCACAGTGTCCAAGCAAACGCATTAATACTCCCACGCGTTTCGGTCTCCGAACCATTGCGATAAGGCTTGGTTGCAATTACTCAAAACTCGATTGTGCAAACATGATTTTTCCAGTGAAAATTTATTGGTTATTGACTTTTTGCTATTGTTGTTGGTTATTCGTAAATCGAGTAAGCATGAGCTTTTAGAATAAATGAAAAAAATATCGGTTACCGATCCATTTTTATATTCATTTTGCAGGCAGCGACATTGTTTTTCAAATACATTTTTATGTAAAAAAAAAGAAAAACACGTTGCCTCCAAGTTATTTTTACGCAAATTTTTTTTTTTTTTTTTTTTTTTTTCATCGAGACAAGAGAAAAAAAATGTTTTGCCCAGAACTTAAAGCGGCATACGGGCGAGTCAGTAAATAATTTTGAATAATTTTTCCCAAATGAATCCCAATCCCACGGTGTGTTTTTTTTTCGGATGCAGTGTAACATACACCACCACCCATAAATCGATTGAATATTTACGTTACTATCGTAAAATTCCCCTCGTTTTCATCGTTTCCGACACCCGTGGTATTTACTTCAACAAGATCTCAGATAAGACCCCAACTGGAAATCCCTTTTCTCAGCTCTCCGATCTCCACCAAAACTTCTTGGCGATCTTTTTTCCCTCTTGTTCCGATAAAAAAGCTCGAGGGTGTGAAAATGACGAACATCGGCGCCACTGCAAAGGCGTCCAGAAGTAGAACAATCGGACTTTTCTCGGTAAAAAAACTAACTGTTACCGTACCACTCGACCCTCGTACAAGTGCCCGCGAGCGAAAAAAGTTTCCGCGCCTTACGTATTTTTTCTTCCCTCCTCTGAATATTTCATGAACTGCTCGTGCGATGGAAGTCAACACCGTTTGCGTTTCAACGTCAATTTGTCCGGCGAGTGTGCAGCCGATCGCGGGTACCACCGATACGTGATTGGAGTTGAAACAAACAATCTCCAATGTCGATTTCTGAGCAAACACTGGGCTAACAGAAAAAAAAAAAAAAAAAAAAAAAAAAGAAGAAGAAAAAAAGAAAAAAGCAAAGGAGACGAAAAAAACTTACTGTTGCGCTTGACAGCTGCATGCCCGTAAAGCCTGCTCAGGTCGATCGCGAGCGCAGCCTCCGGCAGACCGCCGAGGACGGCGAGCGCGAGTCCGAGCGCGAGCACGGCTCTGCCCTTGAGCTCCGTCCTCCGGGAACCGAGCGGACCAGCTGCCAAACTCGACGATCCATGGATCCCCCGTGGATCCCTGGCGCGGCCCATTTTGTCTTGGTGATATCCCTCAATAACTACTGCAGCAGTAATCGCGCGATTATATATATATAGATATAGATATATATGTGTATGTATACACGGGCAAGGATGGATAGACGCGCGCCTGCCGCCGCGCGAGCAAGCGAGCGCGAGACTAGTTGCAGCGAGGATCGCGCGAACCGAGCTAATGTCGATCCCCGTCCTCGTCCTCGTCGGCGTCGCCGTCGTCGTCGGGAGCAGCTGCTGGCTCCTCGCCGCCGCCGCCGGCGCTACCTGCTCTGTGCATGCGCGTGCTCTCTCTCCTCGCGCTTTTCTGCAGCTCCTCTGCTGCTGCCCACCTGCCAACTACCCACGCACGCGACTCTCTGCTCCTTCTATTCTGCTGCTGCTGCTGTTTCTTCTTTTTCCACCCTGATACTACCCTCTCTCTCCTGTCCTCCTCCTACCCCCCCCCCACCCCTCAACCCCGTACAGATCGATCCCTCTCCGGTGCTGCCGCGCGCACGTATAACCTTCCCACCCCCACCCCCTCGCGCGACTCTCTCACCTGACACTGGCGCGCGGATGAGAGTCTCTCTCCTCACATGTGCCGTTACCTCCCGCCCCCATCGTTCACCTCTACCTGTGTACAAAGAGAGAGAGAGAGAGAGAGAGAGAGAGAGGAGAACAAAGGGCCGGAGGGGGTGGAAAACCGAGAGAGTACAGTTGGACGGAGGTGCGAGAGACTGTCTTGATAGCCGATGGTGCTGCAGGTGCGCCAGTTACGTGTACACGTACATGTGCACGACTTCCGCTTTTAGCCCACCGTATACGCATTCAACCCCTTTGCTACAGTTTGTGTATACGTGCGAGTGGAGGGAGAAGTTACTTTGTTCCCGTGGCCCTTGCTCTTTTCCCTCCCTCGCGTGCCACACGTATGTATACATACTCGCCGATTGCACTTTGCTGGACTCTGCAACTGGTGCTCCTATATTCCGTTATCTATGCCAATGGCACAAATCCGGGGTGCTATTTGCAAAAAAACGTGATAAGAGAGAGAGAGGGAAGTTTTTTTCTCCCCTGTTTGAGAATAAACCAGCCATGAGAGTACGAGCTTTTGTTTTTATTTCGTATTTGGATGCAAACGTGTACGTTTCATCGAACGCTCTGGGCAAGTGCCTTCGCTACCAGTAAACGTATACACGTATACCTACGTTGGTCGCGTAAGACGCGAGGCTCCCCTGGGGAATTGAGGCTGAGCTTAGACTCGAGGGTGGTTTGCCATCGTCCCCTGTTGTTGCCACTGGGAAGATGATGGGAGGAACTCTTTTAATTCAATTCGATGTCATTGCGCACTTTTTTAAGCGCTTTTGTTCAAACACCTTCGACTGTAAACAAAAGCAAATAGCGACAAGAGAGTCACTTATCTTTTGTTACGGCAGTCAAACCTGTGCTCTTTTTGGGTGGATTATCGCGTGAAATCGTATTACGGGGCGAGTCGTTTACGTAATTAAAGCCTGACATTCGCAAAGGATGAGAAAATATTCTTCCGGAGCCCATAGATTGGTTATTTTTCAAGTTTACGGGCTTGTCTGACCATACGCTGAGCATTACTACTTTGCACGCCTTACCGAGCTGGTTATTGGTTTTCTCGTCCTTCGGTCGTTTTTAAAATCTATCCGTAGCCGTTTTCCTGTGATAATCAACACAGGGAAAGCACACAGGTGCACGTGTGCGTGTGTGTTTGCGTAGACAGAGATGGGAGCCAAAGCTGCACGTTTTTGCGCGGAAACCTCGCTCGCCCAAGGGGGAGTCGATTCTCCTGCCGTTGCTCTTCTCCAGTGTTTTCATTTCCTTTTTCTACAGCGCTGCTGCTGCACCTAATGCTCTTACATGCTGTCTGAACTTAATTCTACTTTGGCATGTATTAGTACTTTGAGTACGAGGAACGACCGAGCGAACCGTGTACACATTATTGTAAATCGAAACAGGAAGGGGACATGAAAGTTTATCGATCGATTGTTTTTTTTTTTTTTTTTTTTTTTTTTTTTTTTACGCTCGTCTTTCACCCTTATTTATTTTACGTTTGTCATAGCTTATCTATAGAAAAGCCGTAGTTTGTAAGAAAATAAAAATGAATTCGAGAGATTTTTTCTTGCGTACACATACTTACCTCCGAGCTGCTCGTCCTTTAAAGCTCCGCAAATTCACGCACCACTTGACCTATTCAAAAATATGCGGAATAAGAATGAGAAGAGTCTACCTAGCTTTTTTTTTTTTTGCAGGTCTTTCCTTGAATTTCTATACTGGTGATGGTGATAGAGGACTATTTTTTTGAAAAAAAAAGAAACTTGGCAAAGTTTTTACAGGGTTCCAGACTAGATACTTACTTTGGCGAACAAGAAATGGTAAAAGGACCTCGGTAAAACCCTCGTAAAAAAACATTTTTTTCTTTCCAGTGCTTGTTATAACACATTAGGAGCCAAGTTACGATGATTTGCAATAAAATACAAAAGTACATCCCTCGTAATCCCGTTATCAATCACTTCGATCACCTCGCACGCGCACGTTGCTGTTAGCCCTCGGATCATTCCCATTACTCATCCCGGGCGCCCGATCCCACCCCCAAAGTTTCGGGTAATAAAACGCAGAGTTGGCTCGTAATTACACTTTTCATTACAATGATAAACGCGTTTAACACGAGTCACTTTCCGAATTTCAGTACCCCCCCTCCCGTGGATCGTGCAACAAGTGAGCACCTTCGTACACACGCCTATCAATCACGCGACGCTTCCGTCTTTTTGGAAGCAATCGTAGATGGGAACGAAACGGAAAAAAGGAGGAAAAATAACTCCACCAAATTGATTGTATCAGGTGTAACGAAAGAATGAAGCGAAGGCAAGACCGACTGATTTGCACAGGGAGGTGGAGAGATGGACAAAGGGTACGTTGGATACGGAGTCGGTGTAGGTGAGGAAAGGTGTGTACTCCCAGGTGTCTTTCTCCCCATTCGTCCCTCTCCGTGGAGTTAATGCTCTCCCTCTTTTATTGCTCGGATGGCAGTCGGGCTCCCTTTTTCCTCTCCCACCCGGTGTTTTGGGAATTGCTCGGGAAGTCGCCTCATCGAGTAAGAGCCGGGCAGATACACGCGAAGCGATGCTCCTGTGGGCCACTCTTTATTTCTCCGCCCGCGTCTCTTTCGCCTCCGTCTCGTTTGATGGCCTTTTTTCTAAATGTTTTATATGACTCGGCGAATACGTGGCTGCCCGGGGTTTTTGCTCTCTCTTTGCTTCCCTTCTGTTTCGCTGTTGGGTATTGCGGGGGTGAATCATTTTTTTCTGAATACTCAGGTGATAGAGTTACCATACACACATCCACCAATTATACGAAGGTAGTCCTTCATGCGCGTTGCAGCCGTTTTTTTTCTTCAATTTATCATCTAGAGCGCCTCTCCTTTCATTCTCAGACTGGTGCTTTTGAAAATAATTTCCATCGAAATAACGAATTTTTTTTCGTTGGCTGGGAATTATTTTACGAATCAAGTTACAAGCTGTTATTATATTTTTGCATGTAAGGCACATCAGACACCAGAATAGCGAGCATTTGTAAACTTAATATTTTTCTCTGATTTGACAATTTTGGCACACCCTTTTCAAATTTAACGCTGACGTCAGAGGACCGTGAGTCTCGTAAATTTACAGGCGACGATGGCACGAGACGTACATACAGGTGTGAGGTATTTTTTTTTTTTATTACTTGCCATTTCAATTGAGCAATCAATCTTTTTCCTCGTACCCCTGTCAGGATGGCCGGCTGCTCATTTTTTTCCTGGCAGTGAGCCAAAAGTTACCATGTGCTCTGTAAGTGCGGGCCATTGTGTGTTTGCTCTTGCCAAATAGCATCGAGTCAATAAAACGCTAGACTCACGTTATTATGAATCCTAAATCATACAAGAGCATCGAATAATTCATGATTGCTCAAAGTGGTAAAATAATGAATTTTTATTAGCTGAGTGGATTGAAATGTATTTCCAAGAATCACATATACCTCGTATTAAAGGATAAAAGTGTCAGTAGCGATTCAAAGCTGCGTACACGCTACTCCTCTCTATTTCCGTTCTGCACAAGTCAAGTTTATATTTCAGTTTATTTCTTCCCCTCCCCCTCCCATGCACCCTCCATATAAACTCGACTTTACATATCAAAGCTCTTTGCGAGAGTGTACGTGTGCATCCGCGATCGAAACAAATGCTTTTGGCGTATCGAGAATACGGATAGAGTAACTCTGGATTTGCCAAATAAATATTCTTTTCCAACGGAAGACAAAAATATAGAGGAAGAGCCATTATCCTAAATCTCTCGAAGGAAAAACGGCATTAGACAACGCACTTGACGAAAAACTAAGAAAAAAAAAAAAAAAAATTATCCAGACAGTTTGCTTTGATCCTCGAGGCGCATCAGAGACAAAGTAACGCGATGAAAGGACGAAGGATGCAGTGCGCCTGCAAGAAGAGCCCTAAAACCGACGACGCTTTTAAGCTCATCGATTTCCTACCTGCACTCTCGCGCACCTATTTTCGAGCCACATCCGAGCAAAGGTCGGGGCTGTTTGAAAAGGAATAATGATTTGGATTTATTTTCGAGGTGACGCTGATGATGACGATGATGATGATAATAATAATACCGTGATCTTTCATAATTTTTAACTATAATCCAACTTTTTTTTGTTCAATAACTGTGGCTTGATCTAATGAAAAGCTAAATAACATCAGCAGTTTTGCAATGTAATTGTTAACCATTAAAACTATTAGATTATTGTAAATCATATTTTGTAGTCGAGCGAATTCATTTGTCCTGTGTTTGCACCATTATCTTAAAATAATTTTAATTCGGTAAGTTGAACGAAATATTTTCATCCCTCCATCATTGCCGTGATATCCCGTTTGTGTGACATTTGAATAAATGCCACGAGGAAGAGCTACAAATGTATCCTGATACTTTAAAAGCATCGCATTCTCTCGGCAACACACTCTCAAGATGTCGGGTAGTGACAAAGTACTTGCGTTACCAGATTCAGTGGTCGGTCGTCATAATTCAGGTGTACCTCAAAGAGACCGCAGAATCAGACCCTGTCAGCCTCGATGCGTGACGCATGAGTTGTCTTGAATAACCATGACAGGCCGAAATTGGGTGTTTGCGTGTGTACACACATGTGACGCACGAAAATTCGATAAAACGTCGTAAAAGGTGATATTATTTTGTTGTATTTCATGCGTTTTCCTCGAAAATTTGAAAGATGAAAAAAGCCCCTTGTGTACACAGGAAGCGTATAAAAAAACTGTATTATAGTATTCTTTATTTTCCCACGGAGCAAACGGTTATACTTGACTTATGCATTCCACGTTACTCTATTCATGGAATCATAAATATTACATGAAAGTGCTGTAGGTTTCCGTAAATAATTCATAACTCGGAATCATTTCTAGAAGCCAGGCTTCAAATTCATAACCACGAGAAACCATCGACTCATTATATTTTCACGTTTCACAAACACCGATAAATTCACGTGCATGTACGCAACAACCCGCGATTCAAAAGATGCAAAGCGCGAAAATTATACTTTTCACGTAAAACTCGATGAAATTAGACTCGACGGTGGCGTCCGCGAGTAACTTGACGCTTCCATGGCCAAAGTTTTCCTTTCAATTAAAACGGATATCGATTAAATTTTCATGGTAATTAATGCAAAGCCCCTCTAATACCGTCAAGATTCTCGTCTCCAATAGCTCCGTACACCTCCTCCGTGGGATTTCATCAAAGCCTTACCCCACGAAGATGACGAAGCGTAAACAATTCCCCACAAATTTTCCGCCGTCAAACATCAATCTTGAAATTTGAAACCATTTTTTATTTTGATTTGATTTTTTTTTTTCAGATTTAATTGACACTTCATCCCTCGGAGAAACGTCGTAAATCACCAAAAGCAAATCAACGCTCGGCCATCGCAACAGCTTATACTCCCCCCCCCCCACACATGTGCACACACGGAGGAGAAGAGGATTCGCTTCGCGGGGATATCCATCACGCATACGCCGACACCTCGCGATGCAAGGCCTGCCCCCATAGGTGGCTGTAATAGAGACACACACCGGGTACCAAACACCGCTCGCCCACTCGATGGGATTTATGGAGGGGGCCTATGAAGCACACGGTGTACTGTTGAAGGTGTAATGGCTGGACGGGGATTTTTCTTTCATTTCAATGAGTACGGAAAACAGGAGATACCGAGGGTGTAGTGCAGGTACGTACCTTTGTGTGAATCGTGAGCGAAAGAGGGGAAAAAAGCACAATAGCCTAGCGAGGGGGCTTTGTAAATAAATCATCTAATCTTTATAGTGTGGTAATATTCATCTGTGTACGGTGATGTGTGTAGAGGAGCTTGTTATTTATAAAAAAAAAAAAAAAGAAAAAAATCACGAATAGTTCAATGCCACTAGGTATTTGCTAAAAAAAAGGCATGTCTGACCAAACGCGGACTTGATCTACTTTCTCGGCAAACTCAGTTTTACACAATTTTCGAACACAATAAGTTAATGGCGTTTGAAATAAAGAAAGATGCTGACTATGGAATAGCAATTGACGGGATTGTGGATGTGCAACTACTTTTTGTTTTATGATAAAATCAAAATTCATAAATTTTTTCGAGATGTATTCTCAACATTTCCGTCCAAATGTCCAGCCAGCTAAGCCTGAGGATGTTGCGCATCCTTTTTTTTGCCGATAACGCGTTTATGTAGCTGAAGCAACAGGCTACTGTGATTCCTTACTATTTTTTTTTTTACTGAACTACCCTTATCTACAGATATATGAAGGAAAATTACATAGTGGATTAGCTTTGATCGAGCTTTCTTGACTGGCGGGTAGGGGTTTATTTTTTGGAGGATCGTTGAAAGGATAATGTTTTGAGAGGTTGGATTAGCAAAGTTTTTCAAAAGCATAATAAAATTTGTACTTTTCAACGTATAATCTCAAAAGTGAAAAAAGTCGGACTTTTAAGGCGCTAAACCCAACACTCGCATACGTAAAACGGCGTTGGATAATTTTTTCAAAAAGCTTGATTTTCCTCGCCCACTACGCTGGAAAAAATGCGAGCTTTCGCGAAGTAAATTATTTAGCTTGAAAACCTCCCTTCTTTTTCCAACCGTGGAATTAAATTAGTCCTTCTTTGTTGTTTCCGGCGCACCTCTCTCCCGTGGACCGAACAAAGCCGTGTCCATGTTGCGCTGTAATTTGTAGTTACGTTGCTGCAGCCAGAACTTTTAAAATTAAAGAAAAAAAAATTTTTTTTTTAAAAGAGTCCACAAAAACTAACCGAA
Source organism: Copidosoma floridanum (assembly GCF_036245765.1). Taxonomy (NCBI): domain Eukaryota; kingdom Metazoa; phylum Arthropoda; class Insecta; order Hymenoptera; family Encyrtidae; genus Copidosoma; species Copidosoma floridanum. Next base: position 26,968,463 of record NW_028321898.1, on the reverse strand, counting down.
GGAACGAAATGGCAACAAGCGCATTGTCTGGCGATGCGGAAGGCAAAATCCACCGCTCCCATCCAAGGTTGTCGTATTCGAAGAAGGGGATCAGACTCCGCCTTTAAGTACACCACATGCCAGCACATCGATGTGCTATTAGATCTTTGATCGAGTCAGACGTGCAATGCAATTGTATATGTGACGGTTTGGCTTGGCTAACGAGCTTTAGATCGTGCACGTCGAGGGATTTTGATTAAATCGAACAATCACGCGAATTCGAAGGAACTGTTTGTTGCGGTGCGCATTGGAAACTTGGGTGTATTGTGTACGGACGAGGGAAGGAGCCACAAGTGGACAAAGCGAAACGAAGGTTGTTTTGGAGTACACTCGGGCGCGCGAATAAGCGTGCGCTCGAGAAAGTTTGCGACAACTAGAGCCGAGCCAGATGAAATTATTCGCGTAGGCGACTCTCAAACAAAAAACAAAAAAAAAAAAAAAATTCATGTATCATTCGATTATTGTTTTCCATCCCTCGGGAGGATCCCCCAGTCACGGCGAAAGGGCACCTGTACAGGACATGTTGATTCTTTCAACTCGAACCAAGCACGGAGGGCAACGAAGGACAAACGGTCATGAATATTCATTGGTTCCATTCTGGAGGAGCGTCCGTACGTACGGAAGATACATGTACAACACCCAACGCAATATAGCAGGAGGAGCAGGTAGGGCGGATATTATACGCGGAGCGCACGAGGATACGTCAAAGTGGGCTCGCGGCGAACCGAGACGGAAGCGTGTATTATTCACCTTGCTCCCTCCCTCCCTCTCTTGTGCTACTTAGCTGTCAAAACCTTTATATGTGTATTATCAACCCGTTAATTGCGGAGTTGGCACAAAGTTATGAGTCTCGATCGATCTCGATGCGGGCAACCGACAGACAACAAGGGATTTGCGTGTCATTTGCATCCAACTCAATTTACGCGTAATAAAAAAACATAATATTACTCCACACAGGACTATAATCCAAAAGCACACGTGCGTAAAGTCTCCAGTTGGCCCCGAAATTAATTACCCACCAATGAAATCATCCCGTTGCACATGTACCACCAACTGCACTCCATGCACGCGCGGTGTATCGCGCGTATACCCCTGTGCTTTATGCTCTTATACGAAAATTATAACGAGCTCCTCGGCTAATGGGTCTTGGGTATACGCAAGGGCGGTGTCGGATATATACGTGAAATTATACAGAGGGGATAATGCGCTGCACAAAGCCGGCACCCGAGCTGTTCCGGGGAATTGTAATTATTGTACTTGTGATGCGTGTCCTCCTTCAGATGCTTGCTTTTGCGAGAGATTATTTCTGTCGTAGTGGTAATTTTAATGACTCCGCCCTCCCAGAGCTTTTTCAAGCACCTGTACGTACATACCTCTGTGTTTGATGTCTGGCATTGTTGTTGGGCATGGGTTGCCTAACTTGGGGAAAACCGCCAGGTTGCTTTCTTTTATCACTTTTTTCGATTCTATCTCCAAAGAGGGAAAAAGTATGATATTTCAATAAAAACTAAATCCCTCCGTTGTACCCACTCCATCCATAAGTACACGTATGGTTATTGGGAAGTGTTTGACTTTTGTCACGTCTTACTCGATGCTCGATCAATTGTCCTTCGCGGCCACGCGGACTGTTAATATTATTACACTACGATTGACATCGACCGAGACGAGCTCGAGTATTGGATTCAAGTTGGCGCGTCTTGTGTGCGTCTATATAATATGTGTACTCGTGATACAATAGCCATCGCAAAACGCTTTCAGGTCTCTCGAGTCGAGAGTTCCCAAGTCTCCTTCTCCATAGCACCTCTTTCTTCCACCTACATCAGCTGTTTTACCACCTTTTTTCAGCATAAAACACCCCCGCGAGTTCTTTTGTGCAAAGTGTGTCGCGAGTAATTTATGCTATACGTTTAAATACAATGAGAAAAAAAAAAAACACCACGCAAACTCATGATGGATACATACGAGCGCACGCTATACACATTAAAACAATATTGAAAAACGAGGTGATTCATTATCCTTCCGGTCTTGGCGTCACGCGATGTACACACGTGCACCGTTAGCCGTAAAATACGATCCATTTGTATGAACAAAAAAAAAAAACCATAAATCAACCCCTCAACCGGTCTTATCTCTCCATTTTTTAAAAAACTTTACCCCAATGATTCGATCTCGAGTGCCCACGTATAACCATCACTCCAACACAGCCGCACACAACGGTGTATAGCCTCGCGCGTTATCTCGTCTTCTTTTTCTCTCTCGTTCCAACGTGTCTATGTACTCGAGCACTCGAAGGAGACAAAGGGCGCGAGGTAGGCGGTGCCCTTGCCGGCTCGCTCTAATTGACCCATTTTCCGCCCGGCCGGTCGTTATTTTCATTTCCTTGCGTAACTTGTTCATTGAGGCTTGCTCCGCCAGCCGGAGCTCCAAAGATTCAAGCAAGAGTTGGGTCTCTCCCCCCCCCCCCGTTTGTTTACATCATCAAGCAGGTGCTCCGTGTGGGGAAAAAAAAAAAACACTTGATGGGAATTGCAATCGCGTCTCTTGTGCTCGTTGATTTTGATTTTGCCGAGCGAAGGGATGATTAATTTAGCTGTTGGGAGGCGTTTGGCTCGACCTGTTACTTGGGAAATTCGGAAAACCCTCATCCCTCACGAGTACCCATTATTTATATCCAAAGTAGCGCTTTTTTTTCCCGTTGGGGGGTGGAAAAATTTAATTTTCGAAGCGCAGGCAAGAGGGAACAATGCTTGGGTCGTTGCATCGATCGGCTCGTGTGCACGTATAGGTATGGGTGCCCGCACGTTTGACGTGTACAATGTGTACACGCGGCGGAAAAACTCAATGCCACGACGACGTGCATACGTTAATACACCTTGCAAACGTATACATGTATGTATATAGTGTAGGTGCAAGGGAAAAAAATGGGAAGAAAAACATTGAGCAGCACTTTCGGAAAAGCGCTTTTGCGGGCCAACAGAGCTGGGCGTCCATAAATATTCAACTCGAGCTCTTGCACCGCGGAATCTAATCGATTCGCGGTATATGCATGTAATGTAATATACATACGCGCGCGTGCATTCCATCCGCTATTTTTAGCTTACCTTATTTTTGGAAATTTTACTCTGGAAATTCATATGCATACAATACTATGGAGCCGAATGGCACTTTTTTTTTAACTGTACTGCTTTCTTGTTTTTTCTGTTTACAATTTTTTTTTTTTTTTTTTTTTTCTCCTAGGTTCTATATTTTGGTTTGTACAGGGTGTTCGCAAAGTATTTTTGCAATATTTTAAAATAATTACCTATGGTATTTTGTTTGTTAACTGAGTTCAATGTACCTGAATTGTTATGTGTCGTAACTCAAAGTAGCCAGGCTCAAGTATGTCATTTAGATGTTCTAAAAGTTCGGTTATCTTTTGTCCTTCACTATTGAAATAAAGCGAACAGTAAGCCCATTTTCTTGCCATCGTGGAAAAAAAAAAAAAAAAAAAAAAACAAAGCTTTACACTTTAGCACCGAGATAAGCCAAATAGTAAAGTATGAAAATTTAAGGTCTACAAAAGCTCTTGCGGTACATATATACATACTTGGTGTAAAATATTCGAAAGATTACGAGGACAATTTTTCTGTTTCCTTAACTTGTTCCGCAAATATTGAAATTGAATTCCATTTAACCACATACCTACTTTTCACTTTATACCCACCAGTTTTTCGGAGAAAGACACCTTGTTCCCGGCCAGAGTAAACAATAACGTTTTAATGATTGGCAAGTACGTTTGTATGACAAGCCACAGGAAGTCAAAGAACATCTTGTTTTCGCAGACTGAGATGTATATAATACTTATACATGTATACGTATAACACGTAGACACGTGTATCGCATACAATAATACACTAGGTATAATATAATATACTCTCGCACGGCGCTATTCCTGTAATATTGTGTACACAGGGTATACATACCAATGTGTACACACAATCGCGGATGTTTGTTCGTGACTCGTTATCTCAGCGTGGAGAGGCTTTATTACAGCATGTAGGTATTATATACGTCTACGCGTGCCTATTATTACCACAAAATCCAGCACGTGCCCCTTGAAATAATAATACCCCCTTGTGTGTTAATTCCCCCTCAGAGATGTCAAAAAACAGGAACTGATCTTGACAATGTACCTGCCAATTCACTACAACTTTTTTATCTGTCTCAACTTCCCTTGTTGGTAACAAGTAAGATACGTAACTATGATAAGAATAGTAATTGCACCCAATTCCCATCCTAACATTATGGCTCACAAAAGTGCTACAAGAGAATATTTTATACATCATGCAATTATACATCGCGAATTATTATACCAGGAATACAAGCAGAGGTGGAAGATGCTTAAAAACACATTTAAATAAGTTATAATAGTGTAATAACTCTAAATGTTAAAGTGTACTTTTATTTCACAAAAGTTGCATATTATCATTGACGTAAAATTTTCATTATTCTAGACCTGGCAAGAACACAGGACAACTTGCAAATAGAGGTACTAAGGAATATTGTACTTTTAATTACATTTTGTTGAACCTGGTATTGTTTGTTCAACTGTACAATTACATTATCGGTGGGTTATTGGTATGATGATGGTGGTAATATGAGTGAATAGAAAAACGTATTAACGTAAGTGGCAGCGCTGGAGACATAAATTAGAAGTATTTTTTTCTTACTAATCATTTTAAAATAATTATTTGAATGCAAGGAATAAACATTCTTTTGTGGAGAGTCACTTTAATCTTGAGGTGGTAAGATGTTGGATGAAAATTTCTTGCAATGTGATCAAAGAAATACGTAAAGTTTCAATTTCCTATGGAACACAATGGACAAAAAAGAGTATGAAGATATACTTAGGTAGGAGGAAGGTACTGAGCGCCAAACTCAACTTTTTCTTCAATCGCGAGCCGGTGGCGTATATTTTACGCTGACTTTGTTGCACCTCATTATAAGCTTTGGTTCGGTGCTGTGGGATTGGAATCGCGAAGCGAATTTCTTCAATTTAAAGCAATACTCAGCTCGAGAGATAAACAGACAATTTCCGTGCTACGTTGAAATCTTTTTTTTTTTTTAATTGCAGGCTTTCGAGTGGATAAAATTATGCGACTATGCGTTTGTATTGATTGTACTCGCTCGAGATAAAATTTTTATTCGGAAAGCTCCGTGTGTAATTATTATTATTTAATTCGAATATTTCAGTAGTTGCATTTTTTTGTTTTAAGAGAAGCAAAATTATACAAAATTGTGAAGCTTTTTACCTAAACATTTAGTTAATTAATAAGGGTCTAGTGAAATAATACCGTAAAGCCCTTCCTGCTCTGAAAATTTTCATTTTTCATGAAATTTGGATATTTAATTAGTTTTAATTCAGTTTTTATTCCAACATTTCTTAACTAGACTTCGCGCACATCACAAAGTACATTGTGCTAATTATTAATATGTTTGCATTACACGACTGTTTTTTACACGTGCATTTAAAAAACTACTCATTGAGTTTTCTAGTGTAATATTCAATTCAATCGAATAAAATATAATTTAAACTTTAACACTTGTTCAGTTCCAAATTCCGTTCTTTCAAAAAAATCCTGATGTAAGAGACAGCAATTATGTAAATGGCAATGTTGATAGTATTATTTTTTTTATTCATTGAAATAATTTTTTATGAAAAACTATTGACTGTAATAATGGCACTGCTTCAGAATAAGTTCGTTCAAATTTCGCGCGCAAACTGATCTCGTTTTCTCGTTTGGTTTTATTGAACTAGATGGCGCTCTGACGCAACACACCAACCTAACCTATCAGTGTTAAAAAAAAGCGGGCATGCTAGTGTGTCAACGGTCACAACAATCAAAATTTAAATACATCAGCGGTTTAAAGTTTAAAGGACCAAAACGTGTATTTGTACAGTACAGTTTTTATTAGAACGTACGGTGTTTACCAAAAAGTTTCATTTTTCATATCAAAATAAAAAGTATCACGCTGTAATCAGCATCGTTGTCACGTAGTTGAAATTTTGTCATATCCTTTCCTCGTCGGCGACGACACACCTGCAGAATGTCTTCGCCGACGGAGAGTGCACTACGCGAGTTACCCTCGTCTCGCCCATCCCAACATTTAGGAGTGGACTCTCAGCTGCAGAGGAACATTTCTTACCTGGGGAAGCACAAATTCGCGCCAGCGTCGCCCGAGCAGCAGCAACGAGGTGCTCCTGATCTCACCAAAATTACCTTAAATAAATTACTCGGTAGAAGTAGGACGAAACCGAGGCCACCCGCCACTCTCAAGCAACTGGAGACTCAGCTGAACGAGTTTTTCAGGGTCAATCAGCTAAATATCGCTGTCTCGGAGACTACATCCATTAGGAAGATTCTTGCTATCGTCTGCATCGCCGTGAGTTTATTTTTTTTTTTGTAAAAACTGCATCCTTACAGTAAAATCTATCTCTGTTTCAAATTTTACAATAATTTGTGTATTTTATATTCTGATAGTTTTGTTTTTGTCATTGGTTTATTTAATGTTGTTGTACACTAGTTCTGTGTAATTAATGTCGTTAAAAAATTTCTTTATATCTTTGTACAAAATTGATTTTGTTTTTATTTTTCAAAGAATGGCAAAGAACTCGAAGCCTGCTGTCATCTCATAGCATCCCATGCAAATTGTTTACGGCAACAGATTTTCCTCAGACACTTAAAATCAAAACTCAGGGCTGACATAATTAAGCAACCAATGGTTTTAAATTTAGATCCCAATCACTTGGATGTCGATAACCGTTGTTCAATTACCAGTTCCAAAACAGTGATGTCTACTGTTAAAAAACTACCATCAGGTACATACTAAGTCTCAGATATGCTGATTTATTCTAAACAGGACTTGGTTGACGATTTGAAAAATTATTTTACAGAGTGGTACGTGGTACAAGTAACAGCAGTGCATGAGCCCTTGAAGGACTCAAGGCATAGAATTCAAAATGAGGAATATTCATATTTGTTAAAACCAACTCATGGTCTTCATTTAGTTGTCATTCCAACAGGGGAAAATGCCATAGATCCAATTTGTATTACTGTGCCAAAGCCTGATGGAGATTCTTCGTATGACTTGCGCACAGAGATTGAAAAATTATTGAATAACAACAAGTCTGATTTAACTGCTGTATATTGCAATAAAGATTTATATTGGAAAATGCGTAAAAAACAAAATGACCAGATGAGTGTAAGTAGTTTATTTGTAGAAACCATGAATTGAAAACGAGTAAATTTGTTTTAATTTTATAAAACTTTTTGGGCAGATTGCGATTCAAGAACTAGAGTGTTCTTGGTTGAAAGAGTGGAAAATTCTTTTTCAAGCAGACTATATCGATAATTTGGATTTAGTGCAAGATATTCACAGTATGATCGACAAGCTTATAGCAGATGATAATACTTCCAGGTAAATATTGTATTTTTTTTTAAGTATACATTAATTCCTGTTATTTTTATGCACATTTTTATTCCCTATGATTGCAGAAAAACCATATCACAAAGAACACGTTGGCTTTTAAAAAAAATTGCTACTAGTGCTTGTCATTTGAAGTCTTTTGAAATTGAAAGAGCAGTGAAGTATGTTTTACCAACACAAAAGAAGCTTGCAAAAAATATTATTTTATCAATCATAGCTAAAAACAAAGTAATAGAACCCTTGAAGGATGCAAAAAGAAAAGTATTGCTTTTAATCCTGGACGAAGTGAGTACATCTAAGACTACTTCGATTTAAAAGTACACGTGTTTCACTCTTGGACGTTTGTATTTTACAGTGCTTAGATCACATTTCATTTGAGTCAATGCAGTTGCTGAAGCATCAGCCAGTAACGAGATTTCCATCATTACACATTTTATATGCTCTTTTTGAACAGCATAAAAGTTCGATCAAGAATGGTTACAAAATTGTTCATCATAGTGATAATATTGGCACTTTTATTGTAAATCCATCTTTAGACCTAATGCACATGGAAACTAGGATTAGATCATTCTTAAATCATTGGCTACCTAAGTGGGAGGGCTTGTATGGAATTAAACCAGACATTGAATTTTTCAAAAAAGCTCTTACGCAGCATGAAATATTAATGTACAATGGACATGGTAGCGGTGTACAATTTATGAAAGGCGAGGATATCGAAAGGATGCGAGTTATCGCGTCAGTATTATTATTTGGTTGTAGTAGCTTAAAACTCTTACCTGTTGGAGGTCGACAAGCACCATATGGAGTATCATATCAGTATTTGATGGCTTGCAGGTGAATAAAAAAAGAATCAAGAAAATTTTTCAGCTTAATAAAAATTTTCCATCAATTTATTAATTTTTTTAATTTTTAGTCCATGCATACTGGGAATGTTGTGGGAGGTAACAGACGGTGATATTGATAGAATGACTGCAGAATTTATGAGCAAGTGGATTCCATCGAAAGTGAAGAAGCCATGGTCAGATGTAGATAAAGTTTCATGGAATCGAGGGTTAATTGGTATGATTTTATTAAATTGTATGGTAAATAATTATTTTTTTAATTATCTAAAAAAATATAATTTTCAGAATACACAAATAAAGATAAAAAATTGACGAGAACCATAATTGAAAACGAACAGGACATGCTCCTCGCTGTGGCAATATCGAAGGATGTGTGTAAGCAATACATGACGTCAGCTGCCATTGTTATGCGTGGATTGCCTATAAAATTAGTCGATTAATTTTGATAAAAATATTTTAAGTCGAGAAAAATCAATTGATCTACATTGTTATTACTGTAGGAATTTTATGTACCATTTTATATTGAATTTTGATAATTTTTGTATATTTTTTTCCTTGAAAACCATAGCTTTTGTAAGATGTACATATAGAAACTTTTTGTAATAGAAATTTAATTTTGTAAATATAACGAATTTTAAGTGTAATTTAAAATTATTTATTTGTATATTGATTTATTTATTGAAATTTACGATTGAGATTTGTAGAAACAAAAAGGAAAACAGAGTCATTCAAATAAAAGACGAAAATTTCAAGTGACACTCGTCGTAATACATAATTTTTATTGCTATACAATAGACCTTGATATTTTTACATTTTTAAATGTATGTTTAGGAATTTGCGATCTTGCTTTGAGAATCTGTTCGAAGCTATTTGAAGCCTTATTATGATTGAGTAAACTGCATTCATTAAATGAGTAACGCTACGATTATTCCCATTTTTTTATTCATTAAATTAAATTTTTGTTCATTCAAGTGGCGAGCGAATGTTTGATTCAATATTTTGTCTCGTTTGCACCACACTGTGGCCTGGTAAATTTAACTCAAATCTAAAAGCCGCGTTCATTTCCTAGTATCTTATTTCTTTGCTCGGCGCATCTATTACCGATTCTTTTTTATTTATACATCTCGCACGCTCCAGCGTAACTCACTATTTTCGCGTTATCAATCAATCTATTTATTTTCAATATATAACTGCAATTCTCTTTACTTTTGGTTAACCAGTAATTTTACTTTGGTTTTACGACTATTGGTTGAAAATTTACTATTGGATTCGTCTGCTTTTGCTAAACCTTTTAAAATACTCTCTCTCTCTTTTTCGTTACTTACTAATAACATCATCAATAAGATACGCACACACACACTTCTGCATTCTCTTGTGTACAATCAGTACTCTTCATATGATTTTCTTTCTTTTTTGCGTACAATACTTATAGTATTTACAAAATGAGAAACCTAATCACTAAAATTTTGTCATCGTTAATATAATTTTTTTTTAAACATATTTTTATGTTCTTTGCAGTCTTTTGCGTCACATATTAAATTTGAATAGATTTCAATTGAAGAGTAAAAAATTATGCCCCATTTTTTCATTCTATCTCATTATTATTTCATTGATAATCGCACGCAATGACTTTTTCCATATGGCTCTGTGACTCTTTCCATGCATTGCTTGATCTTGTCGAATTTATCGTCGGCAAAGGGCAAATTCCATCGGTAAGTAATTCAACATTTTGTTCCCTATGAAAATTTCAAATCTTTATAAATATTTTATGTACAAAGAAATTTTCACAATAATAGTGCGTAGCATAATGAGTGCGTGTCCAAACCATTTATAAAAAATTATTTTAATACAAAAATAAATAGTATACGTACTTGTTTTCATAAATCACGTACGGAATTTCTTCTAAAGATAAAAATTTGGCCCTTTGATGTCTTATTGTCGATAAATTCGTTGCCAAACTTTCGCTCGAAGCTTTTGTGTATGCATGAAAATTTTGATGCTGGCGTACGTACAATATTTATGGAAAGAAATTAAATTTAGAATTCTCGCTTGAGTGCAGGTATTTTTTTGTTTTTAATTCAAATGAAGAGCAAGAATTCGTGATTTTTAATTTTTTGCGCGTACAATTGCAATAAATGAGGTATGTTAGGTATATGCGTGTAAAAACTTGATATGAGGGACACAAGTAACGCAAAGCCCATTAAGTAATAAACAGGTTTTTATTTATTTTTGTTATCATTATTTTTATTATTTTTTTTTTGTTTGCTTGTTTTACAGTAATAAAGTACTCGCGAAATGTGTATACACGTGGCCGGAAAAGATCGGAAAAATTGCAAAAACGATGAGCAGGCGAGTTTCTCTTTCGAGGCGCTGTATCACGATTCTCTCAAGATTACATTTTTATTTTTATGTTTATTTTTTTATTTTATGACGTCGATACACTTTTTTTCAAGGACAATGCGAAATTTTTTTTTTTGTTTTTGACATTTCATTATAACTATTGAAAATTTTTGCAATGGATTTAAAACCAATGTTCATGTTGACTATAATTTTATTTCTGCGATCAGAATTGAAAAATATAAATTTGATCGACTTACATAAGTTTCGCGTTGTCTGTACAATTAAACGAAGCCTATTGACATTTATGACAGTTACACAAACATAGGAAGGCCATACGACAGATTTTTTAGACATATAATCAAATGTATCGACGTCTACATGAATTATATACTTGATACTGAATTTTTTTTTAACTCTCAAAACCGTGGAAATTCAGCGAAGCGAGGGACCGAGTGCCAAAGTTGCTACATTTTTTTTTTTTTTTTTTTTTTTATGCTGAGAATTAAAATTTTCAATCTTCAACAGTACAATGAACGAAACTCTTGCTTATTAGCATATATTGTAAATACATTTAGTTGAAAAAACAGATAAAGAGCAAGTGTTGTGTATGTGTAAGCTCTCCATTTTACAACTTTTTTTTCTGCATTACTTTGAGTATTATACAAAAATAGGCCAATTTATCTTTTATACATTCATATCTTCGCTGGCGATTATCATTATTGTTTATTATCATTATCGTTATTATTTATATTATTACGTAATAGGTAATGTTGTTAAAAGTCACGTGAGCAACTCAGACGCAGAGTCCCTTGTTTCATAAAGTTTCTGTTTCTTTCTTTACTCGTGTATTTTATTTTATTTATTTATTTATTTTTTTGATAAATGGTTTTGTTATTTTTTGCTCATTTCTTACCATAGCTAAGCAGATGGATGACATTCATTATTAAAACGCGAACAGGTATAATTTTTACTCCAAAGGACATACAAAATCTTCGTAGCATTTGAATTCCATCGCGTTAATACTTTTTAGCTGTCAGAGCGATTACTCGATCTGTTGGTGCATATCAATTGTTTTTTTTTTTTTTTTTTCCTCTCTACAATACTCTTTATCGATCCGTCTAAATTATCCATGAAAAAATCAACTGATTAAAAAAATGTCTCAAATAGATTTTATATTCAAACATCAACAGATAATTTCATAGCTACAATTAACGTACAACATCTCTATAATATCCTCTGTAGTCTCGTCAACACTATAATATGATGAATGAAAAATTTCTATCTATCTAATAACAACAGTTTTCTTATTTTTCTTTCTATCAATTAAAAATAAACGCTACTTACTTATGAAACAATCGAACAACAATCAAGTAATCGCTCGCTAGAGAACCTCGCCTTTATTTTTCTTTATTTTTCACCCTCTGCGCAAAAAACACTTCGTCGCCGCTGCACGTGCTTTTATGCTCGTGTAAGTAAATTATTATTATTGTTATAATTTTTTTTAAATATTTTTTTTCAGTTTATAGTTAATAGTTATCGATATGATGAGTTCGATAAATTTATATGTTACACTTTGTAATTTTTTTTTTTTTTTTTTTTTTTTTTTTTTCACTTCAAATATACTCATCAGTTTAAACATTAACGTACGAATAATGGAAGACTTAGTAGTATCCAGGGACACTTTAAAGGATTTTTGCGTTTTCTCTCTTTTTTTCATCATCGCCCGCCTTCGTCTCATCATCTCCAATTATTTGCTTTGCATTCATGCGTAGCTCGTAGTTTTCTTATCTTATTATTATTATTATTATTATTATTATTATTTCCTTCTCTCTTTCCCCTCTTAGCTTGTCCCTGTTATTTTTCATCATCTTGTTATCTCTCCTTAACCTTAAATGAATATATATATACTTTTTTTTTTTTTTTTTTTTTTTAAAGTCTAGCGACTTTTTGCACGCTTATTTTTTTTTCTTATTATCCACCGTTTCAATCGGTCCCCTGTTTATATATTCTTTAAATAATTGTTTTGTTGTTTTACATTTTTAACGACTCTTTACATGATTCCGTTCCTGAGAAGAGACATACGGACTTAAGGTGAAAGTATTCATTTGTTATTATAATTTTTGTTCATGACGTATATGTACGATAGTTTGATTAACTCATTTTTAATCGCCTCCAACACGACGTCTAGGACGTTTGTTCACTATTTTTTCTCCTTTCATGTAATAACTTTTTGACGTCTTTTTTGTTTTTAACACTCTTCCATTGTCCATTTTTTGAAAGGAAAATTTCATGTTTTCCTTTTTTCTAAATTCTCAAATTTTTCTTTATGTTGCGCATCTCACACAATTAGTACAGGACGTTCGAAGTTTTGTTGACTGTATATATTGAGAACAGGGTCATATGCTCAAAGTTCAGAAAAAGACGTAAAATACAATAAAAAAATTTTTTTTTCCTAAAGATGGAAAAAATTTTCATTTATTTTAAATTTTTTTTTGGTTTTTTAGTCTTACCGTTTTTTAGATGAATGTTATAATAGTTTCCGTTTGACGTTGTTTTTGTATGATTTATTTTTTTAGGCAAGCGGGTTTTTCTGTTTGTTTAATATGTTAATTTTTTTGGAAGCCAACGTTGAGGCAGTTGATTAATTAACTAACTTCTTTCCTTATGTTTTGGATACTTAATTGTTACATTTTTTGTATCTTACTAAATATTTTTTCCAGCAAAACACAGTGAATAAAATTGTATCGTAAGTAATTTTTTTATTAAAAATTTAAGACCTTATCAATTTTGTTTCATATCAAAAACACGTCTAGAATTCAACGAATTGTTTTTTAAAGCTTTTGTTTATTCGATAGATATTTATAAAAGCTCAATAATAAAATATGTACGTAATAATTATGACAATATTTCTAACAAATTTATCTAAAAAATGAGTACTGATTTCCATTTTTATTTTATCTTTTATTTTTATTGTTCCAATGAACGATATATATTCCAGTAATAATATATCATAAAAAAAAGGGTTAATACATTGTGTATTTAAAACGAGTGAACATCTTACGATTTTTTAATAATTTTAACCATTCACACATTTAAGAAATAAAAGATATTAAGTATTGAGTCGTACAGTAAATTTTTCAGTAAAATTTGACGCGGTCCACCTTTTTAATACGACGAATAGTGTATATAAATATCACTTAGAGATAAGCCTGCGGAAATCACAAATATACGCTTGACTGGTATAGTTTCTGTTGTACGCGTCATTTTTTTTATTTTTTTTTATTTTTTTTTGTTTTTTTTTTATTTTTTATTTTTTTTAATTGAAAAGGTGAAACATCTTTAGAACGTATTTTCTTATTTATCCGTTCGAAACATGATTTTTGTTGACGCTCAAATGCTTTTAATATTTTTCTTTGAAAAAGACACACTCGTAAAACCGTAAATCTTTTTTATTTTATAAAAAAAAAAAAAAATGTCTTTCATACGAAAAGACTTTGGTATAATAAATGCGGTATTAATAGTGATCATAATAACAACAGTAATTTTTATCATCTATATATATAATATGTATTAATTATGTATATTATATATACACACCTTCTCCAGCTAATGTATGTAGAGCCGCGTACGTGGGGTCATGAGAGAAAGATGGCCCTTGCTGTTTGCGCCACGGCGAGTATAAATTGTAATAATAAATATGCTGTGTACGTACGTATTGTCTGAAAGTCTGTTTCATAATTCTCTCCCTTCCCCGCTCATTCGTACATTCTGTCTTTCTCGCTTTCATTCTTCCTTTTTTCTTCCCCTATATACATGCATACAGATTGTACCTCGTACAATAGAGCGTTTTTTTTCTTTTTCTTTTTTTTTACTTTGACGCAGGAATGAATTTTTTTGCTATTCATTCACCTTCTGCTTACTGTCTGTTTCGTTCGTCTCGTTATTATAGTGTCGGGTGCAATGAGCTTTTTATTTTTCATCTGACCCTTAGCAAACCTTCTTTTTGCATCATTTTCATTTAGGTTTTAAATTAAAAAATATACGTCGCGTCTCATGCAAACTTTAGGTTGACTGAGTCATTTGTTTCTTTTATTTTTCAACATGAAAAACAATGACACTGAGAAATTTGAAAACATTTGTATGAAAAGTTTTTTAAAATCGTACATCTATAAATTACTTTTGTATTTTTACTTTATTGTAATTATTATTGTTAGTATTAAGACTGTCGCCAATTTTTAAATTTTCTTATATAATTAGAGAAACGAGTTTTATTTTACACATCTAAAAAACAAAAATTCTTTAGAGCTAATTGTAATAAATTATGTAGTTAGTATGAATTTCAAAAAAATGACAGCAACATTTTGAAAGTAAATGTGCCAGTTGTAATATTATTCTCTGGATCACTAACCATTTTAATCATTGCGCTACTGTCCCTTAATGTACATATCACATATAATACATTACATCATAATATTAAAATTTTATAATAAATCATATCGAAATTGCAAATAAAATTGCTATAACTTTAAATACTAGTTAATCAGTTGTTTACGATTAAAAATTTTATATAAAGATCTACAACAGTAAATAAAATTTCTACTAAAAGAATTCAAATGCTCAACGCTATTCTAATTTTTCTTTTTATAATTAACATTATATTCATCACGTTACCGGAAAGTTGACAACTAATGGTTAAATGACTTTGAGTTATCATTAAATTGGTTTACCGCAAAGTTTGCATACCAATAGATAGTTGTTTTTTTTTTTTTTTTTTTTTTTTTTAATAAAATTTATCGTTTGCTAAGAGCTGCTTTCACGACACGGTAACGAATAATTTTCTTTTGATTCATAGGAATTCACGAGTGCTGTACCGAAAATAAAACATTAAAAAAAGAATAGGTATGAGATCCTACAATGTTAATTATTTTATATAGAGTATTGAGAAATTCTTTAACATATGGAACAGAAAAATACAAGGAATCCGTAAAACGTTAATCACTTTTGTTCTATCCATTTTTCACTAATATAAGTATTAGAGATTACTATATATACGTAATCATATTTTTTTTTGTTATTCTCGATTTAATTAGCTGTGACTTTTTAGCTTCGTGATCGTTATAGGAGCTACAAATTTTTACTTGTATGTTATAAATTTTTCATAGTGTCAATGAGTCGTTACCTTGTTTGTTTCTTTCTCTTTTCAAGGGAATTTCAAAAAAAAAAAATAATAAAAAAATAGCGAATTCCACGTTCTAATTTTTGTATGTACTAGGCTGTGTTTTTTATAATATTAATTTTTTTGGCTATTTTTGCCAGTCAAGCATTAGTGATTCGAATTTCATCGATACCCAAATTAAAAATAAAATACAGTTTCAGGTAATTATGTAAAATCTAAGTTTGCATAAATGAACAGATTAACTATCAAATCAAAAAATCAAATCCCTTGATAGAAGAACGTCACTTAAACATTGTATAACAAGCTCTTGCTGCACTAAGACACTTTTCAAGTGCTGAAGCTACAAGAATTGTTGACAATGTTCATGCTGTGTCTATGATTTTGTTTTTGTCTTAATTTACCCATTTGATGAGACCTAACGATTTCGCACTCAGACGTTCGATGTACATTATATAATATATTATTATTTTTAATTATTTCAAAAATCAAAGTCAAAGGCACCTGTGTTATTTTTTCTTTACGGATAGATGTGAATTATTTAACATGTGCTGTTTGCGGCGCTTTCTTTGCTCAATATAACTAATGTGCTCGATTAACTAAGTGATGTTTCTTTTTATGCGTCAAGATTTCTTTTGTTCTAATTTTCTTTTTAGTCATTGGTTAGGCTATCATGCAATCCGGAACTTTTACTCACGATCCCGTAAATCCTCCTAGCAAAAAGTGAGAAAAAAAACTATTGTCATTTTTTTCAAGCACAAGTGTGCCTTAAAAAAGTATTAATAAGCCACTGTACAAAATTACCAAAAACACGTACAAAAATTACCAGCGACTCCAAATTACAAAGTTAAAAGCGTGATTTTCTTTGAAAAATATTGCTCACTTATTAATATTACTAAATCATCAGCGATCATGGAATTTAGGTTAATGAAATGTTTTAAAATTATTGTACACTCACAGAAATGACAAGTAGGTACCTACTTAATAAAGTAACAATCGCCAAGCAATACTATATACTCATTTTCTTTTTCCAATGTCGAATGTTAAGTAAATGGTTGCGTATTATTTTGTGCTTTTTAGCTTAAACAGATTACACATGTATGCATCAAGGTGTTATTACAAGGACTTTCACTCATCCATTCATGCTTTAATTATTGAAAAAAAAAAAAATAATAATAAATAACAATAAGTCACACACGCATTCTCGCCATCTTTTTTTCAACTTATTTCATTTTATTTTTATTTATTTTATATTATTTTATTTTTTTATGTGGACGGCCTCTCACGTCTGTGCGAAATGGTTGGGAGCTTTTCGATTATTTTTTGTTTTTATATATGTTCTGTAGTCGTCAAAGATTTTGTTTACTCGATTCGAGCATCGATACACGTACATTTTTGTATTTTTCTCATTTTAGCTGTGTAGAGCTTACTTTTTTTTTTTTTGGTTTTTCATTTAAAATTTAATTAGAGTAAACCAACGTATGGGCGCATTTGTTTAGATCGATAGTAAATTTTGTATGTGCGTTGTTCTCCCTCTCTTTTTGTCTCCTTGTTTTGACTTTTATTTCTCGTTCTCGTCTCGATCATATAATAAGACGAGTTTTCATTTTTTTTTAAATTTTATTATTTTTTTTTAATTTAATAGAGAAAACTCTGGTTCAGCTGGCTGCCAGCGCCAGAACGTCCTTTATTGTTTTCACTCCGTACTCATGACTTTTACTCGCCGATCGAACGCGTAGACGAAATTCCTCCAGTCCTTTAGCTAAAGAAAGTACCGGCGTAAATATTTAATAGCAATAATTACATTTTATCCCTTTCCTAGACGTTTTCCATCGACTCCAGCAAAAAACGCTCCACCGCCTCTATCACCTCGTACGCCAAAGCTAGTAATTTGCGAAAAGGTATAACACATGTATCATTATCCTCGTCACCACGTGTATAAATATATACACGTATACATTCACACAAACGTCGAGTCTCTCGTTTAATTCACACACACGCACGCGGTCACTTTTATACTCGCTCGCACGGGTTTTCCAATAAAAGAAAGAGTTTGCAAAAAATAGGTTTCTCTTTTCTTCGTCAATTTTTAAAAAATCTTTTTGTTTTATTTTTTGCGCTTCACCGCGGATAGTCGTGCTTGTTTTTTTTTCCATACTATTATTATTATTATCATCATCTTGTTTAGTTTAGTTTTCCCTTTTACTACGAATTTTCGACTCCCGCGACATTCTTTCGTTTACGATCCTATTGCTTCGCAATTTTTTTTTTATTTTTTATTTTTTACTCCGTTTCGAGAAAGGAAAAATCACCTCGGTACGCACTGCTAGTTGTAATATTACTTTTCGAAGCCGTTGGTTTTAAATTCACGCAGCTGGAAGCAGCGACTCTGTTCCCTTCCTGTTGGGGACTATCAACGTCTCGCAACAATTTTAACCATCTGTTACCCCGTTTCACTACACAACAACCAAACCATTATCTATAGCATACGTAAACATATTGAACAAATTTTTCCGTTAAAATCTTAAAAATTTTCACGCAACAAATCCTCTCCCTTGTAGAGTATCAACATCGTAAAAACGATTCTAGTGGTAATGACGAAAGTTGAGCTCGTAACTCGGACGTAAAAAATCGGCCCTCACGGTTGGCAACAGGACGAGAACCGAGTACCCCGAGTTGAAAAAAAAAAAAAAAAAAAAAAAAAAAGGAGTTACTTTCCAGCTGCGCGCGCCAAAGTTGAGTCCGTCCCTATACACATGTGTCGCCGATCGGGCGATCCACCTGCACTTAACCAGCACCGAGTCACGTGAGCCGAGCGACACCAAGTAGAGCAGCCGCGAGCAGTGGTCGTAGCCCCGACAGATCCAACGATCTGCCGGCACCCCCGCACGCCTTGATCTCCAGCTCCTCCGGGTGGTAGTTGATGCACTTGCAGTAGCGGCGCTGGTAGAGGCGCTCGCGCCTAGCTGTGCAGGCGCCCGGCTCGGTTAGCGCCTCGTACGGCCTGATGCCGAGTTTCTTGGTGCCGCAGGGACACAGCGTGTCCACCACCAGCAGGATCAGGTTCGTGTGTTTGATCTTTTGGACGCTGAACGGCCTGGAATTAATTTTACGATTGTTCTCTCATTTGCGTGACTATGGCTCTACTTTTTTTTTTTTTTTTTTTTTTTTAATCCCATACTGTGAATCCAAGTGCGTTGAAATAACGCGTTTGCAACGTGCATATGGCTTTTTAAAGACAACAAAATCCATGTTTTATCAATTAGTTCTTTAGCTCTACCCAATTAAATAGTACGTTGTTTCTAAAACGATTGGTACGAAAAAGCTTGAGAGTGTCAAATACAACACCCCCAAGGTGACCTGTTCAAAGCCATGCGAATCGGTGAACCGATTTTATGGTTTTTTTTTTTTTTTTTTTTTCAAAACCTGTATAAATTTCCCGGTCGCGCTTAGATTCACGGTGGGCAAACGGAGAGATCATTCCCAAACCTCTCGCATCCCGACTGATGGCAATTGGTGAGCTTCCCCTTGAGCGGGTTGCCCTGGCCGCTGGTGTTGAGCCTCTCGGGCTGGAGGATGTACAGGTCGGTTTTCTTCTCGCAGGTGCGGAGCTTGTGCGGCGGGATACCCGCCAGGGTCGAGTGGGTGCTGCTGGCCGTTGCCGCCGGATTCTCGACCGTTGGTGGATATTGCGGCTGATTGTCGGCCTCCACCGTCGCCTCGTCCGTCACCTCGGACGGGAAGTGGTCGCCGTCCGGGTAGACAATGTTCCCTGGAAGCGGATGCACGCGTGTCATCGGGGATGTTATTGCGGGGGCAGTTGTGGTGTATACTTATTCCTACCGTCGTCCGAGTCCGAGGGGTACGCCCATATCGGCTGGAGGAGGTCCGCGAGGTTGAAGTTGATGGCCCAAGTCCACAGGTAGTGGCCAAAAGCGGACGCGAGCTTAGCGATCGAGTGGGACGTGGAGCGGGGCGCGGCCGACACGTGGGACGACTGGGGCGTGCACACGCCCTGGTAATCGACCACACTGACCTTCCGGAATATCTTGTCCTGCACGAGGGAATCCATTATCGTGCCGTCTATGTCGCCGAAGAATTTGCCGGTGTGCTCGTGCTTCTCGCTTATGATGATGAAGCCATTGTTGTCCAGGATGTAGCAGTCCAGGTCGTCCGAGG
The DNA here is from genome assembly GCF_036245765.1 of Copidosoma floridanum. Classification (NCBI taxonomy): domain Eukaryota; kingdom Metazoa; phylum Arthropoda; class Insecta; order Hymenoptera; family Encyrtidae; genus Copidosoma; species Copidosoma floridanum. Next base: position 26,948,423 of record NW_028321898.1, on the reverse strand, counting down.
CGCACGTCTTTTTACAGGTGATGGGCTCTTGGCACTGTGGGCAGAGCGAAAGCAGTTGGGTTATACCCATTGTCCTCGAGAGAGAGATGAGGAGGAAAATATGTGTTTCTCACGGTTGACGTGACGTTGACAAAGTGCGAGGCCAGGGACGAGTGGTGGAATTGTATGCCGACCACCGCGGCCGGGGCCTTGTGACCCTTCACGTCCACGAATATCGCGTGGGTCGCCGTGACCAGAGGCCTTGGATTATCGGCTGGAATTAATTGTTGCAGTGAATATCAATTTTTGCTTTTTTTTTCCATTGAAAGGATGGGTGAGCAGTTGAAAAAAAAAAATTGGTCAGATTCATAGTTGTAGTGCGTACCAGCGTCGAAAGGTACGCTGAAAACGAAGCTGTCGAATTCAACCGCGTGTTGGTCGACGGCCCTCTTGTACCAAGTGGAGTCCATGGCTCTTCTGTAGACCTCGGGGAAATCCCTAATTTCGACAAAGAAACGTGTACGTGCAGCTATTTTTGGAACCACAATTTTTCTCAAGTATAAAATTAAAAATACTTACGTCTGCTCGTGGATACCATCGTTTTGGACGTGGTCCTTCCATCGTAGCAGTCCGCTTCTGGTGGCAACAAAGTGTCGGGCCATGCCGAACCTACCCTTTCCCTTCCTGGAAAACGCGCACCCACAATCTCATTAGTTTCGTCGCACCTCTGCGCCATGGACGTATCGCAAACGCTCAGCATCAACTTTCAGCGACAATAGCAACTCATTCACTCGTGAATTTCATGATTATACTTAGGATGTTTTTGTTTTTTTTTTTATTCGTACAACGATGGTGTTAATCCTACGAAGCTTGTTGATAACGAGTGGTGTTAGTATGTGTTAGTAGATAATGTTACTATTTTGCACAAATGCAAAGGTTCGAGTTGTTCTGAAGCAACTTTTGCATTTTCATCAGGATACAATGAAATTTTTACCAAATCGTGTGGTAAAGTATAGAATACTGTACGACGATATGATGACAAATTTGGTATGGCGTACAATGAAATTAAAATGAATTAATTACGATTGTTAGTTAAAATATAATATAATCGTCACACTCGACTCGTCCAGACACTTAACATACGTACACGTAATCATTGCAAAACAACTGATCTTATTGGATCAGCAGTTCCAATTTTCTCACGCATACGAGGAATCTTATAAAATACGATGATAATTTATCAATTAGTGAAGGTGAAGTGCAGGTGCATTGTGCGGTTGTTAAAAAAAAAAAAAAAAGAACATCAATCATGACAAGATGTATGTGATGTATCGTGCGACATTTGAATCGTGCAAACTAGCAAATTACAAAACATATATTTTGTGCATTGGTGATTACCTGTGCAGTACAGCCATCAGTATGGCAATTGGGCTGGCGGTGAAGACACACAATATAATAATAAAACATACACAGTAAACAATAAACTCATTGTAAATTAAAAATTTGTGGTGAGTTGAAAAAAAACTGGTGCTTTTATGACAAATTATTGTGCAAGTGGTGCTCTTATAAATTTATATATCTATATTTATGTATAGATGTGCAGTGCTCTTATATAATGATAATAATAGCTGTGCAAGTGCTCGTAAAAAAAAAAGCTTAAATCATTAATAAACAGTGAAGTCGATCGATGTACTCTTCTTTCTGCTTCTTCAATTATTTCATGCTCATGAAAAAATAATACGTAAAATGGCTTCTTTACGTGGAGCTAATAACTAAATCTCATGAATAAAAAGCCTCATGAATTTCATGTGTAGTTAAAAATGTAGCCAACTTTCAAAGTAAAATATAGATGAGATCGACATTTATTTTAAGAAGTGCAAAATTGGCGATAAACTAAAATTTAATGCAAGTACATCAAATAAAAATGAAAAAACTTCTCCATTGATCTTTGAATAGTTTGAAGTGGACCTAAACATTGAATAGTCTCATCAATGTTTCTTGGCACGTCTGAAATTCTACCTAGGCCTTTTAGAATGACATAAATTTCTGGAGGGAAGAGCAAAACGATCGACTCGGTGCTTTAAAGTGCGTTAATACTTGGTGCTCTGTGATCGATTGATTATTTGCTCTTTCGAGCGTGCCCTTGAAGATCTGTTTGTTTGTTTTTGTTTTCGCTCGCTGCGCTCTCGTGGTGCAAGTTTACTTACCTATCGTCTTTGCCCATATTTCTTTCGCTTCGCTTATCAAAATCTTGTGTCACGTACGCGTCCAACACTAACGATTGCAATAACAGCTTGTCGCCTGCGATTGAAAAAATGTGTTTGACGTCCAGAAACGAATGACGAATAAGTAGGCGACTCTGGGCCGTACTCACAATAGTAAGAATCCTTGTCGGGCTTGTTCGCGGGCTTTTGGTGCGAGCTTTTGGGTCTCTGCGATCGCCACTTCCAGCCCGGATTGTGAGTTTGGGTCAGGAAGTACAGGACCCGCTCTTCCGGACTTTCGAACCATTTGTCGTTTTCAAAGTAGTGCTCGCAATACGTCCAGTCTGGGTGCACTTTCCAAGTGTCACCTTTGAAGTAGTGCGTAACTGGAAAACCATTTTTTCGAGCATGCAAATTAGCTTGTTAATTCTAAATTAATACTGGGTTTACCCAATATTGACTTTTACTACTGAAAACGCGAACAATTGCGCAAGTTAATAGTTTAGATCGATAGGGCCTCCCGCTTTAGCTTGATATTTTTTGGTTGATGTTAGCCTTACCAAATTTTGACTTGTACTACTGAAAACGCGTGTAACTGCGTAAGCAAATGTTTTAAATCAATAGGATTTTACGAATCACCTTGATATTTTTTAGTTGATGTTAGCCTTACCAAATATTGACTTGTACTACTGAAAACGCGTGTAACTGCGTAAGCAAATGTTTTAGACCGATAGGGCCTCCCGATTTAGCTTGATGTCAGCCTTATCAAACATTGACTTGTACTACTGAAAACGCGTGTAACTGCGTAAGTAAATATTTTAAATCAATTAGATCTTCCAAATTACCACTTGCACTACATAAATCGCTCGCAGCTGTGTAAGGGGTCGTTATAAGATTTGTCTTATGTTAGTTCGACAGAGTCATATGTATCACAAAACACTGACTCTTACTACTGATAATACGTGCATCTGCTTAAAGGAGCGTTTTAGGATTTATCTTGGATTAATATTATCTTCTAAATGACTAAATGCTGACTTTTACTACTGAAAATTCATATACTATATAATTTATAACATTACTGTCTAAAATTTTCGCGACATTCTTACGCATTTGAGTTCTAAGCTGTAAAAGAATGGATAGATTGGTCAAAAAAAGTAAAAATTCTCCAAGCGAGCCAATCTCATGTATCTCTGGTATTAAAACAAGCCGTAAAAGACAGTACGATGGCGGTAGCAACGAGACAAGAAAGCGCGAAAGGAGGAAGGAAAAAATCGAGTATTGAAAATCAAGAAGCTGAGAAGGAGGGATGCCGGCGCATTCTCAATTTTTCATAGTATATTACGAATTCACGGCATTCCTCTGTGTGCCCGCGCTCCTATTTTTCATGGGCCAAGGGTCCCTATGTGCACGCCCGTAAATCTCGACTCCCCGCGCTTTTACGTGCATATATATGGTCATGCATGCGCGCGAGCGCGAGATATTTTTCATTTAGAAAGTGCAAGATGCGCTTGGAAGGAGCAAGAAAAAAAACGAGGCCGGAATATCTTTGTTATCTAATATTCGCGCGCGCGGCGCCGCTCATTCGTCCATTGCTACGTTACGGCTCGGTCCATTGCTCTTTTTCTCATTTTCGGTTGATTTTAGCACGCTTTGTTGCAAGTAACAAAGCTCACCATTATCATGAGCGTGCCGAATCTCCTGCTCGGCGTGCAGCTCGTACATGCCGTAGCCTTCGGGTAACGCCAGCCCCAGTGAGAACGGCGTGTCCGGGATTGGCTCGTAAAAGTAATTGTGCCGCCTGATCGATACCCTCTTCTGCAACACAGCGAGTATGAATTGGTACGGTTCACTTATACAAAAATAAAAAGTATCGGGGCATCGTTGTTGGCTCTTACCATGTCGTCGTAGTGGATCTTCACGGAGAAATAGGTCTCACCCTCCTTCTGCTCTATCATCTCGTGTCTGAGCTGTAACCGAGATTTTTACGTGGATCATTATTACCATTGGTATTTTGTTCTTTGCCCAAGTCATGTAAAAAAAATCCTTACGTCAAGGAGAGAGCTGTTTAACGAGTGGGATGGCCCGTCGTTTTCCAAAAGTTCGACCTCCGACAGGTCGACGCTCAGGTATTTTCGTTTCAGCGTTTCTTCGTACTGAAATGGTTAGATAATTCGTTTGAATAGCCTAAAACTCTCGTTTTCGAAAATGATTGTCTCCGTGGAAAAATAAAACTCACCTCGACGTTTCCCGGCTAGAGGAGCAGTAAAAAAATTGACGGATCAGTAAAGCGTTTACTTGTCAAAATATTTTCAAAAAATAAACCTCAAGACTAAAACCATCTTACCAAAGGTCTGAGGTCGGGATGATACAGGACACGCCCATTGTTGTCGATCAGAAACGAGTAGCCATTGACACCCAGCTGCGAAAAATGTCAAATGTGGCAAATTAAATGGCTATTCATCCGCATTTAAACCCTAACTGACCAACTAACCTTGTACGGTGGCACGAGTTTTTGAATCTGCTCGATGGGAACATCGGTCCCCACGACTCCGAGTAAGTTAGCCGTTCTTTCCTGCCGCGCGAGCAAAGAAAAAGTCCCAAGGTCAATTAAATTTTCGAAAACCAACGCGTCAAACGTGTGACGTGAGGTGTACTTTACCGTGTGGTTTCTCCGATCCAATATGGGCGCCGTAACCGAGGTCATGAGCTGACCTTGACCCTCGAGGCCGTATCTGCCGCTCTGGAAGTTTATGAAGACAATTAGCGCTCCTCGCCGACCTCCTAATCTGATTAAACTCCCTCTCTAAGCTAAACTCGGGCCTCTGCTCTCCCGTGCACGTGTTTGCCTATCCATGCAATCCCCTCCCCCTGCCCACTGCGTGCGTTTGACCTCGATTCGAGGGGTAGCGCATCGGGATCGAAGCTCTTTTTACTTTGAAAGTCTGCCGCCCCTTTGGGTCGCTCGAGCCGGAGACAGAAATATTCTATTGACTTTTAACCTTTGATGGACTCGCGCGGAGAGAAAAGGGCGCTTTTGTGCCTTTGTTTTCTGCCCTCGATGGGTGATCCGAGTTTCGCTTTTACCAGATCGCTCTCGATATCAAAGTCAACACCCTCGTGCGCTGCGTGATTTTTTTTTTTAATTTTTGATTCTCCAAAGGACCCTTTTTTTACCTCCATCCTTTTTACCACTTTGACGAATTGAAACATTTTAATCCCCCAAATTAAATCGCGTGCGATCGAAAAATGAAAATTAAATGAAACTCGAGGCCAAAAATGGTTACTTGCAGCCTCGGTTTGCTCGGGCTCGAGAACGTGCTTAAAACGTAAGTAGCGAAATTGGTGTATGAAAACTTTGAAAGAAGATCAATTTAAAGTTTTCCACAAGTGAATTTCTCGGGGGAGAGCCCAAGCAGAAAGGAGAGAAGAGTAGTGCTGAAAAGTGTCCAGAAATTGATCACACTCGTTTCAATTTTCTCGTATTAGTCTCGTTATACTTGAGCGAGAAGAACTTTGGCTTTCTTGCTCTCTTTCTAACGGCAGGTACTCAAAGTACGCACAAACACGTTAATGTTTAAGCATCGAATTAGAAGGTTTTATCGCATCGAGGAGCGTATTTATCAAGTCTACGAGATAGCTATGGACTGCACTTACTTTGCCACCAACGTAGACCGGCGTAAAGTGTATCGGGTGGTCGCGCTGGTACAGCACCATCGGCCGCGCCATCACCTTGATGTATTCAAAAACTTTGCTCTTTATTTCGTCCAGCTTGGTTATCCTCGCGAAGTATCCTGTAATGACCGTCAATTACTAGCGGCTTACCATCCGCCCGTACCATAATATCCGTCACAGTTGAACCCTCGTTAAAAATTTCACCCAACGTATATGTAATGTACCCTCGTTTAATAGAAACAAACAAAAAAAATAGGGAAACAAACCTTTGTTATTGCAGGACATGCTGTTGAGGTCCTCGCTGTTGTCGCCACCCACTAAATACGTGAAAATCCTCACGGGCATGTGGGGCGAGTTGTAGCGCTTGATGAGTTCAATCGGGGCGCCCTCGGTACGTGATGTGATCAGCATTATCGCCTGGTTGCACTGGCTGCCTTGCGACGATCTATTGTACTTGTGCAGAATCTCAAAGGCCGTGCTCAGAGCCGCCGAGATGTTGGACGGCGATTCGGCTTTTAGGCTGTTCATTGCATTCTACGCAGAAGGAGGTTTTTTTTATTTTTGTTTTGACCGATGAAAATCATGTGTCAACGATGTGCCTGACCATACTCGGGTGTTTCTACTTTCTGGATTTCTTTTCGCGTAATGCTCGTTTTTTAATTTCAAACGAGGATAGCACATTACAACCATAGATTACCGAAGAAATTTATCAAAAAAACAGCCGATGAAATGATTTTATTTTAATTTTTTTTATGTGTCAACGTGGTGTCTGACTACACTCGGATGTTTCTACTTTCTGGATTTTTTTTCTTGTACTGCTCGTTTTTTAATTTTAAACGAGGATAGCATATTGCAACCATAGATTACCGAAGAAATTCATCAAAAAACAGTCGGTGAAATGATTTTATTAAAATTTTTTTTTTCCCTAACACCACATTGATATTTCTTCCAGAGCGCCAGCCCGCTTGTGCCCTTGCATCAAACGCCCAACTGCACAACAAAAAGGAAGGGGGGGGGGAAAGAAAAAAAAAAACCTTGAGCTCCTTGATGTTCTCGGGCGACGCTGTGAGGAGGCTGTCCTTGAAACAAGCGACGATCTCCTCGGCGCCCTCGGCATACTTGTACACGTTGACGTAGTCGTTGGGCCCGAGGCTGTCGAGTATCGCGTTGGCCGTGCCGACGACGAGCTCGCGGGTCTTGCTCGACGAAAGGCTGGCCCCGTCGACGAGGACGACCAGGTCCTTGGGCGAATCGGCCGCACCGACAAACCAGTCGGACAGCCGGAAGTCGTCGACGCTGCGCACGCGCCTGGCGGGCCCGGGCTGCACGGGGGATGTGTCCACCGGTGGCCATGACATAGCTGCGTAAGTGCGTAAGCGTCGTTGTAGGGGGTACACGTGCACATATATGTATATAAAGAGAGTGTAGAGGACAGCAGCAGTCACGGGGCCACGACGCTACGATCGCTTTTCGGATATATAGGTCAGAGCGTGCGAGGAGGACGAGGACGTAGGGGGACAAGGACAAAGTGTCGCGCTCGCGGTAACTATAAAGTTTTTCGAGGACTGCAGCCGCTGGTACTGATGGCTCTAGGGAGATGCATTGCGCGTCGTTGCTTTCGATTTATTCGATGGGCTCCAACGAACGCGGCCCTCGTTATGAAGCTTTGAATGGTAATTCGAGCTCTCGTCTCCACGATATTCCGCAGCTACGTGAAATATTTTTATTCGCGTAAAATATTTGAAACTAGCACGAAAAGAAGGATAAAAGAAAAAGAAAAATCAATGTACAAACAGGTCGCCTCGCAATTAGCCATTGAAAGAGATCCCACGTGCCCACGTAGAGGGGAACAAAAAAAAATAAAATAAACGAGAGCTTGAATGGGGAGGCCCTTTCACGCCGAGGGGTTTCAGTTCTTTTATTTCGAGAAAGTGAAAATACTTGCAGTCCGTGTAGCTCGTGTATAGGCGGTATACAGCACAGAGCAAATTCCCAGAGGAGTCGAAAAGGAAGAGGGACACGCAGCAACAACAGAGGGTGGTGGTGCTGGCAGGAGGAGAGTAATAAGAATAGACGATGGACAAAAGAAGAGGAGGAGGAGAGAGAGAGAGAGAGAGAGGCGAGCTCACCGGGAAAGCGGCGCAAGAAGCCGGAAGTCGATCCAAAGTACTGCCAGGAGAGAGACGGGTCGCTCTCGTAATTGTTGACGAAGAGGGGGTCGAGGTATTCGCTCCATTGAAGCCCAGACGCCACGTCGGCTTCTTTTGTCGGGTCGGTTGGACCGAAAAAGAGAAACAACAACGGCACCGATGCGTTAATATAATGAGATCTTTTTTCCTTTTTTTTTTTTTTTTTGTTTCTGTTTTGCGAAGCGAAAACCGCTCGCTCGGGGTTTTTTGGTACAACAGCCAAGGCACCACAGGCTATTACGAGTGATTCGTCATCTCGGTGCCTCGGCGTGTGTCATCTCTGTCGAATAGCTTGTTCATTAAATATAGAGGAGCAAGGGTTACCAGTATCCTTGAGGCCGGAAGGCATGAGTACAGCCGAGAGGCTGAGGTTGACTGCGATGTGGTCAAAGTGCCGATTGCCAGAGATGTTGCGCGAGTCAGGGCCCGGCTTGCCGTCCTCGTTCACCTGGTTGATGCGGTGGCTGGCCAGGTACTTGGGCGGGCCACTGCTGCCCTCCCGTGAAACGGATACTGCCGCTTGCTCGGCGTTCTCCATCAGTTTCTGAAAGCCAATGCGAGCTGATTTCTTTCGATCGTGTCCGACCGTAAAGGGTCTGTTACTACTATTAGCGTAATGATCGTGTCTGACCTAACCGGTGTGTTACTACTGTGAAAATTTCAGTACTTTAACTAGGGTGTTTTTTACAATAGCTGTATGCTGCTGCGAAATTTTTTTTGTGCTTTTGAAGAGTATGTCTGACCATTGTGGTATATTACTACTGAGGAACTTGTACGCTTATGGTTTATAGAGTGTGTCTGATCATATTGGTATGTTACTACTGAGAATATTTTTTTGTTGTTGCATCAGAAGAGTGTGGCTGACCACAGCATCACTCTACTACTGGGAAACTTTATACGCTTTTTGTTAGGAAAGTATGGCTCCCCACAGTGGTGTGTGTTACTACTGTGAGTCGTTTGGATAACGTAATGGAAGAGTGGATTGATGAATCGACCTCGTAAAATAGGAATACATGTTGGTGTACGTGAGAAATTCCCCAAAAAAAAGTCTAACTAGCATTCATCTAAAATGAAAAAAAAAGAAAATATTGTTTAAATACATCTTGATCATAATTTCCTAGATACACGTGGATAAATAAAATGTTAGGAAAGTATGCTTAAGTACAATGATTTTTCCGACCATAGGATTAATTTTTTGTGGATTCGCTCATATGCATGTGCTCGTTTTGTAGTTTATGTGGCTGGTAATAAATTTTCGTCTATACGCGGGGGAATAGCAGAGTGTGCAGTTTATTTCATTACCATGACCGCGTTGATTTTGAAGTCCATCATGTTCTTCACTTCCGCCGCCATTTCTCGCACGAGCACTAGGCCGTCCTTTTTATTGACCGTAGCGAGGGACTCGTGGTATTTCTGTTGGAATCGTAATTTCATTATTGAGTGATCTATACCGTTTGAACTACTATGTACGCTTATGAGTAAACAACGAAACAATAATAGCTAGTGGTAGTTAGTAAGCCGATCTCTGCAAGGAATTAATATATCGTAGCTTTCAGAAATTTGGTTGTAGAATCAATAGCGTAATCAGTTTGTACGTCAGATTTGTTGCCGTGTTAAATTAAAGTAGCCTTGAATATTTAAGAGCTCAATCACTTGCGTGGATCTCTCGAATTTCATGTAGTCGAGGTAAGAGTTTGGTCAGCCCTCGAATTTAGTGACATGTATCTACCGTTTTACATCTAATGTTTTCATTAAAAATTGATGACATCAGTATTGTGCTGTTATCAATAAGTCCATAGTATGCCCTCGTTGATACAAATAACAATAATTTATAAAAAAAAGGAGAAATCAGTGTGTCTCACCGCTCGTATCTCGCTCATTTTAGTGATCTGTCGGCCAAACTCCCACAGATCGATGCCGAATTTCAAGGCCCAGTTTCTGACTCTGTAAAGAACAAACGTAACAGGTAAAAAAAAAAAAAAAAAAAAAAACTACTACGCAGTCATTCTCAAAGTAAATAAAATAAAACAGAAAACTACAATCCCAACAAAGTTTTCAGTCCCATCGCACACTCGTGCAGCGGAACAAAGACCCCGAGTTTTCAAAATAATATAAAAATTAAGCCCCACAGCGAGGGACAGATAGAGGAACGACCCAGATAGAACTTGCCAGTTTGTCCTGAATCGCGGCTGAATAGAGCGCATGTACCTATACGCCGAGGCGTGTTTAAACGACGCGCTCTCCCTCCCCACCCCCGGCTCATTCACTTTGTGCGTCTGTGTTTGCACACGCGACCTATTTGCATGTGTTCGGCGAGTACAGTGACAGAAAGGAGGACAGCGGCTCTCATGTTGGCAATAACGCGCGTACCCCGACCCCCTTACGCGGCAATCGTAATTTCACATTATCTTCGATATTGTTGTTGTTATCCTCTGTCTCTTTGGCGCCAAGTGTGTTTACAATAATGTCTGAGTTTGCGAATGACGTGCGTTTCAACGCTTCCGATACTTTTTTGTTTCGTGTATTGTTTACTTACCTACCTCCACCGCAACGCACAAAGGTAACATCCTACCCGCAGTTTGTGCAATTTTTTCTTTACCTACTTCTCGCCTCTGTCGTGTATTTGTCACCAGCTTTGTGCACTCGTTGCGCAACACATATAACGACCATCTAAAATCCCCTTAACTCGTAATAAGATCACCGGCCAGGTTGACGCTTGAATTTGCTTAAAGCGCGACGTCTGACAAGATTACATTGTATTACCTACAGCGCATCACGTCTTTATCAGATGGGGAAAAAAAAAAAAAACAAAATTCGACGATCGATAGCTTCCCGTCCAAATTGAATAACTAGAGCCCTCGCGAGCGATTCGATATTATTTCGAGGCTTGATTTTTTTAATAATGATACAGACATAGAAATATTTAAAAAATCCACACGCTCGTTGCAATATGGTATAAACGGAAAATAAAGTGGGAAGCCAGGGGTTATTATCCAACGTTGAGCCATGAGAAACAACAAGAGAAGGCAGACCTTATCGTTTTACTTATTTACTCTCAAATATTCGCCAGGAGTGCGAGTTGTGAGTTTGAATTAAATTTAAAATGAGAGCTTCTCGCTCGACGAGTAAGGGAGTAATTACGGAAACAAAAAAAAAAAAAAAAAAGAAACGGCGCATCCGTGACATGGGAATACGGAGTATAAGGACTCGCTCGTACCCCAAGGAATGGCAGCACATCTGTCAGAGAGAACATCCCAATATCCCGGCTCGAATTTCCATTTCCGAAAAATAGTAGCGCGCCTCACCCCCACAGAAATAAAAAAAAAAAAAAAAAAAAGAAACATCGTGGAACCGCAAGTGCCCGGAAAAACTTTTCCGACTCGCAAATAATATCCACCGCGCACGGCCAACTTCATCCGTTGGCGTCGCGTTTAAAGAAAATATTACGCTCCCGAGCGCCCGTCCTCGTCCCGCTGTCGTCTGGGGACTTTGCACCCACCCACCCCCGCACACGCACATCCAGGCGCTTGTTAAAACTCCCTTGGCCCCTTACCCCGTTCCTTTCTCGTCCGCCCGGAAACTTTAAAGTTGACAAAGTTTCGCGGGGCGGCGGCATAAATTGCGTATCTGTTGGCTGGTGCGGGGCGAGTTTTTGGGATGCGGGAACGGAAGAAGAAAGGACCCGGCCGGTGAGATATTGGGGGGGTGGAGGCGCACAGTCAGCGGGACTTTAAATTGCGGAATGAATTTTCCCCGCTGGCGCGGCGCATGGAGAATTGAGTTGTCGACCCGCTCGCGTATTGAAAAATGTGTAGACTTTTCAAGGAAATAACTGGATATTTTTTTAATGCACGACTTTGTAAGAGCCTCGAAGGGGTCGTTCACTCCCCGCGCGATTTGAAGGAGACTCGAGAGGCTGGATTGAAATAATTATTCGACTGTGGTGCACGGGGTGATTTTTCAATTCGCGCAAGCAAAAGGTGTATCCTTCGTCCTGCAAACCAAGTTTTTTCAGCTCTATCGTTTTATTTTTCAAGTGCTTCCGTGTAGTATATTGGAGGAAGAAAAAAAAGCAGCTTGATTATCCCCCCTCGATCGATCCATCGGCTGTGCTCGCCCATTCGATATCTCATCCACCAGAACAAAAGAAGCGAAAGCTCTCGTTCAAAAATCAGCAAGTAACAATCGAGCATAGTCCGCGGCAATCGACCGCGCAAAATTCCCCTCTGGTTTTCAGGAAGGGCGCCAGACCGAGCGATCGGACCTGGAGGAGGGGAGGATAAAGTGGCGCGAAAAAAAAAAAGACGCGGGAGGATAGATAGCCTTATTTTCGGGCTGTTGAAACTTTGTTAAGGGCCACTTTTGAGAAAACACCCGCAATTTAGTGTACGTAGTACCCTGCGTGCGCAGCTCGTCCTTTTTTCGCTTCACCGCCTTGGTGCGTGCGTTCGAAAATTTCCACAGCCGAGCCATTCTGCCCAGGATATCTTCTTCCGCGTTACACACACGTACACACGCCCTTTCTTTCCAAGCTGCCGTTTGAGCATTTCCAGCGAGATAAAATCGCCTTGGGACGTTAAAACCCCCCGGGAGTGAGCTTCTTTTCGTTGCTCTTTCATTTTTTCTTTCGCTGGTCGTCCTTTGTAGGCACGGAAACTTTTTCGGTAGACAGAACGCGCTTCTTTTTGCCGATTCTTGAAGAAATAGAATACATCGTTTTATCAGCACGGCTAATGAGGACCGAAAATCTACAACAATGAAGCGTTACTGTCTTTTTCAACAAAAATCCGATTATCCACGCTTTTTTCATGCGCAAAGTGCATTAATGTATCTCATTTCCATCGGGAATTTTCGCGAAAATCGCGCGCACCGACCACAGCGCACATACAACATGTTTGCGGGCAGTCCTGGTATGTATGCTCAATGAAAATCAATCCATCACTCGCGTGTACCGAAATTATAGGATATCCTTGACGGTCCAGTAGTGGATGCGTGCTGTACACGCCGAGCGTGCGATTAAAATCGAGCTGAATATAAATTTAATAACGCGTGCTTCACCCTTGAATGTTTTTTTTTTTTTTTTTCAATTTAGCATCGATCCTCAACGGAAATTCCAATGTGTTTAACGTTTCGAATTGCGTACCTATGGTTTCAATCATTTGGGTGTCAACGCAAAATTTACCATTTGTCCGTGAGAGACGATGTACACGTAGAACCGCAATCGGCTTCGATTATCGTCCCGGTATTGCAGCTTAAATAATCAATTAGCCAATAATGGTGGGCGGAGGCAGGCTATTTCGGCTCGCGCTAATATGATCAATTTTAGCGGTGATCGCACGTATACAGCACAGGCCATCCTGGGGTGGATGTGGGGCCAGAGAAGGCGGGGGGGCCAAAGATTCGGACCACTAAGCCAAATGGGGTATCAGCAGGGAGGACTCGAGAATTTTCGGGATTAAAGTTGTACGTTATAATCCACAACAGCCTCCAAATTTTCCGAGTCTTGGGGCACGCGTGGCGACCAAAATTTCGGGCAGTAATGACGTATCGCGCGTCGACTGGAGAGGAAGCTCCTCGTGCGGGGCGCCCTGGAATTTTCATCCCCCGTCTGGAGAAGCCATAAATACGCGTCGTCGATACATTGTCTTCCAAAGTATCGTTGCAAAACACCTTGACGCCCCCTCCCCCTTTCTACACGCGGTGGAAACAACATTATTCTCAAGCTGCCGACTTGGGGGGATCTTTTTTCTTTTTCTCGGTCGTTTCCGGGTTCGAGGTTGGGTGTGAGGTTTTCGCCGTGCCTTCCGGCTTTGTACTTTTAATGTCGAATTTTACGAGCGGTTGAGGCAGCGCGCGCTGTTTTCGGGTACAAGTACTTTGTTTTTACGGTGAAATCGGAGATTGAATTTCTTCCATTTTTGTACCCCCAACCATACGCGTGCGTATATCATCGATTCAGGCCAGCAACACGTGCCTGATTCTTTCGTCAAAATAATTTAACACGATAAGTCTCGCTACAATTTCCATCGTACAATGTGAGAGGCTACGTTACACCTGCTCCTCTAGTTCGCGAGCTGCGGTGGCCGACACCCAGTCGCTAAATGTCGACACGAAAACGCCGCCCCACCTTTCATCCTGGTTCATCCCCCTCGAGGTTCACCCTGGCAGTGAGTGAGTCATTTCACATGATTGCAAATATATTTCGATTGTTCGAAGCTGCTCGTTGTCAACGATAAATCGCACACGTGAGACTATACGGTCCGTGACATTGAAACAAAAACCGATACGAGAGGAAAAAAAAAAACCCCCATAGTTCCAACTTTGCCGACGCGACGCAATTCCCCCTCGTCGCGCGTTACGCGTGGGGGGAGGGTGCGTAGGACAAAGTTGATCGAATCGTAACAGCCGCGTTGCCCGCGCGTTAATTTTTGCTCGCACCGCTGTCGTTTTAATGAGCGGGGGCTCGCGTGGCTTTTAATTTACGGCTCTCATTGTCTCCGGACGTAAATAAAATATGCGCGCCTCTGCTGTCCTTTTCTGCATGAAAATGTCACACGCGATTCGTCCCCCGTTTGCCGCCCATCGTGATTATTGCCACAAATACCCGTTTGTCGCTCGATGACCGTGAGCAAATATTCACGCACGCGTGTCTATCCTCCAAAATGATAACAATGACAACGATAAGAGAGGGAAAGAAAGAAAAATATCTCTTCGACTTACTCGTTGTGCGGTATGTCCTCTTCCTGCTGGATGCTGAAGCCAACGCAAAGCAGCAGCAGTAGAGGGAGCAGCCCGAGGGCCGCCCTCGTCGTCGCCGTCCTCCTCCCCATCTCCAGCCTTTGCCGGCACCTTTGCGACAGTCAAACCCGAGCAATAGCGGAGATTCCTTTTTTTTTTTTTTTTTTTTTTTTTTCTATCGACTCATCCAGTCCTTCCGGACAATCTCTTGTGAACAAATTTTTCACTACAACCCACGAGAAACGGGGACACTCTCGCGCCAAAGTCGATCCGTTTCACGGGAGGTGGTGGTCCCCCTTGCGTCGTCGTTGTTGTTCTTTTCTCCCTATTCTGTCATACATTGCCTTTTTCACCCACGAGTGTGTACACACCACTTGCACACGCACGCACACACACGCACACAACAAACACTTGGTTGTACGGCGGTATAGTAAACGACGTATGTGTATATATACACACAGGTGCGTATATTACATTACATTATACAAGGGCGCGCACTATGGGAGAGGGTGGGATCTTATCTCTCGGCGTGTATGGCACGTAGTGTGTATACAAGGAGAAGGGGGGGGGTGGGGTGTGTACAACTACAACTGTATACCAGCACCACTACGAAGGCCGATCGATTCTTAAAACGGAGGCAGGGGCCGAGCTCCGTGTACCGCGCGCGCACTTCTTTGCTCCTTGTTCGTACGTGTGCCTATCCCGAGTGGCCGCACACACGGGATTAATACGTCAATGCTGGCGCGTGACCCAACGACTCGCCCTATCCCGTGGTGAAATACTACTGCTGGTCGTAGCGTTGGTAGCAGCATCAGTAGTACAAGTCCGCGTATGGTCCGGCACACCGGTGGTACGATCCAGGCGTCGAGTCGTGTATTCCTTACTCCTCGGCTACGTGATAGCCGTCCGCGCGTTCCCCCAAACACGGGACGGAGGGTGCATTTGTCGTAGACTCGACGCTCGTGCGCGTCATCCCGGCTCGCGTAGCGCGTTCCCACCACTAAGCTGTGTTATTGCATTACGTAAGCGCGAGAGGCACGGCACTCGATGTTCCGGCCGTTATTGCGTGTGTCCCGCCGTTTAGGGGGGGTATAACTGTCTCGGGTGTCACGCACACCTCCTTTGCCAAACCACCGATCGTCCTCCTCTGCTTCTTTCTGCGTTTTGAAGGATACTAGAGACGCGAGTCCAAGGGGGCGCCCGTCGCTGGCTTCGGTAGAGCCAGTCGACGCCAGGCTGGGGGGTGCACTGGCGCGAGCGAGCGCGACTCTCCGCGCGCGGTGTCTTGGCCAAACGGCCCTACAAAGTCGGGGGATGCGCGCGCGCCCTCACCTACACACGTGTACGTATACACCATGCAGGGTGTGGGTTATACGTGGTAAGGCTGCACCTACACGGGCGTTTCACCGCGCTCTTCCGAGGAGGGGGTGGGGGTGGTGGTAGATATATACGTATGGTTTGGTGGGTGGGACACTACGACGACGGCGCCGGTAGGTATATATAAGCCGCTGCCGCCTGCCCCCGGGGGGATGGTGAGGAGGGAGGGCGCAGGATGGATGTACGCGGGTATATGGGTGCAGCGCCGACGGGGAAGGTATGCCAGGCGACGGAGGATAACGCGAGAGGATCTTCCGTGGGAAGGGGGAGGAGGGAAGAAGCGAGAGAAACAGATTGGAGGGAGTTTATTGTATAAGCAAGAGGAGGAGGAGGAGGAGGATGGTGTAGAAAACGAGGCACGACAACGACGGCGCAGGGAACGGCAGCGAATGTTTTTTCCTTTCCGCTCGGCTAGAGCCGCTGCCGCTGCTACTCTGTGTACATACACACGCACTCCCTTTGACCCTTTGTCGAAAATCCTCCCTTTTTTTATTTATTTTATTTTCACCTTCATTTTCTTCTCGTGTACTTATGTTTTGGTTTTCTTCCTCGTTACGGACGTTTTGCGGGTAAGGAGAGATAAGGATGAGGGACGAGTCTCGAGGAGACGGAAACAATAATAATCACAAAGAAGAAGAAGAAGATCAGGCATGCATCCACGCGAGATACGTGTGTTTTCGGCGCCTGCGAGAAAAGCGAGATGGGGGGTGCCGATTGGGCTATATAGGTAAGCCCAGGCTACTAACGGGGACGGAAGAAAAACATCCTTCTCCTCCTCCCCGAGGGAGCCGGATACGGGAGGTAAGGAGCCAGCAAGAAAGACGACGGCGGCGGCGTTGACGACAGCCCAAGAGAGGGAGGGACTGGGTGAATATGAAGATGGGAGGTGGGGGAGGGAGGGTAATGGGAAATCAGAGCTGGATTCGGTGCACTGCCGCCGAGATATGCTCTTAACAGAATCTCAGTAGAACAGTGCGGCCCGAGGGCAGACAGGCAGACGGGCAGCCCCAAGCTATAGCTGCATTCCTTTGTATGATCCCGTGAAATTGTACGGCAAGACGATTCCTCTCTCTCTCTCTCTGTATATTTTTCTTCCCCCTCCACGGGTATATTGTATTCATATGGAACGGCAGAGAGAAAATATTATAGATGCAAAAAAAAAAGAACATTAGACCCGAGTTTTCAGGCGTATATACAAGGGAAGGGTGGGAGGAAAGGTATATAGCTATAATAACAAGAAGAACAATAGCACGAATGCGTGTGATTTCAGCACGTAGGCACCTGCCCTCGTCTTCTCTACTCGACAAGACTGTATCAACGCAATTTGGGCGAGTACATAGGCGTATGCTTTGCGGCTCCCTTGCACCTTTGCGTGACGAGTACGTTGTAAAAACAAGAGAGCAAACAACAGACTCCCGAGAGAGAGAGAGAGAAGGGGGGGTGGGGGTACAAAAGCGCCTGGATATGCGCGTGATTTTGTATTACAGGTAGGTACAGGTGTATAGGTGGGCATCACATGTAAGTATAACGCATGCAGGGAGTAGCAAGAGAGGAGGACATGGTGGGCGAGGCGGGGGGTGCGAATACCAGCGACGGCGACGGCGTAACACCGCGCAAGCCCGGTATCATTGATTCGCTGGTTCTCTCTCTCTCTCCGCGCGACCGTAGGTATATACATATATACAGGGTAGATGGATGGGCGAGGGAGGTACATGATGCCTCCCCGGCACTGCTGTACCGCGCGCACACGCTGGTAATCGAAGCTTGCACGTGTACGATGGGGTGCGCGGGTGTGTAGGGGGTGTAAGTATATAGAGCGCTCGGTAGGTGATGGGTACATATCGGCGAGGGCTCGTTTGCGTCGAGGCGACGAGAGACGGCAAAGAGAGATGGAGGACTCGGACTTAACCGGCAGAGATGGACGTGAGGATATTATTGTCTTTCTCTCTTTGGGCTCTATCCCCCCTGTCTCTCTTGCGAGGCTGCCTCTGGGGGATGTAGATTTATATTTCAATTGGAGTACGATGATTTGCGGGCCGACAATGACATTTGTCACTTTGCGGGCTCACAGATTTTTTATAAATAATCTACGAGGAGGTGCTTTTTTTTTGTTTCACACCCTCCTTTTATCGAGTAACCGTACGTGATTGAACGATATCCAATTGATGTTTTTTTTTTCTTCTTCTTTTCGATGATGATGGAAAAAAATAATCATGAACCTGAAGGTTTGCAATCACCAGGTGCCAACTAGGTGGGTATCGTGCGTAACGCTTTAACGAGCGTCAGCTTACACACCTCGTCATGCGAAATGCGAGAAGTGACAGGTCTGGAATTTTTTTTTTTTTTTTTTTTTTTTTTTTTACTACCATCCGTTCTATCTCGTAAAAAAAAAAGGATAACCATGGGAGCCTCTGACACTCTCGAGCGTGTCTCTGAACTCGTGAAAAAAAAAAGAAAAAAATAGTGAAGACAATCACAAATACCCCATAATCAAATTTACGACGGAGAAAGAGAGGAAGATTGAAAAAAAAAAGAAGCAAACCAGTCCGTCGATCGCGTGTCTCGACAAGCGAAGGGTAAATTTTATTACCCGGAGAAACTTATCCGTCTTCTTAGTCCGGCTACACGCACCCAACACAGCGTCTCGGACGAATCGATGGAATTTTAATTTAATTTGCGCAATCCACGGTAAACGTCCCAAGACTACGGACGACGTCTTTCTCCCCCACCCCTTCCCCCCTGTAGCTCTCAGTTATACCCCCGCACCCCGAGAAAATCAATCGAACGCCTTATCTCTTTAATTAAAACACCCCCCCCCCCAACCCCCTCGAGTTCGTCAAATTATGCGGCTTTGATAACCCATCTTCAAAACTCTCTGTCTCGTTGGTCCCCCCCCCCACACGTATAGGTAGGAGGGTCGCTTTTTAGTAGAGGAGGGTTGGGGGGAGGGGACTACTTCTTTAATTTCCGTCCAGATGCGGGTAAATGAGTAATTGCTCGGTTATAAATCGTCGCGGGCGCAGCGCTTATTTTTCAAGATAACCGATTGGACCGAATTAATCAGACCCACCCCTCCCCCTCTCTTTTTGCCGTACAGCAGTTTGCGTACGCATAATGTTTGCCGTCCCCCGATTTTCGAAAAGTCGTTTCGCGCGGGAGGTGGGCCCTCGCAAATACGCTCACACGCGGGCGGATCGATCTGGTCGTTTGCATGTACACGCGCAGTTTTACGTGTATTATATAGGTGCACAGGAAACGACGAGGGCTCATCTACACCGTGTATATACACACGTGCACCCCCTATTGGTGTACGTACGATTTTCATCGGTGATGCACTTTTTCCTCTTCTCTCCTACTCGCAGCTTATCCCGAGCCTCCCAGGACACTTTTCCCTCTCCCGTTCGGGGGCGCACGTACGTTTGTATTATGTGCACGCTAAGCGCACCGTGGATTACGTATATACGATAAGCGATGGAAAGGTGCGCGTATACGGGTACGTAATATAATGGGCGTGTCACTTTGGAATTGATGTATTTTTACGATAGTTCGGTACTCGCCTAATATACATAGGGCGGATGGTAGAGCGTCGGACTGGTCTCTTGCAAGTACAAAGAGAGAGAAAAAGAGAGTCTAGATCTGAGGGTCAAACACAAAGTGAATTTAACGATGACTCAAGCACCAGGATCGTCAGATGTTTTCGCATGCAAGGACAAAACATATTTTTTCCCCCTAATTTAAATCGCGCGTCCCTCGTTACAATCACGAGTGATAATTTTAACGCGCAGAAAGAGTGTACGTGGCATCTGAGAAAAGGGTGGTAGAAGAAGGGAGTTTCAGCCAAGCCGAAACGAGGTTGTACGGAGCGACAGGAGGCGGGTGCAAAAAAAAAAAAAAAAAAAAAAAAAAAAAAAAAAAAAAAAAAAAAAAAGAAAAGAACTCGCGCGTGCACGCTGGACAAGTGAAACGCGATTCTCGGGCCAGCGGGCACGTATATACCCCGAAAAGGAGGAAAATACCTTCGAGGGTGTAGGTCCAACGCGGCGATTTCGATAACGCTAGCTCTATAATGTGCGCTTCGGGGCGATTCTGTTTTTTTTTTTTTCCATCCGCCTTTCGGCTACTCTGTCATGCTTGGCTTCCCGCGTGCAAGTATACGTACACCCACAAGGGCACGAAAGCAGTGGGACGCCGAATTGAAATTTTCGAAGCGCACATTTGGCTTCTCCCTCCTGCCCCCTATTTTTTTTTCCTTCTTTCCTCCTTTCAGGTGTACGTACGCACGGCATCGGCAGTGGCGCGGAAATATGCGCCAAGTTGATTTATCATTTGCTTTTTCCGGCTTTTCTCCCCCCCTCGTCTGTCACGCTCGCCGTTTGGGGTGTTACAACGGTGGAAATACTCCAGAGTATCACTCGTCTCTGCAGTTGTACCGATTTATATATACGTTAATACACGGGCGTCTTAGAAAAATAAAAATATATCGCAATAATCTCAGGCGCATGTTTTCTAATAAAAAAATAAATAAAAAAAGGGTCGTATTCTGAAGAGCATATCTCAACATCGTACACCTGCACAGGCACACCCTATAAACAAACAAACAAGGGAATCCCAACAGAGCGAAACATATATATACACCCGTGAAGCGCACACGACGCGTAATACTAAATCAGCGAGACGCCGATATACCCACGCACCCGCTCGCTGTTCTACAGATACCCGGTGCACGTTATACTGTACGTATACGTGGGTATAATATGTATACATGCACATACCGCGGAGAGCACCCGCCGAGCCATTAAACAAACGAGCCCCAGCGCCCAACTAATCAAGCACTTATCAGTGCTAAAGCATCTACTGTACTCCCTCCTCCTCCTCCTCCTCCTGTGGCATCGAATTTCTCGCACATTCCGTTTATGCGCGTATAATAATGTATACGTACCTACGCACGCACGCATCGCGTATATATGCGACGCAACCGATGCGTCATAGCTCGCCCAACCCGGTGAACTCTGTGTGTTCCGCTCGGGTGAGCTTACAATGGGGGTGGCTGTTGTACGAAGCGAGACGCGTCGTTATTGTGCGAGTCCTTACCGGTTTTCAAACATCCAACCCCCCCACCCAGGCTAAAAGGGATAAACACCTTGGATAGTATAAGTATTGTACATGCTTTTCATGGTTTTCAATCGGACTGTGCAACGGCTCGTTTGGCTCTTGGTTGCCCTACGTTTACATCTGACCCCTTTTTTGTGCGGGGAAATCCCATTGGCATGCTGTACGTGTATACGAAACAATGTAGTGAAATTACGGTTGAAGCGATCATCGTTGGCATTTTTGTTGGAAATGTTTTCATGATGTGTATCGCGCGTTTAAGGCAGCGACGGATACGGTACCACGAAATAGACGGAAAATTGTTTATTTTCCTCGATGACATCGGCACTTTGGGTTATGGGGGGTGCTCCGTGGGCTTCGTTTAACTTGTATTATTGTAGACTCACTGTGATGGAGTCAAACGATGATGAACGAACATGCACGGCCATTTAGGTTTGTGGAACATGTATTACAAACACCCAGTCCATTTACGTTACTTATTTGTGGGTTATCGGTACGTACAGCGTCGGATCAACGCTTCAAATAACGATAATATTTTATACATCTTTTTTTTTCTTTTTTTTTTTTTTTGTTTTCTTAAATTCTTATTTTATTGTAAATCATCCACCGCCGAAAAAATCGATCTGCGTATTTTAATTCGCATCCACATCTACTCCAGCTCGCGAATACAGCAAACTCTCCGGATCATTGGCAATGTGTGCGCCGGAGTGGCTTTTTTTTCTCAGTGCAGGCATCGATAATATTTCCAAACGCATTCTCACCTCACCCTTCAACTTTCGCCAGAGGAAGCAAAAACAGTCGATGAAATTTAACGAAGCGAGGAAAACATGTGACTTGAAGAGCGCACCCTATATATATATATATATATATATATATATATATATATATATACAGAGCTTGCAGAGAATAAGGAAAAAAGAAACTCATCGCACGGAATAAAGTAACTCGCGTGCGCTAATAGCTCCGGTGGCTCGCTACAGCGAGACGATCCTCTCGGCAGCTCCAAACGGGCACACTAGCTCATCCTCGTTGAAAAGGGGGGGGGGGCAGGAGGGAAAAGAAACCAAACACCGTGGCAGGGAGCAAAAAAAACAAAAAAAAATCGGGAGTGTGGGAATCACGAGCGTGTGCGGAATGGAAGGGAAAAAAAGAAAAGAGAAATCAAAGAGGAAACACACTCGTCTCGCTCGTCGCGATTTTCCTGCCTTTTTTTTCATACTCGGCGAGCGCATATATACGTGCCCCGAGGGGGCGGGGGTGGCTCGTATACGCGCGTTAATAGATTGAAAGTAGTCCCCGGAAAGATTTTCGCGCTCCAACGACTCCCCCCTGCCGAACACCAGACTGACTCTCGCTCATTTTTGCCTCCCCCTCCCTCGTTTCGATATAGGTGCACACTCACCCCCTCCCCCCCAACTGACTTTGCTCGGCTGAAAATTTTTACCGAAGTGAAAGAGAGTGATTTCGCGTCGTCGTCGCCGATGTCGTATAGCCGAGGGCTCTCTCCTTCCGAACATTCCCCCCCCCCTTTTTTTTTCGTTTTCCTTTTATTTTTCCCACTTTTTTTTTTTGTCGGTCGAAAGTATACCCACCCCCTGGCAGTTTCAACAGTGGACTCGAACGAGGGAATAGAAAAGTTTCTCGCGACCTCGTCCCTTTTTTTTCTTCCTTTCTCTCTTTTTTCCTTGATCACGATACGTACGGCTCTATGGGGGATTTGATGAATGTTCTGGCAAGTGTCTCTATTCCGCGCGCTTGCCCGTTCGAGGATCGTTGTTTTTCAACGTGCTCGACTCCGTGGGGCTGAATTGCTCCTGATTGGAGTATCGAATGGGTTTTAGCCGAGCCCTGGCACTCGTGCGAGACACATCGCGATATGCTCGTGGGAAGAAAAACCAGTGGGTCACAAAAGCGCATGAAAATCAAAAAGTTTTATTGAATCTGAGCTCCCCGACCTGTAATTGCGCGTGTGCCCTCGTATCGGACGGATCACGATCTTTAACCGACACTTTGATCGATACTCGCCACACCGTGGGTACGTGTACGCGTAATGTATATGCATACAGGCCCAACCAACTGTGCAACGGCAAACAACAACGGTGTTCGTGAGATACTCGTACATTTTCCGTTACGTCTGACGGACAGTACATTAGTGAATAATATATATATGCACCCTTACGTGACTGAATTTCGTCGCTCCGACCTGCACGTGTACACATCGAAGCGGTACACTCTCTCCTCCTCTCTGGGGTTCTGGAGGCAAAATGGTCGCGTCGCGACAAGCTGACACTGATGCGCGGAAACTGTTGCCGGAAGATACGCGCCGGCAAGTAAATTACGAAATCATTAGGATGCTGTCTGTTGTGTAACCCACTCCCTACAAGTATGGGCTTCGTCGATTTTACTATCACGAATCGCTTCTTTTATCACCCCCCATTAGTGCAGTAAACTGTCTACACCTTTTCTTTTTTTTTTTTTTTTTTTTTTTTTTTCACTCTGCCTTTGGTGTTTTACTCAAATGGTTGTTTGATCAAACGAATCGCAACGAATAGTTTCGTTAAAGAGATACAGGACGACTCGTGTAGGAAAACAAGCGCTAATGTTCTCGAGCGGAAACACAAATCGTACGATCTGAAATCGCGGCTAAAAAGAGGGTTGCTGAGTGATTCCTGGTATACATTTGTATACGGAAGGGAAAAATAAGGGAAATTCGTTAAGCGTCGATGGTTAACACGAAGGTAAGGCTCTGGTTGCAGATGGAAAAGGAACAAAAAGTATGTCTCCTTGTACTCGGTAATTATTGCGTTAAAAGCCCGGTATAACGAAATAAAAAAGGAAAAAATTCTCTTATAGCAGGGGGTAAAAATTTTAATCTATATCAGTTAAGTCTCGGAGGCCTGTTTCCCGGTAAACATAAAAAAAAAAAAAAAAAGCAAGCGAGAAAACGAGGACGGCTATACACGCGCCACTTGCCGGGTAATAAACGCCCTCGCCCAAACGACTTCCCCCCCTCCCTCCCATCTCTCTGTCCCTTTCAACTTTTGCAACCGAGTGCGTGTGTATATACATACACGTGCACACGGGGGGGGGAGCTGAAATTTAGGTTGGCAAGTGGAACGAGTTCGCGCAGTTCTGCTGAATATTCGTTGCAAAAATAGTATGTGCTCGAGCTCGAGCTCGCCACTTTGTTGCTAATTTAATGCTCAATGAGAGCTGCACGTGAATTTTCAATTTGGCCCTAACGATTGCGCAGTTAACTTTTTTCCCTCTCTCTTTCCTTCTTCCCTTCCTTTTGGCGCATAATTTTGCCCGAAAAAAGGAGAAAGGAAAGGAAATAGCAGCCCCCCGCGGTGGAAGCAGCAATAATTTAATTAGCGCGAATTACGCGGTGTCGGCTCGACAATTAAACCAACCGTGGCGCCGATGATGCTGATTATTTATCTCGTTACATTTTTCAAGGTGTTTTGGATCCTTGGAATTTCAGTGCTGGAAGACCATGACGAAGGAGGGGGGGGGGCAACGGAACTTCCCATTGAATAATCCGAGGACGAAAGTTTTGAATGCGAATATTAGTTTGATTTTCCGGGGACTCCCCGCGACACGGCCAAGTTTACTTTGTTCGAGGAATTAAGTTGCCCCCCACCCCCCACCCACCCACTCTCGCAACTTCAAAGAATATAATTAATTTAGAGAGACAGACACCTCTCCCCGGTGGCCTGGGCAAGGGCAAACTTTGCCTCCTCCCCCGCGCGAATACTAATCGTGTTTGTGTCAACTCTTTTCCGATCTCTCCCTTCCTTTTTCCATCCCCTCTGCCGCATTAGCATAATAATCGTAACTGTATATTCGAGATGTCCGCCCTCGGTGCGATCGCCAACCCTTCCGAGTGCTCCGGCTGGAAATTCCCTTCGGGTCCCCCTTCTCTCTGAAAAAGAAAAAAAAAGTGGGGGGCAGATTAAATCTCTATTATCCGAGGGCCGGGGAAAGAACTTTCAAAAAATCTCGGGCCCCCGGCTAAAGCTGACTCTCCAGGGCTCTTGGCATGCACCTCCTTAGGTAAGGGATGAAAAAAAAAAGAAAGAAAAAATTCAAGCTCGCCTCGATTCCCTCGTGGCTGCTCGTGCGCTACGACAACACACCCCAGACGCACGCCCTCTTGCCTGCACTTCCGCGCGCACCGCTCCTTCCCTCTCTCTCTGTGTGTGTGTGTGTTGGGTGTATACGCGCGCGAAATGGGCGAGGAGAGGGGCACGACGACTGTTATTGATTTTCCAAATGCCCGCTCGTTACGCGACTTATGGGGTTCGCTCCCTCTTGGACGCCCCTGCAGCTTCCTCCTCCTCTCTACTCCTCCTTTGTGCTCCCAGTTATATACCTATGTACGCGGGAAATGCAGTGTGCTTGCGCCGGACGATGCTTAGGTGGGGCTTGGGAGGATGTAGCATAGGGAGGCCGCCAAGGTGCGAACAAGCTGCCTCGCTCCCTCTCTCTTGCAGCAATGCGCAGCAGCCACTTTGCCGGGCAGCCAATATACCTCCTATGTGTACCCAACGAGCTTCTCCTCCCTGCGCGCTGCTACGCGTATAACTGTATACTCTGCTGCTCTGCTGCTACTCCCTTCTTGTAGATGGGACACTTGCGGTGGGTATTATTATACAGCCACCGAGTCTCCCTTGCTTTCTCGTTCAACCGATTCGAGAAATATATTGTGTAGTGGTGATGGTAGTTACCGACCGAGAGAGAATCTACCGTATACGTATGAGCCTCGAGAGCTGGTCCGCGCTCCTGTGAGTGTATTATTTTATGCTAAAGAAGGGCGAGGGGGAGGATTATCCGTTTAAAACTTGTACAAATTCTGATTGGGATTCGGAGGGTCGCGCTTCTCCGTGGGAAGGGTGGATGGTTGGTGCGTGAATTCACGCGCGAGTGGATGCCCGATGGGGGGGTGGGGTCGCTGCTCGGCTAATTTTGATGTTTGCCCGAGGGACGAACGGGCGCGTGAATTGGTTTGAGCGACGGATCATTATGTTCAAGTGCTAAGGGAGGGGTTGGGCCGTGGGGCGAAATCATACGCTGCAAGTGTTTTGTTTGCGGCACGTTGTTTGGTCTGACGAGGGCAATTGACTCTCGGGTGCGAGTGTCGTCTGTACAACTTGAATACCAACGATTTTTCTATTCTTTTTTTTTCACGCAATTGCTTGTTAAACAAGAGTCAGTATCTTTTTAAAGTTAGGGAACAAAAGTATCGAGCATATTTATTCTGAGCTAATGTTTCATGTTGTTTTTTAATTGAGGGGAATTTAGTTTCCGATTTTTTTGTCAGCGAGAACTTTTACTTACATTTTACGGCATATGTTAAAGTTGAAAATGTTCCTTGTGATGTTGCGAAACAAATATATAATTTACGTATACAAATTTATAAATCGACTGAATGGCTTTTTAAAATGATCAAGTGTATAATATTATTGAACTATACATAATTGATATGTCTGACCGATTCGTGACTGTTACTACTCACTAATAAGTTTTTAATTAAAATAAAGGGTATGAATTTTCTTACATAAAATAGATGCGTCTGACCAATTCGTGACTGTTACTACTCACTCCTAAAATTTTTATTAAAATCAAGGGTATGGATTTGCTTCGATATTTATAATGGAAATGCCTGACCAATTTGCGACTGTTACTACTCACTGCTAAATTTTTATTAAATTCAAGTGTATGAATTTTCTTATAGAAAACTGATATGTCTGACCAATACGTGACAGCTACTTCTTACTACTAAATTTTTATTTAAATCAAGTGTATGAATTTTCTTATAGAAAACTGATGTCTGACCGATACGTGACTGTTACTGCTCACTACTAAATTTTTATGAAAATCAGGTGTATGAATTTTCTTATATAAAAAAGATGCGTCTGAACAATTCGTGACTGTTACTACTCACTGCTAAATTTTTAACTAAAATCGAGCGTATGAATTTTCTTATACAAAAAAGACGCGTCTGACCGATTCGTGACTGTTACTACTCACTGCTAATTTTTTAACTAAAATTATGTTTATGATTTTTTTTTTACACTAAATAGATGGGTCTGACCAATTCGTGACTGTTACTACTCACTGCCAAGTTTTTATTAAAATCAAATGTATGAATTTGCTTACATATTCATAATAGATTCGTCTGACCAACTCGTGACTCTTAATACTCACTCCTAAATAAAAACTATTAATTAAAAAGAAAAATGGAAGAAAAAAATTACTATAGCTGCATTTTATGTATATTATGATTAACCATGCACGAGCAGTCTAACGAATAGCCTATTGTAAAAATTGGATTAAAAATCGAACAATCGCTTTTCCGACCATTGTTTTTCCTCTTCCAGTGCATAGGCATTTATTTACGCGTACTAGCCCGACTGCGTAAACCAGAAACAAAACAAAAACAAAAAATCAACAAACGTAGCGTAAGAGCTTTCTGTGGAAAAGAGCTCGTTGACATATGCACCGTCTGTGCACACAAACGCGAGCACAGGAAGTAGATAGTGTACATTCAACGAGAAAACGAAAAAAAAGGGGAAAAAAAAAAAAATCGTAGGGAAAAAAAAGGTCAGCTGGAGCCTAAGTACAAACGCCATCGTCATTATGCGCACAAAAGAGAGTGTTTTTCTCCGCTTATACATCCGACCCTTTTTTTCCCCCCAAAGTCATCCCAGTCGATCGTCCGGGTTTTCACAACTTCGCTCTTAGTATACGTACGCGTGTGCTTATCGGCACCACCAACGCATGTGTATCATTATAGCCATCGTGGGGAAAATCGCCGCGGGGCCGAACCGAGTTTGCGGTCTCTTTCTGCGTGTACTCCATGTCCTTATACCACCGGGAAAATACGTGCTTTCGTCCGCGACCGGATGGGGAAAATATATTCGACGTTTGTTGTCGCACCTACGTGAAACAAGAGGGGAAACGGACTGGTGCCTCGAGTGTGAGGTATATACTCGAATGTGCTCGAGAGTTTTCGCGTTACAAGTAGCGCAGTTGGGATTACGGAAGAGCCAACATCGGCTGAGCAATGTAGGTCAAAGTTTGTAAGACAATGGGAACGGGGATGCAGAGACGCAGAATGCCAGCGATGGGTGTGCGACCGAGATGCGAGTGTACAGCCATCAGCCACTCTCGCTCCTGTTATATATTTATGATGTTGGAAATGCTCGATGCATCTCTGCAGGCTTGCGTGTACTTTCGTACGTTGAATTATGTTCTGATGCGTCGGTGGAATTAAATCAACTATTTCACGCGGGAGGGGAGAAATTTAATTATTCTAGGAAGATTTTCGCTTTACACAAACATGCGTAAAAAGTATATCAGGGGTAATATTACTATCTATTGCAAGCTGCAGTACAGTCGTCATCGTTGCATGCGTATGCCTATAATCCTAGGGTTTTTTTTTTTTATTACATTGTTATTTGTTAGTTTTGCAAAAGCTGAATTTCTTTCCATGAGAGTTTCTTGCACAAATTATCAAACAAGTGTACGGCAAGTTTTTATTGCAAAAGTTTTTTTCGTCACTTGATCAAAAGGTATTGCGAAGAATTCATAAATCATTGAATAAATTGCAACTTTTATGAAATATATTTTCTTTACTTCTCATATAAAGAACATAATATACAAACTGCATTCACGTGCGAAGAAGAATTACAAAAATAATTGACGTTACAATAAATTAATCACCTTAAATAATATACTATAAAATGTAATACAAGCGAATTCTTTTTTTTCGAGAGAGACAGAGAGAACAATCACCACTAACTTTTCCACCTTCGGAGATTCAAACCCACGCGCTACAATTTATTGCATACCAGCGTATATACATTACATATGTGTTTGTCGAATTAGGGATAATTTCCAAAGCCCACTGTTTTTTAACGATTTTGCAATATCAATAGTGAATTGGAAATGTTGTAATATTTGAGAACCGCTACAGTAAGTTGTGCTCACACATGAATTAATAATAAACTCTTGTTGTTTGTATAAACATTCTAGTGTACATAAAAGAATAGTGGTTGATTACCATTCATTTGATGAAAGTATTTACTGTGTATAACAATGAAAATTAAAATTTTACTTCTCTACGGGTTTCATTTATAAAATGATATGTCAAGTCGTATTTTTACCGGTTTAAAAAAAAAAACTTTAGTTCCAATTTCAAATAAGCATGCATCTTATTGCTATCGCGTATATATACATTGATGAATAAAAGTATATTTTTTTAAACGATTTTGCCATTGAATTGTATTGATAATTAATTAAGAATGTAAGAATCTTTTTATTTTCTTATCTATTTAGCTAGTTGTTAATTGACTTCTATGACGATTAAATTTTTACAGAATCATGTGTTATTTTACATTACTACTCGTACTATAATTTTTATAATTGTTAATTACAAATTACACAAAGTTATTCCAGTTCTGATTAAATAATTTTCGTTATCTAATGCAATGCCCTTGAAGAATATAATTACATAAAAATTCGATAAGTAAGAAATTCAAAATTCAACAGAATTCAAACACAAAATCGTTACTTGAACAACTTTTTAGTTCTATTTAACTGCAATTTTTATAACACACAAAAATAGTTCCAGTAAATAACACAAGAAATGTCCGATACGACTTTTATACACGAAAAATTTTTAACTTTTCAGTATCATTTATTCGTATCATACACGTTTTTACATATGTTAAAGGTCACTCAAGACTATTTACCTTTTTCATGTATAAAAGTTAAGTACAGAATAAACTCTTGCACATTTCAGTGATGTTTTTTATGATTACATCAGAGCAGATTTGACTATACAAAACAATTTATTATTGCTTAATTATTTTTATTATCAAAAGAAAAGGGAAACAAACTAATGTATATATATATATATAAATATAATTTTTTACTTTGTGCCTTTGACATTTTGATTTAAAAATAATAGCTTTGATAAATTTATCGACATTCAAATTGTTTCATAATATTTATACAATATATGCTAAAGCAGGAGGAAAAATTACTTTTCCCACAACTCTTTCCCTATATCTTGAAGAATAATAGTCTTTTTTTCCTTAGATTATGTAACTTTCAAATGGTACTTTTAATTCTAGTTTATCAGTTCAAATAAAAAATTACCATGTCTAACTTTTGCTAATTTCAAACGTATCCTTATCATGGTAAATCATGGAATGTAATTGATTTTTCACAGTATAATAAATTTTTTAAGATTACATAGTATCTCCGAAAAATCGTTGATTAATTCTGATAAATTATTTGAAAAACTGTAATAAAATAATAAATAAGCAAATTCTTATTTTACAAAAGAAGCTATACGATTTATACAAAGGCGAAGCGTTTTTAAAGTAACTGTTATTCTTTTTGATATTATTAATTATGGTAAAATAACATTAGAAAATTAAAACTAACAAATAATTTAATTAAAACTCATACTTATTTAAGTGATGCTTAAGCGATTCCAAATAATGTCCCAGTTATAATTAAGTATTTAAACATTACAAAGCATGTGATCCTTAAAAAATGTGTATCCTTCAAGTTAAATTATACTTATCTACCCTCATTGACTATAAATGAACTATTGTTGAACACTTTTGCTATACAAGACAGAGTATAAGAATTAAGAATTATTGACAGTCGCAGAAAACCTCTACTCCTCTAGGTTAGACGTTTTTTTTTCATTTTTGGTACTTAAATCAACATAAATAATTTTCATCCTATATTTGATTTCTTAAAATTAACACTCGGCACAAAACCTCGTCACAGAAAGTCTTTCTTTCTACTTGTATAATATATTTATCATAATTTTTTTTATTTTCTCTATTTATTGATAATCAAAGGAGACTCAATGAGTAAATCCTTGGGCACGTGAAAATGTTGAGCAATGATCACTCAGCGATTTGCTCAACGTGCGAATAAGAATTGATACCATAAGCTAGAAAATAATAGTAAAAAATAAAAGAGAATTTATTATGATGTCAACTCATAATCATTTTACTAAGTTATTTTTTTATTCTCTTTACAAGTATCTCTGTAATTTACAAAATGATGTCCAAATTTCGATTCAGTTGCATTCTAATGGGAAAGTCAATTCCATCGAAACTTGAAGATCACGCGAGTTAAAAGATTTAATGATTTTCATACACTTCGATTTTTTGCTAAGCAACGCTCGAGCTTATAAATTACTTTTTCTATATCGATAAATGACACAAAAATAATCTCTAACGTTTTCTCGCTCGTAATAAAAAGTACATGGAAGTTTTTGATTAAGATATGGTATAAATACGTTTACCGGTACATTTTGGCATTCACTCGATGTTTAGTCAAATTTTTCGTTTCATTATTATCAGTGTGGGTATGTTGTGCTAGGTTTACAAAAAAGAAGGGGAATGCATGTACAAAAACTGGAAAGCAAAATCTTATTGGTCGTTGATAAATTTGTTTCTGTCATGCTATGCATAAATTTATACTTATTTCCATGTTGGTTTTTTTTTTTACAAGATTATTGACGTCTATAATTGTTACGCTTCGCAAAGGATATATTAAGAAATACAGGGTTGATATCTCATTCATATGCATTTTTTAAGCTGTAATAATGAGCTTCATTCGCACCTGTGCTTATTTTTAATTAGTCATTGTTTTTTTTTTTTATACATCATTCTTTTGTCTTTAACAAAGTCCACGAAAACCACTACGTTAACTATCTAATTTTATGCATTATCCAGCATCTCATTCATAACTTTTTAACACAATTATATATGTACACATGTATACGTATATAAATGGTATATGTATGCACACATAATTTACCATATCGAAGATACTTCGACGAGTCGTTTCTAGTGTTGTTTTTACTCGAGGGAGGGTCTGTTTCACGATACACACGCTCCGAGAGAGAAAACTTTATTGGTGTTTTGGTTACCAGCTCATAATTTGTGATTGCTAGTCAGCCACGTAAGACCTTCGTACAGGCCATCGCCCGTTGTGGCACAAGATGGTTGCACGAACCAGTTTCGGTCTCGTATCCGCGTGAGGCCGAGCTTTTCTTGGATCTCATGTGGCTTCATCGCTAAGAGTGAACGAAAAGACTTTAGTCAGAAATTTTTTTTTCAAAAGTTCTTATTATTTAAACGTTATTACTTAAAAAAAATGCTTACAATCTGGAAGATCCTGTTTATTGGCAAATATAAGAATAATGGCATCTCGCATTTCTCTGTCATTGATGATCCGATGAAGTTCCTGCCGCGCTTCATCAATTCGATCCCTGTCAGCACAGTCGACTACAAAAATTAGTCCTTGTGTGCCCGTGTAGTAGTGACGCCACAGCGGGCGAATTTTATCTTGACCTCCCACATCCTGCAGAATTACAAATGTTTTCATTCAAGTTTTTATGAAAGAAGTTGTACTTGAAAACAAACAAATTTGTGTTTTTACTTACCCATACATTAAATTTGACGTTTTTGTACGAGACTGTTTCCACATTGAAACCTACAGTAGGTATGGTTGTCACTGACTGTCCTAATTTAAGTTTGTACAGAATGGCTATTTTCGATCAGTTAAGGGATAATAAAAATACTGCTATGCATTGCGAAAATAAAAATAATAGCAGGTACTTAGTTACAAAAAAAAAAAAAAAATATCAAATGCGTGTTATGTGCTGTATGTGTAGTTTTTGTAATTGATTGTTAATAGTTTATTTTCATTGCTTTGGTACATTTATATTTTACGGAGTTGTTTCACTCATTTCTATTAACAGAATTATTTGTTTTCGATATGACTGTATTGAAGTATAGATAAACTCATGTAATCATTCAACAATTTTATCTGAGAAATAACTAGAAACGAAAGAAATATAAAATAAAAAATACTAATTTTATTTAATATTTTGCGTCACAAAAATCAAATAGTATTTTAAAAAGTGTAAAATTTGTTTTAAAGTGTTAAAATCAAAAAATGACGCGAAAAGCATGTAAAATGATACAAAGTTGAAAATAATATGACGCTACTCTAATTATCTCCTGCCATGTATTTGAATGATAAAAAAAGGATACTGGTCTTGCCTGCTGCATCCAAACCTAACATGAGAATGCGCATCTCCTTGTTGCCAAAGATCTTTGACAAGAGTTTGCCCATCCTGCTGGCACACTTCCTACGCAGCTGGCACCTAGATAAACACAAAAAGTACCTCTCATTATTAGCTCATCTTTCTATTGATTTATCTATTAATAGGAGACGTAATTTTTTACTATCTCTCTCTCTCTCTTTCTCATATTAAAACATTACGCTGTGTTTAACGTTTAAAATTTAAACATGAGAAATCTTGCAGTATGATTACAATGATTATTTAGTCTTTCAAAAAAAAAGTTTATGTAGTAGCCATGCTTGATGAATTATTAAATATGTATGTACGATAAGTTACATGTTTACGGTGTTTGTTGAACGTGCCGTTCTGCTCCCAATTGTTTCCATGATTTCTTGAGGTTTAGTGCATAAGCACACGATCAGTAAGAGCTAATTTAGGAGTGAGAATAAAAACTCCAAAGTCAGGTGTTAGTTTGCTTTTTATTCTCACTCCTAAATTAGCTCTTACTGATCATGTGCTTATGCACTAAACCTCAAGAAATCAAGTTACATGTTTATTGTAACCACTGTACAATTGATAGAAAAATTTCATTTTTAAATGTCTAACATTTAAATATGTATACACTGTCAAACTATACATTCAAGGTATTATTTACAATAGATATTCAGTGCAATTTAAAACTAGACAGTAATAATATATGCATTAAATTTACTTTGAAAACAATCTAGTATTTTCTGTTTAAACCTTCAAACGTTTTAAAAGCCAATATATTACAAGAAAACGTTTTTCTATTATAAACATTTCTCATTGGAACAATCAACAGGTGTCTCAAGTAGACCAAAAATTCAAAGAATTCTAGAAAAAACGAGCGATTGTTATGTATGCAGCTACTCAATGAATTTTACGACGCATACACTGACAGAGATAGTTACTGAACAGCTCATCAAAAAAGCTCTGGATAGAGATAGAAAAGAGTAATGAGAACATACACATACCTAACACTTGTATATAAAGAAGTCTACAATATGCAAGGCTTTTGATGAACAATTGATTTCAAAAGTAGGTGTAGCTGTCACATCCTGCTCACTCGAATAGAGAGAAATAACATATTTCCATGTGTTGCTTTACACAGTTTTTTTTGATAAAAATTTGATAAACCTTATCAGCAAGAAGAAGAAAATACTTTTGGGAAAAGTATATGTAAAACCATACTTTTTAAACAACTCAACACTTTTGATTTTGCTTATTAAATACTTTGAAACAACTTAAGTGTAGGTATGCTCTTTTTAGACTTTTAACTACAAGAAAAAAAAAATTATTCTCATAATAGTCAACTCTCATTGAATTATTCCACGTCAAATAATAGTACATAAGTAATAGTAGTAGCTTCGATGACGCTCTTTGGGCTATATACACACACACACACACACACACATGCACTCACTCACTTACTCATATACTCATCCAAGTCACAAGCCACTACCGACGTAGGTCTTTGGTATGCGAATAGAATGAGAGGACAGAGGAAAGAAAAACGTAGTGTGCAAAAGATAAAGAGAGAGAGAAATATATATATATACTTTGCCCGGCTTACAGTTAGCATTAAATATAATATCTTTCTCATGGAGGAAAAGGTTAAATACTATAACTGAGTGTGCTGCAACTGCAAATGCGAATGTTACCTATAAGGTTCTCGGAGACGAGGTCGAAAGAAAAGAAGGAAAGAGAAGTAAAGTAATGGTCAAGGTAGAAGGCTGTGTTGTAAATTTATAAATGTTCAATTATGAGAAAAATTAAGGGAAGAAGAAAGGGGTCAACGGACTTTGTTAGATGTTTGCAAATACCTACGCGCAGTGTTATTGAAATTATTAAAGACAGATCGAAAATTCACGTGCTTATTCACGCACACATGTGAGATATCATTAATAAATAACAAACACTTTTTCTTATTGCCTTAAACACAGATATGCAATTCTTTGGCACACACAAGTGACCACCAACACTCACCAAATAACATTAACACTATCAACAGAGTTGTATTCTTTCGTTATCATCAGCCACGACACAGCACATCACAAATAAATATTACACATCCTCGACTATGACGTTATACGATCGCGATAGTGACAAGGATGATTGGTTTGTGTAATGTGATGATCAGATATCAGTTGATGCCGCCTTCTTGACGTGTCCTCGGTGTCCTCCGTGTCACTCCCACGACCCACGGGTGTCCGGGTTGTAGTTGGTTAATCACTCAGGCACCTTTCATTCGCACGCGTCTCCGTTTTTTCTTTCCTTCCTCCCCCTTTTTTCACCTCGTTGTAAAAAAATATGCAAGGGTAGAGTGTGTCACATTTACACACCAGTTTAGTTTACCAGTTGGTACAGGTTGGTGAATTCAGTTGAGATTTTTTTTCTGGCAGACTTTGCAGTCCTTGCGCAGATGCAGAGACACAAGAGACAAGACACAATCATACGGAAGCCCGGTCACGACATCTACATAAAATATAAAAACGCAGAAGAGTGCATGTCATCACTGCATGAGAATTTGAGAATAAAGCGCGCACACACAAGTTGCAAAGCAGACGGTTTCTATTTCATTTACTCAAGTGTATATACAGCTTATAATTAATTGTTACATTGTTACGTGGGAAAGAGATTTGTTAAAAAAAAATATATATGTATATACTTTATTCATATATTTACTTTGGATTTTATCATTCTGGTAAAAAGAGCACGGTGTAAGATATACGTGAAGTTATGTGTAGTAATTAAAGAAATTACTACTAAGTAATGCCATATGGTCGATTTTATTGAACCATATGAATATCTCTATTTTTAGAGGTCGACTTTTGAGTAAAAAATAGATTGTAAACTTGCCGCAAACAGCACAAACTACGTCAACTTTTTATTATCTATCTGTAAGATTAGTTGCGGCTGGTTTATAACTAATAAAATGACTTTACTGTAAGTAGCAATAGTTATTTTGGATCAGCGCCATCTAGCGGTCTTTATTTTTTGGCCAAAAGTGGCTCCTAAAATTCTCAATCAGAGCATTCAGGATTAGAGCCATTTAGTCAATCATAAACCAGCCGCAACTCATGATGAAGCTATAAAATAAAAAAATAACAATACATGTGTTTTAGGCGGCAAGTTAACAATCCATCTTATGCTTAAAAATTTATCTTCAAAAGTACAAACACATAGGAGGTCGATTTTTGGTAGAAAATAGATTGTTAACTTGCCGCCAAAAACACACGTATTGTTATTTTTTCATTTTATAGCATTACCATGAGTTGCGGCTGGTTTATAAGTGACTAAATGGCTCTAATCCAAATTGCTCTGATTGAGAATTTTAGGAGCCACCAATGGCCAAAAAATCAAGACCGCTAGATGGCGCTGATCCAAATAATTATTACTTCTTATATTAGAGCCATTTAATCAATTATAAACCAGCCGCAACGAATCTTGTAGATAGTTAATAAAAAGTTAACATTTTTTGTGCTATTTGCGGCAAGTTTCTACATCAATATTCTACACATCTTATATGGCTCATAAAATCGACAATATTTACAAAATTACAATACTCTTGACCTTTTACCATTAACTCATGTAAGCACAAATTAATCAGTCCATTAAAGAGACAACCGAAGAAAAAAGGCCTGAAAAAGAAGCACAGTCACACGAAAAGTCTCATACAAGAATGGAGCATTGGATCTCACTTGATCAGAGAAGGTTGGGTTCTTTGTTTACTTATAACACTTGAAATTTACATCTCTGTAATAAATGTATTTTTCAATTAGTGAGATCCGATGCTCCATTCCTAGGAGACTCTTCGTGTGGCTGCTTCTTTTTAAGACCTTTTTTCTTCAGTTGTCTCTTTTCGACTGATTAATTTACGTGTATATTTGATTGTAATTTACGATTTCTGTAACACAAATTTTGTTATGTACATATTATATAAGTTAACTGTTTATTGGAAATCTAAAGTTGAAGGGCTGTTCTTTCATTAGTTAATGGTAAAAGGTCTAGAGTATTGTAATTTTATAAATATTGTCGATTTTATGAGCCATATAAGATAAGTAGAATATTGATAGTTTTGGAGGTCGATTTTTAGGTAAAAGATAAATTGTAAAGCAATTTAAATTAAGTGAGATCCAATGCTCCATTTTTAGGAGACTCTTCCTGTGTAACTGAACTTCTTTTTTAAACTTTTTTTCTTTAGTTGTCTCTTTTGGACTTATTACTTTACGTATCTATTTAATCATTGTTTAAGATTTCTGTAACACAAATCTTGGCATGTACATATTATATAAGTTAGCTGTTTATTTAAACTAGAAAGTTAAAGGGCTGTGCTTCCGCGAGTTAATGATAAAAGGTCTAAAGTATTTTAATTTTGTAAATATGGTAGATTTTATAAGCCGTACAAGATAAGTGGAATATTTATACTTTTCAGGGTCCATTTACAGGTAAAAGACATATTGTAAACTTGCCGCAAGTAGCACAAAATATGTTAACTTTGTATTATCTATCTACAAGATTTGTTGCGGCTGGTTTATAACTAATGAAGTGACTTTACTGTAAGTAGCAATAATTATTTTGGATCAGCGCCATCTAGCGGTCTTTATTTTTTGGCCAAAAGTGGCCCCTAAAATTCTCAATCAGAGCATTCAGGATTAGAGCCATTTAGTCAATCATAAACCAGCCGCAACTCATAACGAAGCTATAAAATGAAAAAATAACGATACATGTGTTTTTGGCGGCAAGTTAACAATCTATTTTCTACCAAAAAATCAACCTCCTATCTATTTATACTTTTTAAGATGAATTTTCGAGTAAAAGATAGATTGTTAACTTGCCGCCAAAAACACACGTATCGTTATTTTTTTATTTTATAGCTTCATTATGAGTTGCGGCTGGTTTATAATTGACTAAATGGCTCTGAGCCGATTGCTCTGATTCAGAATATTACATGACATATTCTGTGCTATTTGCAGCAAGTTTACAATCTATCTTTTACCCGAAAATCGAGTGAAGTAAAGATATTTTACTTATATGGTTTAATAAAATCGACCATATGGCAGTACTTAGTAGTGATTACTATACATAACTTCACGTATGTCTTGCACCGTGCTCTCTTTACCAGGAAATACGAGAATGATAAAATCACAGACGTCAAGGGTCTATTATCTATTTACGTGCTTCAAAATACGCAATACGGCTGAAGATTAATGGTCACATGCATACTAAAAATATTTAAGTAAATTTACCAAAAATGTAACAACTGTCACCCATGCATGCCTCGCGTTTTGGTTATATTGCACGCAAACAGACCCCATCAGTAGACCTCGTCGTCGGTAGCGTCGGCAGTGTCGGCACAGTGAATCGGTCAACTGTCGATACAGCAGGGCTGATATTATCGTTGATGTACCAACTGTTGGCTGACTCGATCGAACTGCAGGTCTCCCTATTATCTTGTGTCGACTGTCGGTACAGCAGGATTTTCAACGCTATAGATCCATGTGCAATTTCGATCGACGACCGACGAGCTTCGGGGCCCGCGGGCAAAACGTTATCTTCAGAAACTGATAACTATTAAAAGACGTCTTAGTGATAGAATTTGGCATCAATTTGATGTCAGTCATGATCATTGTTTTGTGGGTAGATTTTCGGGTAAAAGATAGAGTGTAAACTGTTATCAATTATAAACCTGCAGCCGCAATTAATCGAATTGAAATAAAACAAATGATAACGGTGTTTGTGCTATTTGCGGCAAGTTTACAATTTATCTTATACCCGAAAATCTACCTTCAAAAGTATAAATACTTATGAGATTGATTTTTAGACAAAAGATAGATAGTAAACGTGCCGCAAACAGCACATAACCACGTTAACTTTTTATTTTATACTACAATGATTAATTGCGGCTGGTTTATAATTGATTAAATGGCTCTAAGCCTGATTGCTCTGATTCAGAATTTTAGGGCCACTTTTTAGTTCAGAAATCCGCAACGCTAGATGGCGCTGATCCAAATAATTTTCAAAGTAGAGCTAGATGATCTAGCCTAGATCTAGCAGAGCCATTTACTTAATCAATTATAAACCAGCCGCAACTAATCTCATAGACATAAATTAAAAAGTGAACATTATTTGTGCTGTTTGCAGCAAGTTTACAATTCATCTTTTACCTGAAAATCGATCTTTGAACGTATAGATATTCTACTTATATGGTTAAAATCGACCATTCGGCTCTACTTAGTTTTTTTGATTTTTTATGAGGTAAGAAATATTATATAATATATACTTACATTTCATAATTTGTGTGTACCATTTTGAAAAATAAAATTTGTATCATCGAATATCGAATATTAACATTGAATAATGACAAAAAAAATAAAAAACTTAATTGTTTCAATCATGAGTGGGATACAATAACATACATTTATTTATGATAAAAAAAAAAAATACTTTTTTTGAGGACGAATGCTTTTACTTAGAGTTACGTAAAAAAATTGTACGATACATATATATATTCAGCATATATGTGCCGTAGAGATACATATAGACATAATGCATATGCCTAACTTATGCTTGTATTGCAAATTGAGCCCATCAAATCTCAATTTAGTTAGTCGGTGAACTGAATATGAGAAGAAAGTTGTGCTGTTTTCTTTTTTTTTCTTTTTTTTTTTTTTTTCTTTAAAATCTCATTTTTTTCTCTCTCTCTCGTCCACTTTGATATTAAACTGCTTTTCCCCTTCGAGCGAAGTAATTGCGGTATTATTTTAAAATGTATTTGCTTGTGTACGTATACACGTTTGTTATTTTTTAATAAAGTTTGAAGTATTTTTTTGAATTGTCATTTGATATGCTTTTCTCTTTCATACAAACCAATCGATATTTTAATTTTTTTTGTATTTTTTTTTTGTCAGTTTTTTTTTTACAAAGGACACGAACAAGAAATATCTAGCCCTATAGTTGTTTGATTTCTAATTAATATTTTTTTTTTTGCATCTATGTGTATGTTAAAAGAGAACAAATAACCATTTCACTGAAATTATTTAGTTTACGGTTTTCCCACTATACTTTATTTTTCAATTTTCGACCAAAAGTATTTCTTTTATACAAAGTTGATTGAAGAGCGCATGTATTTTTATTTATATTACGTGTACCTAATATTCAATTTAAGATTATTTTTTATTTTCCCTTCCGAACGAATTCTTTCAGATTACATTACAGATAATGATGTTTTACCACAAACGTATAAAAATTCGCAACGGATCAACTGTATCAATTCGCCAAAAAAATATTCTTACTTTTCGCCATCAGTTCAAGAACTTGACTCTTTTTTTTTTTTTTTTTTTTTTTTTATTCAACTCTCGATAAAATATCCTCAGTTCGCAACACTTCCAAAATCCGTACAAAAATACACAGCTTTTCATATATTTTATTGCTTTTTTAATCGGTCCAATGAATACACACTCACCTCATACCAACTTACAGGGTTATCTTCACTTTTCATGTTTAATTAAATTTTTTTTTAAAATAAAAAAATTATACGTAATTATATTCTAAAATATAAAAAAAATTACTATGCAATTAACGCGTTTAACGAAAGACTTTCGTTTGCTCTACAAATGAAACAATGAAAAATTCATCGAAATCTTGGCATCGATCGATAAAAAGTAAATGGCTCATCATTCCCCACTCGAGTACAAATGAGGGAAATGTAAAAAATTCCATAAAAAAACGACGACATGTGATCATTATGACTCTAAAAACGATACGCATCGCATCAAAAGAAAAGAAGAAAAAAAAGAAATATCCAAACAACGAGAGACAAAACCGTGCAAAGAGAAAACAAAAGACCGATAATCGTCCGTCGGAAAATTCGTCACGAAATAAATAACGCTCCCAACGGTCTACGTATATATTATAAGGTCAGCCCAACGGCGCGTAAGCGAGTTAATACATCACGTAAGGGTGTAGGTTGTTTCGCTTGTCCCCCAGATGGCAATTAGTAATGCTTCAAGTATAAAACTGTACGAGTATCAAAATGGTAAAAATGACGCACACGAGGACGAGGACGAGGACGACGGGCAGGACGAAGAAGAAGTATCCGACGGAGCGGCCGGGGCCGCTCGGCCCCTGTCATACGTCCTCCTCGGCGCCGGCCGCGATCGCCTCGAAGGCCGTGGCTTCGCTGGCGGTGGTCGTCGCGGTCGCCGAGGTGGTCAGGGCGCCGGCCGAGCCCGAGTGCCGGCTCGGTTTGCTCGACGAGCTCGAGAAGCAGAGACAACCCGAGCTACCGTTGCTCACGCTGTGCTTGTTGCTGTTGTAGTTGCTGCTACTGCCCTTGTTGCTGCTGTTGCTCGACGATTGGTTGCGGTTGCGCTTGAGGGTCGGCTTGCTCTCGCGGTCCTGCTCCGCCAAACACTTTTGGTAGTAGTCGTAGTCTTTTAGGTACCTGATCGAGGGAAAAGGTGAGTTAGCCTACGTATTGAAAGGGTTTTTTTTTTTTTCTTTTTACCAAACAGGCGGCCAGCGGTGCTCGCTGAGATACTCTTGGTTCTCCGGGTGCAGCAGTCGAAGGCTTTTGGGTGACATTTTGCACAGTTTGTTGTAATTGACGCACAAGTGGTTCATGCACCAGTCGGCCAGCTGATCCGCGTTGTGCAACTGTTTAATTATTTATTATAAAACAAACAATTAGCAAGAAATGGGTTGCTTTTCAATCAGTATATCCAATACTCTCTGTGATGGCAAATATCAATTTTACATATAATTGATAGATATACAACTTATGGAAATTGTATCACGCATGCGATAAAAATGGGACATCGTATGGATATAACAATCGCTATTTCCCTCGTGGAAAAAGTTTGGATAGCGGCAAAAAAAAGCAAAAAAAAAAAGGCCATCACCTTGCAGGGCTCGAGCAGTCGCAGGCAGTTCTCCACCGCCTCGTTGCCGTCGTTCTGCGATAGCCTGTCCAGGTCCTCGATGACCCGGCTCTCGACGAGATTGACGAGCCTCGGCAGGCACAGCCGGTTCGCCAGCTCGAGGAGGTTCAGGCAGCGCACGGACGATATAGCCGGCACCTCGTCCGTGTACAGGTAGCAGAGGAGCTTGTGGAAGGTGTACTCCCGCACGCCCGGGAACGCGATCTAAACAACGCCCCGTGCACATATATATATATATATATATATATATATATATATATATATATATATATATATATATATATATATATATATATATATATATATATATATATATATATAATTATTATACGCGATTGGCTTACGATTTTGGCGCTGCTCTCGCGAAAGTCCCCCGAAAACATTGCCTTCATCATGTCGCAGCGGGCGGTCAAAATGGCCCTGTGCGCCGGTAGACAGCCGTCGTCCAGCTCGAACACCACGTCGGCAAACAGTCCTGCGGGACGAGCGTTATTGTATAGGTGCTTGTGTATGTTTCTTCGATTGGGGGAAAAAAAAAGAAAAAAAAAAAAAGTATACGTTACCCTGTTCGAGGCAGAAGGTCTCGAGCCTCTGACGCACGATCTGCTTGTACTGGTTGTTCAGGTCGCTTTTCATGTACTGTTCGCGCGACTGCATGTTGTTGAGCATCATCAGGAGCTGGGGTAGCTCGAGAAATTCGGCGGCTTGGCGGATCTCCTGTCGGGACATGCGTGTAGCCATTATTGTTAAATACACTACCCAAATTAGGGAATGTAACAGTATAGGTATAAAATGCACTAATCGAGATCAACTCCGTTTTTTTTTTTCCAGGATATGTTTTTTTTATTTTATAATAATTGCACTTTGAGGTACCATGATTTTTTAAGTGGTCAAATTCGTTTATGCTATATATTTATAGTCTCTAGGAA
Organism: Copidosoma floridanum; assembly: GCF_036245765.1. NCBI lineage: Eukaryota > Metazoa > Arthropoda > Insecta > Hymenoptera > Encyrtidae > Copidosoma > Copidosoma floridanum. Next base: position 26,905,133 of record NW_028321898.1, on the reverse strand, counting down.
ATCTTAGGTCTACATTGAATTCGTAACGCAATCGAGCGCGACCACTTGGTATTTTTTGACAAAAATTCAAAATGCTTTTTGATACATCTAAGATGGAAAATAAGTTCACAGCATGCTTCAAACAAGATCTAACTAAAAAAAAAAAGGTAAACGAGGTCTCGAATGAAAACGGGCATTGAGTTAAGATACATGTATGTGCGTGATCGATGCATGATTGTTATGAACACTGATAATGAACCTCGAAGAAGCGCATCAGTCCAACATTTTTGAGGGTTGTTGCTTTGAGTGATGCAAGTTTCGTTGCGATTCTTTTGAGGCCAAAAATCATTTAATTTCTATAAACGAAACAAATAAAAAAAGGTATCACGAATGATGAACAAGCCGCTCTTTGTTTTCGATTATAAAAGATCAAACAAACATTTTCATAGTAACAATTGTTCCTGTCGATGATGATTTTTTTTTTTTTTCTTTTTCATATAAATATGTATATATTATCTACGGATATTGAATCATCCCTTACGTGTGTTTTGCATGTATAAATTACATACCACCGAATCGTCTAACACATACATGTAGTACTAACCAGAAGGAGCCCGATAGGAGCTGTCTGAAAGAACCACAGTTATGTTAGTTGGCTTACAGAATAATGGCCATTTACCACTTTCCTCGTTAATACTATCATTATCGAAATTAATTAATTTTTTTGTCGCCAATTCAAACATATATTTTGACTCTTTATTTTTTTATTTTTTTGAATCTCTAATAATTTTGATTATAAGCGACGAACAGTTTTTCTTTGCAAGCTGTACATTCCGTGTTAATCAAACATTGACAATTTGCAACTTGATTAACAATAACACCATGAATGTACCGTTTGTCGGAAAATCTTAATCATCGAAACAAATACGTTTCTTTGATTTTGCTTTGAACTTACTTTCAGATCGTGGTAACGCTTGTCCAAATTGCCCGTATAAATGAACTGCAGGCACTGTTGCATCGTTTGGCTCGTTATGAGCTTCGACAAGGTCACAACTGTAGTCTGCTGATGAACACCATTAATGTCAATCTACATTCAGAGAGAAAAATATTGTAAACCTTGCAGGGATGCACATGAAGAATTTCATGACACTCACCACGGTTACGCGAATATTTTGGAAGGCAGCATGATTTAGTTCCCTACTAGCTCCGATCGATTTTCTTTGGCTCTCCACTGTTGGCAGCACTTGGAAACTCGAGCGTCTCTTTATCTGATCCCAAACCCTGTCAATGTTTGTCACAAGATTAATGATTTTGTGTGCTCATTGGTGCTAGGCTATGCTTTAAGAAAAAAAAAAAAAAAAAAAAAAAAAGTTTCCTTACTTATTGGGTTTGCTCTGGTCGATGCGAATCAGACACTCCGTGTCGTCGTTGAACTCGCCCACCGTAGCCTCGCCAAATGAGCTGACCTATTTTCAAACAACCAGTTTAAATCAGCAATTTTTTTTTTTTTTTTTTTTTACACAAAAATTATTACTAATAATTAATATTATTACTTAATCATCAATTACTTTTATTTTCCAAAAATATAAACAATTAGCAAGATCTTGTACTCACCATACTAGATTCGCTGGAGCTTCGGGGCGTGTACTCCTGAACGAGTTCCATGGTAAACAGCCGATGGAAAGCCGGCGAGGCCGAAGCGAGTATGCACCGATGGGCGAAAAAAGAACAGTTTCCCGCGACGATCGTCACGTCCGTGTGATCGAGCCTCGTCCACAGGGACTTGATGTTCTCCTCGTAGGTGCTCGTCGCCAGACAAACCTCCGGTGGCATTGGCTTTGGCGGACAAAACGGCGCCTGCAGGACATTTCATGAGGATTGTTATAACCTTTTTCATAAAAAGGCGCCAATTTTTTTTTTTCTTTATACACTTCGTTTGGAGCAAACAAAGAAAAGTCGTGTACCTGAAGCAGAGGTCTCTTGACCCTCTTGAGATTCGTCATCCAGAACCTCTGCTGTCTCCGAGCTATGAGGGCGGCCCTGATGGAATTCTCAAAGACTTCGTTGACGCCGTAGTACGTGAAGACGCTCGTCTCGTAGTAACAGACGCCCAACTCGCGAGCAACCGCACGTGCCTCATCCGGCATCACGAGGTCGCTTTTTCGCGTGGCCCTGCCATGGTTTCACGAAACAAAAAAAAGAAAAATTTTTAATTTAATTTTTCCAATCATCGGCCGTCTGACCAAAATCTCACTGGATCTACTTATTTGTATCACCTGACAAAGGGGCTGCGATCGCGAAAGTAGCTGAGGTAGGTCTCGTCGCGGTACATGTACCGCAGATCGTTCTTGCAGCCTACCAGCAGCACCGGAGTTTGGGGGCAAAAGCGACGGATCTCCGGGTACCACATCGCCTTGCAATTTCTCAGCGACACGGGGTTCGTGATGGAAAAGCATAGTAGAACCACGTCTGATCTGTTTGCACGTTACACACCAAAGGCATTAAATCCATATCATGTAAGTTTTTTGTTTTTTTATGAAAATTTACCTCCCGTAGGCGAATCTTCGATCTTTCTCGTGATCGCCAAAGGTGTCCCACAGCCGCAACGACACGTTCACGTTGTCGACGACCTCCCAGGAGCGCTCCAACACCTATTGACCAAATATATTTTCATCTCTCTTTCTCTGCAGTACCTCCTCTCAATTACAAGTGAATAATAATAACGATACACGTACTAATGTGAAAGAACGAAAGCGCAAAAAAAAAAAAGAAAAGAAAAACCAGTTATCATCCAATAGCCCCCCGTTAAATATAGACTAAAATTAGCTCCACCTCGTAATCCCGGGCCGTTTATTTTTAATCGCAATAATAATGAACAATAACAAGCCGATTGAGTGGCGCGCCGTTGTCGGGCAACCGCGGCTTTTCATCCCATTGTCGGCCGGCCTCGTGTGGAGTACTCGCGTACAAGAGTATATAGAGAGGGGCATCATAATGCGAGGGTTCGTTGAACGGAGAGCAGCCTCTTTTTTGTCCCTGCCGGCTTTGGTGCGTGGGGGAGGGGGCTCTTGATTGAGCTGCTCTTTCTTCTCGCGACGGGCGAAAGCTCTTTCCGCTCGAGCGCAGGGGGGAAGGGACCAATTACCCGCAATTTGCCCACTAGTCGCTGTTCTATTTTTGCACTTTCGTTACTCTCGAAAGATATATCTTTCTTTTTTCCGTTTATACCGTCGCTCCTCCTTTGACACAACGCGAAACCTCGTTTTGTTTTTGGTGGGCGAAGGAGGAGGAGGGAAAAAAGAAAAAAAGGATATTATACGCGTGTAGAGTATCGAATGCGATTACATCTTTGTAGATCCTGTATTGATCGATGGCCCAGACTGTGGGCACGTGTGTCGTGAGCAGCTGGGAGAGCGAGACGTGCTTGTTGCAGGCCCGGGCGCAGATCAGCCGGGTCTTGCCGACCGCCGTGTCACCGACGACCACGCACTTAACCAGCTCTTGGTGGGGCTGCTCATTGTCCATCACCGCGGCCTGAGCTTACCGCGGGCCCCCGCCGGCCCCGGCCCCGACACTTTGGCCCGCGTCGTCACCTACTATCTTGATCCTCCGATTATCACCAAATAACAGAGACCTCGACCTCCGTCTCCTCGCTCGCGGTGGCTCTTTGGGGCTCTTGGTGGTCCCGATGCCGAGCGAGTTGCGCTTCAAGCCGGGAATAATCGCTCGTACAAGGTGGCTCTGGAAGGCTCGTTTTCGGGGGTTCGATGGCACGACGCCGAGGCTGCATTCGCCCTGAAACAATTTCATTTTTTTTTTTTTTTTTTTTTTTTTTTTCTTACCTAATTTAGCTGGAGGATGCGCATTAGTGGTGAGTAATCTTTTTGGTACAGATGATTTTACAAATCAATGAAAAAACAAACAAAAAATGCTTTATCTTGTCGTGCTCTTAAAAACCTGATGTGATGGGAGAATGTCAACGCTAAAATGATAGCACGTGAGCGAATCGAGTGGGTGCTGCAATTATTCGACTCTTCCTCGCGTATACAGCCTCGGGGGAGTTTATACCGGACAGGTACAGCGGCGCCCGTCTCTTTTATCGATCAAGGATTATCTTTTGTACAGCCATACTTTGCGATCGAAACGTTGAATGAAAGAACCGGTACGTGATTTTATCTGAACTTGCGCGTCGAGAAAAGTGGCGTGCAACTTTGTCGCGGGACTCTCCTTTTTTTTATGTACACGTATCCGATAATTGTATCTCGTTTTGTTCCACGGCGACCTCTGTTCTGCATCTCACACGCGATCTAAATATAAATGTGAAGAAAAAGTTTCGAATCGATTCACTGTGAAAGCCCACTTCATACGTTTCAGTAGAACCAGCCGAAACTCGTCAGACGCACTCTACTCGCTCAGCGTTACCACAAAAAAGAAAAAAACATACTCGAGTCGTGGGTACTTAAAAAGCATTTGCAAAGAAAAAAAAATGCATATCCCTCGATCCGGAACATGCGGAGCCTAGCGGATGTGGCGGCCCGTTGCGCCAAACGGCTCTTTACCAAGTAAACGTGTAGACGTGCATATATGTACAGCACACAGCGCTACCTCCTATTGATTTGACCCCGTAGTAGTTCTCGCTTTCTCTTTTGCTTCCTCTCGCTCTCCCTAGGGCTCGTTCACTTTCGTTTTTCAAACCTTTCATTTCGCATACATGGAAATGAAAATGGTACAAGTTTTTGGGGGGATGAAATTCTCACCGACTATACTTGGAATGGCTTAATTTGCGCTTGTTCGTACAAAACTTTTTGACTTCATAAGTAAAAACCTGTGACGATTTTTCTTCAATGTTAGCTTCCATTTTTTTAAAATTTACTTGTTTTTTTGCTAAAAATTTTGTTCATAGAACATACGACGAGAGCTTTTTTTATTCTTCAAGTTCGACAAACTCGTGGTCTCCAGTTTTTAGGTCAGACTTTGGTAGATGCACAAATCACGACCCTGAACGATAATCGGAGCGTTTTGGAACTATTTTCAAAAACCCTAACAAAAGTTGTGATGCGTTTGTAATACATAAAGCCTATCCCTTTGGGAACTTTAAAAGTTTATTCATACTTGAGGTGCGACAAATATTTTTGGTTTATTTTTTCGTTGGGTCATTCCGAAACGTAACATACTCGGGCATGCATTGAAATGTAGATCATTGCATCATAAATACCTAGATGAAAAATAAATAAATACATATTTGACACTCTTACTTGAATATCACATGAAATTATTCATAACAGTTTTTGCAAAAAGTATCAAAATTTTATCCAAAACAATTATTCTCGGAGCAAAAATTTGTCGATAAATAAGTTTATACACGTATATATCTGTGAGATGGAGGAACTTTTTTAATTTCAAAAGCTGATCCGTGTAGCTGTTCGCCAAAACTTTTTCAGGCGGGAAATGTCTTTTTAAAAGTAGAAGCAGAAAACTTGAAACAGCGTCTTTCGTATTTCTTGAGCTTTCCCGTAGTCCCGATAAAATTCAATAGAAAAGACGTTGGAAATTATTTTTACCCTTTATACGTAATTATTTTACTATATGACTTTGCAACTAGTTATAAGCCATGTTTTTTCTAATAATTACAATGGTCCGTGGAAAAAAAAAATTCTTAGGAAGAACTGTAATGTGGGGCCAATGTGCATGTGCCAAGAGTGCCATTTTTGACAATAAATACGAGTAGATGAATTTGCGGAAAGTTTTTGCGTCAAGTTTGTCTCGGAGGAGAAGCAGCAGTCGATTAACAAAGTGGAGGCCACGGCAACAGCAGCAACAACGATCGGTACCAATCAAAGCGAACCACTTGCAACCGGTATGGGAATAAAAGGCACTCGGTATCCTTAGTTCGCTCTGTAATGATTTTTGCCCGGAAACATCGAGTTTCAAACGTGAAAGATATTGGCATCGTTTGAAAAAAAAGTAACCCATTTGAATGAGTAGACACGTGTACACCTTTAATATTATTAGGTACTGGCAAACGATTACGCCAATCAACAGAAAAACACTAGATAGGTTTTCGAAAACAAATGTAAAAATTACCATATTTTTTATATGTCTTATGATAATAATATTATTGAATTTCAACTGGAGATGTACACTAACAGACGACGATTCAATCCAGCTAGCCCAACTAACTTTTTGTTTGCTGTTTATACGATTTGCACTGGGAGTACATTCATCAAGAAAACATACAACTAAACAAAAGCTTCGATCGATCAGCTATACACACACACACACACACACACACACACACACACACACACACACACACACACCGTCCCGAGCTTATAGTGATTTACTTGTCGGCCGACTTTGCGTATTATCGTCGCTTGAGGTGTCTCTCACGTAAAAGTAAACAGGTAGGTGTGTGTAGGCGTTACAACAGTTAAGTCGCGTCCCTCGGCATATATTGAGCGTCCCATATAGCGCCAAACGCTCATACCACGTTTGCCACCCGATGCCGCATATATATACGTGGAAAAACGATCTGATCCGAATTAGTCCCCACCCGGCGTTAGGATGAATTGGATACTTGTCACCCGATATATTTCATCCCAAGTTCCGCAGACACAAAACCCGTATACCCACTGCTACTTGTTTTTCGTATCAAAAGCCAATAATAGTAATAACATATATTAATCATAATTCAGTACGACTTTTGCAACTGCACCACATGAAATAATATTGCAGTGAGGCGTAAAAGTTTCAAGGCCACAGTTGTACGATGCATGAACATATCGTAGCAATGGGGGTTGGAAGGGGGAGAGAGCTAGGGGGGGGAGTTGAAAGGGTTGGATTGAAGGAAATTGGCACTGGAATCATTATATCAACAGCTCGCGTGTAAAAAGTTCATAACCAGACCTACACCACCTGTGTACAGACGGTATAGGTAGGTATATACATACGCGTTGCGGCGAGCGACTCAATGCCCCACCGGCCGGCTGATTGATTTTTCATTCAGGGTGAAGGCTGACCCGGCACTATCATCGTACTTCTCGAGCTGGTTGTCGATAGACATTTAGTTAATAAAATCTCCGTTTCGTACTTCCCCGTCACAGGTGCAGGTAGGTAAGTGTAACCTCGTGAGTAGTAAGGGTGAGTAATTTCCAGACACCTCTGACGTCACCGTCTGGCTCCCACGGTCGGGCCCGGGGTGAGTGTTTGGTCGTCCTCCACCCTCCTCCAACGACACTTCTCGTTCGATGAGTAAAAGTAAGCCCCACAGTTTTGATTGCACATGCAAAGACTTTAGCAAGCACTACTGCAAAATATCCAATCACCCGTGTGGAAGTTAAATATTTTACTATGCACAGTGGTATTACAGGCGACTGTTTAGAAAACGTTATTCTTGGCCAGTTACCAAAAAGAATAATACTACGTAGGTTTCGTCGACAACAAAGCTTTCAACGAGGACAGAAAACTTAACCCCTTTAATTTCCAAAATTACTCTATTAATTTTTTGGCATTATAATTATGTTGATGGGGTACAAATTCCAAGCAAACCATTACAACCTACTTTTACAGGAAGTGGATCCATGTACGTTGAAGCTTATCAGACATTATTTTCGGGCTCCGGAATACATTACATGAACGAGGGAAACAACATACACAGAAAATATCATCTTTTTGCATTTGATCTTACACCGGATTTCAAAAACCGCGCCACTCCTCGAAGCTCCAAAATTACCCAGCTAGGGACCCCGCTCCTCACCCTCCTCCAACAGCACGACCAAACCCTCACCCCAGGGCCCAACCGTCGGAGCCGGACGGTGACGTCAGAGGTGTCTGGAAATTACTCACCCTTACAACTCTCGTGGGCCTCAAATTGGGTGCAAGCAGTAGGTATGTGTGTGCATATCAACTCTTTTATCATCATCATCTTCCTCGATCGATTCTACGAAAATCATCGCAAAAGGTGCAAGTATGACCCTCGTGACCTATACGTCGGCATACGTGCTAACCGATTGCATTAATACATATACACACGGATAAATACACGTGTAAAACTGTATAGTTAAACTGTTTTCATGCACCTCTTCTATTGCACAATGTCCGTCGTTAGATCGACAATTTTAATAGATGCGTATGCGAACGTACATCTGCGTCTCAGTGTGATCGGACAATGGGAAGAAAGACGAGGCTTTGAGACTCGCAATGAAAGTTACGTGTATAGCAATGCAACATCTCTTCGGGGTCCATATATATGTATAATATACATGTATATACGTACAAACATTGTTGACAAACAAAAGGGGGACGTGGAAAAGACGAGGGTTATAATTGTAAAGTGGCTCGATTGCTGCTATGTGCAGACTGCAGAGTCTCCGTATGTGCTACGTTGCATCGAGTACAACATACTTACTCTAAACGAACGCAATGCGTCGAAACTACAACTGTACACATGTTCAGAGTCGTTCAATTGAGCCCGTGATACCCAACGCGGTGGTGTTATAAAGGGGAAGAAAGAAAAAAAGCTGGACGCCGAGGCCTTACAAAAACGAAGAAAGGAGAGAAAGCATCGGATCTTGTCGCAGAAAAAAAAGGGACGAGCAAGGGTTCCCTTGCCAGTGCTTCGACGCATATTTCAGAGTTGTCACGTACAGCCGATCGTCTCCCAAGGGAGTCTACCAAGTATGCTTGTCTCATGTAAGGTTTCTTTTTGCTTTTTTTTTTTCCTTTTTTTTTTTTTCATACAACAAAAAAAGAAAAGACAAAATTGTACACCACATCAAGTGATAAAGTGTTGGGGACACTTAGCCAGCAGAATTTTTATGGGTTCGTCGTTGTTGCCATTAGGTGCAATCTAAATTATATAGCTATAGCTGTTCGTAGAACGACATACAATGTCCATCAAACTAAAAAGGTAAGCTTGAGTCTCTGGAAAAACGTGCATTGGTGCAAAAAAGAAGAGATAATGTAAGAAAAATTAAAGAAATCCGTGACAAAAGGATTGCCGTATCCTGGCGCAAACCGTAGATTGCGCCACTAGGAGCAAGCGGTCGTATAATTTCCGCTGCTTGCAAGGGGGTACACAATATGTAAACATATTTATATATAATATCGTCCTAAAGATTACTGTTTTTCTCATTTTATTTGGATATGGATTGACTTATCGCAAGAACGCGCTACTTTGTCGTATTGTATTGTGCAGTGTATGTACATATTTTTTTTTTTTTTTTTTTTTAGCATTTTTTTGTTTCCTTAAAACATAGTTCTTATAAACAGTTTGTTGTAGTCACTTTGCCGGCAGATTGAAAAAAAAATAAAAAAACAAAAAAGTAAAAAAGCATCGAATAAAATTACGAAATTGCGTAATTTGTCAATTACCGTGATATTAAATGTCATCAAAAAGTAGATAAAAAAACGAGGATTTTGATTTTTCATAATATATGCACAGTTTTTTTATCAGAACGCGCTAAAACAAACGTTACGAATAAACGGCAATGAAGATAGTTTTACTTTTTTTTTTTTTTTTTTTCAGAAGTATAGTCATTTAAATTGCAACGCGGCAATTGCTTATAAAATTAATCACCAACTGAATTGACGACTACTTTGACTTTACTTTCAACCTCGCAAACATTGATATTGTCGAGACATTGTCAAAGGGTAATCGGAAGGAGAAACTGATTAGACACAGCATACATGCGTAAAAAAAAAAAAAAAAAAAAAAAAATGATAGTCCCAGAGTGCCGAGCTAACAGCATACTAAATATCTGCACAGGTATACACGCAACTATAAAAGTGCACACATGTACAACAAGTTGGGATTCGAGGCATTACGTAAAGCCGCCGATAGATCGTGGTGAAGAGATATACCGCGGCATATATACGTACAAGTAATCAGCAAGCAAACGTATGCATGTGTATACACGGGGGATGATGATGGAAAAGGACTCTGGAGCATAGAAATTGAAAAGGTCATCGTTTTTCCCCAGGGAGGTATAAAAAACGTGACTGTGTCGTTTACAATTGATTATATACTGACTGTGGAAGTATGTGCATATATATGTCTTGGACAGATATTGTTGACACGGTATTTTATTGCAAGGAACATAAGCGTTGCGGCTATTGTTTGATGAAATTGCGTAACCATACTGGAATTTTACTTTTCATTTTTATTCGATGGCTCTATCGACAAAATCATAAATACTGTCCTCGCAGCTTTTTTCGACAACCAAAGTAAAATTCATCAAGCTCAATAACATTTGCAAAGCTTTAAATCTTACGGATTGAATGTTTGTTCATCTAAATTTACGCTTCTCCGGTGGTGCTATACATTTATAGTATAATATTGACCTATACAGTGCACATGCATACTTATCCAAAGCGCATCGTTTTACCGGTGAACTAATTTTTTTTTTCCGCAAAGTATCGCTTGCCAGAGTTATAATATCTGTAATGCAGTGCTTCTTTTTGTTTCGCTTTTTGATATTTAATATTGAAATACAATATGCGATCCAACAATTTACAAATAAGCATATTTTACAAAAAACTTATTACTTATTCAAGGCACATAGTTATTCGTACATTAGGAGGGAAAAAAATTGATGGTAATGAGTCGTACCGTAAAACAATGACAGGATAAATCAGCAAAATCAATAAAAAAAAAATGGCAATGTCTAGTTACAAAATACAAGTGAGAATTGTTACCTTTAGGCCTAAGCGCGATCGATGCCGATGGTCAATGCTGCAACTGCGACAAGAGGCGAGTGACATTCGATCGGTTCGTCACTCCCCTCATGCTCCCCTTCACTTCCTTTTTCCCCTTTTTTTTGGCCACTGTGCTGATACACATATAAATACATTTACATACTTAGAATTTTGTGCTTTTATATACGATAAAAAAAAATTTCCTAACTACTGAAATACGTCTTACTGTAATCGCTCGTTTGCTTTAATTTTTTAGCGAGAGTTATTATGTGTCAACGGCCATCATTCCTAAGTTAGTAGATAATAATAATAATAAGAACAATCAGTAAATGAAACCTGGAATTGGTTTCTACGAAAATACGTTATTTTCGTATCATTTCAGAAATTTTTTCCACATTACTAAGAGTTTAAACTTTTTCTAATAAACAAGGGATCTCTGTATAAATAAAACGGTTGTAACAGGTATACAATTCTTTGTTCCACGATGAAACAATATTACATTTACAGATTTTCAGGTATAAAATGTTGATACAAATCATATTTTTCCATAGAGTATAGAATATTTCTTAAAGTCGACGTTTTAAAAAATGAGTGCTTTGTAAAGCTTGTCAATTTTTTTGTCGCAAACTATTATTTCCAGGTATCAATTAATGGCTAAAAGAATTTGAGCAGAAAGGAATGAAAAAAAGTTTTTTGGCAAATGCATGAAAATTTATGTATGTAGAAAGATTAAATTTTTTCAGCAAAACTTTTTTCTTGACATTTTAATCATGCGCAAGGTGACGTTTTTTTCTCTTTCCAATCGCAAAGAAAAGGTACGATGCCAATGTCGAAATTTTTCGTGCTCGGCACTGCGGTATTAATTTTTAGGGATTGCGTGCTCGAAATAAAATTGCAGTTAGTAAAGTTCGTTAAACTGATTTCAGTCATATCATGTGTATCGATTTGAATTCACGAGAACAAATAAACGACGGCCGTCACGGAGAAACATTTTCATAAAACTAAATATCGGGATACTTCGGAAAAAGGTAGTGCCATTATATTAGGGACATTCAATGATTGACTCCCTATTTCACTGTTTTTTTTTTTGTGATTATCAAAGGACCAAAAATTAAAAGCATCTGAAAAAGTGCGTTTTCTCATGCCAAAAAAATCACACGCCACTATACAACGGCTGTAACTATATACCCTCGAAAGACCCGATCGAATGAAACGCGAGATCCAAGCACGTGTAACTTGAATTTTTTATTGCACAGCCATGCGCTATACAACGCGTTGCAGCAGCACGTGAACAATTTATTTCCTAAAGGTCAATGCTTTTCTCGTGACATAACCGAACGTAGGCGCGCTTCGCTAGATCGACTACTTATGTTCCGTACTCCGTCAATTAAATCCCCCTTCTTGCATGTATACTCATAGACATTACCATGTATCTTTAATTTTTATTTACCGCACCCTGGATCCGAGTTGCCAAAAAAATTAACCTGCGCCAGCCTAGAAATTTCTTTTAGCCAAAATACAAAAAAAAAAAAAAAGGGTCCAAGGGCCGTGCACGGGATGTGGAGGTAAAACCGCGTCGCTAAGACGTCAGAGTAGTACCAACAGAGTGAGTACCTGTACGTACGCGTGTCCGAAACAAACAAAAAAAAAGAAAAAAAAAAAAAAAGGGTTGCGTGTATAGTGCACCAGCACGTCAGATGCGGCGACTCAACTACAAGGTGCAATTATTGATATGTAATGATTATCATGTTCGGATTCTCGATTGTTGCCATTTGGGCCGAAAAAATCACCGACAATCCCTTCCTCCGGGAGCCACAAGCGCACATTATTTCAAGCTCCACCGAAGCTTTTTCCCTCCCTCTGCGCGGAATCGATATCAGCCAACCTCTGCACCCCCTACCCTTCCCCTCGGCCCCTTTTAAAGCTAGACGGAGGGCCAGACTGCTGTCAGTCTTGCTCCGGACAAATTAAAAAAAAAAAAAAGCTCGCGCACCTTTATCTCTTTACTATCGTTCTCTCTCTACAGCCTCCACTTGAGACAACGCTGTTTGCACGGGAGACACGGGCGCGCGCACACACGACTGCAGGATCGGGTTACATATGTGCACGAGTGTTTTACACAGCGGATGCGTCGGAGTGTCGGGTGAGAAGAGGCGCGTGCCAGCCTCGGATCACTACTGGCGAGTCGCGGACGGAGAACCTTTGCCCTGCTCCCCTTATGCCGCGGCTGGAGAGCTTGCGCGTCGCCAGTGTGTGTACCTCGATCCGCCTCGCGGGGCTTTGATTCCATTGGGTCAAAGAATGGGGAGGGCAGACCGTATCTTCACCATTCATCACCGATCACCGATTTTTTTTTTTTTTTTTTTTGTATTGGGGAAGTTAACGAGCACAGGGGAGTTTTTTCACAATTTTATACGAGCCGTCGGGTTTTTACGAATAGACGGCTTTTTTAAATCGCCCCACTGGATAGTTTTGGGCAAACATATTCGCTTGTAATTTTTGTCGTTCTTGACGTACGTCACGTGGAAAAATGGTTTCACGTTTTGGTGGTTTTTGCATCCCGTGAAACTCGACGTTAAATTTTGCGAAATTTCTGTACGATAACGAAAAAAAAAAAAAAAAAAAAAAAAACCCTTAGATGCGTGCGCACTGTCGTTGCAATTTCCGGGCAAAGAGTTCCGTATAGGAGATCGGAAATTTGAAAGACAACAAAATAACGAGCTTCCAAAATTCGAAGGAGTACTAAAAAAAAAATTAATATACCTACGCTGAATTGAGAGCACATTGGTATGACTTTTTTTTACTACCACTTTAAACACAATACAGTTTAGAAAAATGATGTGAATCAAAACATATCTATGATGAGCTTGCAAGCTCGGCATTGTACTTTTTTGTCATTAATACTAAAATGTGAAGTAAAAAAAAAAAAAAATTTATCAAATGTTATGCACTGGGAACCATAGTTCAAAATATTTTTTTTAATTTAATAACCAAATAAAAGAATGGTTGGCACTAGTTCAGCAATGACACCGAAGTCTATCGAAAAAGCTGGAGGTATACACCAACAGTTTCTGCTTTACCAAAGGAGCTGCAAAAGACATATTGAAATCCATTTCTGAGAAACATCAATGAGATTCGAGCGGGCGGTCTCATTCAAACCTCGTCTGAATGGACGAGGCCACAATTTGCAAGCCCCTCGACGGTATCGTGGATACGCGGAAACGCCTCGGAGGTCGCGTTGTCAAATGGTTTTCACCGAATCGAAAGTGGTTGATGCTTTAGATATTGATCCGCCCGAGCTTTTGAGCTTGCGCTCGAACCATGTGTTGGACATTTTTTTTTTTTTTTTTTCATGTTTCATGCCTTACCGGCGTTTTCAAAAGAGCGATCCGTCATTTTTTACTTTTCTTTTCGTCGCTATTTACAATTAATGCTATATAGTTTTTGCACCAACAATATTGATTGTTTTAAAAATCCTTCGAACTTTTGAATTGAAATTAATTGCTGATATGAAACAACGAATAAACTTTCAATCTTTCTTTACTTGTGTGATAAGCGTTGAAATGTTAAATTATATGATACTTGTGGCTAGTTGTATAAATATTGTCCGATTATCTTTCAATACCTACTCAAGAAATTATTTTTATTCGATTTAATTATCAAACTTCAATTTACCCATATCAATAAAAACTTACAATTCTTCAAAATGTTACATTGAAAAATACGTTTACCTCAATATTTTACATAATAGTTTAAAATATATGAAAAAAAATTTTTTCTTTCTGCTGCATTACACTAGTGGTAACAATTGTAATAATAATCGTTAGATAATATATTACGAGATTATCGTGCACCTATGTTTATTCAGTTTTAATAACCGACAGCGCTAAAAGTTATTGATTGCATTAGGCGAATTAAATTCACTGTTTAATCATTTTATTCCCTCCTCGCGCGCACCAAGTAAAACCAGCAAAAATGCACTCGCCTAGTAACACTCAATTGTTAAAACTTTTAATTTATTATTTCAAAATTTCCGGAATAGCCTCGATTAAAGCCAAAATCATTAAACACAACGGGACGGTCTTTGGGACGTTCACCGATTCAAAATGCAGTGCATTTTACGGGGTGATACTAATTGTGACAACTGCGACGTTAAACTTGTTCTTTATTTTGTATTACGAGGTAAAGGGATTTTTCAGCGGGAGCAAGTTCGACATAGTTATCGACGTCACTCAAGATTTCCTCTTACTTCTGACAACCACGTTCGTACTGGTGACGTACATTGTCAAGCGAAAAATGTTGGTTGAAATCGGTAACAAAATAAACATGGCGGTATACTTTTTCGACCATCAAGTCGTCAATGAGGATGGCTCGATCACGCATAGCGGCACGATAATTATGATCGTCGTTATTGGATTTTTCTGGGTCGTGTACTGTTCAACGATTACCAATCAAAGCGAATATTTGGTTTACTGTGTTTCCGTGTACATCAGCATTTTAATTATGAAAAACATGTACATGCAGTACATAATTATTTTGAAATTGTTGGAGCAGCTTTTCAAAAATATCAACAATAACGTTCGATTCATGTTGGAGGATCAGGCTAAGGACAACAACGAAATTTTCATTGAATCTGAGCGCGCCGTTGACAAAATTGTCTTCAGATTGAACTTTTTGCACAAGAGTCACCTGTTTCTCAACGAAATATCCCAAGATTTGTCCAGTTTTCACTCCTGTCCAATGCTGTTGAGTTTAATCGAAAAGTATTTGTCGTTGGTTGTTTATGCGTACCACTTTTCCAAGCCTATTGTTCTCGGAATAAACGATCTTACGACGATAGATTTGGTGCATTGTTTAGCGTACTGGTTGCTATGTGCCACGGAGTTGGTGTTTTTGACTACATTGGCTAGTTCCGTAGTGGCAGAGGTAAGAATAATTTCCTGTCAAAATTTTGTCATCCTTCGTATTGAGTTAGCATATGTGTGATCTTGCAGAGCAAAAAAACGGGCTTGATTATAAATTCTCTTCTGGTCAATACAAATGATAAAAAAATAGCTGAAAAGGTAAAGAGGTAATACGTTTCAATGATTGTTTTTCAGATTATTCAATTTTCCATGTGTTTGTCTTACAACGTTGTGAAGTTCAATGTCTTCAGTCTTTTTTCCTTAAACGAATCTTTGTTGTTGTCAATTTCGGGACTGTTAACAACCTATTTGGTGATTTTATTTCAGTTTCAAGACAAAAACTGAAAGTCCAGTTACAATATTATTTTATGTATTATATAAACGCCTTTATGTTTGTATTTGGATAATGAGTAATCATAGTCGATTAAAATTCTTCATGCTGCATGACAAATTATTTTTCAGTAAAATATTTGTTGAGTTTTTTATAATAGTGCGTCAAAGTTTTATCATTTATGAATTTAAAAAAATGACACAATTTTAAAGCATTTTTTTTAAATCATATTACACTAATTACATCGGTAAAAAATACGATGATATAACTTAATATTTAATTACTTTCTGCGCTACGTGACGTTCTACACTGTACGTAAGACAACATATTGATAAAATCACACGATAATTAATGGCTGTTTATCACAAACGTTGGGATCATTGATTTAATCATCAGGTGCAACTGAACAGGCCCTGATCAGGTCACATATGTGTGCAAAACCGGATCCTGAATGCAAATTTCGCAGTGTATGAGGCTCTTTTACCGTCAAGCTTGAATCAGATGGCGCCAGGGCACGTCGCGGCTGTCATACTTACACACCGTCAAATTTACAGTTGTGTATTGCGTTCGTGAGCCTATCTGTGTAATGAGCAAAGCAGAAGACACAACCTTTGTAAATGATTGCTGTTGTTTGCAGACAATTTTTGTTTGCATTTACGTTTAAAGATAGTAGGAAAAATGAAGTGCAGTGTAATATCCTGCGATAAGAAAGTGAAATTTAAATTTCCTTCTGATAGTGTGATAAAAAAAAAGTGGCTCGAAGCAATTGGGAGACCAACATTTTTGTCGCTCCCAAGTCATGGCTTACCTGTCCACGAGTTCTGCTTTTCTTTCACTGACTCTTGCTCCTTTCCCTTTTAAAAGCTTTTTCAATTCTGAAACTTTTAAGCTCCCATAATATTCTTTCTTGTCTTCCTTATTCATTTCAAAATTTCAAATATTGCGCTTTACCACTACACTTTAATT
This sequence comes from Copidosoma floridanum, assembly GCF_036245765.1. Taxonomy (NCBI): domain Eukaryota; kingdom Metazoa; phylum Arthropoda; class Insecta; order Hymenoptera; family Encyrtidae; genus Copidosoma; species Copidosoma floridanum. Next base: position 26,888,258 of record NW_028321898.1, on the reverse strand, counting down.
TCCTATGTACATACAATACTGAAAAGTAATGTTGTGTGAGTGAGACGGCCATGACAGCCGCGACGTGCCCTGGCGCCATCTGATTCAAGCTTGACGGTAAAAGAGCCTCATAGACAACAACAAAAACAGCAGAAGATCGCTCGAGCAGCTGATTTCGTAAACTATTTATCACTTTCAAGGTGAATATTTCAATTATTTTATAAGCGATTTGGGTGATTTGCGCCACAAACATATTTACGAAAGCAACTGAGATACTGGTTTTTTTTTCTTAATAACATTAACGCCGAGTCTATTCGCACTTAAATCCACGTACTTATTTACAGTTCGTAATTATATCGTGGATTTAAGTGCTAAAAGATCAAAGAAAAACCACAACAACGCAATTTAATCATTTTTAATGCCACATTTAAAAAAATACTGCAATGGCTCATTTTTAATTAAGCCCTCTATTACGTTTTAGAACAGCATTAATAATATAAATGATATCAATTCTTGCAATATTTATCTAAAAAAAGAAACACTAGCTGTATTTCTGACGGGCGTAAATAAGAGTTGTAAATGTCAATTAAGTAATGATTAATGTGCAATATGTGACACAGCTTTGATATAGGGTATTATTTGAAGCGCCAATTATCAGTTGTAATTTCAGTGCTCGCCATCTCTTCAAGCCATCCCCAGGTCCCCAGGAGGAATCTAAGCAAGAATTATTTTACGTGTAATCTATACCTATAAATTTAATGTCATCGTTGCTTAATTAAAAACATTGTCATGTGATTCGTAGGAAATGTTGTGTATCAAAGTAGTCAACAATTAAAAAAAAATAGTCGATGGATAATATATGCATGGATGTATGTGATTGCAAGATTTTCAGGTTATGTATGGGACATTTTTTTGTAAACAATTGTTTGAATAAAAAAATAGGGAATCAAGCAAGTAAATCATTTTACAGCTCATATAGTAATTCATTTATATTATTTGAATGGAAGTATCTAAATTAATGTTCAATCAATTACTGCTTTCATACATGACATGTTTTTATGGATACATAACATACATGTTTATCTGAAGCAGAAATTTTAAAGAAAATTTTTTTTGAACAGCAAACATGTCTAAAGTCAAGGAACGTGGTTTGTTTGTCATGATATTTAAGGATTTCATAAGATCTATAACACCGAAATTTCCAAAACACACGCTTGTTGGAGTGGACTATTTTGGGACCAAGTATTATGAAATCGAAAGAACAGAATCTGCTCATAAAAAGCCCAACCGCTATTTTGTACCCATAGAAAAAGATAATTTTGAACAGGAAATGCCAGCTGAGTGGGAAGCTTGGTTGAGACATCGCAGAAGGGTTGCACCTACCGAGGAAGAGGTAATTTTTTTGTCACATTTATTAAGTTGATTTTTTACTAAAAGTAAGAGCAAAATATAATTATTTAGGTAAGTGCCAACTACCAGATGATATTAACTAAGAGGGAAAACGCGGCGAAACTTGAGGAAAAGTATGCCAGTGAAACCAAGGTTCTTGAAATCGTGGATCCTAATGTAAAACCTCTTAATCAGCATGCTTCAATTGGCTTTCCAGTTTATGATGAATATAAACAGTTTGGTCAGAATTACAAACCAAAAATTAAAAAAGAAGATTGATTAGTTAGTTTTTGAATTGTATATAGATAGATGTTTATTGTATCATAGATGTTTATTTAGTTATTGGTATTATTTAAGTACTGCTTTGAAATTGGGTAGATTATGAATAAATTAAATGATTTATTTTCAACTAATGAAGCAAATTTTTTTTTATTTTTCTCATTTGATATAAACACCTTTAATCTTTTATTAATGTACACAAGAGCATTTAGTAATGACTGTACATTGTTTCTGGACATTTGTCTTGTTTAGACATGATGTATAATTTTTTTTGATGTTATACACCCATGCTTGATGTAACATAACACTTACAAATAATTATCAAGTATTGCACTAAAGATAGGAATGGTTTCAAGAAGTTGAATCACATGTTTTAAAATTACAAAAAGAGTAATTTCACTAGTAAATATTTATAAAATTTAAGCAAGACTTATCTGCATAAAGCATAATTTATTTTCCATAGGAAAAAGTTTTGTATCTCCTTGAAGAGCACCAGTGTCAACAGTAAATTGTAATGAAAATTTAATCATGTATTAGTATCAAGAGTAACTTTTCATTAAATTAAAACTATGGTTCATACCGTACATCATCACAGTAATTTTATGTACAATTAATTACAAACAAGATATTCAATCTATGAGTAAGGTTTTGTTTTTTTAAAAAATTGAATATTTAAGTTTATGAAAATTCAATAAAAAAACTACATAAATGCAATTATAAAGTCTTAACTCAAATTTGTTACAAGAGCATCATTCAAATCTCCTGTACTTTTTTGCATTTTATATGTGTTGTAAGATTAAAATTATTTGAAATAAGTTAATCTCAGTACAACTCAGCCATTATCAAAACAACCAAGGAACTCCATCCAGTAAAAGGATGGCTGCCTTTACCCTCCCCTTCATTATCTCCATAATTTTCCCAAATATACCCTGTTCTTTTATATTGTTTAAAAATGTTATCAATCAAGTTCTTTCTCAACTGTGAATAAATCATCCTAGCTTTGGCCTGGTATGGCCCATCAACCATTGAATAATGATGCAGTGCTGCTACAGTCAGATAATTCATGTTGATCCAAATAGGTCCACGCCAGTATGGTGGATCGTGTTCCGTGTTATATTTATTATAGATCGGTGAAGACTTTGCCAGTGACCTCAGACCCATGTCCGTCCACAGTAGATCTGGATTCTTGAGATCCTGGAGGATTTTCTGCAGCTGAGGCGAATCGGGCTCTACTAGACGTAAAATAAAAGGGAAAAGCGAAACGTAGCCAAAGTTAGAGTCGACAAATTGTTCTTTAGGATCCTCCAATTGCTCGCGTATTGTCTCAAAAGTTTCTTGGTTATTCCGGTTTATTTTTTTAATCTTTTTCATCTGGATCTTGTCAGTGTGTAAGCCAAAGTCCGAGTAACGCTCAGCTCTTGACGACCAATGCAATTCGTTGAGCAACCTGTTATCAGCTAAGTACTCATAAGTGTCCATGTACTTTTGAGAAGGTTTTTGAAGGATGTCAGATACAGTGGCCATGACTTTGGATGCCATGGCCATCCAACAGCGCAGATCAACGTGTCGCTCGTCTTTGCTTGGATGAGAGGCTCTTGGGTAGTCATCCAAGCCTGACGTTAGGGTCTTGGGGTTGAGCTCTTTGTTAGTGTTGGGATTTCTTCCGCGCCATCTGTAGGAACTGGGCTGTCCGCCTTTCTGTGTAGTATTATACCAATCATACCAAGCCTGCAATCTTGGATATAGCTTTTCCAGCAAGTCCAAGTGTCGTGTCTGAAATTCTTCTCGTTTGTGCTCCAAAATATAATTTAATGTCATGAGGAAAGTTGGAGGATTAGCATTAGCATTGAACTGGACAACAAATTCTTCAGGAACTTTAGCTAGCGCCTCATCGCCAAGAATCATCTCTCTAGGTATCCAGCCTTCTACATTCATCAAGTCAAACCAGTGACTGATAATGTCCATTTCTAGATCGAGATTCCAGTGTGAGAGCAGCATACCATGAAAGCCCTCATCCCATAAGAAACCACGTGGAAAAAAGCTTCTACTTGGCACACCCGTGAAAAGAGGAGCTTTCCAGTAAGGCACAGGTTTTTGGGTGTGCTCACTCTGTACTTGAGGTGACCCATAGAAGTAGCCTACGGAGCCTATCATATTAGAAAAAGCCAGCTTAGCAAACTTGATTCGCGCATTACTAAAGCCCTTTTCTTTCAACTTAAAGATCCTTTCAAATTTATCATCAAATTCCTTTTTATGGGTTTCCAGCATCTTATTAAAATTGTCGCCAGTGATCTTTTCTTTCCTATTTTGGCTCTCACGCTCAAAACTTACCTCCAGCTCCAAAGGTAGATCTGCTGTTATATGTGTGACGATCAAATTATTTTCTTGGTTGTTTACTGGATTTCTTGCTTCACCAGGCAAAATTATGCTACCCTTGACAGATCTCAAACCATGAAGTACGGTCTCTGTTAGTTCACTCAAGCTCGAAGCATAAGTTGACAGATAAGAGTATTGCACATCCTTTCCCTTTAGAGTACTAAAGTTTATTTTGAAGAAGCCAAGCTCCTCTGTCCGACCATCTATGCTTACCAGCCTGCTTTCAGAATATTTACCATCAATAACTTGATCTATCGTAGGCTTTATCTCCCCCATGGTCCTATTCTCAATAGCAGCATAGTACAGCAGAGTTATTCTCCTCTTCTGCTGTGGCAGTGGCTTGATCTCTGTAACGTTGATGTGAGCCGTCCAGTCTCCGCCGTTGTTACCATGTATGTTCTTAATAAAGGATGTTCTAATGAGCGTACCCTTATCAACAATCTCCTGCACACCAAAATTTTTTCCATCGTGCTTGAGCCATCCATACCTTTCCAGATTATCATTTTGATCGCACCAGTGTCTCATCCTAGGCTCCAAACCAAGCAGCCACATATCTTGTGGATACCACATCATCCCAGTAACAAGGGAGTATGGCACTCTCGTCTTTGTCCCAAAGTAAAGACCTGGTCTATAAGTACCCCAGTAGTACTCCTGCTTATCCAGTTTACTCCAATCCACCAGCTTGTCATGGCTGAAAGGTGTATTGACTCTCGTCGACTTGAAACCCACGTAGGCAATGACAGCCACAGCCGCGACAGACACGACAACGACAAGGTTGTAAAAGAGGGACGTGTGCCAGTTGTTTCGCTCTGATAACGTGGACACGCTGTCCCGGGGAAGTTGGCCGTGTTTATTGGTTTTGCTCGGTTTTGGTTGCCTGTTACCAGCTGCCTCGGGCGATTTTTGTTTACGATTACGTATTTTTTTTTCTTCTTTTTTGAGCATGATACTTGTACTTGTATTATTTTATCTTTACTTACAATAACAATAAATCAAGCATAGAAAGCTTTTTGCTGTTGTGACTGATTCTGTTCCTCAATGTCATCACTCGAGTTCGTCATTGACGTGCTATCAGAATCTCGATTCTGTCATAACTATTATGTATTTATTTATTACACTTGCTAAATTTACAGTATTCACACAACTAAATTTAGGTACAGTATTTACACAACTTTCACTTTTCATGTGTACACCAATTATTAAGTCAGATGCATAAAGCTTTCAGCACTCCGAGATTTCTCCAATTTCTCTTCCCTGTCGACCCTGTCTGTTATAAACAATTTAAGTACCGTAGTTGTCAACTTTTTTTAGTTTGTTTAACCAAAAGTGTCCAAAACCTCAAAACTCCAAAACAAAACTGAACCGCAAATAGCACCGACAATGTCAATTACTTTTTAATTTATATCTATAAGATTACTTGCAGCTGGTTTATAATTTATAATCGATTACGTGGCTCTACTAACTACTACGCTGTGTCACTGTAGTAATTAATTGGATCAGCGCTACTTCATTTCTAGCGGTCTTCATTTTTGAGCCGTTTGAGCGAAAAGTGGCTCCTAAATTTCTGAATCAGAGCAATCGGCTTAGAGCCATTTAGTCAATTATAAACCAGCCGCAACTAATTAAGTACATATAAAATAGAAAAATAACGATACGTGTGTTTTTGGCGGCAAGTTACTAATCTATCTTTTATTCGAAAATTTATCTTCAAAAGTATAAATACATAGGAGGTCGATTTTTTTGTAGAAAATAGATTGTTAACTTGCCGCCAAAAACACACGTATCGTTGTTTTTTTATTCTATAGCTTTATAAACAAGTTGCGGCTGGTTTATAACTGACTTAATGGCTCTAATCCGGAATGCTCTGATTGAGAATTTTAGGAGCCACTTTTGGCTAAAAAATAAAGACCGCTAGATGGCGCTGATCCAAATAATTATTGCTATTTACAGTAAAGTCACTTTATTAATTATAAACCAGCCGCAAATAATTTTATAAATAGACGATAAATAGTTGACATTTTTAACCCTTTTTGCGGCAAGTTGACAATTTATTTTTACCCGTAAATGTACCTCCAAAAGTATAGGTATTCAAATGGTTAATTAATAAAATCGACCATATGGCACTACTTAGTACTCTTAGTAGTGATTACTACTTAGAGAATATATACATTCTATATGTATATATTCTCTAAGGATTACTATAATTACTACACGTAACTTTACGTACATACACCTTACACCGTGCTTTCTTTACCAGAATGATAAAATCAGAGGCTAATTATATATAGGCTATAGGAGGCTCTTCTGTTGAGCTCTGTTTTATTATATTAATCGAATACACGTGTAGCACGGATGGATAAACTCGGAATGTTTTTTTTTTATATGATTCTTTCATCTTTGCAATATCAAAGAAAAATATGCCGAGTTTGCGTTGGTAAAAATCAATAAATGTACTTACAGTATTAATTCAATGTGACTCTGACAATGCAATGTAAAGTCTGTATATACACGCGACCAGTGTTACACGTTCCCAGGAATGCGGGAATGTTAACTGAAATTTTTCGTAGCGGTACGAAATGTTGAAAAACCTCTTTCAATTCAACAGCGCGTCATTTTCCAAAATTTTATTCTACTACTTCAAAATACTTGGACTAGCTCCCATTGAGTTGAAAATCGTAAAAATGAAGAACAACACGCTACACTGCCGATTACTTTCGACATCCAAGATCAGCGTCGCTTACAACGTATTTTTAATCGTAACGCTAACTGTCCTGAATGTATTGTTCATTGCGCGCTTCTACGAAACTGGATACGTTGGGAGCGACAAATTCGACCGATTGATGGGCTCCATCGAGGATTTTCTAGACCTACTTTCCGTCATTTCAATATTAACGACGTACACTCTGCTCCGGAAAAACATACTCGCGATGGCCAACAAAATCAAAGCAGCCGAGAAATGGTTCATCATTTTCGATTCCAATGACGAGCACACGAATGAAAAGCAACATCGTACCACCATAATACTACTGTTGATGGTGCAATGGCTTATTTTCACCTTAAAATTCGCTACTATAACGAATCAAAGGAAATACATATTGTTTTGCGCGTCAAAATACTTTAGCGACTTGATAAGTAAAAATACATTCACGCAGTACGTCATTATGCTGAAACTGATAAAAAAATCGTTCGAGAGGGTGAACGAAAAATTGTCCCGCATTCTACGTGACTTGTCGAGTAGGAAAACTGACGTTCTGCACCACCAGCCAAACAATGTTGAGCCTACGGTACAAAAATTAAATGTTTTGCACAAAAATCATCTGTTGCTTTGTGAAATATCGAAAGACGTATCGGATTTTTATGCTTACTCGATGTTTATCAGTTTAATCGATATATTCATCGCGTTGGTTGTATTGGTTTATCTGCTCGCAAAGACCATTGTTTTAGGTGTGATTAACATGTCTGCGATGGATTACATCCACGTAATCGTGTGTTGGTTCAATTGTGTCGTTGCATTGCTATCTTTGACCACATCTGTTGGGGCTACTGTTTCGGAGGTGTCTTAATTTCGATATATTATTCAAAATACGTGCTGTTTTAATAAATAATGTTATATATATATGCATTTCGTTGTCGAAAAGAGCAAGAGTACCAGTGGGATAATCAATTCTTGTCTAGTCAATACAAATGATAAAGAGATAATTAAAAAGGTAAGAAATAGGTATGCACAAGAATTTTATTTAAATATATTCAATCATATTATATACTAGTAGAAACTTTTTTCTTCCAGTTAAATCAGTTCTCCAATTATTTGTTGCACGTCGATTTGAAGTTTACAGTGTTTCACCTTTATCCGCTCGACCAATCGATTTTACTATCGGTAAAAAAAAAAAAAAAAAAAAAATGAATATTAAGTACATGTACACACGAATTACAAAAAATAACGCAAAATTAATCAACATATAGATTTCTGGATCAATTACGACGTATCTAGTCATACTCTTTCAGTTTCAAGATGACGAAAATTTTCATTTTTATTTTTGTCTGCGTCTATATACTTATGTGTTAACCTTTGACGTCGGTAGGTATACTTTTTTCATACAACTGAGCCAAGTTTTGTTTTCCATTCATAAGCTATTATTTTTACGTTTCAGGTATATATTTATTCATCACACAATTTACTTTTTTTCTCAACAAGTAATATTCTTCCACCCATTATAATTATAACTTTCAAAACGCAGTAGCGGTTGAATCGAATAATGGTATTTGTCTAATGCACTTTTATAAACGTGTGTATCGATCGCGAGCGCACGCATTTCTTTCTAGAACGAAGGCGTGCGATGGAAATGTTTTTATTCGACGAGTACGAAAATTAAAAGTATGTCGAGGAAAAGTTTAATGCCAAACGAAGTGTTTCTTCTGAAATGCTTGATCTACTACTTCAAAATCTTCGGAATAGCCCCGATCGACTTTACCGTCACTCCCGTGAGCAATAAAAAACACAACTGGTCCTTCGTGAGCTCAAAGTGCGGCGTCATTTACAACACCATCTTGATCATCGTAGTCGCGTCGTGCAATACCTTACTAATTTGGGACTTTTATGTCAGCGGATACGCGCAGAGGGTCAAGTTCGAGAGGACCATCGACGCAATACAAGATTACGCCGTGGTACTTACCGAATCGTTCGTCCTGGCGTTTTTTGCCGTTAAACGAAGAACATTGGTATCGATAGCTAACAAAATTAACTTAGCCAGGGAGTGGTCGAGCCTCTCAGACGGTGGTTCGCGCGGCGGACAAAATTCCTCGGCTACGAGCACAACGACCGTAATAGTGATTTATCTCCTGTTGTGGGTGTCAATGTTCGCGACGATTGTCAAACAGTACGTGCAGTGTTATTATTTCCTCTTGATACTCGTCAGCATCTTGAGGGTCCAAAATGTCATTATCCACTTTTCGGTAGTGATAAAGTTGACGCAGCGATTTTTCGAGAATGTCAACGACGATCTGGCGAATATCTCGAAAGACCTGAGCATAGCGTGCGCAGTGAAATTTGTCCAAAGTGACAAGTCCAAGATGATAGTTTTGAAAAAAATCCACGATTCGCATAAATTGTACATGCTGTTGCACGAGATATCACAAAGTTTGTCCGACTTTTACTCTTATCCGGCTGCCATGAGCTTGGGCCACGGGTTCATGACGTTGGTTTTTGTAGGATACAACATAGCCAAGCCAATTGTCCTTGAAAAAAGTAATTTACCGCTGATAGACGTTTATCGGTGCTGTCAATTTTGGCTCTTGTACGTCATTTGCTTCGTTTATTTGGCCACTTGTGCCGATGCCGTTGTAACGGAGGTACTTACTTTCTATTGTATATATATATATCAAAATACTTTTTGCATACATGAGTATATGTATAACTCAATTTATATTCTTACGAGGGACAGAGTGAAAAAACTGGACGAATGATAACTACTTGCTTGATGAACACCAGTGACGAGAAAATTATAAGTAAGGTATGTGTATATACGATTAATCTAAAATTTTATCAGAAACACTACATTTCGCACATTTCCATTCGTCAATGTGTATACTTATATATTCCAAGTATGTTTGCAGTTGAATCAATTTTCAAATTGTTTGCTGCACACCAAAGTGAGGTTTACAGTCTTCAAGTTGTTCACCTTGGATCAATCGTTGTTGATGTCTGTCAGTTGCGATTTTTCATCGTCGTACACTATCTTTTGTTTATTGTATCGATTGCACCATTACATGCATTTTTTTAGATTTCAGGATCAATAGCCACGTACTTGGTGATACTATTGCAATTTCAAGACAACAACTGTCCACCTTGAGATGTTTATCCTAAATCAGTTGAAAATGTAATTTTTTATGTATGTATTAAAAAAATTAAATAGTATAATAAAGTATACGCATTAGTGAATGAAAAAATGTCGTATGCGTTATTGGGATTGCCTGGAGAGTGACGTTATTTTTTTCACTTCAATCAAGCTAAAATTATTTTATCGAACGCAAGCGCAGCTAATGCAGTGGTCAAGTACTACACAAAACGCGGGTGACTAGCGTATTGTAGTAATGTTACACTGTATGGACGTACATAAAAAATCATGTTGAAAATAGGAGTGAAAAATAATTATGCGCTTTACGAAAAATTTCTCTCAAAATGTTTGTTCTATTACTTCAAACTTATCGGCATCGCACCGTTCGATTTTAACACTGAATCGGCAACGAGCAACACCCCACATCTTCCATCGTTCACCAGTTGTAAACGTTGCGTCATTTACAATGTCGCGTTAGCCCTGACGATCACAGTGTCCTGTGTATTTTTCATACCATATGGCAAAAGCAGAGCATCGGCAATCGAGTTGGAGACAGTCCTAAACATCGGTCAGGACGTACTACTGTTCATCACGTTTGTAGCAATAATCGCGTTTTATTGCCTCAACCGAGCAAAAGCCGTGAAAATCGGTAACGACATCATCGCCGCTGTACAGTACTCGAAATCCATCGGGTTGGAAACACGCGACACTAACATCGACAAGTCGATCTGGAAACGCGTCGTACTCATGTTCGCGTCTTACGTTGCAATGTTGTCGTATTTGCTGTCAACGTTTTATTATTCGACCTACGCGTTCACCATCTACGTCGTGTCGATGTACTCCTGCGTTTTAACGGTCATAAGCGTTTACGTGCAGTACACGGTGATTTTGCGGCTGGTAAAGTTCCTCTTCGAAAAAGTGAACGGTACTCTGTTGCTCTTCGAGAAACAGCCGTCGCACTGGCGCGATCGAACATCTGCGACGCGACGCGAAATCCGGGTGGAACAGTTGCGCAAGCTGTACTCGCTTCTGGCTGAGGTGTCGAGCGATTTGTCGGACTTTTACTCGTACCCGGTGTTCCTCGCCTCGGTCAACATTTTCCTCGCTCTGGTCTGTCCGGCCTACATTTTGGCGAAGCCGGTGGTCCTGGGGAAAAATGACCTCTCGGCCATGACGTTTTCGCACGTGCTCCTCTATTGGCTCCTTTACGCCGTTACCGTCGTTCTTTTGACCACTGCTGTTAGCGCCACTGTGCTCGAGGTAATCGTTGCAAGGTGTTGTTTTTTTATCAATTATTTTCTTGACAATAATTAAATCACAACAATATCATGTCGATTGATCAGAGCAGGAAAACTGGAAGGATATTGAACAGTTGTCCGATGCTGGCTGGGGATGACGAATTTGCTGCCGAGGTGAGTAAGCGAATAAAACGAGCAAACGTAAAACTGATTGTAAAATAATCATTTTTTTTTTTTTTTTTTTTTTTTTTTTTTTTTTTTTTTTTTTTTCAGGTCAACCAGTTTTCTCATTACTTGTTGCACGCAAACGTCAAGTTCTCGGTTTTCGATTTATTTTCACTGGATGAATCTTTACTGCTCTCTATCGCCGAATCCATTACCACGTACTTGGTGATACTTTTTCAATTCAAATCGTCCTAAATAAAATTTTTGGGTCCAAGTTTAACTGTGTTGTTCAAATTTTTGTAGCAATTTAATATTTAATAAAATAACTGATTTTTTCGCTGATGGTTACTACGTTCCTTGGATGATAGTGCATCAATAGTAATTTTTATTCGAGGGTGAGTTGAACCAGTTGATTGTATAAGTTAATTATTGTTAAAATAGACGGATGTTTTCAAAGTAAATATGTTGTATGAATATGATCTACTTAAGAAAAAATTTTATGAAGTATCAAATTTTATTTAAATGATTGAATGTTTGAAAATTCATCAACCACAACATGAAGTTAAAATTCAAATTTTCCCGCCAACTGGAAGCTCCAGGTAAAACAGGTTAGTCGGTCTGGCGTTGTAAGAGTATTGGTTAGGTCGTTTGTTTATAGCGCGCACACACCACGTGCACGTTCAGTCGTCAACATTTTTTTGTGTGCGGACGATAAACAAGTGGAAAAAACAAGTTGTCAATTATCTAAATCAACATTTTGTATTGTGATGAGTGTTTAACGAAATGACGGAGGCAAATTCCAAGATTTGTACTTTTTGCAAAAGTACATCGTTTTACACGGAGTCTGGTTTCTTTTACTGCACCCAGTGTCTAACACAAAATGAGGTAAATTTTCTCTGGAAATGACAGCTTTCACGATTCTTAATCGGTTATTAAATACTGCCTTTTTTGCATTTTGATTAGGACGCCAATGAACAAGTATTTGAAGCACAGTATGACACTAACACTAGATTTCGAACCACAAAAATTCAAAAGAGGAAAGTTGAGGAAACAGGTGATGATTGAATAGCTTAGTATAAAATGACGTGAAAAAAAGTAAACTCTGTATTAATTATGTTTCATGTTGCTTTTGTAATAGATGTCATTGGCTGGACAAGCTGGGAACTTTATAATTTTGCGTTGCTCAAAATGACAAATGAGCTGATCGAAATAGGGGCAGACCCTGCCATAAAACTAACGGTTTTTCAACTGTGGACATACTACTTGACTAAATTAGAAGTTGCATTTACATCCAAAACTAAAAAGCTTATTCCAAAAATGTCCAGGCAGTTCAGAAAAAAGTAAGAACGTATCTTGATATTTTATTCACTTTAAGGACATAAAATGTACATGGGCATATTACAGAGATGCAGAAATTATTTATGGTAAGGTTAAAAAGAGTAAAAAGAAACGGCGCAGAAAATCAGTGGCTAGTAGTAATACATCATTATTGTCGACAAGTATTACCAGCGTAGGAAGTGCTTCGAGAAAAAGTTTCTTGAACAGCCAAGTAATTTTCTTCTGATAACCACGCCATTATTAAAATTAGGTAATTGAATAATTCATCAAAACTATTTCAGAGACTTTTAATTAAAGATCACAATCAATTTGCAAAAGAGCAGCAAAGCACTGATGCTGAGGCAAATAGTTCCATGAATCAAAGCTTGGACAGTCTGCAATCAAGTTTTAGTAAAGCTTCGTCCAATGCTGTCAGGTAAATAAAGTTTATGAATTTCATACAAGATTGTTATTAAGTAAGTTTATAATACAAATAATACTTTCAGAATTCGTTTTAATAAAAGAGCCAGACTAGAAGCAAAAAAGGCAAAAGAAAAAGCTAAGAAAGTTCCTCGTGGAGTCAAAGAATATATAAAAAAGAATTATGTATCTGACAGTTACAGTTATGGACCTGATGTTCTCACACCTTTTAGGCTTTGGTGTGTTGCTTTTTTAGCTTTAAGAATACATAATCAAAAGATTTATGCATCAGACATGCTAAGGTAAGATTTTATTAGTTGATTACATTTCGTCAATTTATTAAAATATGATAGTATGTAAATTTTTTTTATACAGATTTGGTAGAGAAAATCATCTTACGTATTACAAATTGCACAATGCAATACCTCCAGAAGTAGCTTTAGCTAAAGATGATTTAATTTGTTTAACTCCGTCGTCAGATATTACACATAAGGGCTTGAGAACATTATCTGCTAAAATGGCACGCTTTTTAGGAATTGAAAAACTTCCTAAGCCCGATATCGTGGGTCTCATAAGAAGATATTGTGAAGATCTTGAGTTACCAAGTAAGACTGATTACTGACAAATAATTTGACAAAGTTTTTGAATATTACAGTAATAATAATTAATTGCAGAAGGCGTCATGTTATATGCAGAAAGACTTTATTTATCTTCTCCTTGTATAATGGATTACACCAAAAAATCATTAGTAATTCCTAATTATGAAGGCAGAGCAATGGCTTTCATAATAGTGGTTTTGAAAACTCTTTTTGGCCTGGATGATATAACAGAAAAGGAAATCAGCAGAGTAGTGGATAAAATCAACAGGTAAATAAAGTTTCATGGTGGAAGTGCGTTTATCTCACAATATATTCATATCATATAAAATATAGGAGTGCAGCGGAAAGAGACATTTTGGAAGCCAAACTGTTTAGTTTTGGTGAATGGCAAGAGTTTATTGAGTGTCGCAAAGCTATCTTGGCAAGCATACATTTTCCATCAAAAGTCAAATACGATCCCGAAAACATGAACAGATCTCATCTGTATCTTCGATTCATGACATTAATGGACCAAAGATTTAATACCATTCCCCCAGAGCTTGACAAAGGCAAAAACGTCGTCACTTCAACGGCTATGGCCGATATTATGCGTCAATGTGTCAACGATCTCAGTAATTGCAATAACGATGCTAAAATAGAGCCATTGAAAGAAATGATGACGTTTCCAGCTTCATTGACGCCATTGAAATTCTACATAGCTCAGCTTGCTGAAGATTCACACATTGACGTACCTTATGTACTACAAACGAAATTTCATGATACCAAAGTTGGGTACATGACAAAACCTGAAAAGTGTGTATTTTTTGTATTAATTAAAAAATAAAAATAAAAATAATAATAATAACTGCACTTTATTAATTATGTGATTATTTTTAGGCTGGTTGAATTGGCATCACATTGCGACGTGTCATTAAAAGTTGTGGAAAGCAGTTTACATTATTTGGAAAAAATTGTGCCACCTTACAAACGCATTATATCTCCTACTGTCAAAGAACTATGCGAATTCGTTGAAGTAAAAGCAACAAGTAACACACAACATTTTGAAAAGAACTCCAGTGATAACTTTCTCGATTATGTACATAGAAAACGTGAGTGCAAGTTTAAGGTAAATTCACAAAATCTTCGGTATTACTCTGTTGTGCATGAGAAAGAGTTAAAATACAAGGAAGCCTCAGACTTTGAAGAAGACAGTTCTTTTAATAAAATTTTACCTGATGGTCGGCTTGATATTAAAGATGGCAGCGACTCCGAGGATGAAAATCCCGTTGATCAACTAACATTAGGAATTAGGAAAATTGAACTGTACAATCATGAATTAACAGCTTTGAATAACACTGAGAAAAAAGATGAGATTGAAAAATTAACTTGTGAAATCAGTAAGAGGTTTGTAAAAGCCTTTCACGGACATAAGGAGAATAAAAGAATTACTTTACCGTCCGATGACTCGAGCAAAGTCGAGTTGAAAGCAAACAATAAATCCAAAGTTACACAAAAAATTGGAGAAGAACAAAATAAAACAATGGATTCCAGTCAGTCTAAGAGCAAAGATGAAGACGAGTGTGTTTATATATCTGAATCGACTGTAAAAGAAGACGTGGCTATCATCAATCAAACCAAATCGAATAACAAAAACCCGACGCTCGATGATGAAGAAATACTCTTTAGACCTTACAAAGATTATTGGATGCAGTATTGTGACCAGGCAATCGTTAATTTTGATTTGGTGGAGAAGGAATTGCCGAAAAATTTCTTGTGGCTGTTGAACGAGTGTGCTGATATGGTTGAAATGACAACCGAAGAATTGTACCTGGAGGTTTGTGTGGTCGAATCTTTTCATCTGACGATCTTGAAGACCAGCAAGTCAGAAAAAGATGGTGCGGATTACCCGTTTCACGATACCAATTCATCAAAGTACAAGAATTACGTGACAAAAGAGTGGTTGTGATTCATTTATTTATGTGATTATTTTTATATTAAACTTTGTATTGAAACGAAGTGTACAAAATGCATTTAAACTTAGATATCAGGTTATTGATTTAGTGCAAATAAAAGATTTTTTTACTACTATTGGTATTTTTTTTTACATGATTTGTAATTTCTACAACAATTTTATCGTTCAACAGTTACTAATTTATAGACTTCGCGCTAAAAAAAGTGTGTATAATTCGACCAACCTAACGTGAGTTTCGAAAAAGAGCCAAAACATAACCACAAAATAAAAACAGCTGATTGATCGACGGAGCTTACACACCATTCAACACAATATACAAATCTTAGAAATAAACAAAAAATGTTTTCCACGCGAATCTCGAGATCTTTGACTCTTTTTAGACGGTTTTCTACAAAACCAGAGGAAATAGCCCAATTAGTCAAGGTAAGACGTCTGTATTGTAGTAATAACAAGCCGGTGACCGATAAATGGTTTGTAAAAAAAGTATAATTTAACGAAAATACTTGTTTAACTATTCCAGAAAAACAAAGTCGTCGTATTTATGAAAGGTGTGCCGGAAGAACCAAGATGTGGCTTCAGCAATGCTGTTGTGCAAATCATGAGGATGCACGGTGTTAAGTATGACGCACATGACGTGCTCAAGGATGAAAATCTGAGGCAAGGTAATAATTATCAAATTTTGTTGTTGTATTGGGTGAAATGTCGTTTGATTGTTTCATTCCTATATTTATTGCATTTGAGTGGTTGTGTTACCTTGTAAATTTTTGTTCCCAACATCATTATTTTGTTGTTTATTTACGATTCATCACTATAATACTTTGACTCTGTTTCACTTAAAAATGTAATTCTCAAAAATGGTTATTATTTGTGAAGATAGTTGAGTTAACATTGTTTAATGTACAGGTATCAAAGATTTTTCAAACTGGCCAACGATACCACAGGTTTTCATAAATGGTGAATTCGTAGGAGGTTGTGATATTGTTTTGCAAATGCATCAGAATGGAGAGTTTATCGAAGAGTTGAAAAAAGTTGGGATTACCAGTGCTCTGTTAACCAAAGAACAGGAAAAAGAAAAAGACAGTGTTAAAAAATAATTATATAAGTGAATCATACAGTTGTAGATATTTTATTGTTCTTTGTTTAAAGAAAATCTTGTAATAAAAAAAAATCTTTGTATTACATACAAAGAGTTAAAAATATTAACGCTTACTTTGTACTCTAGCTTAAAACTCAAGAATCTACCAATTATTAAATGCGTTTTTGTGTCTAATGAGAACAACAGGCTATGCATAATGATAACACTACAAGGAAAGTTTTGAATCTTTCATCAATTTCATTACCTAGAAAAAGCTCGCCTGTGTATGATTTTCTAAGTGTAACAGCAACAAACATACAAGTATGTCACGTCATGCCCTCGCAAGAACTTCACGCGTAACGAGTTGTGAATAATTCCATCGCGGCGCACCTACAATATATCAGTATGCGGTGTAAATTTACGGAATAAAAGAAAGAAAAAAAAGGTATGCTTTTAAATTTTCATTGGTATTTTTAGAGCTACCGATAATCGCCATCTGTACGGAGATCCATTTGTTAGCCCGAACTTCTCACAACGTGTCCCAATTAATAAAATAAAAAATCATCCCCCAAATTCTCCCTTCCCTCCCTCCGAATACTCAATTTGCCAGCGACACCACGTCCCTCGGCGGCTTTTCCATCCGCCCGATAAAACTCGGTGCAGTGTAACGAGGAGTAGGGTGCAAATTAGGAATAAGGTAAAGAAAGAAAAACGGGGGCGAAATCGTCGAGGGGCCAGTTAGCTATCGAACAGGTACACCCACATAAGTTGATCAGAGACGCGAGTTAATTAAGCCCGATAAATTCGCCTGGTCACCCCGAACGTACACCTGAAAGTTTACCTGCATACACATACACCTATGCATAAATGTAAAAAGATGCCATGCATAAAATTTATGTCGGTATGCGGCCTTTTTTTATTGTTCCCGCTGCTGGTACTTCGGTGTAACTGCGAATGAGAAAAGCTCGTTTATCTCGAGCTTTCGTCCGTGACATGAGCTTCGATGATGACGCGCTCTCTGGTATTTTGCGTTTGGAAAAAATTATATAACGTTATTCGTTCAATCGAAAAGAAATTTTCATTAAAAAAAAAAATAAAAAAAATCGCTGTGGTTTAACATAAAAAAAAAAAAAAAAAAAAAAAAACCGCAATGAAAATATATGTAGGTGACCGTTGTGTTTGTCATACCGAATGTTCCAATTTTTCAATGAATTGTATATTGCCTGGCACTTGTAAGCACTTGCCCATAAAGATATGTAGTCGAAAACAAGTGACAAAACAACAAGTAAAGGAAGAACTCAATCCATCGAAACAATAACCCGAAGCTCAAAAGCTCATGTAATCATAAGCGGTGACGTTCGCATATATACATCGTTTGCGAGCAAACACGCGAATGTTCCGGGAGAGGGAGAGCGCATATACATATGATATCATCGTTGGATGTAACACACTGAAAAGAGATGGGGGGTGGGAAATTAATTAATGGGATGACGAGACGCAGAGGGACCGTATACACATGCACGATCTCTCGTTTAATCGAATACGAGATGAGAGTAGCGAGCTGCAGGTTATACATATATAGCGAGTGAGGAGGCTTGAAATTTAAGCTGGGGAAAAAGGGGGAGGAATTAGAACTAATTAGGGGCGAGAGTGGTTCCACTGGCGTGTCGAACTCGCGGGACGGGGAGGAAAAAGGTCAGCGAGAGGGGGTGTTATTTTTTTATGTAAAAAAAAAAGTTTTTGTCCCGATTTATCGATGGTCCAACCAGTTGGGGCGTCGATGGGACAACGAAAAAGGGTAGTCGCCACGCACACCCTACGAGCTTGCGAGAAAAATCGAAGCTTTGCGCCGGTAGCACCTCGCGACGATAAACTCTTCGGGCGGACTTGATTTACGGGCGGCTCCTCTCTCGAAAATCGAACTTGCCTCGCTCCACCCCTTACGTCCTCCTCCCTCTCGCCATACATCTACTTTCTCGCGGATACGAAGGTCGAGAATGCACGCTCTTCGTTATGGCTGTGTCATTCTCTTTTATTCATTTTTTTTTTTTTTTTTTTTTTTTCCCTCAATTGCCTCGTACTACAAGTTGCAAGAGTCGTTATTTCGATCGATTGTTTCCTTGCTTCTTGGGAAACACGTCTCTTTTTCTCTAAAAGAAAGTTAATGCTTCTTTGATTACCATGTTAGGAAAATTGAAAAAAAAAAAGATTGTTAAATTAATAAAAGAAGGGGAGAAAAGCTGTACGATATGGGACAGGGAATCGTTTCGACTCGAGCGGAGTATACGTGAATAGCAGCCTTGATCCATTTTTTACCACCAGCAGCAGCTCCCCCGAATATTGTCTTTGCGTGCCCCTCCTTATATCCTCCACCTCCTACTTTCGCTCGGATTACACTGTGTACACTAACGTATAGCTGCTATGTTATACTCTCGCGAGTTTCTACTTTTTTTTTTTTTTTTTTCCTTTTTTCATACATATTCCCCGAAGAGTGGAAATTCCGCGAAAATTTATGGATTTGGGAAAGTCGACCTCGCAACGCGGGAAAAAGTATTGCGATCAAGACTCTCCCATCCAACCCCCTCCACTCGAGGCAAGGAAGGATGAAGCTTTTAATAATTAACGAATGGCGTGTTTATGCGTTTCGTATGCAATGTGGTATATATAATGTGTATGCCGTGATACCTAACGATACATAAAATATACGCGTTCTCATGTTTCATCGGCGTATTTAACCATCAAACAAAACGATGATGGTGCGTCGGAATGTATGGGGAGGGGGGGGGAGGTGGTGGAACAATCGCTCTTCCCTCAAGCTTGACAACCACGACATGTCATCGTTAATATCATCACGCACGCGATACGCTTACTTTCTCTTTGTATTTCGCAACAATGGCCGTGGAAAAATGACAAGAGGGAAGAATAAAGTTCCACGGTCGGAGCGCGGGACGAAGATGAAGAGATGAACATATCGCACACTGTTTTTGCGATTGACGTTAATTTTTTTTTTTTTTTTTTTCCCTCGGGGCTTAGAAAACAAGTATATAGTAACTGGTGAGGCATAGTGTACACATCCATTGTTCGCTATTTGTTGCATTGGTACCATCGAGCCAGTTTTTAGTTAATAATTATAACGAGAAAATTAAAACACCCTTGGACAACCGATCGACCCCGAGGCAAGCATCAGACAACAGTGAAGAAAAAGCAAAAAGCTCTCGGTAATTAATAATTCGGTATAAGGTGTATAAAAGCTCAGAGGAGCGGCTCTGTGTGACGCGTGTGCAACGCCAAAGGTGAAGATTTTGGTTGATTTGGTTGAAATATATGTATATATACACATTCGTTCCGATACGGGTTTAGAGAAATGAAAAAGAAACAAAAAAAAAAAAAAAAAGAAAAAAATGAATATACGCGCAACCGAGTAGCGAAGCCAACCAACAAAGTAGTCCCATAAATCATGTTCAACTCTCGACGTCAGCCGGAGGCAAAAGTCTCCGAGCCCGAGAGCGGCTACTAATTCCTGACGCGCGAATGCATTAACGTTCATTTGCGTTCGTTAAGAAGCTCGGCAGCATCAGCAGCGAGCAGTTAAATATCACCGAGTCCCCGGAGGTGCGGGCTATACATACGGGACTCCGAAGCGCCCCGTTGCACAGTTTTCCGCGACGACCTCGTTATTCACCATTTCCCAACCCTAATCGCAATCGATACTCCACCTCGGCCCCGTTTCATATGGCAAAAAGGGAAAAATCGTCCTCCACTCGCCGTATCCTGTACACATTCGATAAATACACCTCCCTTGCATGCGTAAATCTCTCGCGATTGGAAGTAACAAAGTTTGCTAGCAACCATTTGTCAAAGCCAACTGCAGACGTTGGAGGGTTGAAAAGCCTCGGTTCCGGTTATTGGAAATTCATTTGCCGTTCTCGGGAGGAAAAGCTCCTACACACACACGTTGGCTCCTTCGTACCACGGTAGGTTTACCAAAGCTCGTGGTTTACGTTACAGTATTCCCTCTGTGTCGTGTCCGTACACGCAAATGTCGGGGCCAATTTGTCTCCACCTTCCGCTGCTTCCGCGGGGCTTTGTCTCGGGAACTCTGGTGTCAAAGACGACGTATTTGCGCTTGCTTAGCTTGGGGTGCACCTTGGCTGAACGAATGGCTACAGTGGTGCTCTTTTGATGTTTGGTTTGTGGAAACAGGGGGTTTCTCGCGTCGGATGTCGTTGGACTTGTTTGAAATCGATCATTCGAAAACATCTTTGAATGAAAAATAAATCCCCTTGTTAACTCTCCCTTTGAATTAATCATCAACTCAATGCAACTTACTAAAAAAACTCAAATATGCACATGTGACTCGGTCACCACATCCACAGAGAAAAACAAAAAACAAAAACAAAAAAAAGCTCAAGAGCCGCATTCCAGAGCTATCCTCTGTCTCGCCACAGGATCTCGCAGTAGTACGAGTCAGCGCTTGGTCGGGCATTCTCTCCCTCCCCGATTTATAGCCAACGCGCTCCACTCCCGTCCTTATTCATTATTCTTACTTAATTTACCTCGTCTACTCTCCTGTCTTGTTCACCTTCTTTTCCACTTTATTCTTTCCCCCCCCCCTGCCGTCCTGTTTGCTCGTTCTCATTCCTACATCCGTGCAGCTCCTTGCTCACTTTTACCGCTTGGATTGTCCCTAATTTTTTGTTTTTATCTCGCTCTGCCACTCGGCTTTTTACTATCATCCTCTTTTTTTTTTTTTTTTTTCTTGCATCAAAAATGCATCAGACTTTCGAGTGGTAGTTGATTCTTCAAATTATCTCCACAAAAGAGACGTATATGTGTACGTGCACATTCGGTAACTGCCACTTAAAAAAAAAAAAAAAAAAAAAAAAAAAAAAAAAAAAAAAAAAACAGTAAATTTAACATAAACATATACCCACATACGTATACACTTATTCTCTCTAAAAGGGAGGAGAACGACGCTGAAAATAGTTTTTATTTCTCCAAATTGACATCATTCCACGACTCTGTCTCCATCTTTCTCTTTGCACGTTCATGAATCCCGAGGAGTCACGGAGCCAACTACCACTCTCGGCGAAGTAGTATTTGTACTTTTTTATAGAAAACAAAGATAAACAAAAGCAAAAAAAGGTTGACAAGGGCGCCAATCAAGCACGTCTCTCGGACCATTCGCGAGCGTAAACGAGAGGCCAGGCTTTCAATCCACGCATTCCTTGACCTCGAAAACGTCGTCCCCCTGCACACGCGATCCATTCAAAAATCGCCGAGCAACCTTCCCTCCCTTTATAAACGACCCCACGCTATACAAGCGTACCCAGTCGCGGTATACAGCGCGAAAAAGTGCATCCCGCCGAGTCTCCCCCTCCTCGGCACATATCTCGCGGTAGTACCTCAACAACCAGTCCCCCTCTGCGCAGTAGCAGTGCAGGGGTGGCAGCTGGAGAGAAGTAGGCAACTCGGAAGGGGCGGCGTGCGCGCGAGCTCGTTCCCTCAGTGTTCGGTCCGCACTCGCGCGTGCACACCCGCCACAATCGCGCGCCTTCTCTATACCGCGGCCTCTTGCATTCCCACGCCCCCCCCCTCTTTACCGCTATTCTGAATTCGCGTGCACGCGGCCTCGGGGGGTTGCAGTGAGTGTGTGTAGTCTCTGTGCAGTGGCCGGCGATCGGGTGAAACTTTTTCCTCCCGTAGCGCGATTTTGCTCGTTAAAACGGGGCAAACGGGAAATAGCCGAGGAGAGGATTTACGTGATACCCGAAACTGGAGGCGGAAGAGTGGCTTCGTGTCGATTCGCCCGCCTTTTTCACACTGCCTCGCGAGAACGCAGGGATGATTAGCCGGCTGTAGGGAGTTATCTTCCTTCCAACTATACAGAAATCGGGTGGACCGATGGTGACGATGGCACGACGGTGGACCTGTGAAAGCGCGACGTGTGCCATCAAGGGTCACCTCGACACGCGGCCGAGACGGTCGTTCGTCTCCCTGATGAAACCCGGGAAGAGCCGCTAGGAATTTTTTTTTTTTTTTTTTTTTTGTTTTGGCTCCTTGCTGCCTTCGTGCTACGCAACTGCCAGTGTAAGTGCGCGGGTTTTTTTAGTTGTTTTGGGGGGTGTGTGCGAGCCAGAGTTTCGGTGAAAGTTTGGGCTGGTTTATTGGACGCTCGCCCGCGCGAGTGTGTGTGTGCTCGGAGGTGGAAGTTCGGGTGATCGAGTGAGCGGAAGGAGCTGCCGTGTGTTGCAGTTGCCATGTAGGAATTTAAAGAGGCTCGTCGTGGTTGGGCCCGGAAAAACTTGTGTGATTGAAATTTTCTCGGCTGGTGACCAAGCGTGCCCCAAACAAAAAAAAATTAAGGTGGCGGTCCCTGTTTGTACGTGTTACGTAAACTGTTGAGGTCATCTCGAGAGCTTTGGTTGCTGCACACCGTCAACTCGAGGATTTTATATCCTTTAGACGAATTTTGCTTTTCGTGCCAATCAGGTCTTTGAAGCTACGATTAAACTTTTGGGCAGATTTACTCATCTTGTGTACAAAATTGAGGATTCATTCTTACGGACGCGATAAACAAAGCGTGTAGCCAAATAATCAATACTTGAAAGCCAATACACGTGTGCACTTGGTTTGGAAACTAAGAAATCATAATTCGAGATAATAAGCCAAGATGTCTGTGTTTCCCTTGAATTGCTCACACCTTGATTGCGCGTCGATATCGCAAACACAAGTACGTGTCGAAGCGCGTCATTACCTCCGTTTGGTTGAATAACCAGCTGTCTCCGTCAATGATGAGCCAACGTAGGGAGGGAAGGGAAAACAAAAACAAAATTTAACTTTCGCGATACTGTATAAATCAAAAGAGCACGACGTGACTAATTCGTGGTCTCTCACCTCTGCTATATACGGTGGTAATTTACGTACTCGTCTCGCCGAGTGGAGACTGATTTTACTTGCCACGGCGTGCATAATTCAACACTGCTCGTATCACCCCATTTCTCCCTCTGTTAATTAACGAATCACGCGTGATTCAATTACGTGTCTTTTAAATCGAAACGAAACAATTGTATTTGTCGTTTTGCTTCCTCAAAGAAAGAGAGGACTCCACGGGGCTTAGTGTAATTAGAGCGAGTACTTATTAATGCTCGCGTAGCGATGGCATAATATTTGCCCAGCTTAACCCCCTTTCCACCCTCGGAATACACTCACACGTACACACGAGACAAAGAGAGAGAGAGAGAGAGAGAGAGAGAGAGAGAGTCACGCGTAAGCGCATTTTCAGTAAATACGGATCAAAATATTGACTGTGCCGCGAACCAAGGACTAGTCCCACGCACACACTACCCACCGCGACTCTTATGTAAACCTTTCGTAAACTCGGCTCTTTTCCCCGATTTTGCAACAATTCAAACTTTAATGTGTACTCCCACGTCTGTTTGGTTTACCAAATGTTCCTTAAAAAAAAAAAAAAAAAAAAAAAAAAACCCTGTGTGTTTACGTCGAGCGATAAACTTCTTGAAAGAGCAAACGAGCTGTAAAACTTGTAAATATTTTCCATTCCCTGCCCGTGCACGCAAACGAAAATTAAAAGAGGGTACGCGTTTTTTAATTACTTTTCCCTTAAATCCTGCCTGGGAGTCGTTCAATCCCGAGATTAAATCGGACGGAGTCCCTCCGAACGCGCGTGTATACGTGTTATTCTTTAGTGCTCACTCAAGTTTTCAACTTTTCATTGTCCGATGCTTCAAAAAAAAAAAAAAAAAGAAAAGAAAAAAGTAAAAGTCCCTTTTATTATTTCGTGGAGAGCTGCCGTGCGATGGCTATTCTTTTCCGAAAGAAAAACGCAAGACGTCGTACTCAGTGACGAGCCACGAGCAGCGTTCCACTTTCCGTATGTAGAAAAAAAAAAAAAAAAAAATGGGTTACACACTTTTCTTTCCACATTGATACTCAACAACGCGCTACCGATAATTCATCCGATGGTAGGTTTACACGGTATGGCTGCCGACAACAGCCGCGTCTGACTATCACCGGCTGTTTCTACTGAAACTCGTAGCGATCGACGTAACGCGGTACGTGCGAAAGAAAAGGGGGGGGGAGCAAGTGAAAAAGACGAGTCGCCTTGAATCCGAGCTGTATCTGGTGCTCTGTTTGTACACTCGAGTGTGCACGTATATGTGTGTATACAAGCGAGCTGGGGTAAAAAAAAGCATCCACCAGCGCTGGTGCGTTTTATAACGCGTACACACACATGTACGTACCACCTCATTCACCTTCTCCCGCCCTTTTTTCGCGTTGTTTACGCTCGGTATGCGCGTTCCTGGCGCTTTTAATTGTTGCCTCTACTGCGCCCCTTTGCCCCGGGGGCACGAGCATTTTTTTTTTTGCGAGCGCAGTGGGGGAGGGTGAATTAATACATGGTGCTCGGTTGGAGTGGAAAAAATCGCGATTCCAGTGATACGTGTGTACCGATGGTCGCCTGTTTCATATTTTCTCAAGAGCTGCACATCAGGGGGAACGAGCCATCACCGCGACCCCCCAACCTCGGGGGGAATAGCGGGCCATATTCCGAGAGTTTGAAGACGGGCATGCATTTTCCAGTGGAACTCGTTCGCGAAATTTACATGCTACGCGCACGAAGAATAAGATATCCCGGAGATGACCGGCCACTTGGCTCGAAACTCCCATTCGCCCTTTATTCGCGTCTACTTTATCTTCGTTAGAATATATTACAGACTCTCGACTAGGGGAGGCAAAAGAATCTCCTCTTTATGTTTTCTCCTCGCTTTCGGCCTACCGGTTTCAGAACGCGAGGAGAGCAGCGAGCGCAACCTACTTCAAGTCGCAAAGTTTCGCGCATAGGTCGGGTTTATAATTTATGACCACCGCGCTCCTACCACTAAACGTATATACATGTAAACGCCGCAAGGTGTAACGATCAAGGTTTTTCCGTTGGTAGATCGGCAATTTGTCCATTTATGGAAACTTGGGCTATAGGTGGAATTACCGTGATTGGCGATAATCGGGGCTGAGGCTTTCTCGGTAAGGTCTCCGGGTCGGTGTTCTTTATTTTTGTACGGAAGCGGGAATTATTCGAAAATTCATCTCCCGACGATCGATTTCGAGAGAGGACCGGAGCAATTTACGAGGTGAATCCGAAATTTATCAACTCGCCACTTTTCGATCGATATCACATCGACGCGGTCCCTCGAAACCCATGTCCCACGGGCTTTTCATCAACTCCGCGTCTCGAATAAATTAATTTCCCGGGGAAGCTCGTTGTCATGCAATCGAAGGAAGAAGAAAAAAAAGCCCGAAGCATCGATTATTCAAACTTTGCAAGTATCGGAAAGGAAAAGGGGGAAAAAAGTTTGTACGTACATGGAAGGACTTTCAAATTTTCACCCTCGAGCGGGGGGTCGCGAAATCGATGGCAGCCTCGTTTCACCTTCGCGCTTGCACGTAAGAGTTCGCGTGAAAGGGAAAATTTCGGTGTCCATGATACACCCGCGCGAGTTCTACTTTGATTTTTTTTTTTTTTTTTTTTTTTTTTTTTTCAAGGAAGTTTGTCGGCCAAAGATATGGCGATAAGCACACACTCCACGTGTCCGTGCGCGAGTGTGTCTGCATAATTTTAGGGGAAAGTGCCGATGCGCGCTCTTGACCTTAATCGACTGCAGTTACGTAATTAGGGATTGCGCTTTTTACGAGCGACGCCTCGCTCCTCTTTTTTTCCTCCCCCCTCTTTGACCTTGGCTTGATTTCTTTTTTTTTTCTCTCTTCATCCCTTAACGACTTTTGAATCAGGCGATAAAGTGCTTTACGTAAACGAGAAGTGCCGCCGTCACCGGTACGAGTACCTAGGGTGGAAATTTCGTTTTCCCACTTCAAGGAAACACTCAATTTTTCGTCCATATTCACGCGGAGCCGGCAATTTTCTCCTCCTTTATGACGCAAAATAACTGCACCCAAAACGCGAGTGTCGGCGCGTACCGTCCATCTACGCGTGACCTGCAGGTGGACCCGCAAAATTGGACAGGTATAATTTCACCTCGAAACGTTCGGCTTGAAACTGATTTTATTAAGTTTTGCGCTCCACTGGCATATTTTTGCAACGATGTAAACGACGCGTTGCTCCTTCGATGTCGCTTGTTGCTCCGTCCATCCCCAAGAGTCTTAAATCGCGCCAAGCATCGCGCGGATGGCTGCGTAAAGTATAAGCATGGCCCGGGTCGCGCTCGGCGTTTGCCAAAAACGCTCTTCCCCATCCCCTGTATCCTCCCTGTGTGCGCGTTACGTTTCTCCCGATCGTTCTCACTTCCAAAACTGATGCCACCCCCTGATTCATCGCCCCGTTTATGCCCCCCGTTAAATCGTCGCGCGTTTGTTGAAAAAACTCGTGGTGCCCCCGCGAATGATGATTCATACCTACGCAGATACGAGGCATAGTAAGGGGGGTGGCAACAACGATAACTTGTCTCCGATGAATGTGAGAGTACGAACGTGCACGTGTGCGTGTACGGCGATAAGAGAGTCGTGGTACTTGGCTCGGGATTCCTCCTTCCGAGCTGCGAGTTCTCGAAAAAGAAAAAGAAAAAGAAAAAAAAAAAAAAAAAAAAAGCGAGAGGTGGAGGCAGAAACGAGGTAACCTCCTTCTTTTTCCCGACTCGGAGGGCTTTGCCCCTCTTTCCGGCCAACCCCTTTGTTTTCTCATTCTTCGCGTTCTCTCGCGACGTACGAACGCGCCATTGACTCGTTTGCAGAGAGGATATTCTCGCGCGTCTTACACATAGCAGAGTATCACTTGGTACCGGTATACACGCGTGGATAATATCTCGCGGTAAAAGCCTACGATTCAGTGCTGCTGATCATTTGGACATTTATCCGCGTTTCCAACGACTGGACCCACGTGTTTGTCCGCACTGGCTGGCATAGGGTGTTTGCATTGTGGAATCCACGTGCACGTTTCCTCCTTGGGAAACACACGATAGTGTACACACTTGGATCGACGTGCCTTTACCCTTTTTTTTGTTTGCGAGGACGCGCAAAGCAAACATGTGTACCCATATCGTGGAGGAGAAATTTTCATTTGGGCTGCTTTGGAAAAATATTGTCAGTTGCTGCGGTCGTTCCACCGAACATCACCGTTGTTGTAATTTACAAGCTGCACTGAATTTGCTTGAACAAACTTTTAGCCCGAGCGAGGGAGCTTTATACATGTACTTTACACGTGTGAGACGACTCCAAAAAGTTTTTCTGTGCTCCAGTGTGTGCCATTAGTTTTGAGAAAACCGAAAAGGAGAATGGCATATATGAAACAAAGGAGCGACTTGTGAATGAAAAAAAAAAAAAAAAAAAAAAAAAAAAAATGCACGAGGCGACACCCACATCTTACGTAAGCAAGACTAAGGAGTCGTAGACCCCCAAGTTTTGTGGTACTCTATGCGGCCTACATGAGCTCATTGCTCGTGGGAAGTGGAACACGTCACGTCCGCATCACCGGCTCTGCTGCTATTTTCATCCCCGTAGCGCACGAGTAAAGGGGGGGGGGAAAAAAGGGACCAGGAGCTTATCAATCTTTCACGATTTTTCCGATCCTCCTTCTTCCCCTCCCCCGACTCTCCCTTGTATTTATGGTGCTGAGGATGCAGAAGGGGGCCGAGGGATGAGCTATGAATAAGACATGGATACGCGCCCGGGAGTTCGATGCTGCGATCGGGGAATTTGTTTTTTGCATCGGCCGAGAATGTTGAGTTTGCATTGAATCATAATAGAAGCTTGTTTTACGAGGGACCTCGTACATGGGGATGCATCGTTGGATTTTGTTTTTTAGAACGAAGTTCTTTATGTCGCGTTACTCGGGGGGCTGGAATTTTAAAACCGACAGATTTTTTTTTTTTGAAACGAAAGTGGTTTCCTTTTCCTCTCAAGTTTCCCCCCCTTACCCCGTTCCCCTCACCGACTATTCTCTATACACTTCCCCTCTCCCCACTATATATGTATATCGGCCAACCGTGCCGTGTTACTCTTCTACACACCTTTGCCCACCATTCTCCCTCACACTCCCAATTTTATTTTCTCACAATAATTTTTATTTCACTTTGAATTTCTTTCTTTTACAATTCTAAAAAAAAAAAAAAAAAAAAAAAAACATTTTCCAATAAAGAATTTTGAACCCTCGACCTTCGACCTTCGACCTTCGACCTTCGACCTTCGACCTTCTGCATGTGAGTCCAGTACCTTACCCACTCTGCTACGAGCGCTGCCGTTTATAGAAACTTGATTTCTTGTACTTATGGTGTGGTTCGTAACTGAAATATTCCATTTTTACATGCATTCACTGATAATACATTCGATTTATGATAAATTGTTTTTGTATTTGTTTTCTTAATACTTGGAATAGAGTTAAAGAATGTATCAATGGTTTTTAGAGGCGCTTATTTCGAATTCGATAAACAAATTATGTTACATTATCACATAATTATATAAATAAAGTAATTCAAAGTAAATCAATTATAAATGAATTATGTAAGATCATTATATAAATATAATTCGAGTTTCATATCATTTTAATGGTTTTTAAGGGTACTTATTTTGAATTTGATAAACAAATAATGGCACAATGTCATTGAGTAATTATATGAAAATAAAATAAAAATTGCATTAATAAGCTATAAAATCGCAAAAAAATAAGTGGAAAAAAAAATTTTTTTAAAATTAATGAAATGAAATATGAAAATAAAATGAAATAAAATTACAAAAGACATGAATAAATACAACGGAATAAAAAAAAATAAAATAAAAAAGGGAATGAACAAAAAAGATTAAATATTAAAATAAAAAAAGGAATTAAATAAAGGAAATACAAAAAAAATAAAAAAAATGTATTAAAATGAAATATCAAAAAAAAATAAAACAAGAAATAAAAAAAAAAAATTAAAACAAGAAACAAAAAAAAAATAATACAAGAAATTAAAAACAAACCAGGGGGTATAAATGGGTCATGGGACCCACGGTAAGAACGAAGTTCTTTAAACATGACATGAGTATAAAAACACAATTTCTCAGGTAACAAGGGGGTCGCCAGACCCGTAGAAAGAACGAAGCTCTATAAACGTTAGTACTGCATTCATGTAGTTCACTAAACAAAAACTTAAAAAACGAATTAAAGAAAAAAATTAAAAAAATAGTTCAGTACTCACGATGGTTAAACTTCGTGAGTACTGTATTTATGCACGCCGTTCTCACGAAGTTCAACCATCGTGAGTACTGAACTATTTTTTTAATTTTTTTCTTTAATTCGTTTTTTAAGTTTTTGTTTAGTGAACTACATGAATGCAGTACTAACGTTTATAGAGCTTCGTTCTTTCTACGGGTCTGGCGACCCCCTTGTTACCTGAGAAATTGTGTTTTTATACTCATGTCATGTTTAAAGAACTTCGTTCTTACCGTGGGTCCCATGACCCATTTATACCCCCTGGTTTGTTTTTAATTTCTTGTATTATTTTTTTTTGTTTCTTGTTTTAATTTTTTTTTTTTATTTCTTGTTTATTTATTTATTTTTTTTTATTTTATATGGGAGGAAGAGGTATAAACTCATCGATCTGTTTTTTCATAAAAAAAAATAGCTGCATCAAACGGTTCAAATTAGTTTATGTACTAAAACAAGCGCGAAGTTTTATCATTTGTACGATAAATAGTATTATTCATAAGATAGTGATTATCGACCTTAATTACACCAGTTTCTGAAGTTTTCTCTAAATTGCTTTAAAATGGATTTTCTAGCTTCGTAAAAAGACCGCCTATTATTTTTGCTTCCTTGTTACATGATACAAAAATTTAAGTCCTCAAACTTAGTTGCTGCACAAGAATATGTAATGTGAACCTTTGGTAGTTTTCATTTTAAGTATGCTAACTGTAAGTTAGCATTATAGAGGCGATGTGTTCTTAACAAGGCCTTTATTTCATACTACAAAATTAGGAGCCTATGTTACTAAGGAGTTATGAAGTATATAGTATATATAGTATGTATATATAGTAGTATATAAGTATATAGTATATAGTATGCGTTGCAACTTCGAATTTGGAAACTCAAAGAATTAGAAGTTTAATAAACTTTAAACTCGCTCAATATGTAAATGTAGCTACCAGAATGAAAGAAATTAATTTACAATCTGCAATTTTAGATGTAGGTATGTTTATAACTTTACTTTGAAGATATTTCCTTCATTATTGAGTTAAAAACAAGTACTTTGGTTCTTTCTGTCTTTTTTTAGCTATTCTTACTTCACTGGAAAAAAATTTAGTTGTCAGTACATTTATAGACACGTACGTTGGCTAGAAACTAATTTGTTTCATCACTTTTTTGAAGAATTAGCTATCAGGAAAGCAGTGCCTTTGAAGAGCTTCTTTTTTGTAATTTATTTCTGATTGGCTTGAACGATGATTCGCCGAAACCTATTAATTACGAATATTCAAAACAATGATTATTTCTCTTTAACATTCACTTCTTTACTGGGTAAGTATTTCATTTAGCCAAATAAATATTTAATTGTATCGCCTCTAACGAAATAATTATTTATTGTAAAGAAAAATAGTATGTATTAAAGTAAATATTTGATTCGTTTATAAATGGCATCATGTGCTGTAAAAAAAAAAAACATTTTCTCATTGATAAAAATTTTTTTGTTTACAACAATTACATTACGCTATTGTATTGTGTTTATCCGACTATTCTGTATATTTTAAGGTCTCTTCAGTTTCTTCAATGAAATAAAACAAGTTAAATAAGCAGTGATTTTGTTAACTTGGATTGTGAATTAATTAAACTAAATGTAAATTAGAAATGATACCACGAATATTCAATTGATATTAATAAATTTTTTTAGAGCCTCTTACTTGATGAAATGTTATCACTTGACGAATATTAATGCTTCAAGCTATTAAAGTATTAAAAATTCAAAAATATAAAAAAACTTCAGATTTAATCGCTTTGTGTGCGTGTGTGTGTGTGTGGGGGGGGGGTACTTCAAATACAAATACTGCAAAATGTTAGAGTTGAAATACGCAATATATACTATTCAAAACGCAACACAATCGCACACAATGCCTTTTTGTATCAGTTAAGATTCCTGTAATTTGACGTCTTGTACTTGTACAAAAATACACATGCAAGACTTAGTAAGAGGGTGATATTGAAATGCAACGCATATAAACACAGTGCTGTACTGCGTAGTGATCGAGCATATGAGCACACCTGCATGCATGGCTTCTTTGTCAAAGCACTATGATTTTGTACATCTACTCCTAAAAAAAAAAAATCTCAAAAAAAAAAAACAATTAAGAAAAGAGGCCAGTTTGAGTAAACTAAATGGATTTCATTAAAAATTATTGTTAAAGTCAGTAGATATGAACTATAATCTTCATACTTCGATGTCAAAATTTTATAAAAAGAAAAATTCACGAGCCTCATTAAACAAAATAGATAATTACATTTTTTTTTCTTCAAAAGTGTACGATTGCTTGCGTGTAAGCTTGCGTGAACGATTTCGTACAAAGAAGCCAGGAGATATTTTGTTCGAGTCGTTGGTGTGAGTAATATCGCATTCTTTGTCTCCAGATGTTATCATATACACATTTAATGTCTTCATATTTGCAGTATATCCTAGTGACACTAAACCACGCGAGTTTTGTAAGCGAATGCTTTCCGACTCTCTTTACAATGGTTGTGAGTCAAATAGGATCACAAGTACCATTTCGGATCTGGCCTTGTCGGGTCGAAAAAAGGTTTCTCAAATCTTCAAGTAGCAACGTGAAGTAGTAAAAAAATGTTTAAACAGGTCGTATATGATAAAAAAAATGTATATAAGTCTACATGAGAAATGTGGCATAAATTGGCAATGCCTTTCACTCAAGCCACGACCACATATTTGATCCAAATATTGATTTTAAAAATAATAAAAATAAGAGTAAAAAAAAATAATAACTAAATACTACAATAGGAGGGATAATCATCATCATAATGATAATGGTAACAATAAAAATAGTAATAATCATAAATGACCACAACTTATGCTACGATTTTCAAAAATTGTTTAATAAAATATAGAATAATAATTTTTACCAACGGACGTCATTTTTTAAAATTAATTAGCTATTGTTCTTAGTATTGCAGCACTGCCATTACCCACATTGCCTTACGAACTAACTAAAATACAAAGCAGCAAAAAGAACAGTGGAATCAGAGCCATTTTCAGTTGAACAATAACAGCATACACACAATTGGGTGTTAAATAAATTATAAAAAAGTTAAATAATACACGGATAAGATGCATGTGATTTTTGACACGATACTTCAAAGATAAATTTTTTTACATTATCGCTATTGTTGTTTGTTAAACAATTAAAAGTAAGGAATATAAAGCGTTTGTAAAAGAGATATTGAAATGGCGGGAGTTTACTTTAAAGTAGACGTATAAGGTGGTTAAATAGTTTCGCAATTTCACAATCAGTCATAAAAAATAAATAACAATATGTTAAATTTTGATTGTGGACACCGAGAAAAATTGTTTGAGAAGATAAATATATTTTAACAACTAAATTCAACCAAGTTAATTTTTAATTTTGATGATTCAAAATATCTAATAAGGCCAGAAATCTTAAGAAATCTGTCGTTTTAATGATCATCTGAGAAAACGATACTTTTTTTACGGCTTACTCGTTGACTTTTCAGGGTTATTGTGTTAATTTTCAGTTTTTTATTTATTTATTTTTTTTTATTTTATATGGGAGGAAGAGGTATAAACTCATCGATCTGTTTTTTCATAAAAAAAAATAGCTGCATCAAACGGTTCAAATTAGTTTATGTACTAAAACAAGCGCGAAGTTTTATCATTTGTACGATAAATAGTATTATTCATAAGATAGTGATTATCGACCTTAATTACACCAGTTTCTGAAGTTTTCTCTAAATTGCTTTAAAATGGATTTTCTAGCTTCGTAAAAAGACCGCCTATTATTTTTGCTTCCTTGTTACATGATACAAAAATTTAAGTCCTCAAACTTAGTTGCTGCACAAGAATATGTAATGTGAACCTTTGGTAGTTTTCATTTTAAGTATGCTAACTGTAAGTTAGCATTATAGAGGCGATGTGTTCTTAACAAGGCCTTTATTTCATACTACAAAATTAGGAGCCTATGTTACTAAGGAGTTATGAAGTATATAGTATATATAGTATGTATATATAGTAGTATATAAGTATATAGTATATAGTATGCGTTGCAACTTCGAATTTGGAAACTCAAAGAATTAGAAGTTTAATAAACTTTAAACTCGCTCAATATGTAAATGTAGCTACCAGAATGAAAGAAATTAATTTACAATCTGCAATTTTAGATGTAGGTATGTTTATAACTTTACTTTGAAGATATTTCCTTCATTATTGAGTTAAAAACAAGTACTTTGGTTCTTTCTGTCTTTTTTTAGCTATTCTTACTTCACTGGAAAAAAATTTAGTTGTCAGTACATTTATAGACACGTACGTTGGCTAGAAACTAATTTGTTTCATCACTTTTTTTAAGAATTAGCTATCAGGAAAGCAGTGCCTTTGAAGAGCTTCTTTTTTGTAATTTATTTCTGATTGGCTTGAACGATGATTGGCCGAAACCTATTAATTACGAATATTCAAAACAATGATTATTTCTCTTTAACATTCACTTCTTTACTGGGTAAGTATTTCATTTAGCCAAATAAATATTTAATTGTATCGCCTCTAACGAAATAATTATTTATTGTAAAGAAAAATAGTATGTATTAAAGTAAATATTTGATTCGTTTATAAATGGCATCATGTGCTGTAAAAAAAAAAAAACATTTTCTCATTGATAATTTAATTACTACTTACACAACTAATAAAAATGGTCGTACCAAAATACATGCAACAATGGGCTTTTTGTACTCGAGTGCCGTGCAATTCACTACGTTACTACAACGGCGCTGTTTGCTTGAACAACTGAATTCACATATAGGTGCAACGCCTTTATCTTTTTGCGGTACTGGACAGGAGTCCAATTTGGAAGGTTTTGACCCAGATGTTGACGTAAAATCCCAGCCATGATATAACACTCTTTGAAATAGTTTGAGCTCAACAAAATTTTTATCTTAAAAAAGAAAAAAAACCAAGACACTTGATTAGATTTCGTCCAAACCAAAATTAGAAATAAACATAAAGGCCAACGCTCACTTTCCGTAGGTGTGGTTGGATCGCACCTCCACATGTCTCTTTCGGTACGAGAGATAATTGTTTTAAACTCTTTCATAGTATCCCTAATTATTTCGCTTGCATGCTCTTTCCAATCCTGCTTTTCTTGCACGTGACTAACTGAAGCAGTTAAAATTATTATTTGTTTATTTTATTTTATTTTTTTATTTTAAACTAGATAATTTTCAACTTAAAGCGGGAAAATTACATTACCATGCGTGGAGTTTTCGTATTTCATTTTATGAGCGTATTCCAATATGACGATGCCTTTTATCTCGTACGACAGAATAGTACGGAAAAAATCGTAAAAATATCTTTGCCGTGATTGTGTTTTTTCGCAGTAAGGGTCTACATTCTGCGAACACCAATTCTCAATAAAAAAAAAAAAAAAATGAATTACACAGCTTACATTTACGAAAAATCATGTACTTACGTTGATATATTGTTCAATAAGATTAACTAGGTTATTCTTAATAACATCTTTATAAATTCTATCCAGCGTTCGGGGCAATTCATTTGTCATTTTTTCAGCATATTCAGATAAAGTTTGGGGCTCGTAGCGAGATGGATTTTTTTTGTATTTGATATACTTGTCGTAATCCCCATCAATATCGATAAATTTCATCCTTACTTCCTGTAAACGGTTGTTAATATTCACTTCCGTCGGAAGATTATGTTCCATCTTCTCCAAATCCATTTTCAAATCACGTAGATCGCTCCGCAATGACTGATAATGAAGCTCTTCTGCCGACGGTGTTACTTCGAAATTTCCAAAATTCGTGGAAACAAATTCGTAAGCTTGATACAAATATCCAAAACCTTCTAGTAATGTTTCTATTTGAGCATTTGTGTTGGAAAATACCAAGCTTAAGAACAGCAAGTTGAAAAATGGTGTTTTGCCCCACATTTTTTTTATGAAGCAATTCCTCTAAAAATTAAAAACGTGAATGAGAATTAAAAAAAGTATTAGACTATTCCTTCATGATAATTGGCAAAAATCGAAATACTTTGATCTTAGTGGTTTCTTTATACTACCGAATAATTTTTAATACTGTGTAAGGGTACTTACTATTAATTTTGAAAAATTTCTAATTTGATATTGCAACCATTGGAAAACTAATGAATAACTGTGTTCTGCGTTGAATGAATGCTGCACTTAAATACGAAAACTAATGTGCTGAATCAAACATAAGAAAATGGTAAGCATCCTTTTTATTGATTATAAGCTTGAGTGCGTAAAGACTGTATTATCTGGCATAGTTCATAATATTTGGTTAGAATGATAAAAAAAAACTCATCAAAAAAGTATCAAGTGCAAAGTTAAAAATATAACATGCACCAGGTGAAAAAAGATAATATAAATTGATTCGATAACAAAATTTACTTCAAAAAAATTATTTAAGTGTTGTAAAATTATTGCACGGTTGCAACAATTGAAAATTATGTTTAAGTAGCTTTAAGAACTGTTTTTAAAACCCAATAGAGAGGTCTAATAAAGCAAAATAATTAGCGTAAAAGATAATAATAGTATGTTTACGTTACAGCCACAACTACTGTAATTGGTAAACTATTACATTAGTAAGAACACTTTGCTTGACGTAATGATTACAAGTAGCTGATCCAACAAATGTTTTAACCGTCAAAAAAAATTACTTTACTTGTCTAACCATTGAAGTAAGGAAGGTAAAGAATGACAAAAAAATAGAAACAAAAAAATGAAAAAAATGTAATAAAATGAAATATGAAAAAAATAAAACAAGAAATAAAAAAAAAAATTAGTAAAACAAGAAATAAAGAAAAAAAAATAATAATAAAATAAAAAAAAAAAACAACAAAAAACCAGGGGGGATAAATGGGTCATGGGACCCACGGTAAGAACGAAGTTCTTTGAACATGACGAGTATAAAAACACAATTTCTCAGGTAACAAGGGGGTCGCCAGACCCGTAGAAAGAACGAAGCTCTATAAACGTTAGTACTGCATTCATGTAGTTCACTAAACAAAAACTTAAAAAACGAATTAAAGAAAAAAATTAAAAAAATAGTTCAGTACGATGGTTGAACTTCGTGAGAACGTCGTGCATAAATACAGTACTCACGAAGTTCAACCATCGTGAGTACTGAACTATTATTTTTATTTTTTTTTTTTTATTCGTTTTTTAAGTTTTTGTTTAGTGAACTACATGAATGCAGTATTAACGTTTATAGATCTTCGTTCTTTTAATGGGTCTGGCGACCCCCTTGTTACCTGAGAAATTGTGTTTTTATACTCGTCATGTTCAAAGAACTTCGTTCTTACCGTGGGTCCCATGACCCATTTATCCCCCCTGGTTTTTTGTTTCTTTTCTTTCAAACGCGCAAGTCAGAAATATGGGAGTGTAAATAAATAAAAATCACTGTTGAACCGAAGACCAAGTGAGTTTGTGAACAATGTACGGTAACATACAGCAGCTCTCAAGCCGAGCTTTCTTTCAGTATCATTTGTCACATTCTGCTTTCGGAAATTATTATACCAACTGATCAATGTAACCGTTAATCTTTAAAAGATAATGCTGTATCTCATTATTTTTACAGTGTTTACTTACTGACTCAAATAAACAAAGACGAGTCGTAAATAAAGCTTCACTTGGGTGCATTTATATTTTATCATCGAGTAATCCATGATTATTTAATTCCACTGCAGACGGACGATATTGCGGTTTGTTTGTTCTCGTTGAAATCTTGATGAACCTTCGTTAAAAATAAACACCAGCTTACATTTTTTTTTTTTTTTTTTTTTTTCACCGCAATCATAGCCAAACGCAAACAAATTTATCGTATACATTGTTCAACGTGGATGTACTTTATTTTATTATTTTTTTTTTTTCATTGATAAAACCTCAAATTAAAGTGCACACATTGCAAATGAAATGTATCCACGTGTAAAAGCAAAATTTATTGACGCAACGACGTATACATATTCGCAAGGTATGCCCAAATCCACTGTAATATCGTGTAATCGTGTGTACGTGTACGCGTGAGCATATACCTATATGTACACCGACGACAGGGAAATAGAACTAAGTTTGGGCAGCCACGAAGTCGTAAGTGCAGGCGAAACTTGTCGCGGCTGAAGCTCGAGAGTATCAACCCTTCCGGACGTGCACGCTAGAGCTCTGGAGAAGCAATCTCACCGTTTATAATGTATATATACACGATACGAAAATGCTTATTAAGCTCAGACAAACATTATTCCACCAATGAACCAACGATATTGCCGAGAAGCTTTTCCAAGTGAGCGGCCAGTAGAGTTACCTCTGTAGAAGCTTACGACGGTATTGATTCGACGAAAAGACAAAGGGGTGATATTTTGATAGCCACACGGCAGCTTCAACCGAAACGAAATTATTATTGAAAATATCGAGCATGGGAGTAGTTTTGCCGAAAACAGATGGTTGAGGTGAAAAAAAAAAAAAAAAAAAAAAGAAACTTAAATTGACAATAATGCCCCAAAATCCACGAAAGGGCGGTCTGTTCCTTCGGCAAAATTACCCCCACGCTACAAAATATCGATTCGCATAGCGAAGTAAACGCATATCCCCAGAGAGGGAGAGAGTCTCATGCAGCCCAACTTTGTTGATTACAGGAGTCGCTCGGGTAATCGTCTTGCCCCGATCTCCCGGAAGGAAAACAGGGGCATCGGCACCCAATAAGCCCGCTGGCGTCCGGATGGTGGACGGATCGCGCAATGAAAATAACAACGTGAAGCGGGGACGGCTGGTTGCGCTGGCGCGGCCGGCCGCTTAGTCTATTTGAAGCGGGATGCAAGCGACGCCCGGCTGCATTACCTTCGTCTTGGTTGCCGCCGTAACCTTTTGTTGCTCTTGTTGTTGGTGTTGTTGCCGGACAAGAAGCTCGGCCGTAACTGCTCGTCGTTACCCACTGACGCACCCAGCTACGGGCCCGTGGATCATCCGCATCGTGGGCATCGGGGGTAGTTTGGGCACCCGCAGTTCCGGTAGTTGTCGTGGCACAATCTGCACCTGCGGCGGCAGCTCCGGGGCAAGCGTCAACGAGAATGTCGAGGCTAGCAGCAAGGAAAGTGGAAGAGCAGCCGCGGCGAAGAAGCAGAGTCCTCGCACGTGGACCGGCACGGCCCGCCTTTCATTGCCCATCCTTGTCGTCCGCGTCGTTGTCCTCCTCCTGCTGGATGGACTGCGGATAGAACCGAGCGGGACTCGGCTTTTTCCTCGGCGCCAGGGCCACCTGAATCGCCTCGAGCCCCATCGTCCTCGTCGGCTCGACCCAGCCCCGCGCGCCTCGTTCGCTCTCTGCCATTGACGACCCCGCGGCCCATGCGCCACTCGAGCCTCGGACGACTCAGCTGATCCCAAGGTACTTTCCCAACCCCCCTCTCACATACGCTTTGCGCTGTCACTTTTACCCGTATGTAGCTTGTTTTTAAACCAAACTCGCTACACATTCACTATACCCTGAGCTTGCAAGCTCGA
Source organism: Copidosoma floridanum (assembly GCF_036245765.1). Classification (NCBI taxonomy): domain Eukaryota; kingdom Metazoa; phylum Arthropoda; class Insecta; order Hymenoptera; family Encyrtidae; genus Copidosoma; species Copidosoma floridanum. The sequence goes on along the minus strand of NW_028321898.1, from coordinate 26,848,884 downwards.
TAAAACATTTTAAGAACTCACAATGAACAATTCTACGGGGCACCAGGTATATACAACCTTGTGCACTTTAATAGTTTGTTTTTGCTGTATCTCGCGAACAAAAAGTATCATTTAACGTTACAAATGCTTTTCAATTGTTTCAAGATAACGATCTTTCGTGAATAATCATATATATGGTCAAACTACACTTAGTGCTTTCCTTGTATTTCATCAGTGTATATTATTATTTTTATTTTTTTTATTTTTTGTTGTGCAACATTTTTTCGTAAGGATTAAAAAAAAAAAAATCAATTCCACAAGTTGACGAGTGAATATTTTAATTAAATGTTATTTGGACGCTCGTCACCTTTTGATGTAAAATTATTATTGAAGCTCATCTATACACTTATCATGCATGGCGCTTGAAACACGTTAAAGTAACGTCATTAAAAAGAAAGTTACATCATTAACAATAAAATAGAGGGAAATTGATGACCTGAGACTATTAATATGATTCATCGAATGATGAAAAGAGAGTCTTATAATTGAGTAACTTTCGTTGATGTAAAGTTTTATCCGTGTGCCGCACTCCAGTAGAAAAAGAAAAAAAAAAAAATCGTATATAAATCATAATCCAAGAACGATTTTTAAATTGAAAAGTAAGCATTAGAGTGGAAAATGAGATAGATATTCCTTCGTCGAAATAATTTTACAATTTCCTTCTGTGCATGGTGCGTCAGTCAGCACGTCCATCGCCGCGGTAGCCGGGACTCACGCACGAACCCAACGTCTCTCAGCTGAAGTCGAAGTGAAGCCATCGCACGTCACTGCAGGAAAGAAGAAAAAGAAAAGAAAAAAAAAAAATAGAAGAAGAAGAGGTCGCAAGTTTCGTCGGGAGCAAAAAAAAAGTGCGATCGCGAGATAGAAGAAGCATACAAGTACGCCGCGAGTGATCTTTCCGTTGGGAGGAAGTTTCGAGGCCGTCGCCAGGCCTACTGTTGTTAAAAATTAATAGTATTATTGATAAAAAAAAAAAAAAAAGAAAGAAGGAAAGAAAGAAAAATCGATTGTAAAATAAATAAATAAAAAAAAGTCGACGATCGCGAGTGGTGTTTCGTGAGTGTCGAACAAGAGCAACGACATAACGCGAGAAAAGGGGATCTTCTTTGAGGTGGTTGTCCGCTTCCCCCGTGGTTGCTCATAAGGTCGTTGTGCGCGAGTGCGAATGTTTGAGGAGGTGGTCCCAGCCCCTTGGAGGTGCGACGATGAGGTCGCGCTCGCTCGAATCGACGGAGAGGGCGGGGTGAGGGGATAGGCTAAAGGAGACGTCCCAAGGTGGTGAAAGGATGCCCGGGGGCCGAAGGGGCCTGGTAGCCCCTCAAAACACATTTTTGGAGAACATCATCAGGAGGAGCAGCAGCCAACGTAAGTACAATCTTTTTTTTTTTTTTTTTTTTTTTTTTTTTTCGAGATTCCCTCTGATGAAACCATAAGCAATCAGTATTGTGAATAGATGAAAAAAAAAACAGTGCTGCACGTAGTAAAAGTGATATAAAATGACGCGGGAATCATTCGTTTTTGTTGCGGGCGAACGGGCCCACGTTTTTATTTCGCGTTGCTACGAAAATAAAATAAAATAAAATATCTACATCGCTTCCTTTTAACACTCCTACGGCAAACTTTTGCAGCTAATTTACGCCAGTGTTGAAAGATTCACACGCTCCTGACGAAAACAAGACTCTAAAAAAAAAAAAAAAAATAAGCCTGTTTTTTACGACCACCGGAGAATTCTCCCCTATGTGCTCGTAACTTTAAAATTCAGCAAGATGCCGGTCATTGGGGGGAGGAAAAAAAAAAAAAAAAAAAAAAAAAAAAGTACACGTGACATTAGCCTCGCCACGCGATAAATGGCGAGAAACAATAGCCGTTTAATTTGGCGAGCGTGTGTATTATACAACAAGCCCGTGGGGGGTCATGGTGTACAAACGTGCGGGCACCCCACAATGGGTGATTATGTTAACCCTCCCATTGTCGAAGGATAGAAACGAGCCATTGCCCTCGTTACTGGCTCTACTTTTGTACGCGGCTTGTCGCAATCTGCTCGTATACTGTCGCTCTGGAATTATCATAACACGCGAAACAAAAAAAAATAAAATAAAAAAAAATGAGAGGGAGAGAGAGACGAAGCCCGTATAATCCAAACGGACGCGCGGAAGTGCGCAAAGGGGGAAAAAGAAATTGCGCCTCTCTCTCTCTCTTGCCCTCGCGTAAAGTATGCGAGCGAGCTTTTACGGCCTGGCGCGCGAGTGAAGCATACACGTTGGGGCTCATTTATCCCTCCCTCCACCCCCCCCCCAATTTTTTTCCTTTTTTAGTGTCACAGGAGTGTGAAATAACAACCGCACCACCACCACCACCACCATCCCGAGGCACGTGATATAAAACGAATCTGACACTCGTAATGAGTGGAATCATCATTCTTGTTTGCATAACTTTTTTCTTTCTTTTACAAACGGTACTTGCTCTCCGATTTCAATCGGACGCACACGTGCGATGATTTACCCGTCATGTTTAATTGGGAATAATTTACGGGACGGTACGTCACCAAAGGGGGGTACAACAAATCATTTTGCAACATAGACACGTGGATGAATAATGTACCTCGCGCTTGATTTCAAACGCAAACGTAACCATACCACGGGCAGCACAGAAGCGCGTGTGTGTATATATATACATATACATATATATATATAGAAGATTGTTTAATTTAATTAAAACGTCGATACGCGTTTGGCTCTCTGGCCGCGCGGCCTCAAATGCTCAATCCGACGCTTTTTTGATCTCGCGTGTGTGTACGTGCAATGACAGAGTGGGTTGAAGGAAAAAAGAAAAATCAAATTAGCGCGTCGAAGGGGAAAACGTGCGGTCTTTTTTCGGAAAGCAAAGGGAACAAAAGGGGTGGCAAAACGCGACGCTCGAGAGGGTATCGAATAAACATCGTTAAGATCGGCATTTCCCCGTCACCTGGAAACCCATCGGGGCGGGGATCCCGACGAATATCTCCGATAAATCGAAGCGAGAGGAATTAATCTGACCGGCCGAGCGAGGGGGAAAGAAGCAATTTCTCACCTGCAACCCCCGCACACAGGGATGGAAAATCAATGCACGCGTGTTTGTTAAAAAAAATTTTTAAAAAATAAATAAATAAAAAAAAAATCGCTGCTTTTCCTCGTCACCTTCACTTTCGCTCCAACGAATCTATTCTCCTACCCTCTTCTCGACTTTTACACCGATGATTACGGAGCTCTCTCTCTCTCCCGGTTCTTTTTCTCCGATCCTTTTGTTCGTCCTCGCTGTGCTTTTCTCTACGTTCCCACCCTCTCTCGTTACATCCACACACACCCGAGTGACGGATCGTTTTGAATACAGTATCTTGCTCCTTTTATTTGCTCTCGCGCTCTATTACAGAGTTTTAAAAAAAAAGAAGAAGAAGAAAAAAAAGTTTGGACGGATGAATATTGCAATGAAAGGACCATCTTATTATTTCTCATTGGCATGTATATGTTTTGCATTGGGTCCAAAGGGGGCTGGGGCTTTTTTTTTGCTTCCAATCTAGTTTCATGCAAATACAAAGTATTTTGGCAGCAGCTAAAAACGCATTTGGTGGAGATATGGGTCGCTCGAGCACGTATAAACAGTCGTCGTTCTGAAAAAAAAAAAAATTAAAAAAAAAAACTACGTATCGTTACGTACGAAATTTCTCTCGGGACTACCAACAATGGGAAGATAGTAATAACGTGTGGGCAAACAATTTATTTGTCAAGTCCGTACGAGAGAAGGTTTTTCAAGAAAAGTGTAGGAAGATTTATAATCTCGGGATGCACTTAAAGTCGCGCGATTTCTGATGCATTAGGGCAAGCGATTTCTTAAAAGCCCCTTTCTCTCCGTAAAATTGTACTTTTTCTCGTTTGAAAGATCACATGGGCTCGAGGCAAATCGGGCATCAAATATTCACCGAAAGCTCAAAATCTCAAGCTCGGCTTTTTACCGCGGCCGAGAAAATGTGGAGACAAAACAAAACAAAAAAAAAAATCGAAAAATTGCATCTCATCCCGCTGTACGCGCAAATCCTGCCACGGCAAAAAGCTTCATCCACGAGTTCTCGTTCATCCGAACTTTCTCCTCCGTCCGACGAAAGAGACGACGACGCTATACCGAGTTTCGTTCCGGAATCTCGGGCGAATTCGTTTACAAGCCAGTTCCGTGCGATCGATATCCACACGGTCACCCACATTTGTACACACGCACACACCCGTACATTTTCTATACTCTCCTCCTTGGTATACAGTATACACCATCTGGCGTGCTCGTGTGTGTGTGTGTGTGTCTCGGTATACGTAAGAGAAACTCGCGTGCGCAGGGATCAAGTGCAGCCGACTACCATCAGGGGCTTCCCCTGTTTTCCTACCTACACCGCGCTGGGAAATCGAGCCAAAAGCCGCGCGTGAACTTAGACTTGATCCCTTTTTTTCTCTCTTCCCTTTCCCCCCTTTCTAAGGTGTATCGAGTTATTGGCCAACCGGAGTAAAGTCTAGTACCTACAATACAAGCAATGTCGCGTGGATAAATTAAATCGGCCCATCATCGTATAACCGATCCCTTACCGATTTTTTTTTTTTTTTACTTGCTTCGTTGTGCGAGAACCTGTTCCAAAGGGTGGTACCGAAACTTTAAACAATTAACCACGTGGACACCGAGAGAGGGAGCCTTTATACCCGCGGGAGTTCAAGGCATTGTTTCCAACCCTGGAATTGGCCCTCTGGAGATTTCGTGCTACCCACGCGAGCGGTCGCTCCGGCTGATAAGACAACGCGAGAAACGTACCGTTACTCGGAACTTTCGCCTTTTTTTCCAAGCAGAACTCGAACGAGAACGTTTGTAAGGCAAAAAGTACTTTCGGAAACTTTCGGGGGCAAAGTTGTACGTCTGCATTCCTGCGAGAGATAGAGAGAGAGAGATCCCTTCCTCCGCGCTGCCCAACGCAGTTGTTGCGCTCCCGATGTGTCTCTCTGCGGATTAATTTATTCGCGTCCTCCCGCCCCCGTGAATAAAGAAGAAGAAAAAAAAAAGATCCCGATGGAAATAAATCCCCGTGCCATTTGATATCGAGATCGCTCCTCGATGCATTTCGTTCGCACTTTGGCCCTCGCGTTTCTTTCCCCCTCGATCCTGACAAGCCACCTTACACCAAGGATCTTTTTCTCTCCTCTCGCTTGCACAGCCCCCCTGCCCAAGCCGCGGAAGCTGTCAATCGCACGATTCATACACTTTTTTTTTTTTTTTTTTTGAGTTAAAGTAACATTTTCAGGCGGTTAGTTTTGATTTTGCTCGCGAGCGGTCATTGCCGGTGTCGTTCGCAAGGGGTATTGATATACTCGCGAGGGGTCGAATGGACACAGGGTGCAATTATTTTTGGCTTTGTGCCGCGAAACAACGAGACTCCGGTCCGTAGGAGTTATTTCCCGATTGGTGGGAAAATTACTTTTGCGCGTCGGGGTACTCGTGAAATTTACAAAGCTTTTTCATGTTGATTTTAACAAAGCGACGACACTTCACATATCATGTAGGCAAAAGCAGAAATCATCAAAGCACGACGTGTAAACAAAATAGTGCAACGTTTGTAGAGAATTGGCGGAAAAGCTCATTCTCCTGGAAAAACATTTCTCAGAGGCAAAAGGGCTAAAAGCTGACGGGGGAGGGGAAAAAAGAGCCAGTAAAGCATAAAAATCTGAATATTCGTTAAATTTAACTCGAGTCCCGAAGTAAGCAGCGCAAAGTGGAACAGTCGCGCGAGTTGGGTGATGTATAATGAAAAAAGCTCGGAAAAACAAACAGGCCGCCAACATGAGTCGGCATTAGTATACACAGGGGTTGATAAATCCATCGGGAATATCGAAAACACCCCCTTCAAATTTCACGTTACGCGCAAATGGATATGCACAAAAATGGCCCGGGGCGCGACACCCTTTTGTCTTTTCTTTCGTCCCCCTCTCTGCACGTCACGCGTTCCGCCGTTCCATTCATGCCTCGCATACTTATCCCCCTCCCCCCCTTCTCACCGCTAACCTTGCGGTCTACGAGAACGCGGGCGTTATGCACTAACCGTAAAATTAACGGCAGTGAGTTATTACATCGGGAAATATTTGTTTTGGCATCGATGAAAAACAATACTTCTGCGACGAAGTTGTTTGAAGCTAATTTTTACCTCTAGGGCCGCAAATCAACGCGGCAAAAATGGTCGAGTCCCTTCCCTTTAATGAAAAAAAAAAAAAAAAAAAAAAAAAGAGAAAAAAGACAGCAGAAGCAGAGTGTCACTCGAGATCATTAGGGGAGAAGGGGGACGAGCAACGCTTTTCCTCTGGCGGTGCGCTAACGGCCCGCCGGAGAAATAAAACACGCTTCCGCGTCACGTACGTCTTTTCCAAGGGGCCAGGGGAGGAAAGCTGCCGCCCCCGCAGCTGCGGGGCGCGCGCGACGAAAAAACATGCACCAGCCGAGTGTACTCGTACACTTTAGCACTTGAAGATACGAGTACACACGGATTATGACTTCAAGCCCCTCAGACCAACTTGGGGATGGCTTTTTTTTCCTCTTCCCCTTTTTTTTCAACCCCTGATGTCTCTATAATGCAATTGCACGCGTGTGTATATATGTCTTTCCGCGGCATCTGACGTACGATTACGATGATACATGGTCGTCTTCGATGCTGTTTGCTCTTGGTATCTCTCTCTCTCTCTCTTAATTTTGAGAGAAACGTGTTATCGTAAAGCGAGCCGGGGACGCGCTTGGATCGTGTAAAATTTAGAGCTTCTCCCCCGACTGGGACGGGGTGAGTTTGTGGTTGGATTTTCGGTGGGTTGTTTTGCAGCGCCAGCTATTGTCCATATGTTTATATATGTGTACAGCCATGCAGTTGTTATTTGTGGGCTTCTTGGTTGTCGTCCCCCAACCCTGTATATGTGTGTACCCTCGACCTCGGATAAACAGTATACCTAAATATAATGCATGCACATATATACGAATATTTGCACTTTGGGGAGGTAAATGGTGGGGTGTGACTTGGCTTTGCGATGAAAAAGGGGCGAGGGAATTTAGAACGTGTGCTTTGCGCTTCAATTAACGAATTAAGAGCAAGCAGGCTTTTAGATGTATACCTACCAGCGACGATCAACTTGCTTTTTCTTTCCGCATAATACGTGTATGCGTATTTTATTGTTCTACAGAAAAAAAAAAAAACAAATCAAGATTTCCCTTTCGTGCTTTTTTAGTGATTCCGTAGTTTTTTTTTTTTTCTTTCTTTAAATTTCATTTCTTACAAAGATTAGAGGACTACCGTTTTACCTATCGATTGGGACAGTCGTCGACAATTTTTCTCCCGCAGTTATTTTTCCGTGACGTTTTTCACGAACTATACGTACTCTTACGTTCCAGGATGATGCATTTTCCCCGACTTTCACGATGCGTCCAACGATTTTTCGACGTCGAATGATGTCAATCCTCCGAAACGTACATAATATTATATCCATCGCAGCCCCGATTTGCTTGTACCGCGGCGTGAAACTTACACGGCGTGTCATGTGTACCCCTCCAGTAGCAGCGACATCCCTATGATTGGCAACTTAAAAAAAAAAAAAGGTCAGCATCGGAATCGAAAAAAAAATGTATATCCGTGACGCACAACCCAGTGGCGCTCCCGTAAAATTATCAAAACCAAATCCCGAGACTTCTCGGGCTTGAATGTTGGATGAATCGCCCAATGGCCCGCGTGACTTCTCGGGGGGAGCCCCTTGGCCTGTTATGCACGTATACGCGTGCAGGAGGAGGCGCAACTGCGCAGGGAATCGCTCTGATTTCCGGTGGGAATCGGCGTCCCACGCTCCCAAAGTTTCAAAGCAGCTCGGACGTGTCGAAAAGACAAGCTGGCCGATCGGCGATGGGGAATACGCGCTACACGCACATGATACAGCCCGTGAGTCCGACGAGACGCAAAGTAAAGACAAAAGTGCCAAAGTGAAAAAATTACACCACTCCCGTACGCGCACGAGGATCTGCGTAGGAAATGTGTTTTCCCTCGCGGCAACTGGAAGAGAAACGCGGTAACGTGAATCATACATGAGAGACGCGTATAGGGGGAAAAAAATGGCCATCGATGGCCCAGCCTTGGGGACGGATCAGATGACGTTCGGACCGAGTGATAAAAATATACATGTATACACTTGCAAGCGCTTGTTTTTGCGGTTCTTGAGCGACGCTGTCTTTTCTTTAGACACTCGACCGAGGTGGTGCTACTCGTGCCGGAGTAAGGCGGAGGAGCACAAAAGTGGACTTGTTCTCTTGTTCCGATGCCGTGACGCTGTTGGGGATACATGCACAATAGGACACGGTTCTTGTCATTTTTATTGTCGAGGGATGTATTGTTTGAAAAAAAATGAGAGGGTGGATGCGTTTTTGGCAACTTTGTCTTTTTCTATCTTTTTTTTTTTTTTTTTTTTTTGAAGGTAAAAAATAAATTATGAAAAAAAAAAAAAAAAAAAAAAAAAAAAAAAAAAAAAAAAACAATTAATGAAAAAAAAAGGGAGTTCCTGAAAGTAAATTAAACTCAATAGAGTCTTACACCCTCACGAGGCATATCCTCGTGAGCTAAAAGTCCTCATTATTTGTCGTTTCCCCCTTTTTCTCCCCTTCCCTCGTTGTTGTCCTCGTCATCATTAACGTATGTGCTCGCATCAGTAGTAGCAGCTCACAAAGAGAAGCCCCATACGCTCCCCGTCTCGACGTCTTAACTTCTCACATCCCTTTCTCCCCCCTCTAGCGGTCAATCGGGTTCTACTTCCCGAAAAAAAAAAAAAAAAAAAAAAAAGATATAAAAATGGGGGAGAGGAAACTCCGTTTCCCGCGATATCCGTCCGAGTCGAGCGCGTCTCTATTGACCCTACAGTTGAGTGTTCGGTGTGTATACTTTGACGATTCGTGGGGGGAACGATGGAACCCTCGAAGCTTTCGAGCTTTTTTTCCCCCATCCCCTTTTGTATCACATTTACTAGTTATGATAACCCTCACGTAAAGTATACCTCGTCACCCTATAATTGATCGTAAAAACAACCAAGACCTTGCACGTACGGTTATATTTACTAATATCGTTCCATGTTCAAAAAAAAAAAAAAAACATACCACTTTTCCGTTTAGCCAAGGATATACCTTAACTTGTTACGTCTGTTCGAGGTTAACGCACCGCTTTGTGGGACACAGCACGCACGTGCGTGAATGGAACGTGGGAGAAAAATCAAAATAGCCGTCAATTACCATACCTCCAAGTCCAGCTGTGCCGCGCGATAAACATTGAAAATAGGGGATGCTAAGCGCGGGGGGGGGATGAGCAAAACCGAGATAGGTGGCGTTTTCCGGGATTGTATAGGCATAGGTGGGGGCTACGGATGGGTATTATATCTAACGATGTGCGACAAGTGCTTTTTAACAAATAGCCCGCGATAGTACACGTAACTACCAACTTTTGTACTTTTTATGTAAATGAGGGTTACGTGTGTCCGAGTGTGTACGCGTGCGTGATAGGAGGGGGTGGGGTGTTTGATTGGGGGAGTGTACACACACAAACACGCAAGCGCTTGGTTAGATATGAATAACAGTTTGATCGATGGACTCATGAAATATGTATGAGTCGAGTAGGTACAGCGTATGTTTTGCGGGGGAAAAGGGCTGGATCTGGGGTGTACGTGTATAACATATATTTACAGCTATAAGGATGGGATGAATCGCGTTATTGGATCCGTCGAAATTTCCTCTTGGTTGTATGCGTATGTGTTGATTTTTTTTTTTTTTTTTTCCCCAAACAAAGCCATGGCGCGTAATTTATGCCCAATGGGAGGGGGGAGGTTTAGCGGTGCGTTGGGGACCTTGGAATATTATCGTCGTTAAATACGTGCGCGAGAAACGCGATCGCGTTCACGTGGGTACGTTTTACGCGAAATAGAGAATAAAAAGGAACCCAAGAGAAATCTCTCCGGGCGAAAAAATATCCTCTGCAAAGTCGCAGTCGGCAGTAATGCGGTGTACTTATTATGCACTCGCATGCGTTCGCTGGAGATAACACCGCGTAATGCTTTTAGTGACCCGAACACGGAGGGTATTTTTTTTTTTTTTTTTTTTTGTTTCGGGGCGAAATTTCATCTCGCGAGGTGTGCGCACGTACGCGATGGATTGAAATGCATCTCGCTCGGAGTGCCTGCTTTGCGCCAAAAGAGCGCAGGAAAGGCCTTCTTTAATTGGCCTTGATGCATAATTCAGTGGCGAATGGGAGGAAAAAGGAGGCTTTGATTTATTTATGGACTCTGATATGAAAAATTTTTCTTCTTTTTTTTCTTTGGTATGGAAGTAAAAAAAGAAAACGAGGCATGTTCTAAATTTTCGTATCGATTCGATGCGCTTACGTATCAGAATTTGCATCGGTGCACTTGAAAAAACTGTACATCTTGCGTGTGTCGTAAAATGGCGTATGGTAAGAGTACTTTTTTACGATTCCAATAGTCTCCCTTCCCATCCCTTAAAAAATGGCTTTTGTTATGGCTCAAAAAATGGCCGTATCGTTGCCATAGTCAACTGAATCTTGGTACTTAAAAATAAATAAATAAACAAAACAAAAAAGAGATACCCTCGGCACTTTTACAGTCTCGCTCTCTTGCTTTCCCTCTGCTTGGTAATTGAAAGTAAGCTAATGTTCCGTCCTTGCGACTACTTAACCTGATTATTACAGCAAAATACATATGCTTAACGTTCTACTTCTATTGAAGCTTTTTTCCTTTATTTTTAATTTGTTCTCTGTTGTGTACTTTATTATTGCTCGGCATTACAATGCAGTTGGCATTTTTTACTTCCGAAACTTTTTCAAGACCCATTATTTTTTATCCCCGACTATGGCAAGTCGTAAAATAAACTTTTATCGGAGATAAGCTTTAAAAAAAAAAAATAATAAACTATCCGGTGCTTTATCTACATGTGTATTTCGAAAAATTCCCCGACCCAAACACGCGCACGAATGTTTTAATTAAAAGTAAAATAATAAATCTTTGTACCTTTTGTAAAAAAATTGTACGACTTTGACCTGTGAATACAAATATTGTGTCCCCATCTATCTGGAATGCCAAAGGTAACAATAATAATAAGAAAATAAATAGCAAACGAATCCATGTGTGCACACATACTTGACTGCGTACCCGCGCATTTGATCCATGCACAGAGAGAGAGAGAGAAAAAAACACACTATTCGCCGCACTGAAATCATACACATGACGTGCATGCCCACATCACGGTTTCGCAAAATAAGTTTGACCGCACTCGAGGCACGTGGATGGAAGAATATTCGAGTCAATCACTTTTTTCTCTCTCTTCCATCTCTTGATGTAGTCGGGAAGGGTATATTCTCCATACAGCCAAACACGACAGACAGAGGAGTGATTTTCAGATTTTCAATTAAAAACGTCAATGTCCAGGTCGAGCTTTTCCTTTTTCTTTTGACTCTTTCGCCACGACTATACATTGGATGGATTTAAATGTGGGTGTGTGTGCAAGCGATGCGTTGCCACTCTAAATACAAATTATGACGAAGCGCTTATTGAGGGATTTACGCGTATTCCGTTGGCTTTCTGTATACACATGTGGGCTCGCTTGGCTCATCAATTAAATACCTACAAGCTCACTTTCGTTGTTTACACGTGGCATCACATCGTTGGATTATTAATTAACAGCGATTAGCTAATCCGAGCACACACACGCGTGCTCGCGTCTAATTGCCCTTTTACCGGGTAAACCGACAAAACTGGGCTATAGCTCGATTTTGTTTCATTCTTTTTTTTTTTTTCTTTTTCACGAGAACCGTAAATCATACTTACGTCAAATTGATGTACGTTTACTCAGTTAAAGTTGTTTCTTTGGATCCTCGGTGTGCACAGATTTCAAAGTTGAATATGCGCGCCCAAAGCTGCTTTACTCGCGTGATTAACTTGAATTTTTCGAAACACGCATCGTCAAGCAAAACTTACTGATTCGCAAATTATTGATCATTAATCAAAATCTCGGTACGAATTAGCAAGAAGCCACATAGTCGGCTGGCATAGCTCAGGCGATGGTGTAATGGTCTCGTAGCTCGAACGAAAGTTCAGTTCGTGTCCAGTACCCTTGGTATTGATTCGATACTGATTCAACGAGAGGGGCAGCAATAATGATTGTGATGTATTACGTAATAAAAAACAATGCGAACAAGTTTCCAAATCTTCCGCATCATTTGTGTTTGGATCTTCCTTTTTTTTCTTATTCTATTTTTTTTTTTTTTTTTCATTGATAAGGGTACGATGTAGTTTTCTTTCTGAGAGACAATGCTCTGCCTGATTAACAGCCATATCCTAAAAGCAATACTCGGACACAATAAAAATGAGTGATAAGCAGGTGAACTAACCTTTTGGCGAAAAGTTAAAGCTCGAAAATGCAAATTTGAACGTGAGGGGGGGGAGGTAAAGCTTGAATTGGCAAAGCTCGCCGTTCGCTGCACGCCCGGGTTCCAGGAACAAGCAAACAAACTTCTCTCGCCTCCTGCCAAAAAAAGGAGAAAAAGAAAAGGGTCGCGAACTCGATACGTATGCAGTACGAAACGATGGAGATAGAAAATCGAAAGGGTGAAATAGGTGGAGGGGAGATCGCGCCGAGCCGATGACAATCGGGAGAATTAACCTCCTTCCCCGGAAATCCTCGCGGATCGTATACACTCGACCGCGTGCCATTGTCTCGGGCCCTTTAAAAGTCGTAAATACGATCTTTTGGACTTTTTTTTTTTCTTTCCTTTTTTTTCCCTCCCCATCTTGAATGATAGTTCGGTCGGGTTGTAGATTTTACCTAGAGCCGACCTGAAACTTTTACATTTTCGGTTCTACGTTCCGGAGCTAATTTTATTGATGGAATTGTGTGACTGAACATTTTTTTTTGCTCGGGCTTTAAGCGATGATTTATTTACAGCTAGGTTGAGACTGACCGACAGAAAGGAGGACAGATTTTTCGACATTCACGAAATTCATCACCCGTATTTTGGGACTCTCCGTTTCGTTAGTTCAATTATTGCATTGGCAAAAGTGCGATGAAAACTCTCTGGTGAAATTTTTTGTTTAAAAATTAATTTCACTACGGTGTCGAACTTTTCTTATTGATTCGTGACCAAAATCTAATCTGTAGGTACACTGATGAAAATATTTTACTCGATATAACTTGTTGGTTAATAAGCAGCTGGTAAATTTATGTAAAAGTTCGTTTAATTTTGCGGTAATATTACGGTAATTTCGTTGAATGTGTAGGTATCTACAAAGTGAAAGAAACCCCTTGTAAAGAGTGTACAGTGTCAAGGTAAAAATAATGTAAACAATGTAAAATAATTCTGTACCGAAATTTTTTACTTAACGTTACTGTAGTGAGTGGTGTGTGAAATCAGTTATTCCTGTTATATTTTTATTTTATGGAGCAAGAAATTTGCATCACAGCGTGGGGGAGAAAAGCGTCGAAAACTCGTTTTATATACCATGTTAATATGAATCAGAGGCATAATTTGCATCTTTTTTTTTTTTCGATCATTAACTCTAGTTCTTGGACAGTAAAGTTATCGAGACAACTGTTTGTAGGTAACCACTTGACCGTAAGAAATCAGCCAGTGAGCCAAATTTCTTGTAGAATGAAAAATTCAGCTTCTAAAGGTACCATTTCCTCCCCCAATTGGTCTTTCCAAATTACACTCCACAAAAAATGAAAAAAAAAAAAAAAAAAGCTTTGGAAAGCAATAAAGGAAATTTCAAAATTCTCCTCACCCCGACGCGTACACGCACACACGTTACAGAGAGCCCAGCTCGCAGCAACCCTCCAGGTTTCAAGAGCGAAACAACGAGGAAAAGAACGAAAGAGCAGCTCCGTTGCACATCATATCGCACACCAGTGGCGTACACAGCATGTAGCAGTGGATCGCACATTTCCGGCGCGACTCGGCCTCATCCGCCAGGTCATTGGGTCAAATCCAGCGACACGCGGGTATATATATATATATAGAGAGAGAGAGAGACCCAAGCAATATACCCCCCAGCACCGCATGGGGGTCAAGCTTATAGAGCAGTGCTTGCGCGCGCATCCCCCCGCGGACGGGCATGGGGCTTAGCACCCACACCGTATACATATGTACACCTATACATGTATACGTACGATGTGTGTGTGTGTGTGTGTGCGTATACAGTAGAGAGAAGCCGCGAGAGCTATTTTCTCCGCAGCCGGCTGCCTGGGCTATTTTTAGCAGCCACCCCCTCCAGCCCCTAGGGGCGGGTGTGTGTTTTTGCACGTACACGCGTACAGCTGTACATACACGTGTTGGCTCTTATATATACGATGCGCCGTGTAAGAGCGGGGCTGCAGGACATATTCATATATATACAAGTGTGGGGGTGAGACGACGTGTAGTCGCCGGAGCTGGGGCTATAGGCCCTCTCGATTCTCTCGCGGGTGTCCGACTTTTTCTCGTCGCGAGCTGGCTTCTCACCTCCTCTCGGCTGCTCCGTCCATCTCTCTCTCGGCACCATCCATTTCCATCTCTATTCTGGGTATACGAGATATTGATATATGTGTGCTTGCTCGAGGATACTACATGTGCCGAGCAGCTGATCCGACACCATGCGATGATGCCTGTATTCGGGCTGGAATATCGTGTTCCTCTTGTTATTGTTTTTCCTGCTGGATGTATACACGTAATTGCTCGATGTTTTGTGTTTTGTTTAATGCATCCCGAGCAAATGTATGTATTATTTCGGTAACTATAATAAACGATTGGATTATTGATCGCTGACGACTAATGAAGTTTCGAGTGAAACACGTTGTATCTATGATGCAAGCGCTCATTAGCGGTCGTCGAGCTGCGTTTTATCGACGGAACACTCGGAACGTGGTAATTCAGGGGGGACGTTGTGCTCGATGAGTTTGATTTGATAGGTAATTTTTTTCCTCCTTCCTACCTTCTTTTACGTTAGTTTGCTTTTTTGCGAGACAATGCTTGCGTAAGTTGTTAGCCTGCGTTTGAAAATGTTACGTGTCCACCTGGGATTTAGAAAAAAGTTACAAATGTCAACAACTTGTTGTGTCCTACCGTCCCTCTACGTCCCTTTGCTTTTGTCGTAATCATTTTACATTATCTGTGCCTACTGCGATGGTGTACACACTTAACACACGGTGTAAGTAGTACAAACCGCGTATAGTCAGACGCACTAAACTTGTCACCTAAAAGGGGCGAGGAATAAAAAATCCCCCCGTTTTTAGACCCACCTGTTTTTTTTTGGCTCCACTAGAGCCACTTTTTTCGAAAGTAAAAAAAAAAAAGCCCAGCAAAATCCACTTTTACGGCCGTGCTATACTTTCATTATCAGAAATCGATCGTACCCGAAAAAAAGCCGAGCCTCTGGTGCAGTTACGTATTCTGTGTGAAAAAAAAAGTGCAAACGATGAAATTCTCGTACCCACGCGTTCCGACAGCACCAACGGTGACAAAGTTGAAGAAAAAAAAAAAAAAAAAAAATGAAAATAAACTCATGATGAACGTAATCCAAGAACTGGAGGTGAAGGGGGAAGGAAACACAGTGGTTGTGACTCGCTCGACTTCCGTCTTGGCGCGGAAACTGCATACGCCTTCGTGGCACGCCCCTTCTCCTTTTCTCAGGGGGAATTTGCTTGCTCTTGTTATACTTGTACAGTTACAACCTGTACATTTTCTAGACCGCAGTAGAGATAGCTTTTTTTTTATTTATCGAATACCGGGGCCAGACATTCCACTTTTTTTTGCTTCGAAGGGAATAAATTTTAATTTTCCGTCCACGATTGGTTTTCGAGAAATTTCTTTCACAGTGACCAACATTCAAAAGAATATTTATGACTAGTAAAATCAAAGGAAATATTTATTCAATCCTTGGTATCGAGAAAAAGGAGCACTTTGCTGGTTATTAGCTTGACTGATTGGAAAATAATTGACTCCCCTTTGCGGTACGCAACAATGACTATTTTGCGAGCACAGCCAAGCTTGAAACTTAATCTTATCGGGTTTTATCAGTTCGCGGCTGTGGGCTCTATCTCAGGGGGAATCCACGCGTTAAAATTAAAGCACCCGGATCGATCTCTTGTTAGCCGGCAACAGTGGCTTCTCACTCGCACCTCTCCTCCCTCCACTTGGCTCCCTCTTCCTTTTGTTGTGCCCTACGCGCCATTGTGTTCATTGTACTCGTTTTACATGCATTCGACACTGAATCGAAATAAGGTATGCATTGAATTTGCAATAGATCATCGGATAAAACTCGTAAATATTTTTTTTCTTTTTTTTTCCCCCAACTAAAAGAATCCGCGTTTGGATCGACTGTAGTATCGAGCTAGAAATAACCGAGTCTCACGAATGTCATTTTTTTTTTCATTGCAATTTTTTCTGGTTCGAAAGAGTGCATTAAAAATAATAGAGACCTCTTGCATTATTTATTTTGGCCAAGAGCTAAAAATACAACGCTACCGGATTATACGGTCCAAAGTTTGAACTGGAAAGTCGTAGTTTAAATTCATTTCTTTATCGGAGAAGTCTCTCAGATCCACGAATAAATCGTAAACTTCGCAAAGCTTTTACTAATTTCGATGAAATTTGAGAAATAAGAGTAGATGCTTTTAAGCTAAAACATTTTTGTTTGTAAGCTATTACACGGGTCATTTGATTTATTGTTTACGTAAGAATAATTATGCGGGATTAAGTACATGTCATCGTGTTTATCTTTTGAAACATATGTTATCATGGCAATCGTAAATTTATTTATTTATTAAAAAAAAAAATTAATTTGTTAATTCCTCGACTCCGTTGAATGGTTCTACTTTATTCTTTACTGAATTGAAATTTTCGAGTTTCTAAAAATAAACTACCTTTGCTATTTTCTCATTCTCGAAAGAGTACCATCCAAGTTATTAAACGGCTTCCTTGGCTGCACTTTTGTACACATCGCAGAAAAAAAAAAAAAAAAAAAAAAATCAACCTTGAGTTATTAGCATGATGGGAAGGAAAATCATCAAAGAGTCATTGAATGGGTTATTCGCTCGCTCCGTACTTGCCAACAGCTGTAGCTACGCGAACTCACACAGACGATCCGTTGCTCAGCTGGCCTTTGAAACGCACTCGATTTTCAAACCCATTTCGTTATTCATGTCGAAAAATTCGTGTAGTTTTTTAAATCCGCTTTTTTCAGCTGTTACTGTTAACTAACCTTTTTTTGCTGTACAATTCTGTTTTTCCCCTCTTCTGTTGCTTTTGCGTTAAAGTTCTAAATTGCGAAATTTGCAATTCCACTGATTTTTCTGGACTGGAAAGGAGCGAATGTAAGCGGGAAATATAAAGAGTGGTCGGAACCGCTGGTTCGAAACAAAAATTTTTCATTATAATTCGCACTTTTCTCTCCTTGCTTGGGATTTAATTTCTTTACTCGATTCGAGTTACGGAAAGAAAAGAATAGCTTTACCCTTCGTATTTTGTTACCCACGGCGTATCGCGATAACAAAGAATTTTCCCTTTTTTCATTTTTTAAGTAAAAGAGAAAAGATTTAATAAGCACAACAAATGTTATTTTTTAGGGGTGGAGTTGTACTTTATTCTCCGTAAAATAAATTGCCATGAAATTACATAAACGGACAGCGGTACCACCACCCGTATCCACCGTCCAATTTGGTTTAAAATCGGTTTAACAGGAAAAATAGTCCGATTAACGCATAGGGTCACGCTTCAGCTCCGGCAAAAATGCAAAGTACACCAGTGGAGTTTAAAAAGATTAAAAGGTGCGAGAAAAAAAAAAATTCGCGTGGAAAAAAGTGTCAACGACGAGCACCGCAGCGAAACAAGAACAATCAAAAAGTTTGAGCTCGGTTTTTCCGAGCACCCGTTCTTACCCCCTTTTACAGCTTCATTTTCGTATCCACTTCCACGAGCATCGTTTTATAACACCGAGCGTTAAAGCCACAACAATATTCCACGGAATAAGAGAAGAGTGTAGGTGCACCTATACAATATGTATACGCAACACAAACACGTGACTGCGCACGTGAAGCCCCTCCGAATGAAAACAGCCAAATAAGCGTATACGTGCGTGCAAGGGGTTGTGTACAAACTATAAATAGCTACATAAACGTGTACCTATTTCTATAAGCTCTGGTTCTTTCTCTACATCATGGATAATATTACATGAAACACCCCGTCGCCGTACATATAATATACACGAGTGAATGATCATCGGTGGGAAAAATCCCAAGGATAACAATCACGCGAAACATCATGAGCAGCACAAAACATTACATACGCTCGATGAATAATTCAGTAAACGAGCGCTCCAGCCTCTCCATATGAATAATAAATCGCACGGTTGAGATGGTCACGCGCGCTTTTATCCATGTACATGTATACACAAGTACTTTCGTTACAGGCACATCGCGTCGTGATCTTCTTCTTCGTTGTCCCCCACCCCCCACCCCTTTCTCCCGAGCTTTCGTGAATAATCTGCACTATTTGTCGTCCCTCCGTCTTGGGGCCTACACAGCCTTTGATGCACTGCGGATCAAAGCGGTATCGAAGAGCACGGCGTGAATAATGATTCTCGGTTTCATTACTCTGTCCTTGCCTTCCCTTGCCACTGCTGCTGCTTCCATCTTCCCGTTCGGGAGAATACGGGTACATGCAGTACTCAAGCAACGAGTCTTTTTTTCCTTCAAAATATTTTTTACACATTTTTTTTTTTTTTTTTTTCTCACTTTACTATCTTTACTATCGGACAAGGATGGCACTTTTATCTAATCTCGTGGTTGAGAAAGAGACACCCGCAAATTTAAATTTCATCGCGCCAACTCGCTTAATTGCCACGCCTACGTGTCCACCCACTAACGAGTTCAAGAACGCGATTAAAAAACGACACCGCGAAAGGGGTCACGTGCATTTTAATCGCGTGTCGGATGATGATTAAAATGCTAGTTTAATGTGTTTATTTGGAACTCGATCCTTTTTTTTTTTTTTTTTTTTTTTTTTTTATTACGAGAGTTGCATGGAAACAACAACGTGTCTCGGACATTTGGCTCCGATGTAAAAATTGGCCACAATGTAATACATGCATTGTTCGAAGTGCTTGGCTAGATGCAGAACGTAAATGGTATTTATAGAGCACAAACGTAAAAATCTACTCCAATTCAAACCACCTATAAAAAAAAAAAAAAATCCTGAAATAACATTCAATTCCTCTTCTATGTCTCTCTCGATGCATTAGATTCACGCACGTACGTGTAAAAAAAACTCAAACAACTTTCTGTCGCCTAGTCACGTGCCAGCCATTTCCTCAACCCCAACACACCTATATACATCGATATTTCGCCATCCCAAAAGATGTGCAATTCAGCACCTAGTTATTACACGCCAACCGAACCAACGTAGAGTTATATATATGTATATAAAACAACAATAATAAGGAAGAAAGAAGCAAGGTTGCCTGGCCTTGGTCTAATCAATCTGAGAATGAAAAAAAAGGTGCTCGCTCAGGGTCGAGTAATCATGAACGAGATTTTGTACGTACATACACAGGTACATACACATAAAAAACGGGTAACTGTGGCATGATACGCGGTACACTAATATTGTTGACACGTGGTGTGATCGATAATTGCATTTCCGTGTACGGGAAAATTAATAGCACCGTCGAGATCGAGGGAACTTTGTTACGTTGCGGGTTGCACGCATTGGTCCGACACGCGCACCTAAATGAGGGATGTTTGTTTGTATATTTAATGATCCCCGAAGCTCCAGGTACTTATCACTGGGTACAATTAATATCATTCGAATCGAGCAACGACACGATAACCATTCGTCATCCCACGCACACGATAGGCACGTCTGACCATACCGGGACCGTAACTACTTACGAAGAGCTTCATTCAACTCGGTTCGTCGATCTCTAGGATAAAAGCCAGCACTCGGTGAAAATCTCACGTCCGCGCGCCCAAGAGCCGGAGATCCAGAAGCAGTAGTCCCCGAGGGAAGCTCTCGCGCAGCATCAGCTCACCCAAGAAGAAGATGGAGGAGGGGGAGGGAGACGCGGAGTCGTCGAGTATATACAGAGGGAGAAGGTGTCTGGTGGAGGGGAGGGGCTGGCAAACTGTAGTAACCCCGTTACCTCCTTATTCGTCCAACCTCCCTCTCCCCCCCTCTCTCGAATGCATCGTCCCCGCGCCCACTTCTATTTTTAGAAATTATATAAAAGCCACCTCACTCACTCATCCGTTTTCTCGGCTCCCTTACTCTCGAGTTCTTGGCATTCCGCGTGTACACGCGTTTCCGAGAGAGAGGGTATCTTGTTTTCCGCGAGGGTGTTGTTCGAGCTTTATTTTTCCAGCCACGAAGCATCACAATGGAGCACTGGCTCCACTGGGAATCCAACCGCGTTGAAACAACACCTCTTCAAGCGTGTAGTTGAGATTTCTTTTTTTCTTTCATTTTTTTTTTTCTTTTCTTTTTCCTTTTAGTTTTGGTAAAGGTTGTACAAGTCATTAAATCCATATGGTTCAGCGCAACCGTTCTGTTAGCTTGTATTCAATTAAACTATTGTTTTCCAACCAAAATTGTTTTATCAAATATTATACTTATTGCACTATAACGTTACACGTTTGATTGTTTCCAAAAACGCTCATGCATCAATGTCTGTCAAGGATTGTCCGTAAAGGTGGAATAAAATACTATACGCTCGAATATGCAGTACAACCATATGATATCCGTACACATGTACGTGACGGTGGCCGTGTTTTATTTTATTTTTCATTTTTACGTACGAGTGCACATATGCGCGCGAAAGTAGTGACTCCGAACAACAGCGATTGTTCACGAGAAAGGGGGGTAGGGGGAGGAAGCCCGTCTCGCGTGATGGCCCTTGGGAGTCTCGTTTCACCGTTTTTTTTTTTTTTTTTTTTTTTTTGTTCATCCTCTATCGTATTTATCGTGCACCCCTGCGCTTGTTTTACGAGTAATTGAATAATGCCCGAGTGCAGTTGTGTTTTTTCGCATGCCGAGTCGTTTGATGTACAGCATACCTGCATTCGATCCTCGATGGGGTGTACTTCTGTGTACCTGCGGTCGTTTAGAAAAAAAAAAAAAAAAGAAACGGTACGTAACAATGTTTGACACGCACTCATACACGACCGGTGGGGGGTGGTTTTGCATTTCGCGTGATTGGACGTGACGTGCGAGTATTTAGAGTGCGCACTTGAACGTTTCGTACCGCATGCGGTATTTAATAACACGTTTTCTTTTTCCCCCCGTTGTACTTGAACTCCGGTAATAACGACTCGTCCAAATATTTTGCAGAACCGTTAACACGTCGTCTCGTGAAGTGGTGATTTATACCAAACAGAGCGTGTCCCAGCTCAACTAATTTAATCAGTCGTACGGTGCAAGCAAGCATGTGTCGTGGCTGCATACATTTTCAACGACGCTTCGACATCAATATTAAAAAAAAAAAAGAGCCATTGAACTACTTTACTTTCGGTTCCTGGGAAATCGAAGCGTTTAAATAATAAAAAACCAATTCGCGCTCACGGCTCGTTGGAGCTGCAGCGATGGAATAATTCAGGTAACGGGTGTATTCATTTATATACATTTGTTATACGTTTGATCGAAAGGTGCAGTCGAGCGTGGACGCAAACCCGAACGGCAAAGCTCTCGGTTGGGCGCAGCGACGGAAATAAGCCCCGATGAGCCAAATCGGCGTTTTTCCTCGATCAATCATCGATAATCGGCTTTGATTAGCTCGTCCGTACCTGCTTACACGCGTCCGTGGGGATTTACCTCTGAATCCCGAAATTACGACGCACCGCTTGTAATGTGTATATACATGCATGGACGAAGGAATCGCGTGTCGCTTTACAATCGAGTCTCGTGGGAGTCCGTATAAATCAATCAAGGATTTCAATTAAACCCTCGGAAAAAAATCGGGACAGGGAGAATTAATAATCACGGCCTTCGTTTTTTCGGGGGACGTGTGTGTGTGTGTGTACACGCTAGAGTTGCTGGACGTCTCCCAAAATCCTCCGCACGAGCGAGGTCGTCGTATCTGTGGGATACGGGAAGAAGAGACGCAAATGAAGCTCCTGGATGTGGTGGCTGTGCTCCCTTCGCGAGGGAGTTTATGAGGTCGGTGCTCGCGATATTCCTCCGGTTGTGGTTTTCGTTGAATTTTTTCCTCTTCGTAAATACACACTGATTGTGCTTGAAGCGGAAAAGTGTGTCGCTTGATGGTAAATTATGCAATAAATATACGTATATATATATACGTGGACATTCACGAGATGTATTTATGACATGGGCATACCATTACGATTTGCTAGATGGAAAAGAAAAAAATGGTGGAAAAAACTAGTAAACGCGAGTTTCACGCTCGTAATGTTTGGAAACCCCCTCACTCGGAAAAATGCAGGCTCGAAACGGCACGTCGATACGTTACGACGTTATTTTATTTTAGTGACGGCTGAAAAATCCGTCTCGCGCTCCATTGGGCCAATAAAAGTCGAGGGGGTAGGGCTCGTACACGACCAACTTATCGACAAGCGCTCGGCAAATAATAAAAACGTCAATGTACGGGATGAAATAAATTTTTCAACGACCTCCCCCTTCCCCACACTTGAGCTTTTCACCTGACTATCCGTGGACACGAGCCCAAAATAGATGTGCTTGTTTTTTCTGCGTCATCTCGTGGTTGGAAAATAAATGTGGAACCACACGTCGTGGGTGATGGGAGCTTATTATTTTGCCAAACAACTGAGGGGATGGTCAAGTCTGTAAACATTAAAAGATTCCATTTACAGTAGAAAATCCGTTTCGATGAAATTAAGAAATAGAAAAATTTTCCAGAGCGGGTCGAGCAATTCCAATTCCCTGTGATGTTTGCTCGCGAAAACCCGAATTTATCCTATCGCTCGAAAATACGAGAAAAAGTGCCCCCGAAATCAATTTCAATTTCCGGCGATACATTTCACTCGTA
The DNA here is from genome assembly GCF_036245765.1 of Copidosoma floridanum. Lineage (NCBI taxonomy): Eukaryota > Metazoa > Arthropoda > Insecta > Hymenoptera > Encyrtidae > Copidosoma > Copidosoma floridanum. The sequence goes on along the minus strand of NW_028321898.1, from coordinate 26,825,743 downwards.
CCAACGGAAACCCCAACATTTAATCAAACCAAGATTCTCACTCAGGCTTGAGCACTATAATTAAATATTCACGGCAAACAGCTCACGTCTCTATTTTCCCCCACGTAAGTATACATTTTACCAACTGGAACAACCAATGTTGAATCCACGAGATCCACACGGGAGTCTACGAGTGGACGAGAAAAGACGTGACAGCTCATGGGTGGGGTAAAATCAAGCGCGCGCGTAACTACCGAAAGGAAAAGCCCGAGTCAGCGGACAATGGAGCGTTCCGCGAAAAAAAAAAAAAAAAAAAAGGGGGGTTTGGGGGAGAAAAGGAGAGGAGGCAAAAAATAGAGAGGCGAAGGAACGGAGGAGAGTGGCTTTTTACCTGGAAAGGCTCAAACGAGGCTGCGGCGCCGTTGTCTTTTACGACGACCAAATATTTTTCGGGCTTTCTCGGGATTTTCAGTAGTACGAGTCCGCGTATAGTCAGACACTCATTTTTTGTTTTTTGTTTTTTCTTCTTTTTTTTCCCTCTCGTGCGCGCTCGTGTGTGTGGGTGCGTTTGTCTCTTTTCTATGACGTCTCGGGTGTTTTTCCGTAACTCCTTCTCCCGCGAGGAAAGGCTGAATAATCGTGAGACAAAAAAACCAGCTGAATCAAGCGGGATAAGACGCCCATCTACATTTACGCGCGAACACACGCTCTTCTTCTTCTCCTTCTTTTTTTTTTTTTTGCCGAGGTCGACATACTTTCTAGAGTAGCAAATCGCGAATTAAGACCGAAATCCCTTGAGTTCTCGATCCTCCTCGAGTTTTTGTCACACTCTGACGAGAGATGCATTGCATAATCGCACGGCGGGTACTCCGTATGTCTTCTGTTTTTGTTGTTTAGCCCACGAGTGCAAGCCAGCCTTGATTCCTAAAAACGGACGCGGCAAGCTTATTTTCGGGCCTTTCTTCTCCTCTTCCAGCCGAAAAGACGCTTCGATTTTTTTTTCTTTTCATCACAATTACGTTTGCAACGGATCACCGTAGGCTCGTTAGTCTTCCAAACGCGAGTGTACGCTTATCTGTAAAGCATATATTCTTTGCTGCCGATAATCTCTTAAAACATCGACGCGTACTATACCCATCCGCCAAAAAACCTCGATTACAATGTCGAAATGAAACCGGTCCCACAACATTTGTGGGGAAAAAAAAAAACAATCTTGCAAACGACACTTTCCCTCGGTCTGGCCTCCTTCCTCGCTCATATTACACGACTACACCGACCCTCCTCTATTTTGCATCATATCCTCCCCCCTCCCCGCCTCGACAGCGTCTCCGCTCTTCCCCTTCCGCTCGTTCCGACTCCATTGTCCGATCCCTCCCATTGTCTTCCTCTCCAGCCAGGGCTTACGCCACTACACTTGCGTTCGCGCGACGCGGCACATATTTTCCCCATTTTTCGTAATAGCACTGGCCAAAGGGCACACACACGCGCTATTTTCGGTCCTCCACCGTGTGCAAGGGTACACAGGCGTAAACGAGCCATCGAGAGTTGGCCGGAAAAACGATTGGATTGGCCCCGTGTGCAAGAGTCCGAGACGATGATGATCTGACGTGCAGCTGCATCGACACGTGAAAGGCGGATGGATGTAGGACGCGCGTGATTTTAGTTTCGGGGAGGGGGAGCGATTTTCGATGATACGAGAAGGTCAAGCGGTGCGGTGGTATAGCTCACTAGGCCCTTCCTTCGAGGAAAACAACGCTTTTTCGAAATACCGTGGCAAGGAGAGCTTCCGAGCTAGGTACCCTCGAGGAGTTTTAGTCGGGCAGCTTCCGCCAACACACGGGAAAACAGCGCTGCATAAAATATGACCTGCGGACATTCGCGTGGGCACCGTGTTTACGGCGCGTCGTAAAGTACACCGCGGAAACTCGTACTGCACCCGCTGTGTAATTATTGAAAAATGCACGCAGCTTTACAGGGTGGAATCATCGCCAGCGAGTTTTTACGAACCAGTTGACATCTCGGGAATTTCAGCGCGCTTCTCTGCTGTACGGATGTGACATTCACGGAGGGGGATGGGGGTTACCCCCGAGGGAGCGGTTTTTATCGCCGTCACATCGGACTTTCCAGTCGCGCTCGCACGTAGGTATACAACAGCCGGGAAAGTTGTGGCTAACGAGATTATAAAGCTCAAACCGAGGGCTGTATACGACCGTCGGACGGGTACGCTGCTGCTCAGCCTATACCTACTCTTTTCGTAACCACGCGTCAACAGTAGCGTCAGTAGTACATACGCGAGGGAGGATAGTGAAAAGGGGTAAGGGGGGAGAACTTGATGTAAATTTCTTCAAGTATTTCGATTGAGGCTTTTTTAGGGTTTGAGCATTAGGAGCGTATTAGCGCGGCAGCCAGAGCGCATACTCACCGCTAATCGAATCAATTTTCGTTTTCTTCGAGCAATCGATTATAGTTTCTTGTGTATAAGCACGTTACGGAGCGAGTGAAAGGCAAGGCTTTTCAAAGCACCCGAAAATAAGCTTATTTATCATTTTTTCAATGTAACGGGGCTTAAGGGTCGCGTCATCGCTTTTTTGCTTCTCCTTTAATCGAATTTGATATCATCACATTAGCTGTTTGGTATGAAATTGACGATACAATCGACATTGCAAAAAAAAAAAAAAAAAAAAAAAAAAAAAAAAAAAAAAAAAAAAAAAAAAAAACAAGATCAGTGGCACGCGAGTTTTAAAAGTTTTGGTCGTTTCAAACTTCAAACCCTGACGCGAGTTTTCATTGATTCGTCGCTTACTCGAGGGCTACGGGCAATTACGTCGATTACGGCACGGCCGTCACCTTCCCCTGATGCTAGGTGTATAACATATGTATACATGTGCATGGTGTTGCTGGTGACAGCTCGTTAATTATGCTTTTGTGGGCGATTATGGGCATATTTTATGCATTGGAGGAGGGGTGTATTGGAGTGCGTCGATGTATAATGTAAAAACGTGCTCGGCGCTTTGGGAAAGTTTCGCTTTTAAGTTGTACGGCAATGAACCTAATTTTTCACACGTATTAATGAATCATAGGAGGGCGGATCAATTTTTGTTTTCTTTTGTAAATAGGTGGAGAACTAAATGGCACGAAACAAACACAAAATTGCGACAGAGGCAGTGGTAAGGTGACCGTAGGAAATCGAGGGTAACACGCTTGTTCCGTCAAATCGATGAAATAAACACGTGAAAAACCACTGGCAGCGCAAACTATATACGAAGTATATAGGGGACAAAAGAGGGAGGGGGAAGAGGAGGGTAGACACACACTCGCCAGTGCAAATCGTGACTTGTCACGGAGCACAATCCAGCCAACCTTGGACGAGCGCGTACACGAACAAGCGAGAGAGAGCCCCACGTAGGCTTCGCTCGCTGTCACTGCACGTGCGCTACATTGCGCGATACAATACTTAAGAAAAGTCCAACGCGAGGAGAGAGTTGGAGGGGACGGGGGTGGGAGAAACGACACGCGATTCGCCCTTCAGCGATAAATCAGCGCTCCGCGCCCGTAATTGCTCCCTTTCTCTTTTCCTCTGCACTTGCACCCCGCGACTTTGAGCTCGTTTTTCGCCCCCACACCCCCACCGCCCTCCCCCACTATACTTGTACTTTAGTTTTGTTCATTCGCTCGCTCCCTCTCTTTACTTTTGTGAAGGATTTTATTGGTTTTGGGATTACCTCTCTCCTTATTGCGTTTATTACTTTTGTGGTGGATCACCTGTTTCATATGAGTAAACAAGTGCAAACAATCACGACGACTATTCGTCTTTAAATTTTTCATTGCTTTTCCCCCTATAGTATCAATCAAACGAACTGTTTTTCAAATCCTTACTCAAATGCTCCATTGCCTGTCTCCCACGAGGGTGATATATACCACATGCAAATCTGAAAAAATCTCCAATCAAAGTGTACCCACGCGCGTTAAACAATGGCTCTGGGGGGTATAACATATTCACTGATTTCCATAATGTATCAATACGTTTGGACTGGACGAGTGCCCGCCGTATACGTGATTTGGATTGATTTTTTCGGGTAGGGTGTGAATGCGTGTGTCGGGGGTCGCGCGCTACGGAATCCATGTCACTGATAAGCCGATCGGTGTACCCGAGCACCTGCAATATTAATACTGTAATTCTACCAAAGTCCATCCTTCCCATTTTGTCCCCCTTTTTCTTTTATCCATCAATGTACACTCGGTCTGGTGTTACATCTGTGTCATTCCTAAGTCGAACCGTGTCGGGGTGGGGCGAAAGTATATACTCATCCCCTTATCGGAAGGAACAAAAGGACGAAAGTAATACGTGCTCGTGGTATTACACATCGAGGGGCAGCGAAAAAAAAAAAAGAAAAAACAAAGAAAAAAATCGTCGACCGCGAGAATCCCCCGAAAAACGAGAGGGGGAGAGCTCGCGAGATAAATCGATACCTTATACTTTCCTCCGCGGTGACACTGGCTCTTAGAGCTCGACAAGAACGAACGGAGCCATCCTCTTTTCCTTGCATAGCGCCCAGGCCAAACGAAAACCTTAAATCAAAGACAAGCCAGTTTATTACCTTTTCCCCATCCCCACCCCCTCGGGGGATATACTATGATAATCGATATCGACTACAACATGCCCACGATCTCTTCTCCCTTCGGGCATCCTTCTTTGTTTTCACCCATACTCTTTGTTTTTTTTACATTTCCTGTGATGGAAATCAAACCCAAAGATCTTGCCTGATTTGTACAAACGATGTATGGATATGGTTGGACGCATCCGGGAATCAGTGGGTGTTGTAAGCAACGTTAAGAGATATTGAATTAGCATTCTACCCTGGCGAGTATATATAGGTATCCAGCAAAGTGCTGGGGGGGTGGGGGGATATATCAATCGAAGGCACGTGGCTCTGTACCCGTGCGATAATGTGCCGCACACCCATCACGGTGCACACCTGTATCTATATACGTGTTATACGAGTAGGCAGGGAGTAGTCGATCTAACCGGGGAATGCCATCGTACGTTGCACGTGCGTCAGTCGGGGGTGCAAGGTGTGTCTGTGTTTGTGTGTATATATACACGAGGTATCGCAACGTATCGCGCGATAGGGGCTCGGGGGTAATTTATCGCCGGCTGGTGTACGCTATTACACGTGATGCCCTGCACGTCTCGTGTGTGTATATATATATCGTGCTCGACATCCCGATGACAAAGTTCGCTCCTGGGCCTTTCATTTTTCGGATGCGAGGACCGAGCAACGGAGGAGACGCGATTGACCGATGGTATCCAACTTTCATTGGGTTGATAAAGATGATGATACAGAGGGACGGGTAATCGATGATTTTTCGTTATCAAAGTGCTTTTAGTTGATTTCTAGGGAGATTAGTCGATTTTGGCTCGCCGAATCGAGGGTATGCAGGCATTACGTGATTGAAACATTTTTCGACGCTCTGTGGGGCACAAACTTTTGTTCGACCTACCTTCGTAAACGTTATGGGATAGCGATCGGGTTGAATTAGTTAGATGCCCGTCGAGTGGAAGTACATGATACATCATCCAACCACCGATGGTAATAATGTCTATGTCCATCGCGCGATTCTCCATAGGGCTCATGATACCCTTACCAATCGATCATCCGCGTCTCAAGAAGAAAAAAAAAAAAAAAAAAACTACTCGTATACTTGGGTGAAACGAAATATATAAAAATGCAAACGAGAGAGAGAGCTCACGTGCATACGTGTGTGGAAAAAATGTACAAGTAGGTGCATGGAAAGTGCAGCCGGACGACATACACCTTGACCCGCGCGTGCATGCCAGAGAGAGAGAGAGTGAGCCCAACGAAAGTATACACATGCAGCTTAAGGTTCTCTAACTCGCTCTCGCGTGTGAATCGAGATTAAGTCGGCGAGGTTGCACACCCCCAGCCCCCATCCCTCGACCTGACCTTTCAAGGGGCTGTTGTGTGTACATGAGCTGACGTTTGACGGCTGTGCCCCAGCTGTGGTTATATACCTCCCCCCACTGTTCGCTTATTCTTCGGCGTCGCGTGAACTTTGCTCCTATAACCGATGCCCTTACATTATTACACCTTCCTTCCTTCCTACCTGCCTGACTGATCTTGAGCTAACCGTGAGTGTGTGCACCTTATAGGGTCTATCGATGCCATTGAAACTATACCGAAGGTTCATGGTTTCGTGTGTATTTGCGTACGCTATTTGATGATTTTTTTCCTCTTTTTTTTTTTTTCTTTTTCTTTTTCGATTGCGCAGCTACGTCATTCATCATGCGTATCGGGTGGGATTCATATTGGGTGATGTTTCCTTTTAAAGATTTTTTTTTTTTTTTTTTCATCATTATTTTCGTACCTGCGAATTGGGTCGCTCGAGAGAGATAAATAGGATAAATTCAGAGGTCGATCGTTGATACAAGAGCCGTGATCGGAGGATAATTGCGCCGGATCGAACGAGAGAGGGGGAAAAGCCTTGTTTTGCCCCCGCGATGGAGAACGAGGCTCCGTCTCTGGAGGCTGATTGATTGACCGGCGGGCGATTTTATCACAACCGGCTCGTCGTTATTATTTATCCTTTACTTTTATTCCGCTAATACGGGCAAACGGGAGCTCAACGTGTGCAGAGTTACGAGTGGCCTACCCATCCCGACGGAAGTTATTTGCTGGCGGTGAAATTTACGATCCACCGCGTTGGAAGTGAAGATTTGGATTTACTTTTGAAGGAATAACGGTACAGCGATTCCGGTGGGGCGAGAAAAACCGAGGAAATTAAATTAACCATCATGACGGGGTACGCGGTGTGTGTAGCCTGCATCAACGGGAGAAGGGAACAATGGAAATAGGTAAAGTGGGATTTGGATGAAAAAGAGGGGTTGAAAGGCGCGTATAAAAATATGGTTTCAAGCCCCGCCTGCCGGTTGGTTCTGCGGGAAATGAGAGGAGGGAAAGTCCTTTGACGCAAATTAAATTAAACCAGGTTGGAATGAGTTTTCTTCTTTTTCCCGGGAAAAAGAGTGTAGACAATTGAATAAATAAGTTTAACGTTGGAGTCGTTGAACTCGCGAGACTTACGAGGCGAGATGAACGAACGCGACGTGGTTGGGTGCTGGTTAATGGTCCGTGGGAGCAGGAAAGAGCCAAAGTGGTCCTCGTACTAAGTAAAGCCAGCCCCCGATGCCACGCTCTAAGTTGTGCGATCCATTATGTCATCAGATGGGCTAGTTTTGTCCCATAAAATAACGAGTGTTTGCTAGAACACCCACATATATACGCTGATTCGAATGCAACGTAACGAACGACATGGCACGTATAAAATACAAGTGACAATAGAAATGGCCAACTATTTGCAAGTTAGGCCAAACACGAGGAATGCAAATGCACCACCTAGCCGGTGTGTCCATGGCGAGCCACAATAGGTAAAGAGGAGGATAGGAAGGAAGGGGGAAAATGATCTATCCTTCCCCAGGAAATTCTCGGGATTCTACCTCCATGGAATCAGTGATTCGGTTATTGAAGCTGGCGAACCATCAAAATGGATTGTTGTTGGCCGTAAGCTTGCGATGCACACGAACCGTCTATAAGGTGTATTCCATGTTGTTGTAGGACAGGAGTTCAAACAAAGCCTTGTGGAGGAAAATTCCCCCCCCCCTTGGTCCCTCCACATCCACCGATAAACGGCAGCATCATCACGGGCAATTATAAGCGCAAACGACGGCAAAATGAGCCTACAGCGGTTCCGGGGAATGCCCCTCTCTTTCCCTTTATCGCACACGAGAGCCGAGGAAGACAAAAGAAGAATAAGGGAAAAGCGAACGCAATAGTAGGCCGAGCGTTTCGCGCAAAGTGCCGAGGGGCTTAGAGGGCTCCCTCCCTCTGCCTATCTATGTAGTTGGAGAAACAATGTTACCCTACCTGTGCACGTACACGTATATACGAAGCACAGAAAAAAAAAAAGCACAGGCTATACAGTACAGGGTAAACTCGGTCGATTTAGTAACCCCTTTGCCGCGGCCTTGCCTCGCTAAGCTCCTCTATACACACACACACGACCCAGCCTTCGTTCACCCCCTCTCTCTCTCTCTATTTTACAGATGCACGAAAAGCGAGAGAGAGAGAGAGAGTGGCGTATCCTGCCCCTGTCCCCCTCGCCCTTCTTTTTATGATGCTCTTATTGATGATATTGCACGGAGGCCTATTTTCACTGCGATGGGCGTACAGTACAGCCGGTTCCCTTGATTTTTAATGCTATTTGAACAGTCGATCCAGATAATTTTTTCAGATAAGCTTTGCTCGTGTATTTTTTACACAAAGAGAGAGAGAGAGACAGTTTTGTCGCTATCAAGGACGATCGCACCGGGAGATTGCCCCGATGCGCCCGTCATGCGATACGACAATTACGTATACACTCTGCTCACCTATTGTAGGTTATTGTGACGTTGACATTGTGTAAATAATTTTGGGATCCATTGAATGAAAAAAAAAAAAAAAAAAAAAAAAAAAAATAACAATAGAGTCCATTATTTGCGCAAGCTACGATCAAAGGTATAAACTACCGCAAAAGGCTAATTGAATATATAGAGAAGGGGGGGGGGAGAAAAGCAAGGCTGAAGAATAGTAAAAATAGAAGAGAAAGAAGGAGGAAAAACAAATAAGTACACGCTGGCACGCACGTGTGCCATATACATACCTGCAGGCGCACACGCTGCTCTCGATGTATTTAATCAACGGCGGGTAGGGAGGACGAGGGGGGGAGGGGGTGGGAAGGCAAAACGCATCACGTCGACGATCATTCGGCTCGAGACTTGTCAGACTCGCTTAAATCGCGAACTCGTGCAACTGCGATCAAACTGTCGGATGGAATTTGCCTTTGTTCGCGCTCTAGGTCACAAGAATTAATACACACATATACATATTTTTTTTTTTTTTTTATATTATAGTGCTTTACCTCCGGCTCCTATAAAGGGGGCACTACTGAGGGCACTTAGCACTTTGGAGAAGGAAGGGAAGTACATCACATATGCTTAATTTCCATCGGATTCGCATGCCTGCGCGAGCCTTTGATTTTTATGAAGTAAGGGTGCGCACTAAGGAAACAAGTGTATAATACTAGGACGAGGTTATGATTTTTTTTTTTTTTTTTTTTTTCATATCCGCGCGAGGTCAATTAATAAGCCAAGGTTGTTGCATGACAAAGCCCTTGCACTGATATTAATTGCAAATACCAGCTCTGCCGTGTGCACGAGGTACGGGTGAATTTGGAGTTTTACTCTAGCTCCACGCTGAAGGCGCTTTATTGATATACTGTTGTACGTTTCAACAGGATTTTGAGAGAAGTATTTCATTATTAGCGTTTCACTCAAAATACGCGATTTTTTTTACTAATTTTTAGATGTCATTTTCGTTGAAATCGACCTTCCATCAGTATGGATAATTAATGGATGACAGAGGACATTTAAGAGATAGTGGTAATAGTAGTATAGTGTACAGGGTTCGATTTTCGTCAAATTTTTCTTTATGTACATTTTGAAGCAACATTTTTTTCTTCCAAAGACCAGTTTTTAAGTAGGTACAGGCGAATCGGGAATAAATAGGAAACAGTGAGCTAATGGTCCAAAGTAAGATGAAATAGAGGAACAAGAGTGCAAAAGGTCACGAGTAGAATCTTACCGCAGTCCATTCGCAAGGGGGACAATAATTTAGACTCGTCGATACAATCAAATGTTACAGTTTTGTTTACAGAGTTTTTAATTACTAAAAAGCTTATCCTAACTGAAATTGAACGTTTATTTTTAGGATACAATCGAAGAATCAGATACACATACGTAACGTTTTTTTTCCATCTTTTAAAAGTCGACTAAATAAATTGTTTTCTCTTTATCTTTAAAAGATCAACGAAAGAAAAATATCATATTATTCTAAAAAAAAATCCTGGCTCAATGCTTTCTTCCTCTCAAATGTCAACAAGAGGTAAATATTATCCACCTTGTCTTAATGGCACATGGAAGAAATCATGATTTTTTTTTTTTCAAAAAATTAATTAGAGAAAAGTAAAGATAGATACAATGTATACAGGACAATAATTCGTGGATAGAACCAAACGAATTGTGTTTCTCACCCAGTACCCATTTGAATGCCCGACCATCCCAAAAAATTTCGAGCCAAAACTTGTCAAAGTCGATAGTCACGAATGCCTTCAATTACCTGTTTCCGAGAAAGTTTTCTCAAACTCGCCACTTTAACGAATTCCCTTTCAAAAACCCTTTTACCCGGATCCGAGCACGCGAGCGCGGAAAGTAGGCCAATAAAAGGGTCTCGGATTAAACCCTAAGAAGATCAGCCGAATCGATACCCACACACTTTTCCCGAAATGACCGGATAGTCCCCCAATCCACTTAATAACTCTCCTTTTCTTCTTCTTCGGTCTCTTTTTATATTTTCAGCTGTTTTTCTGGGTTATTTCCTCGCCGTCAAGTGGCCTCCGATTTCCATCTCCATATCCACTCCAAATGCAATATTTACGTTTCTCTTTTTGATTGTCCAAAAGCTTCAACCCACACTTTACTAAAAAAAAAAAAAAATTTGAAATTGCCAAGGACTATCTGCCCGTTTGCACTCGCGATTGCACCATCTCTATTTCATCGCTCCTCTTCCCAACTTCTCGGATAGACACGGATGTACATATATACCTTTACTCCGCGCTCCGATGTTTCTCGATACTCCAGCTCATCCCAACCCTATTTTTCCTCTTCCTCCAGTACGTGCACACCCCGTCAGGAGCACTTTAATTCAGTCCGTCACTTGTTCTCCCCACCATGGGATAGAAAAAGCGCTTACTTACGGAGAGCATCGGCTATACTTTACCCTCCTTTCGACGCGAGACAGGGAAAAGGTGGAGAAAAGGAAGTTTCGCTGGAATCGGGCTTTTCTTTGTTACTCCGGCTTTAATCAAGTATACGTATGCTTCCGGACGATCTAACCATATACGTGCGTGGGAGTTTTTATCGAGCAACAAACACTTTGAATTTTGCATCGATTGGCGTTGGTTTTAAGAAAAAAAAAAAAAAAAAGGACATACTTTAAATGCCATACAACGATTTATAAGTACTATCATTACTGTAATGCTACAGTTTACCGAGTTACTCTTTGCTAATGGAAATCAATGGGGTTACGTACTCCTAATCGTGCATTAGGTATATTATTGAGTCTATACACGTGTGTGTTGCTCATACAGTATGACACGTATGCGCACGTAATATTGACCCCAAGGTAATTTTCGCTTATAGCAGCGTTAGTCGTGCTGACGTAGGTGTACAGGTATGTATGTGTACACAATTTTAGGTCACCTGTGCATTTTCGGCAATTATATGCATGTGTAATGCTGTTCCGAAAAGATTTTATTTCCCAAAAAAATGCAATCGTTGTTTGTACTCAACTTGATCGAAAAATGTCAATTCTCTGTTTTTTTTTTTTTTTTTTCAATTCACTAGACATGGAAAAGCAATTAAAAAGACATTTTGTGAAGTAAAAGTTTCTTTTTTTTCTGGAAATTGTGTCGCATACTGATGTATCCCGATTTCGTACCAGTGTATTTTTAGCTGTATCGGTAATTTCTTTAATTCCATCCTGCTCTGAGGCCGAATTCTGGCGTGCCCTTTTTTTTTCTCGCGGGCACAGCAATTTCAAAGTTGAAAAAAAAACACTACTACGAGCTTACACCGCACTCCAAATTTGAAATGTCACCCCTTTATTAGTTTTTTTGCAAGAAAAAAAAAAAAAAAAAAAAAAAAAGAGACGCGAATGCCAAACGTACACACACGTGTGAATGCGGTATCGGGGTCACATGAAGTAGTACCCATGAAGTACCCATTGGGAAATGTAAACCATGTGGTACTTGAAAATATGTATACTTTGTCCCCGTAACAACTCCCCGCATTTATTTAATATATTTCCAAAAATCTACAAACACCTATAAAAAAAAATGTTTAAAAAGCCGCAAAATGCAATGAGCGAAAGCTCGCACAAATGGTTCCCAGACAGACGCGTCTTACGTGTAGGTACATATTTTCATAAGGTTATGCGAGTGGATGAGGAGGAGCAAACGTAGATAGAGAGAGAGGGTTAAGCTTTTTACCTATAGAAACGAGTCGGCCACACGTATAGCACGCAAGTGTAGGCGCGGAGAAAACGTGTATAGCAAACACACGTTGTAAGCGGTGCAAGCGCTCTCTGTCTCTCTCTCTCTCTTTCCCACGAGGGGGGAATGGGGGTGGGGGTACACTTTATTGGCCTCTAAGTAGAAAAGTCCATTAAAATGCCGAGCACTGCAGCCGAAGCGCTCTCGCGGCCGCTGCATCGTTGAATATCTTCGCCCCGGCTAACTGTTACTACTGCCACCCTGCTGAGCCAATGAAACTATATTTTACATACACCTCGTATCCTCCTCCTACTCTTCTTTTCGCTGCACGTATAATTGCACGAGCGTACCATCAAAATTCCTTCGTTGCAGTTTGCACTGCACGCCGTACCCTTCCGTTGTACACCCGATGTGTGTGTGTGTGGATGCGATCGTTTCGACGATTAAAGTTGGCTGTTACGTGCAGGGTAGCCGAGATAGGCCTTGGGTTATCGCCATTGACCTCGAACGTAATTTCAAGCTCGATGAACAACTTTTTTTTTTCTCTCTCTTTCTTTTTGTTCGTTCATACAGGGGCGATCCCTCTTTTTTTTTTGCATAGATACGATGATTTTGAGTTTCAAAATATAGTACACCGCATCGTTAATACCATCATCACGAAACAAACGGTAAACTTTTTTTTTTATTTATTTTTTTTTATTTCCAACAAGATATCGATGAGGCAGTTCGTGTGCAACATTAGAGCATTAACGCGCCATTAAACGTCGCGTATGATCATCAGGCCATCAGAGTAGCAAACGACGTGCACCTACAGCTGTACCACTATACGTTTTACCGAGTCATTTGCTGCTGTCGAGGAGATAAATGCAAAAAAACAAAAAAAAACCTCAGTCGCTTTAACGGTACAAATTTCGATCAACCGGTCGATTCGCAATAGGTGACCCGATCGGCTGGATTGAATTGGGCAAAAGGTATATAAAACAAGCTTTTCTAGCGAAAAAACCTGCGACGCGACCTCAAAAGCTCAAACGCCAAACGATTTGATTTCATTCGGCTGCTCGCTGGCGCAAACGATCCAGCTCTCGTATATATGTGCACCTCCTCGATTGAATTACTTCCCGGAGCGGCACTCGATACTTTGCACGCAAATTCACCGAAACGCCAATTGCAGCCCGCTCAGATAAACGACGCACGGCAGGTCGAGTGCTCTTTCGGGGGGTCGGGGAGAAAACGGCGCGGAATGGCCCCTTCGGGACTATTGGGATTTCCCTTTGTCCTTCCAAAGAGGGAGGGGTCCTCCTCTCTGCGGCTTTTTGTTTTGCGGTTCGCCAAGAACAGAGGCCGACGTATACCTGGGCATCGGTGTTTTATTTCTTTTCCTGTACAGTCAAGGCTGTGATTTTTTTTTTTTTTTTTTTTGCTCGTAAAAGTCCAAAGGGTTTGTTTAATCAGTGGTTTATCGGTTGTTTGGTTTTTAATGCTCCGATGGTTCGACGATCTGGCACATGTTTTCATGGGCGATCCCAACCCAGATATAGCTTGAAAAAAAAAAAAAAAATTCACGTTTGTTTGTAAATACTTCACGCCTATCTCTCGACGTCCACGTGGTGTATCATCGATAACCCTTGACAGAGGGCCCTCCGACGCCGTCTTATCTTCATCTCCGAGCGATGCTTCGCCTTGGCTCGAGACACATTAATCGCTTTAAAGATAAAACTAATCCGCCCTAAAGTACTTTGAGGGGGGAGAAAAAATAGACAAGAAAATCACACGAGATACCCAAAGAGCCAACTTGAGTGACAAAGTAGATCCTTTTCCGCTCTCCTGCGCGCGCGGTGACTCGATTTGCATTCTTTGGCCCAGAGCTCAGTATACGCAAACAATCAAGAAAACGAGGAAGAAGAGGAGGAGGAGAGAGAAAAAAAAGTGACACCACAGCACATCAGCAGCTACCCCTTCGAGTGTGTACACACGCGAGGTGGCTCTTCGATGGGTTGCAGCTTTCAACGAGTAACGGTTCAAGTGCAATAGAAGCATCTCTTTCTCTAGTGGCTACTCGGTCAAAAGTACCGGGCTCCAAACGACAACTACGGGGGGGGGGGGAAGCGGCCCGTGTGAAAGGCTTCTTGCGCTGTTAACGGAGGTGTACACGCGCGTGGCTACATGTACCCACCAAGGGAGGTATTACGTACGGGTCAATCGCCGGGGAAAGGGGGGGTCTTGATTATAGCCACTTGTGATTTTTTTCGTTCTCCGCAGTCCCCTACGACTTTGGGGATAATGTATAAGGCTATTAGGAATCGTGGCTGGGGCTTAATGACGCGCGAGGAGGGATTACGCGACCCGAGCAAACTCCCCTTTGGGCTCTTAATGAAGATCTCTTGAACGGTGTCTTTGATTAATTCGAATGGGAAGTTTCGTCAAAGTGGGCAAAGTGGTTTTTTTTTTTTTTTTTTTTTTCTTCCCAAGAACTGCGTACATACAGGGTTGCTATAACGCGATAACTTTTTCCCCCAATGAAGTGCCTGTTGACGAGAGGGTTTCTTTTTTTTGTTATTTTCATTTTCACCGAAATGGGGGATGGAAAAAAAGGATGGATTATCCAACTGGTGGGATTTAAATACACAGGCCGACAGAGGCATTCCGGCGTCCCGATGTAAAAAGCGGAGGTATTCATAACGGGTATCTCGTCCAGCCCACACGTTGTGGATTCGACTGGTGCGCTTGTCGTTGGTCTTGTTTCAACGAAAGGAGCGATCGCCGGCGATCCAATGTGTGTGCACGCACGAGAGCCAATTAACCCCTTTCCCTCGGCGTCGTTCTCGTTTTCTCATTAAGCTCTCGCGCGTGCCTCGTGCTTACAAGGGTCGCATTTGCTCTGTACTGCAATCACTGCATGATGTACGTGTTGTGAAAATAATGGAGAAACAAATAATCGCTCATTTTTTTTTCCATCTCTTTGCGACTATGTTTTGATTACACGTTGCTAACAGTCGCGATGAAAATCAGTAACTGACGCACAATATGTGGATTGTACTTTTGTATTGCATCATTTTTTTCCCCCTTGATTCTAAAACAGTGCACGCTCGTTACAACAGTACACGGATGTTGATGAAAAACGAGGAAACAACAAGCCTGTGTCCATCCGTCTGCTTGCCTACGTGTATTTTTTGTTTTATTTATTTTTGTTTTGTTTAGGATTCATCGGTATCTCTGGCGTAGAGTACGGAAAGAATGCGAGAAACGCGCACTAGTTGCGCTTAATCGACCCCGATTGAGTTCTCGCGACGCGCTCCCGGGGAATTCAGGGCAAGTAGTACGAGTCAAGATTCGGTCAGACATTCCGGTTTTCCCTGTTTTCCGTACGCGATCGAACTCTGGCATCAATATTACTTGTTTATTGTTGTTGGTTGAGTATGTATCCAACAATTAAGAATAAAATCAATCGAACGATGACTGTAGACAAACTTAACTCATCTCAAAAACAGCAGTCGTACACACAGACATCGCTAACTCACTTTGGTCGAAACACTTTGGCAAGTGTCGGAGCTTAGAACACTACAGCCGGGAGGTGGTGGGGAAGGGGGGACCCGTCGTGCCGTGGATCTTCGGTCCCGGTGGCAGCTGTTGCCAACAGCTCGAACGAGCAGTGATTCCATTATAGCGTTGCGACTGGTTTTCGCGGGGTGGGATTAGCACGCCGTTCGAGTGCTCGCTCGGTCGGCTTGCGGTGGGTGCGTTCGTGCGTGCGGAGCTTAGATAAGCTTGCTCGGAGAGTCATTGGTGAGCCCCGTGTCCGGAACTGTTTAATCGGACGGACCGTGAGTTGCCCTTTGTTTTTCTCTCTCTCTCTCTCTCTTTCTCTTTTTTCAACGGGTCGAAAAGTGCGAAGCCAAAGGGACTGAACGTTCGGGCCATTAACTCTTTGCTTCCGGTGTTTTAATGAACTTGCGCAATGTGGGCTCTCGTAAGCCCCTTTGGTTGTGTAATTGATCATCGACTGGTCGTTTATATTCGCTCTGTCGAGGGAAAAAAAAATGAAATAAAATAAAATAAATCTGCAAATAAACTCTCGGGTGTATGTATGTATACAAGTGGGTGCAATCTGGGGAAAACGAGCGAGATGTTATCTAAATAACAGAGTCAGGTCTTCCGGAAAGGGTGTGCAAATTAGACGAAAACAGATCCCCTTTGCCTGACTTGTGACAACGACCCCTACTAAACTATTTTGCGTGGGTGGGTGTGCCACACAAACGCGGCTTTCAGTATAGAAAAATAAAGTTCCAAATGCACAGGTATACATATCCGTACTAATGATGTAAAAACACCCACGGCACGACTGTAGCTGTTGTTTTGGTTTTCTCGGATGAAGAAAGAGCGGAAATCCTCTCTCGCGGAACGTTATTCGCCAGGGAAATGGGGAGTCACGAGAGAGGGCTGTGCGCGGTATATTATGCAATTCCAGAAACGGGACGTGATATGAGGTACATGCATGCACGCGCGTGGATGTATTGGTCTGCTAATGCCGCAGGGAGGAAGAGAGAGAGAGAGTGATAGGGGGAGGGAGGGAGGGAGGGAGATTGTGTTTTGGCCGAAGTGGGAATCAAAAGAGATGACGAAACTGTGTACCGTATCGTGGTATATGAAAGCGAGCTAAAGCTCCGTACGCCCGTGTCCTGTGTGCATTGTGTGCATATATACTCACGTGGTGCATCAGCAATGCTCTACCCAAATGTGTATACACGCGAGAGAGACTCGTCACGCCTGCAACATCAATCTTTGGTTTCGCGACTACTGCTGCTGGTGAATTTCCGGGATTTTTCCACCCGAATTTCGTGCCCCGGTGCACTTTTTTTCTATAACTCGTTTACTCCCTCGATGTACTCGATACGTTGCCGTGTAAAAATAGAGGTGGCACAAATGATGAACTAGCTGTGCTTCGTTTTTTTTTTTTTTTTTTTTTTTTTTTCACCACGTTGTAAAAGTTAATTTACAACGCGGGTGTGGAGTGTTTTTTTTTTTTTGTTTTTTTTTTTGTTTTTTTTTTTTCGATCGAGTAAAATGATCGATTAAAGCTCAAATCTGCGGTTCGTACAGAGTATAAATGCATCATCATCTGCAGCGAGGTAGATACGTGTATAATTTACGATCAACGTGATGGATTTTTCTTCTCAGCTTGAGTTTTTACATTGCACGAGAGAAAAAAAAATTTTTTTTAATCGTGTAAGAGGGAACTTTTTTTGCGAGAGCATGTTCTACTGACAACAATATGGTCAGACGAGCAAAACACTGAAAATTGGTTAAAATTTTTTTCTTTAAATTAGCCAATAAAATAATAAAACGTATGCATCATCAATCGTAAAATAAATAAATCATAACATGAAATTAATAAAGCACAATAAACTACATACAAGATCCGAATCAAGCCTCTCTCAACTTTATTAAAAGATAAACAGTAGTTTGAGTTTTGATCCTCTCGGATTGCCATAGGCCCACTACGAAATTTCAAAAAGAAGGTACCTATCCATGGACGCGAAACTTAGTCACGCCTCTCTCGTCGTTGTCTCTCTCTCTCTCTCGTGCAACAATGACCGAAAGATGAGCAGATATGAAAACTTTTAAATCCCACTTCTCCCTTCCCTTTCTTTTCCCGCGCTCCGGTAATTGTAATAGTTGCAGCAGATAAAGCAGATTCCGAGCTGAAATTATATAGGATAAACTTTCCACCTTTAGGGTGGCTTTATCTCGATTTCGAGAGGTAAATAAATTAAAGTTCGGCCTCGAGGGCGGGACGAAAAGTTCCGAGCTCCCCTTTCGGATAAACTGTTTTCATTCGAGTGCGAATTCAAACGAATGCGAAATATAATATTACATGATGTGAAAATTATTAAAAAAAAAAAAAAAAAAAAAAAAAAAAAAAAAAAAAAAAAAAACATACGCTTGTTTATCTGTTACAGCCGACAGCAGTTTTCTATTGGCAAACGCTCAGATCGTCGACTTTCCGATCGTCTACTGCAACGAGAGCTTTTGCAAGATATCCGGCTACAACCGGGCCGAGGTAAGCTGGTTTTTCTCTCTCGCTCACTCTATTTTTCTGCTTGTGTGTCTATGTGTGTGCGTGTGTGTTTCTTTGGCCCCGATTGAACTCGTGTGCAGATGACGTTTCGCCTCGGATCCGTGCCTAAAAATATTTTCCAAGAAAACATGCATCGGAGCACGCGTGTACGGATTCAATTTGAATTTTAATGAAAAATCCGGGAGCCCCGCTGTTGCTGTTTTACACGAGGGCGAGTCGTCGTGGGGCCAAAAGAAAATAACTTTTGGATCTCGCGCCATTTTATTGAAATGAAAATCGACGAACCGTCATCTGCTCCTCAACTGGCCAAGTCAGTATTTTTTCGGGGAAAACATTCAAAGAGGCATCTTTTGTCATGAACTTGGTGTAAGTGTAGCTTTTTTGTGATTGCGCTGAAAAGAGAAAAACAAAGCGAGCCTCTAGGAACTTTTGCAATTACCACTCCATAAGGCGGTATGGATCCTTCCCCAGCTGCAACTTTTTCCACAACGCAGGTGCAGGGGGGAGTCTGGGGGACTAGATACTACTACGAAACAGATTTTACCGGGGCTTTTCGCGAGGGAAAAGAAGAAACTACAGGCCCAACCAGGGTATCCACATAGATTTCGGCACTGCAGCCGTCTTAGCGCCTGCCTCTCTCGCGCTCTTGCCAACCCACCCCCAACCCAAAGGGTAGTGATTTACGCGAGGCATTAAAGCCTAGCCACGCTGCTGCCAATATCCGAGAAAACAATTAATTTACGGCTTGCAGCCAAAGCCGGTAACGCGAGATGGAGAAGCTTGAGTAGGTGTGCAAGTACGTGCCTATTGTGTATGTGCGAGGGGGATAAAAATTCCGGAAGGATTTGGAGCCCTGCCGGGAGAATAAGGTCGGACGGGGAAAACACGTGTTAATGGCCGGATCATCTTGGATTTGCAAAAGCTTTCACGAATTTTTATCGAGGGTTTGATAGTCCCTCTATATACTACACTCACAAAGACTCGATAGTAAAATGTTGCTAGTTATGGCATGCCAGTGGATGTATAATTTCATTCCTGGGGGGAAGGAACGAAAACACGTTTCCTCTCGTTCTCGAAAGGGGGGAAAAAAATAAAACAAAAACAAGCCAGTAATTTACATTCTCGCTCCAACTCGATTAAACTTGTATCGAGCTGTTGATTAGGAAGCGTGCGAGTGGCCGAAACAGATGCCGGCTTTGGCGCGCAGCTGCATCGCAAATTCCTTTGGCTTTTTGTTATATGCGAAAAGAGAGGGGGGGAAGGGAAAACTTACAGTTCTAGTCTGTATAAATGGCAGTACGGAAATCCGGTTGTGCGCTAGGGATAGGGGAAGCTTGGATTTACTTCGCATTGTTTTTACCCTATTGGTCTTATCGCGAGAGAAGCGTTGGCGGGGGAACTAGGTATTTTTTCCTCTTCTTTTTTAAGAAAGGGGGTGTATCTCATTTTGCGGTTTCGAAGCTTTTGTTGGTGCTTTCGTGGTGAACGAATGGCTGAGCTTACGTCACTTTTTTTTTTTCTAATTACTAGATTGTAAATTGTGGGATATTTGTTAAGAACAGTAGAGGTGTAAAAAACTTTATTTTCAGCTGTGTAACAATAGTACAAATGATGGTTTAGTTGAGTAATGAACGGTTAAATTATACGCTTTGATAAAAATTTTTGAAAGAGTCAGAATAACTATACTACCCTCTAGAATTACTCAACATGTAAATTTGATATCACCTGTACAATTATGTTACGAAAATTAAACTAACATAAGGAGTAAGTACGTTTCAGTAAGGTATATTATTTAATTCATAAGGTATTGTACCAGCACAACTAGTAATAAACAATTTAAATTATATTACTCTAACAAATGATGATAAAGTCCTAAGTAGAGAAGAAAAAAAAAAAGAATGAGGGAACCAATTGTAAAGATTCATTGTCAATTGCAGGTGATGCAAAAGTCATGTCGGTGCAGCTTCATGTACGGCGAGCTAACCGACAAAGAAACGATCGCACGGATCGAAGAGTGCCTCGAGGGACAAATTTGCGACCAATTCGAGATTTTACTTTACAAAAAGAACAGTGAGTATCGTCTTCTTTTCACGCTCAATCTATTCATCCGTCTATCTATCTCTATGTACACCTAGAAAAAAAAAAGAAAATCTGTTCGAACGATAAACGAAAAAAAAGGCCCTGTTTGTGCAGTCTCTTGTATACACGTACAAACACACGTACATATACACACGTCGTATACACTTTGGTATTCAACGAATGTTTTTGTGAGACCATTATGTTTATCTCGATCGGGAATAAGTGGACACATGTACGAGGATAAATATTCAAGTGGTATGAGGTCGCGTTTGGTCAGACGTAAACGACGTAAACGGAAAAAAAATGCGGATGCGTTACGTAGTAATAGGGATTTTATGTATGTAATTTTTTTTTTTGAACGAGAACTTTTTTTTTTTGCCTTGATAAAATGCATGTAGTTCTTGACCACACATGTGTGTATACGTAAAACATCGATGTCGAACGTTTTTTACTGTGCAAAAAATGTACCTGTATTTTTTATTTAATTTTTGCTCTTATGATTTTGTTTGCTCGCATCTATTGACAAACTAAAAGTGAATTTTGGATAAAAGATATGCATTAAAAGAAAATGTGATCCACGCAACAGCAAATTTGTAAATACATATATAAGTACTTGTGTGTTAGCTACACCTATTTTATACAACAAACAATAACCAACATTTGCCCCCCCCCCTTTTGCAGGAGGAAAAATTTATGTGCATCAAGTATTTGTGTGTCTTGCAACTTGATGTGATATCACTGTTTTTTTTTTAGTTTCAATCGCACACACGTACACATAAATGTACATCATTTGCAAAAGTGGAAATAGCTAAAGTTACGTAGCGCATAAATTTTTCTCTTCTCTGTTCGATCTCATTTGATCTCTTTCAAGCATATTATTCTTTGCTCATTTCTTTACTGTAAAAAAAAATATTAATAGTAATAATAATAGAACCCAAAGTTGGCGGTGGAAAATAATGTGAAATAATTTTCTTTAAAGGTACTCCACGAGGTAATGTGAAATTCGTGAGAGAAAAATCCTGTCTGTAAGTCACCTCGAGCTCGCATCGCACTTAGGGCTGGCAGCCTTAATCACCCAATCAAAAACGTTTGATTAAAATTTAGAATAATCTCTTTTTCCTCCTTTCTTTTTTCATTCACAGCAAAAACAAAAATTATTCTCAATTTTTATACCAAGAAAAATTTACTGAAATTGCTTTTTTAACGACAAAAAAATCGGAGCATCGAATAATTTGGGGATTTGATGACGCAAGAACGTCCGACACATGAATCTCCGGAGAGGGGCGGGAAAAAAAAAGGTCAATGCATAATCGATTCCATTAAACGAGATAAAAGGTCTGGCAGCCCTACCTGCCCATTTGAGCGATGCAAGAGGAGTATAATAAAAAATTAACCTAACGAATAAAACAATTGTGAGATAATACGTAGATTCGACGCATTTGTGTCGATTATCTTCTTCTTCTTTTTTTTTGTACTATTATCTCATCCCTAGTGATCCCCTTCTCTATTTTTCTCTTTTATCGCGTAACTTAAGTCTGTCGCCAGTGCATACATCTCTCTTTTTGTCTCCTCTAAAACACTAGTATTCTTACTATTCTTCTGGACCACCTCTGCTGACACACTTTCACGTTTCCTAAATGATACAGTTATGTATTAACCATTTACAAGACACGCACCATATTTTTCTATATATTTTACACGCTGCATACAATCGTGCAAATGCAATGTGCTCCAACGTTTGTTTGCAAAATTTTTAATCACTCGCGAGAGTACACTGCAAAATTTAATTTTCAACGTGGCTTTGGTGTACACTGTAAATTTTCAATTACGCTTAGTGACACGACGAAAGGAAAATTATAGTAAGATTATTCGCAATTTTGCATGACGATACTGCTGCAATGTGCGACGGGAAAGATTTGACTCCCAAGAATAACGCAGATTCTGATTTTTTTTTTTTTTTTTTTTTTGCTACAACTTTTATTTGTCATTTAAATAAATAAATTATTTTAAATGCTTTCGTACCAATATCTTGATTTTTATTTCAACAAACACGATTTTTTTTCTGCACAAATGAAATGAATTACCCAACCGAAGAAACGACGATGTAAGTAATTATAATTAGATCCGATGCAGTAAAAAGCCAAATCTATACGTACACACTCTCCATTCACCTCTTTTTTGTCTCATCGAGCATTCGATCCTTTGCATCTGCAACACTTGAACCAACCCTTTTCAGCTTTTTACATCGACGAATCGCGTTTCTTGCATTCACCACATCGAAAAACAAAATTTTTCTTTCAATTAAAAAAAAAAAAAAAAAAAAAAACGCGTCACTCGGATTGTTGAGTACACGATACTATTCAACTAGGATCGGTGGAAGGACGAAAAAACAGAAGAAAAAAAAAAGGGACCCGAGCAACCAAAAATGCCTGACACAGTTTCTCGCGCTTGCGCGTGTAAAAAATTAACTTTCCTTTTCGAAAGAGCAAAGCCAGGCTCTCCTGTTGGCTGCAAAATTAATTGAAGTGGATACACACGGAAATAGATTTCGGCCGAGTGTCGCGAAATTATAACTCTCGGGTTCGATTTTTTTCTCGATACGCGATTGTGTAATAACGTCAAAGGTGAATGGTCCCGTTGGATCGGGGCGGGGAAAACGTGTGATCGATCGGCTGCAGCGATGGATAATTGAACGTTCATGAAAATTTTAATGTCGTTATGTAGGTAAAGTAAGGGAGAAACGTTAGCAGCTCAATTTTTAATGAGCTTTTCTTGGCCCAGATACGCGGGGCTGGAATCGATGAGGGTATCAACCTTTTCCCTGGCGGTGCTTAACTTTTTGGTCCTGCATGACTTGAATACCGTTGAATTAATTGTTTTTTCTTTGCAATGAAAACATTAAATCACGTTGGTTTATTGGTATTGGATGAGCAATAAGCTTTTTAATTTCAGCCCATCGATTTGATCAAAACGTAGGCACGTAACACAAATTCCCGTTGATCGCGATCGATCGTCAACAATTACGAAACTCACCGACCGTCGTTTTCCTGCTCTCTTTGCAATCCTTTTAACTTTGAAAGCACTGTCGAGTTTTTCCCCCTTTGTTCGCCGCATGTCAGCTCTCGAAATTAAAACAAAAAAAAAATAAATAAAAATAGATACTCGGAAAAACGAGGCCAAACAGTTATTTTTCCTTTTTTTTCAACCCTCAAAGGATAAAATAGCGTACACACAGGAAGAGCCGCGAATTTTTCAGTTCTCTCTTGCGATACATACACATGCCCTCGTCCACGTATAAAAAAATTAGACGCGTCACATCGTTTTTCCTCCACGCGTTTTTTCTCTTTTAAAATATTCCCCTTCGCACGGCTTCCCTCTATTGTACACCCAGTCTTGTCTCCCTTTCGCTCTGTTACTGTTACTGCTGACGTTATAGGTATATACTCTCTCTCTCTCTCTCTCTCTCTCTCTCTCTCTCTCTCTCTTTCTGCTCCTCCTTTTCGTAGTGTATATTATTATTCTTCTTTATTGTAATTATTTTCGTACAACCTTACCTCAGTAACTTTGATTCCGTCGTAATGACCGAGGCTGTGCTGAGTTGAAATAACATTCAATGAAAATCAAGTAACATATACCGCATTGATTTACATCCAAAAGAGAGATGAAATAGAAAACGTGACTAGATTGCATTTCGGTATGGTATATCAGCTCATCTCAGCCTCAGGACTCGTAGGATTTTTGCTATATTTACCCCTTAGATCGTAATATACTTGGCTCCGTCAAAACGCGAACAGAAGTTTGATAACACGACTAATCGCGTTTTGACGCTTTTCTCAAATTAAATTTTTTTTTTTTTTGTTCCCCATTAAAAATAATGTACATACTTTTTTTATACACATATAATAATACTAATATGCTCGATATTTTAATTACTAGCACGTATACATAAATATATACCACCACCACTCTCTCACCAATAGTACGACTATCCCGCATTGTGTGCTTCAATATCTTTTATAATATATATATTTACTACTATACTACTACTGTATACATGTACAATAAAATGTTGATTTTATCATTTGTTTTTTCAACTAAATAATAATGTATACATAAATGTATAGCTGTTTTATTACTCGAGCCTGATGTAAATACATTTGACCCTATAGTGATGTATGTTAATTTATATATCCCATACTTCCATCATCAATGCTACTTCAACGCACGGAGAAACAACGTTTTAATAATATTCAATCGTAATTTTTAGATGGATCGATATAATTCATGTATGTAAAACATTGTGACTTGGGTATTTTTACACCGAGACGTGTACCATGTAATTTCTCGTATCGCTTGTAACGATTTATTATTCTGGTTGAAATCGCGACTCTGATCTCTGGTGTCGTGCGGCAAATCACTGTGTCACTATATCGTTTCGACGGACAATCTTGACACACATTTGGAAATCGTGTCCCTCAATTGGTTAAATAGAGCATCTACGTGTTTCTCCGTGCGTTCAGCCCAACTCCCGAAAAAAAAAAAAAAAAAAAAAAAAAAAACTCCCAAGCTAACGACACACCCCTGTGTCATGTCTCTGTTTTTTGTTTTCTTCCCCCGATACGTAGAAACGCCGCTATGGCTGCTGCTACAGATAGCCCCGATAAAAAACGAGCGGGACCTCGTGGTCCTGTTCCTGCTGACGTTCCGCGACATAACCGCACTGAAGCAGCCGATCGAGACGGACGACACGAAAGGCGGATTGTCGAAATTCGCCAAGCTCGCTCGGTCGGTCACGCGCTCAAGGTCCGTCCTCGTGTCGCAGTTCAGCTCGCACGTGCCCGCCGTCAAGGACTCCGCCATACCCGTCACCACCAAACAGTCCCACTTGGGCCACGTAAGTCTCTTTTCATTATTATTTTTCTTCCTGTCACGATAGAAATTAACACCTCATGAGTATGATGATCCATCGCTACCTAATTAACACTTACCTAATCCTAAATTGCACCCTTACTCCGTCATCCCCAAATTGATTAGTTCGCCCCCTCCTTTACGTATTCTAATGATGAACGAGGGGGAAAAAAAGTAAATGATCCCAATCCTTTTATTTACGACAAATTAATTCAACTCCATTGATACTCGAGTGGCTTTATTACTCGCGCTCCGCAAATAGCCCCCGGCTTTTTCGACTCGCAAGACGCACACAGTATACCCACACGTGTATAAATTGCAGTCCGTTCGACATTATCATACAAATTTGAGGAGATCTCGAGTTTTACTGCCCAACGTATTTCAAACTAAGTATTATTGCACTCGCCGGTAGTACGATGCTCAAATCGAGCGGTTCATCGGAGTTATACTTATTGCGGATTGCCCACATCGCAAATGGCCATTTTTTTCTTTTTTTTCTTTTTTTTTTTTTTTTTTTGTTTTTTTTTTTTTACATTGGTAGAAGTAATCGTACCTTCGCGTAAAATCCAGTTAGCTCCCTCGTGGGTGGCTTGAAACTTTTCTTTTCTTTTTTTTTTTATTCGCTAAGCCATTAATAAACATTCTTCGGTCGAGAATTTGCATTTCACTCGTGAAACGGAAGGGGAAAAAAAAAGAAACTTGGCGTTTCCGCTTCCGACACTCAATCGAAGCGCTCGGAAAGGGGGGGAGGGAATGAATTTCAACTTTGTTCGCGATTGCTTTTTCTTCCCCTTAAAAGTTACTCTCTTACTTATCGAGCCGAAGAAACAAAGCGCCCAATTTACATTCGAAATTTATTTCGGGGAACATTGGCCAAAATTGATGTCCTTCCGACATCCACCGATTACATATATCATATCATTGTTGGGCTTGATTGTACTCACGCGATCGGCAAAATTAATCGATTATCGTTTCGACTCTTTAGTATTTGAATATGCATGGGCCACACGACTACAACTGCTCCTTCGACTTACCAGATACAGTTAGGTACAGGAGAACCGCGATTTCGCAACTAATCGGGATTACCGATATCGTATCCCCGGGATTACGCGGTTTCGGCCGAAACGCTTCCGGCTTCCCACAGGGTATATATTTATCGCAATGCATATCGTAGCCATTGAACGCGCGAGTTTCGACAAAACGCTGCCAAAAATGAAAAATTGTAACAAAAGTGAAACGAGAGGCGTAAGAATCGCGGAAGACGCAGGTACGTGAGATCGTCATGCGCGTGGGACTCGAGATCGCGGTCGTAAATAGCGGGTGAAATCGAGAGCCGTACATCTCTCGAGGGAGCCGAGTCAACGAACCCACGTTCCCTCTCGAGGTCCTGTATACGCACAGTATCCCGCACCCACGAGGTCGATCCCTCATATTCCAGAGAGAGAGAGAGAGAGAGAGAGAGGAAAAAAAAAAAAAAAAAAAAAAACTAGACGTTTCTTGTTTCGGTTGCAGATGATGTCCTTAAGCGGGGACGTGATGCCGCAGTACAGACAGGAGGCGCCCAAGACCCCGCCCCACATATTGCTGCACTACTGCGCGTTCAAGGCCATTTGGGACTGGATCATCCTCTGCCTCACCTTTTACACGGCCATCATGGTCCCGTACAACGTGGCCTTCAAGAACAAGACCAGCGAGGACGTGTTCCTCTTGGTCGTCGACACCATTGTCGACGTCATATTCTTCATCGACATCGTTCTCAACTTTCACACGACTTTTGTCGGCGCTGGCGGAGAAGTGGTGTCCGATCCAAAGGTCCCGTACCCTCTTTTATACCTCCACAGGGCTACGATAAATTTCCCCTTTTTATTTATCTCCCATGCCACGTCGTGTTTGACATTCCGATGACAATGTCGCGCTCGTGTCCTTTTCGTTCACATTTTTTTTTTTTTTTTATTGTAATCGCAAAAAAAAACACATACGTGACGTCGGCTAATATTTCAGCGATCAGAGAGAGCGCCATTAATCAAGAGACCGAGGGTGGGGACAAAAAAACAGATACGCGAGTTTTGTATAGCTTGAATCGTCGCCGATACATGTATATAAAAACCAGGGAGGCTTGCTCGTGTAACGCGCGAACGTGGATATTTATATAAATCATCCCCGTGATATCTCATTGGGAAATGTATATGTATACGTGTAAAAATAAAAGAAAAAATGTGTCCGACCCGCAGGTGATACGAATGAACTACCTGAAAAGTTGGTTCGTGATAGATTTGCTAAGCTGCCTGCCCTACGATGTGTTCAACGCGTTCGACCACGACGAGGACGGCATTGGCAGTCTGTTCTCGGCCCTGAAGGTCGTGAGGCTGTTAAGGCTCGGCAGAGTCGTTCGCAAGCTCGACAGGTACCTCGAGTATGGGGCGGCGATGCTGATACTGCTCCTTTGCTTCTACATGCTCGTCGCCCACTGGCTCGCCTGCGTCTGGTACGTCAAACCACTTTATTATTTACACACCTCCCCATTCGATCCCACCGTCATCATCATCGCGCCATCGGTTTCCATCACCCCCCCGAGTTTTTTTTTTTTTTTTTTTTTTTTTAGAGATGATTCGCGTAAAAACATAATTATGCCCAACTGTCAGTGTTGTATAGACCTTGAATTGCATGGATGATGATGTTTACCCCTCTCGCTGAGAGGCATCATCGGGAGAAAAGTTGTATGGAGCAAGTTTCGGGAGGGGGGTTGGCTTCTCCTTTGATAAACTTTTTGCGACCAAGCCCGGTTAAAGTGTACACACGAGTAGTGCAGCCCGAAGAAGTTTGTGCATTATCATACATGCACGCGCGCTCGACTCGGGGGGAACTTTTTGAGTAATCGAGTCCTTTCGACGGCAAAACTTGCTCGTGCACAACTTTCCGGCCCGTACGCCGAGATACGTTGCACCAAAGCACGTCCGAGCTGGTGATTGTATAATTTACCTATATACTCGGGGGAAGAGATAGGTGTATATATATACAACTTCCATCTCCTCGAGGGTATACAATCGTGTATAGGTGATAAACTTGGAAAAAAAAAAATAGGTACTCGATCGGGAGATCCGACGCCGACGCGGGGGTCCAGTACTCGTGGCTGTGGAAGCTCGCGAACGTCACCCAGTCGCCGTACAGTTACCTGTGGACGAACGCGAGCACGGCACCCGAACTCGTGGCCGGGCCCTCCCGGCGGACCATGTACGTCACCGCGCTGTACTTCACCATGACCTGCATGACGTCCGTCGGTTTCGGCAACGTAGCCGCCGAGACCGACAACGAGAAGATCTTTACCATCTGCATGATGATCGTCGCTGGTGAGTTGAGTTGGCGACAACCGTAACGGTATAATATATATATATTATACACCCGCTCCATCATCCAACGGTCTTTACTTGTCCCCAGCGCTGCTGTACGCGACGATATTCGGCCACGTGACGACGATCATCCAGCAGATGACCTCGGCGACGGCCAAGTACCACGACATGCTGAACAACGTGCGGGAGTTTATGAAGCTGCACGAGGTGCCCAAGGCCCTCAGCGAGCGGGTCATGGATTACGTGGTGAGCACGTGGGCCATGACAAAGGGCCTCGACACCGACAAGGTCCTCAACTACTGTCCCAAGGACATGAAGGCCGACATCTGCGTCCACCTCAACCGCAAGGTTTTCAACGAGCATCCCGCTTTCAGGTGAACGCATTGCGTTATTACGGGCTGTTGCTCTCCTAGCTTATATAGGTCCCTGCACTCTATATAGCTTCTTCCGAGGGAAAACGTTTCAATATCGATCGCCACGATAAATTATCGGCAGATCATTGCCATTAATTTGAATGTAATTAAATCGTCGTGGCTTTTACATAGCTTATTGTGTGTATTCTAATTCAGAGCTTATATTGGGCAGGGAAAGGTGGAATCGATCAAAGGGTCGAATTGGTGGGTTTACATATTATACAGGTATGTGTGTACACAAACACACGCGTTTGTATTCCTTTGTTCGCTTGTACAGTCATGTACAGTACTGGTGTATAATGTTTGTGTTGTTTGCATATAGATTCTACAAATTGGGGGGCCAGGGGTTATATCTATACAGACCCCTGATATGTATATAAGGGATAAAGTGCACGTACGGGGTGTCTCTTGCTTTTATTGACATATATATATATATATATATAGAGGTACATTATACAACGTACGGCGATTATTCTAGTTAAAATAGCTGTGTATTCTCAAATTGGGATATTTCTCTCGTTTTAATCAAAATATTGTCTACGAATTGAAAGGGGTTGGATGATCCATAACTTGTTTTTTAAATTTATCACAGCCTGGATGATATCCGTATAGGTTGACACAAAAAAAAAAAAAAAAAAAAAAAAAAAAAAAAAAACAATAAATAAATCAAATTGGTCAACAGATTAGCATCGGACGGCTGTCTGCGGGCGCTGGCGATGCACTTTACGATGTCGCACAGCGCGCCGGGGGATTTGCTGTATCACACGGGCGAGTCGATAGACTCGCTGTGTTTCATCGTGACGGGGAGTCTCGAGGTCATCCAGGACGACGAGGTGGTGGCGATCCTCGGCAAGGGGGACGTTTTTGGGGACAGTTTTTGGAAGGACAGTGCCGTGGGCCAGAGCGCGGCCAACGTACGGGCGCTCACCTACTGTGATCTGCACACCATCAAGCGCGACAAGCTCCTCGAGGTCCTCGATTTTTACCAGGCCTTTGCCAATTCCTTCGCGCGCAACCTCATACTCACCTATAATCTGCGCCACCGGGTGAGTAGAAAGCCTTTTTTTTTCTTTTACATTAAACGTTATACTGTTGGCAGTTAACACGGGGAATAAATCAATTCATACCTTACATGTATAATTAAAAAAAAAAAAAAAAAAGCTAGTTCGATTATTGTTTTAAATGAAAAATAGACGAATAGTCTAAAAAATCCTACTTTTTATCAATAGTGTTGATTTTCATCACAAGTACAGTATTTTTTAGGTGCGGTAAAAGAGTTATCGACATTTGTTTTTTCTCAGATAATTCATGAGTAACAGACTTTATTCATCAGATTTGCATACAGTTTTGTGCTTTTTTTTTAGATTTGAAAATTCTTATTCGTTCTTCATTCAGTTGTACTTACAAGCTAGGAGGAATAGAACAATCGATAGAAATCTCAATCTTAAATTGAGTAACAAATAACGAGAGATTTAAAAAATGAGAAATTTCCTTCTCCGTGTACATTTAAAAGGCCGTTTGCTTCATTCGCGATGAACTTGAACGATCAAAGTCGAAAACATTTTTCGTTCATCCCGACGATTTTTTTATTCATTACTATTTGTTTTTAGTAAAGTTTTCTCCCATATTTTTGTAGCTTTCGATGATCCTTCGAATAAAATTCGATAGTTGAACAGCTTGTTTAATATAAACTATTCTTCTTTTTTTTTTTTTTTTTTTTTTTTTAATTTTTAAATTAATCTAGTTGGCAGAAAATACTAACTACGTGGTGAAGATACTTCACAATGACTTTGTATTTACAATAGTCTTTTTTTCTTTGTTCGTCTAACTAAGTAGTTTTTTTTCTCAATTGATTGGTCTTTTTAAATCTTGAAAACACACGTTCACGTTAGGTACTTTGAGTCACACACATCTATAGAAAGTAAACGATAAAATCAATCTCACGCTGTCCTTTCAGAGCTACTATATATACATATTATATGTAAAAACAGCAAAAATAGAGTTCCACGATTATACAATACATTTTCTTAAATACTTTTGTTAGAAAGAAAGGGGAATAAAAATAATCAGCTTTTCAAGTTGCACCTCGCCAGATTTGCTAAAAAAACATCGACCCGAAAAATTCGTTTACATGTTTCGATAGTTGCTTTAAACATATATATATATATATATTTTTCGTAAATCGAAGCTCATACGGTAATTTGTTGCACCCAATAAAAAAATTAACTCCTTTTTTCACGGCCCACGGAGTCATCGACACTACTCATCGCCGCGCTGCGTGTAGGAATATCACACCGATATAATTATAGCATCGTACAACCGCGACATGCTCGTCGAGCTTTATCTTTTTCTTTTCGCCTCGATGTTATCGATTGTATCATAATCATTATCTCTCTGTACTCTTGTTTTGGTGATCAAACGGATAACCAGGTGTCGATAAAAAACTATCGTATCTGCGTGCAATCGATAACTTATGGAAAAACTTATGGCTGACGTCTTTCGTCGCGACAAATTAGCTCAGACTTTTTGTGAAAAATTAAAATGTATGTATTGAGTAGCAAGACTCAGTATATTTTAAAACACAATTAGTACGAGCTGACTAGTGCAGGATAGGCATTGTAATAAATTAATGTATTTGTACACCAAATTGCGGAGAACGAAAATAAAAAGAAAAAAAAAAAAATACTTGGTCCAAGTAAGATTATCGACCGGTCTGCTTCACTTTTTCTTTTCTCGCAATCCGTCGCTGTGCATCTTCTTCCCAGCCAGTTCCAGTAAAACCTGGGACGTGGGGTCTTGATCCAGAACCGAGTCCCTCTCTCTCTCGATGATCTCCGGGACGGGCCCCACGCCCCAGACCTCGCAGTGCTTCACCCTAAAGTCATCCTTGCCACTGAGTTGCGCGTAATTTTGAAAAGTCGTGCACGACTTGCTAGTCTTCCCGCTCCCATACTCGCTGTCGAGCCACAATCCAGGATAGTTGAGCTGGCCACCCATCAGCAGTCCGTTGGGCATGGTTTGTTGGTGCAAATTGAGGTACTGGTAGTGGTCGTTATAGCCGGTCGAGGGGAACGTCTCGATGTGCGGCTCCAGCCTGAACAAAAAACACGTCTGGTTGCCGGCAAAGTTCGGCGATAATGTCCAATTGTCCGAGGCGAAGCCCCCAAACACGTGGTCCTCCTCGTCCTGGAGTATGATAATCGTCGCCCCCTGTACCGTTATCCTCCCGAGCATCGTGGAAAAGGACTCCCCGTGCACTTGGCTGGAGAACAGAAAGCGCCACTCGTTCCGCAACTCGTGTGGCAAACTGAGATTTAAAAACAGCACGTCGCCGAGTCCCAGTATGCTCGGGAAGTGGGGTATGTTCTCCAAGCCCCTGCAGAGTGGCAACAGGTTGAGATCGTTGATCCTCACCGAGGTGTTCTTGTCGCCCTTTTTCTGGGAGACGAGGAAGAGACACTGGAACACGTGCGACTGGATGTTCATGAAGGTGTCTGCTTGCCTAAACCACATTTCCACCTGGTCGTAGGTGAGGGTGTCCCCTAGCTTGACCAGGTCCTCGCAAAGGGTGCGCGACCTCATGTTTATCCTTCTCTTGTTGACGGTACAGCCGATGCTACTCCACGACATGAAGTGCGCGTTGGCGCAGTTTTTCTGCAGGGTCAGGTAGGAGTTGATCGTCGCCTGGAGGTACTGCAGAAACGTGGCGGTCGGTACCTCGTTCTTGGGCTCCTCCTCGGAAAAGCCCCGGAATATAAGATTCGTCCGCTCGTCCGAGCTACCTCGCACGGTGTACACGTACAATTTGCCGAAATTGTCGCCGTTGACGGCTGACACGCGCTTACCGGGCTCGTGGCACAGAAAACGCACGACAAATTGCAGAAGCGCGTCGTCCAGGTGGGCGGACCAGTGCTTAAATATGTCCTCGCGCTTTATTGAGCCCGAACTCCGCGACATCGACTTGAACAGGTTCTCGACCAGGGTCTGCTCGTCCGCCGACAGCATGTTCGACGAGGCCGAGCGACTCGACGATCCGTGCCCCATCTGCAATAATGCGGCACATATGTGTATAAGTAAGTGTATAGATCACATGACGTGAGCAATTTGAGCCGCATCATCACGACAATGTGTAAACAATGCGGGAATCAGGTTATTTCGAGAGCGTATATAAAACGCAGCTTACCTCGACTCCGATAATCCATAAACGCAGTGACGTAGTTGGAGGCAACTGATCCGAAAGCTCAACCACTCGCGACGCTCCTATACAGCACGCTGTTAACGTGGGTTTTTATTATAGATTAAACTTGTTAATGATAAAACACTGCAAGTATAATAATACTCCACTAAACGAATGAAAACAGAGCGAGCAAACGTCCCGAACGCGTATGACGCTTCTGCTGCTCCAGAAAAACACACAACGGTGGTCTGCTCCGATCTCGTCTGCTGCGTGCGCGCGCGCCCCTCCCACCTCCTTATCTATATATACACACACACCATATATATATACATGCAATATATAAATTTTTTTGAGGTTAAGTGCGTCGTCTGCTTGCTCTCTCTCTCTCTCTCTCTCTCTTTCTCTCTCGAAGAGATGAAAATATCGAGCGAAAGTTGACGGGCATGCGCTCAAATTCAGCTGGAGCTGGAGAGTCTCTCGCTCCTCTTCTTCGTTTCTGTTTGCCGAAAGTGGCATCCAAAGTAGCGCCAAATTCAAATTGGCTATATGGAGCAAAACGCAAAAACCCACATAACTCAACAGAATTTCTAACATAATAAATAAATAAACCCCAAGCTATTAAACCCAATAACCCAACGCTGTTTAACTCAGCAACGCAGAACGCCTACTGGCCACTTTTAAATTTAATGCTTTAAATAATAACAAAAGCGTTAATCACCACACAACCTAGCGCGCTTATTGGCCGCTTTGTTTATTAATTAAATAAATAGTGCTACTTTCGGGTGCACTGTTCCACACAATACTTAATTATTTATCTGGCCTTTTTCAAAAACAAAAAGAAACGCTATATCTTATATTTTTCGCTTTGTTAGGGCTCGTTAAACTTTGATTGTTGCGTTTAATGATTTCTCTCTCGTTAGTCGATACGGTATAAACTTTTCTTTGCCTTCAAAAGAAAATCGCCCCCTTTTTTTTTAACATTCGAATGATTATGCAACAGCGGTTTCGCTTTTCCATTATTTCACATGGTACGGTGTATTATGAAAAAAATAATTATGTTTTTTACTATTACATCTAAAGCAAAGGAAAGAAAATACATGGGTGGTAAAAATGTCCTTTTGCACTAGATAGCGCACATCTTCTTTTGTATTCACAGCAATCCTGCACACAAAGTTGTCAACTAGTTTTTAATGTGCGTTTAATTAAAAAGAATTCAATGTGTCACTTTTTCGTATGTGAAATCCCGCTTTACAATAATATTTTTCTATTGAACAAAGTTTCCTGTACACCCAAGTGAAAATTATTTTAGTAAATAACCAATGATGTATATAGGTTGTTAAAACCGTTAAGAAGGAATTAAGCACAGATCAGAGACTGAGATGAAATTTAAGTAATTGTTATTATAAGTTATCATTTTTTATTTTTTTTTTTTATTTTCGTCAAATCCAAGATGACATCTTGTAAAGTAAAGAAGAAAAAAATAAATACATAAAAACTAATATATCAACTGTTACAAATGAATTGAAACTTGTGTAGCTTATAATACGTAATATTTAATATGAATTATAAAACTTTTGCTCACAATCAGGTGTACATGCATAAATACTTGATTAAACATATTGTTACAAAAATATGTTACAATACTAAATGTTGAAACTGCTAAACAGAACACAGTGCTCTTCGGATGTGTTGTGAGATGTTTACACTAGTATTGAAATTCACTTGTGCAAGTATTGTGGTTCAATAAATTGGTTTCGTTACTACCCTTAATTAATTTTGCCGCAAACATGTTCTACACCTTCGACCACTGTGACGATCGATACAACTCATTAATATGAATGTACTCCTGAAGCCCTAAAACCTTGTAATTAATGCATTTTCAATTTTCGCTACAGTATTTCTAATTTTAGTTACGCAGGAGGACAAACACCCAAAAGTCATTTATTATACAATATATTGTCGAATCATACCATTAAGGAAATACTTTTTATTCAACTTTAATGTTCGCGAAACAATTTTTATCACTGCGGGCGTATAAAAGGTTACGGGCAACGCTACCCTAGGCAGTAAAATTGTATTTTATTCTTACAAGAGAGCAGCTCACTTTTGCAACATATATGTTGAAGGTAATTTCGCATGACAACTTTAATGACAGCAGTTAAGTTTCAGGCGTACAAAGTCGCTTAAATTCGGAGCACGTCTTCCTGCAAGCTACTTATTATTATTTTTTTTTTTTTTTTAAGATAAGAATACGTAATAAAAGCTTCGTTATTATTCCTCAGGCATCATCCTTTATTAATTTATGGTTCACAAATTACGCTATCTATGAGATCGTAAATTTTTGTCCAATTAATTTTCATGACAATTTTTACTATGGAAGTAAAGTTTGATAAAACGCAGAGTTTCATGTTGAACAATAATCGATGTATGGATTGGTTAAGAGAACACTAATTGATAGAGAAAAAAAATGAGATTTCATGTAGCTATAATGAACTGATGTTTACAGCTTATTTTTCGAAAAGTCGCCGACGTTCGACGCGAGAAGGAATTAGCGGAGAGGAGGAAAAACGAGCCACAATTAGATCAATCGCAAGACCACCTCGTCCGAAAAATTTTCTCAAAGTAAGGGTTTCGACATAATATTCTTTATCCAGCACTTTTATCTCTATCGAATTAAGACATGTTTTATTTTACTTTATTTATTTGTACACTCACATATACCGCTTCAATGAATCGAAACGAAACATGAACAATTTCACTATTGAGTGCATACAAATTTTTTTTTTTTAGATTAAATTTTGTTACGTTTCGATTCTCAGCTGTTAATACATCGTATGAGTGTTATCATACCCGCAAGCTCTAACTCATCGTTTTCTTTTTTTCTCCATTGTATTATACATGGCAAATTTGTTTCTAACACATGCGAAACCAAAAAATTTTCGATAATTTGTAAAAAGATGCACTCTTTGGAAAAAAAAAAAAAAAAAAAGTGTATAAATACCCCTTGTAAAGAGAAGAAAAGGTCGATGTAGAGAGCGATGAGTAATACACACAGCAAGTAGAGACAACATGCGTAGTGCGAAAATTGAACAATAAGCGAGAAGACAAAAATCACAATTGAAAAAAAAAAAAAAAAAAAAAAAAAAAAACACATGAGCCGAAAAAGTAAGAAGCTGAACCAAAAAAACCTGTGTTCGTCTATCTCTCCTCTGTCTCTGTGTGATACACGTGGCGGCTGGCACGAAAAAAAGGTTCAAGACCGAGGGGGAGCCGCAGATCACGATGTCCGGACGGGCAAGCAATCGCTCGAACCAGGACTCCGACGAGGAGCTCACCGTCTCCGTACTGCCGCCCTGGCCGAGCTTTAGGCAATTTTCATATTTCTTACGTATTAATTCATTTATTATTAATTATTATGATTACTATCTCTACCTTTTACTATATAATTTTTTTAATTTACTTTCAATATTTTTAATTTCTTATACTTTTTGATTATCAATTGGACCATTATAACTATTTTATTATTGTTATCTTTTTATTATCTACTGCTCTCTCTCTACCTCTTGTATTTTTTAACATCCTCTGTCCTTAATATTTTCACACAATCTTTAGAAGAAATATGTATACGTCGCATATACATGAGCTACCTACCTTCCAATTTTTTTTTTTATTATCTACATTTATTTGTATGGAAAAAAAAACCGTTTTTTATCTATAACTCGCAACATGACTATGCGCATAATATCTACATCTTTATCTTCTCCTATGATTATGTAACCATCGTCATTTGTGTATATCACAGTATTCATCGTTTACATATATATATATGTATATATACGAAGGTTGCATACAATTTTATAAATTCATTATTTATGGCAGTTTATTTTGTTTTTATTTTTTAAGCTTGCGATTGACATTAGTTAAGACAATCGAGTGATTTTCTGTCATAAAATTAATGCCATGATGAATAATATTATAAAAATTTACTATGTACTGTTAAAGCATTAAGAAATGGCTTCTGACACGGTAACAGATTACTTGCATTTTCTTAATCACGCTCAGTCGCATAAATATATTGTCATGTTTGATTTGACATCAATCAATCTCGTTTATACTTACCATTTGAATAACTTGTACTGCTAGATTAAGCAACGATATTGTAAACGTTAATGCATTGATTGCATTGGCGTTTCCAATCATTCTTCAAAAGCTGAAATTACACGTATGCGTTTTGTCTTTAAAAATTCATGTAATCAAGGCGAGTCCAACTCAATTTCAATGAAATTTCAATGAAATTGAGTTAAAAAAAAAGAAAGAAAAAAAAAAAAAGAATAATTTCTAGTATTTTTAAGAGATCACGTGTAATGCGCTATTGAAGTGGGTATGAAAACAAAGTAAATCCCAGGCTTTATGACCAATAGTCATCTTGATACTTAAATGAATGCTAGAGTGCTGTAAAATATACGCCTTTAGACTTTTTTCGCAAGTTTTAAATAGAGATACTATCTAACTTTTCACGAAATATTTTTTTTTTTTACTACTTCAACTGCTATCCTTCTCCTACATTTAAATAATTTTCGATTTGATTCCAAAATTTTTGTAAGTAGTTGCTTTTACTATTAAAAGGCTTATGATACATTGGTACCAATTAGATTTTTTACTTACTCCAAAAATTTTTTCCATCAATATTTTTATTAAACTTAATTTTTTCCAATTCTTTCACTTAATGCGGTCAATCAATACTATTATATCAGCACTTTAATATCCTGTAATTTTTTTTTTTTTTTATATTCAGATTTACACCTTCTCCGGTACTTATAGCAATTAGACAATACGCGTGATACATATGCTATGCATGCATATACACTCTAGGATTCAAATTTCTCTTTGTCACCTGTATTTGTATTTTTAATATTAGACTTACAATTAACATAACCAGAATGGGAATGGAAACTTTAAATATTTTGCTGTTTTTATCCTATTTTCGGATAATAATCAATAAATTTGAAGTTTTCATAAGTCAATACAAATAATGAATTACGACGTCTGGCTAAAATAATCGATGTTGCGCAGTTTTTCAAATTTGTGGTAAAATTTTTTTAGAAAAAAATCATCGACTGACATTAAATTAAGCAATTCTGTAGTCGTGTGATTGTATAATGATCGCACAGCATCGATTATCCTCTATTAATTATTTAAGTTAAATATAACTGCTAATTTAATGGTGCCAGTTTCCGTCACCTATTTAAAAATTATTTTTATACTTTTTTTTTTCTCCTACCTGTAGGCACACCAAAGTAGGTTGCTCGTGAACTCCTGGAGCTGTGACCTTTTCATAAATTAATCAATTATTATTCTTATTATATATATATACATTTATTATTATACATAAAACTACTTAGATTTGTTTTATTACTAAGTTGAATCACTAGTTTAAGGCAATTTATATCATAGCGCCTCTGTAGCAATGACTTGAGCCGTGAAACCCGATTATCGTGACCTGCTGTACACCTGTATAAGCTCGTTTTTATTGATAATGCAATTTTTTATAAAATCCCTTCTGCTTCTTCTGGTATTCATACAAACTTTTAAATAGAAATATTTTCAATAACTGCTTTTGAACTATTTTACGAAATTTCCTTGCTTATGAAACTTTTATTTAATTTTACCCAAGTGCACAATAAATTGTACAAATTATGTAACCTGTTATTCAATTTTTTTTTTTTAATGAACGACAGAAGCTTTTGTAAGTTAAAGTAATTATAATTATTTATCGCTGATCAATGACTTTAAACCCAGTAGTCTGTAGTCAGTGCTACATATTTTTTTTTTTCCACCACATAATAAAATACTGCAAGATAACAACAATACCTAATGATACACAAAATATCTTGATGAGCAAACTTGTTTTTCTTTTTGCTTTCACGTAAAAAACAAAACCGAGTTTGAATTTAAATGTAAACATAATATATATGCATTTGACTAAGCTTTGTTTGCCCTTACTATATTTTTTTTTTTTAATTCAAGTATGTAAAATTTAACCATACAAACAGAAAGTAAATGATATGAAACCAAAATCAAAAATATGATATTCAACTCAACTGTACGTAAGTCAACATGTTATGCATACAATAGACGAAGCTTCGACTCCCACCTTTAATAATTAGCTCGTACTCTCTTTTTCACCCGTAAATAACAACAAAAGGTGAAAGAAAAGAACTTCACCAACAAAATTTTTTGTAATTTAGGTTTAGAAGGGAAAGACACGCGGCAGATGTTGAAAAAGGCGATGGCAAGGAGATCAAGGACGTCGAGACCAGTTCACTCGTGAGGAAGGTCTCCTCGTCCGGAGAGGAGATAGGCTCCCAGCGAGTACGACCCAGCAAATGGGGTCGACTTCTTGGTTAGTAAAAATTTTTTTATTTTTTATTTTTTGCTTCTTAGGGACACGACTTTTTTAAAACTTTGTAGGACGATTGGTTTCAGCCTTCGTTAAAGAAACAAATATATATGAGCGTACTTGGCTGTATTCATGATTATAAAATCAATAGCAGGGTTACGTAATATGACATTCGTAGTAGGCCAGTAAAGTTTTGAAACTCTGTTTTATGTGGTTCAGAATAAATAGACAGCTTTTATTTATGTAAAAAATAATGCAAATTATTTTCTTCCCGTTTTATCAAAGATTTTGAAATAGTTAACAAAAATTTTAGGTTTTAAAATTTAATCATTTGAAATGTTTATAAAAATAATGCAATGTGCTATTTAAGTAAAATAAATGTAATACAATAAAATTTAGAGTGTACAAACAATAATTAAGTACTACAATCGGAAATATCTGTATGAAAAAAAAAATTAAGAAAGCACAAATCTATGATATTATAGACATAAAAAAAGGACGAATGGCGAAGACAAAAAAGCCACCGGAAGAGGATTTATCGGACTCGAAAAGTATGTTTGATAATTTTTTTTAGTTCAGGTTGGGATGTAATTTTTCGAGGCACCACACTTTATTTGGATCACTTTGCGTAATCAGCTAAAAGTATTTGCTAATTTGCTTACTCGTAAATTAATCACAATAATACAACTGTAATGTATTTGAAAAATTATTCTAGTTACATGAGTTGGTTTTTTTTCCTTTACACATTGTACACCACAGTAGAACGAGTTGAGGTACCAGTTGTAAGTAATTAATTGCACGTTTGATTTTTGACGGTAAAAAGAGTACCTGAATTGCGCACTTTGAAAATAATACGAAAGAGTGTCTGAATTTCATCCGTATTAATTATAAACACGCAACATATGGAATTCTTCACTTGATCCTGATACGCTTACATTGTTTTTCAACTTCCTTGGCATACAATAAGAGGAAGATTCCATTTTATCGACCAAAGGGTTGTAAGAATGTATATTTTATTTTTATTGCAAAACCTTCCAATAAAAAATAGAGTCTTGGGTTAGCAAACTAGACACAAGATTGCCCCTGTGTATATATGCTTATTATACATAAACACGTAATGCCTGATGCAACTCCATTGCAAAACAATAACGTGTGTGCTACTCTTCTTTTTCCACTTTTTGGCATATTTAAATAAAACGTAAAATGAGCAAATTGAATGAATTTCACCAGTAATAATCAAGTTTAGCTAATGTGTTGGAAAAAAGAAATCACCGAGGGAGCGATCGTCCCATTGTTAAACCATCATGATAAGTGAAGCGCACCATTGCAGGAAGCTCGAGCCTGGACTCGGGCAGCGACGGAGGAGGCAGTGGCCCGGAATCGTTCAAGCGCACGTTCTCACCGCGAGACCCGCGGCCCGGCTCGAGCGCGAGCACAAACAAGGTCTTCCCAAAGCTCGGCAAGCTCGGCGGCACGATAGAGGAGGACGCCGAGCCCGGCAAGGACACCGGCCAGAGCCTCGCCCTCCAAAACTCCAAGCAGCTCCAGATGCGCAAGCTCGAAAGCTACGACGGAGGCCTCATCGTGCAACCGAGCCACGAGCGCGAGATCCTCGCTGCTGTCCTCGAGGTACACGATTTTTTGCTGCCGCTGCTGTTGTTAAGTCCCTTGGGTCGAGGTCCACCCGTAAAACGCGTATGAAAATGAAAACGCAGGTAAAGGTGGACTTGAAGCTGGAGGTGCAGCGGGTCAACCAGCGGCTGGCCAAGATCGAGGACATGCTGCAGGCGCTGCTGACGCGAGTGCCGCCGCCCGTCCAGACGACCACGATAGCGACCTCGCCGCTGCCGAGCGTGACCTCGCCTTTCTCGCCACCGCCTCAGCCGTCACAGCAATCGTCGCCGCAGCAGGCGACCTCGAGGAACCTGAGTGCGATGGTCGCGGCCATGTCTTCCCCGTCGGGTCCAACGACGCCGCAGAGCCCGGTCGGCAGCGCGCCCGGCCAGGCCTCGGTTACCACGAGCCCCTGCCAGGAGAGCAAGCCCACGGCTGTTGGGCCGCCCCCCCAGGCCACCAGCAGTGCTCGCGAGAGGTATGTCAGTCCGGGATACGAATAGAATATGGAGGTCGGAGCAAGTTCGTGCCGAGGTCTGATGGAGAGATTACATTGTCCGAATCGGACCTTTCCCTCGAATCTTTTTTTTTTTTTTTTTTCCATACCGATGGCACTGCTGTTGTGTCATTATACGTGAGGTATCGATGTTGACTCGTGTATCGTGGTTGATGTCTCTCGTTTTGATTATACTATTCTCTTTTTTACACCTACTATCAGTGCATACTAATCGTAAGACCCAAAAGAATGTATATAATACGCAAGAATGGCACAGCGTGTGGTGGATTTTTTTTTTTTTTTTTTTTTTTTTTTTTTTTTCATTAATACTTTGGAGCCGAATAATGTAGTTGAAGCGTTTTCTTCGCAAAAATATCAGCTTTAGATTCGTGTTCAGTAATTCAAAAAATAAATGGTGCCATTATTGGGTATAGTTTACATTTTTTTGTGGTCCAGCGTTATAAACGTTTATATAAGTCATGAAACTACCAATTTTATCGTAATTTATTAAATGTATATGAATATCATTTATCCCCAGAAGCATGTCAAATATCTATTATATCAAAGCACTCCAATCGTTTCCGCACAAAAATCCTTTTTTTCTTTACTTTCATTGAATAACCAAGTTAATCACTGAACGAGCTGCATATTTCAAACCAGCATGTTAACAACACACTATGATATCTTTACCATCCTTCAATACTTTTTATCTTGTTTATCTAGGATGAATTTTCCTAACATGATATAATTTATACTTTAGTATCCTGGAATGTTTTGCCACCACGGACCCAATACCTGAGCAACAGTGACCTTTATTAATAGTAACTGATGAATCAGAAGCATGAACACTAATAAATGTACCATAAATGTATTCCTGACTGTATTATAATTATCTAAATGTATAAAAATAATGATAGGAAATGAGGCATAATAATTTATATTGGAATAATCAAATATGCAGTGATTATAATGAAGCGATAAGTTGTTAGAAATTATGTTATGTCGAAGATTTGTATTTGAATCTAAAAATGCATGATCAATGTCTTACTAGTAAATATCCATCCCAAAAAGTTTTATACGTCACTTGAATGTGATTAATGATGTATTAAGATCTTCTATCATAGTAATCAATTTTTTAAACGTAGAATCCTTTCTTTCACTGTAAACGCATGTTATGGACAAATGAACTGTGTATATATCAGTTTAAGAAACTCTAATTACTTTTACTCAGAAATATTATTTGAAATGACCTTATATAGAACATACTTAAATGTAATACAATTGTTTTTAGTATTTTATTTTTAAAAGATATCAAAATGATCAAGCAGTCCAATTTTTTTTTACAAAATTACAAAGAAAATAAGAAATAAATTTTTTTTTTTTTAATATAAATTCTCCCCTAAAGGTAAAATGTATTTATGCATAGATTTCAAATGCTACAATTAAGATTTTAAAGTAATTCGTTTATTAAAAATAATTCTAAAAATAAAAAAAGATAACATACTGTACCCAATGGACGGAATGATTGTACACATTTTTATTATTTACAAACTATTACTGTATACAAAATTTTTTTTCTGGAGATAATGAATAATGACCCAAAAATATGTTGTATATTTTTTTTGCACAATAATTTTGCCTAAATCAGAGCAGTTTTTATTCACAACCAATTATAATTGAGGGATTGTGCATTAAATAATGTGGTCACAATTTACTAGTCTGGGAATAAAATTCTGTGTACAATTGGTGGATAATAAAAATGCAAAATCCTTGTGTGCACATACAGGTAGTCTGTCAAATAGGAAATAATAAAAAACATAGGAAATTAAAACACTATTTCTTATTTAACCCGCTTTAAACAGGAATTGGGTCCTGATCAGGAACTGGGTCCGTGCTGGTATATACAAACCAAAAAGGTAAGTACTGATACGTCGATTTA
Organism: Copidosoma floridanum; assembly: GCF_036245765.1. Classification (NCBI taxonomy): domain Eukaryota; kingdom Metazoa; phylum Arthropoda; class Insecta; order Hymenoptera; family Encyrtidae; genus Copidosoma; species Copidosoma floridanum. The sequence goes on along the minus strand of NW_028321898.1, from coordinate 26,782,150 downwards.
CAAGAATAATTCAACAGTTTATCCAACATATCCTACAGAGTTTTTTGCTTATATTTTAATGTAAAAACTTTTTAATAAATTATAATTTACTAACTCATCATATATATCACTATTATGCTCATATTTTTGCACTAACCTTATATTGATGCACTTTACTAACCCCAAAGGTAAGTGATTTATTATTGAGCCAAATTAGTAGTTTTCGTGCCATCGGCGCAAAGTACACTAATTCGTCCAAAGGGGCTGCTTTGCGTCTATGATAACAAAAAAAATGTTACTATTTGCATCAGTTTGAGACAACACAATGAATAACACTTAAATATTTAACTTACTCAAAACTTTTCATAATCTCATAAAAAACAAGGTTCAGTAATGGAATCACTTACCTTACCGTAATCGCAGAGCAGCAGATACTACTTCCTCCCTTAGTAAAACCTACTGGTTTTTCAGCGAGCCAGCTCCATCGGTGACGGACCGGTTACTACCGAAAGACCAACCGCAATCTTCTGGGTCGCCGAGCTCGCAACAATCGCCAGTCCCGAGTTCGTCGACGACAGTCCACCATCACCACCATCACCATCACCAGCCATCCCCCTCAGCCGAGCGATCGCGCGAGGCCAGCAGTCGAGAATTGCTCGAAAGACTGAGCCAGCAGGCAGCCTCGACGTCGTCGCCGGTGACCGGTACCGGCATCGGCGAAGGCGGTGCGTGCACGAGCGGTCCGCCAGGGGGCGTCCTTGGGCCGCTGATATTGCGCAAGCGCAGAAGTAAGTCGCGGCAAAAGGGCGCAGCGCCACTGGCGCCCCTCGCCTCGCAACCGATGAGCCCGACGGAGCCAACGGAGATAACGCAGATGCTGCCCTCGGAGCCCGGGGACGAGCAGCGCGGCGACGAAAGGGGCGAGCGAGGCGAGAGGAAGAGGCCGGCACCCAGGCCTGGTCGGGATTACTTGTGAAAGTTCGTAAACGCGGCGACAAGGAGGGAGGATTTTTTTTCAAGGCTAGTGCAGCAGGTACGATCGCCCCTATTAGCGGTCGATCTTGTGATTATTCGATTCGCGTGAAAACTTTCTTAAAAACGAACAATGTTGTATATTGTATGATATTGTTGTAAGCTGCGTGTGTAAATATGCATACTAGCACTTTTACTTTCAGACACACACGTTCTTACACAAATCAGGATACCAATACTTTGTATTCTGAAACTCTTGCCTTTTTAATCCACAGGTGACTCGGTATATATAAATACATATAATACTTTGTGTACGCGTGCAACGTTTTTCTATTATTAATTCATAGGTATTCACATGATGACGATATTATGCGTGAATTAAAAAAAAAAGAACCTCGTATTTTTAACGCTTCCACGTGCAATCTTATTTATCATCATGGAAATAACTTTATTCTTAAGCTTGACTGTTTGAGTCATTTGGTTGTTATTTATTTATTTATTTATTTTTTTTTTTGTTTTTTTGTTGAATACAAACTTATTTTTATTAATCTGGATCAATATTTTAATAAAGTATTATATATATACGTTTTAGTAAATTGATAATTCGTTGAATTACATAAATGAAGAGAGCATATAAATGCTCGAAATGCAAAAAATTACAAACTAATAATTACTACATATGATGTACTTACAGTGGACGCACTTATAGAATTCCAGTACAGTAAATTTCTTGTAACTCTATCACTTCAAAAAAGGTTGTGAATCATGAAAATTGTCCAATTATTAGTAAGACTACCTACTTACTTTCTGCGGAGTTACAATTTTTTTTTGTTTCCGATTGAAATTGACTTTTTTTTAACATACAATGAAATTTTAGTATTATTAAAGGTGATTTTCTCGACTTAAAAATTTATTTAGAATCTTTAAAAATTCAAGAGTATGATGTACTTCAGAATAGCAGACACATAACTAAATTTTTTGATTTACACAAAATTAAGTTATCGATACGGAAATTACTAACATGTAGTGGATATAATACAAACAAGCCATTCGACCACTCAAGGATTGTATTTACTTATCTATCAGTGATTTTACCTTTTTTTCTAGTTGAACATGGTTCGAGTAATATTTGTTATATTTTCTCAACCATCTCGTCGAGAAGACCACCTTAAAGCTTCAATTTTACACTTTACTATTCAGCCGAGTCTCTCTTTAATTTCTAGCATCATCATCACTACAATATTATTATTATTATTATAAGATGTTGTAGGATCATTACATAATATTAATACATCAGTCGGCATTAATATTACTTGTATATATAAAAATCACCCTTGCACGTGGAAACTTGCAATAAAAAAACACGTATATATACCTAACGGCTTTTCTACCAGAAAACTTAGACTAGACGTGAAAACAAAAAAATTGTACATTACTGTATTTTACAAAAATTAAGAAGCTATATATTCTCTCAATCGCTTGCTATTCACGTGCAAATGTAAAATCTAATGTCTTTGTTTTTCTACTGATGAATCTGACGAAACAACATAACAAATAAGGCTCTCTAAAAATATACCTTTTATTTGCCTATATACCACATGAGCTAAGCGAGGGACACTCGTAAATATTTGCCTCCTCTTTATTCCTGCCGAACTCTCGCCCCGTGTCTCCCTTCGACATACACTTGATGATTAACTTGCCGATTATTGAAACGGGAAAAAAGTGTACATTGCCAAGCAAAACGCATGCACTCGTGAAAAAAAGCTTATTAACTGATTTATACGATAAAACGATGAAAGCCAGATACTTATTTGTTAGTGACTCTTCGAGTGTTACATGCGGATCGAAAAAATATATATTTATGCTCGTGACAAAAGCTTCAAAACATTGTAGCCCTCAATTTTACTCTCCGTTAATTTTGAGATAAATTGAAAAACAAAAAAAAAATTTGAGCGCGCATAAGCGAAAAACAGTACGTTCTGCCAAATGAAAGTCGAGGACAAGGAATACAAATGAGTTGGGTCTTGGAAATGATATTAGTTAATATATACGATTGCACTTTCGTTATATTTACGATACACATCAGTTGAACGATTAATAATATTTTAAAATATATTTTTACTGGTATATGGCTACAACTTTAACACCATGTTACATTTTACTGCGCGTTAATTATAAAAGCTGGTGACGCTTTGTTGTAGGCCCAAAAGAAATAATCGTATTTTGAATAACGATAGTATATGCATAATAGGCTGCTTCTTGGAAAGTATACGTTTACAATAATTCATATCAAATTGATAATCGAGAGTGCAAACGGATATATATTAAATAACGTAACATTTTGTTGAAAAAAAGTAATTAAAAACCTAAAAATAACGTCACACACAAAGCAGAGTTTGCATGCACGCGTGCGTATCAGCGCAAGATTTAACGAAAAAAAAGGCAAAAAAAATATATATACATGGAAAAGAAAAAAAAAAAAAAAAAATTAAAGCTTCGTAAGTATATGAAAACGGCTTTTATTCTTCGAAGGACATCGAATATTGTTAAATAAAATTATAGGATATGCGTGTGTGCTAAAGTGCAGGGTGATACTCACAAGATCAAAAGTTAGAGGGAGAGCGAGATATACACTAGGTATGTGTAGGTGCCTGCCAGAGAACGTAAAATAAAATAATAATAGTAATAGTTATAATAATAAAAATAATTATAATAGTAATACTAATAACGGAGTCGTACAGAGGAGACCCGACAGTTTCGAGATTTTTTTCTTTTGGTTAATGAGAAAGTGTGCGTGTGTACACAAAAATTACTGATTAACCATCTAAATTGGTCACTAAAAAATGCCTTGCAGGCAAGCAGTTGTTGAATCAGTGCGGCGTTTTAAAAATTAATTCCTCGACCACTGACGAATATCATATCATTATTTATTAATATTTAATTTTTTGTTAAATCTAAAGTTATTATATTAATAACTGCTACTCCATGTATATTGTAACGTTTAAAATTTATTTTTGAAATCGTATAAAATTATTGAAATAATCTTGTTTTTGTATTGAATCTCGATTACCAAAGATAAAATTATAAATAAGAAAATTATATTATTCTATCTGAGATCCTGTATCGAATGTTACACAGTTGACAAGTGAAGCGTGATATATTTTGGCCTAAGAAAGTCTCGTAACTGTCAATCGAACTGATGTAAAAAATAAATAAATAATAATAATAAAAAACTAAATGCTGTACGAAAGACGAAGAAAGTACTCTCGTTCATTTTTTACACTCAGATGCGATAAGAAAAAAAATTACGAGGCTCGTGTTAATTAAAAAAGTTATAAATGATTTGAGTGCAACGCACTTTGCGAACAAAATTGTTTAAATACGAAATAAAAAAGTAATTTAAATAATGAAGGCATCGTATTACGCGCTTCGCGTAAACACTGCAAATGTAAAATATAAAAATTATTATAAATAAAAAAATGGCGAAATAGTTCAAGTGTTAACTTTACACAGATACACTCAAACACGCTCGTTATTAGAAACAAGAAATATAAAAGCAAAAAATGCTACTACACAGTCGTAAATATTGCGGGCGATAAAAAGAGAGTTTGTAAATTTCTATAGAGGTTATATATAAATATAAAAATTTCCTGCAGTTAATTACCAAATTGCGGAACGCTTTGGACATGCAAATTTCTCTCAGCACAATCAGCTTGTCGGCGAGAATGGTAATTTTCTTATTCAATACTTCCTTACAATTTTTTCCTCAAAGCTATGGTTGTTCAAGAGGAACTTTTTATACGCATACATTCAATGACATTTTTTATTTTATTTCAGTTTTTATTCCTTGATAGTTTACTATATTTTAATAAATTACGAAAATTTGCGTGGATATTTTAAGGAAGATTCAGCCAAGTTCTTTAATTTGCTATGTAATATTGAAGCTCACCTAAATATTGTTAAACTCATTTTTTTTATTTTTCTTGTACACGAGCACCTAGTATTGCAATCCAATCAGGGGAGAAAAATGCTATAATGTTAAGTGAATTAAAGCAATTCTTAATATTGAGATGATGTGAGGAAAAGTTGAAAAAATAAATATAGACTCTTCAAGTTATAAGATCCTAAGGCGCAGGTCCGCTTGTTCATTATGTTTGAGAAAAATATTTTGTATTTCACAATTTGTGCCGAATTTTAAGATACAAATTCGCTACAAAAGTCAATTTACATTTAATTAAAGAGAAAATAAATCGGGTAGCTCGAATCGACCAATTCCATAATGAGAAATGTTTTATGGTTATACATATAATAAAATTTATAAATGTTATAAATTCAAATTTAATCTTTGTTATTCGGAAGAAATACACATGAAATATATAGATAACATCATAGAAGATGTCTTCTTCAACGACTCAACCGTGTAAGGAATGTATGAAAAATTATTTACCATAAATAAATTGTTGCATAATACGTAGATTAAGTATTGACATTTGAAGTAAATAATTTAAACCTACTTGTATTATCTAAACACTTTTTATTGATACATTATAATTTTTCTAAATTTTTTCAGATGATTTTCATTTTTTAAGCTTTAACTTATGCTTGCTATTTCTTGATCAAATCGAGAAACAGCAAAGTCGTGAAATAAAGTCGATTTAAAAAAAAAAAGATCTTCAAAAGAAAAAGAAAAACGACAAAAGTACTATTAGAAATGCAGATAATCCACTAACTGCGCACGTACACAAACTAATTTAAATAAGCCTAAATGCAAGCGTATATATTAATGATAACCTACCCTGTTAGAAAACTACTACATAAGCTGGCTAGAAACTCGTCAACGTATATGCGTAAACGGGCTTATAACATGTTGACGAGTTTCTAGCCAGTTTATGTAGTAACGTTTCTACCAGGGTATAGAAGATTCATAAAAAAAAAAAAAAAATGAATCAAGTGACAATTTTTGAAAATCGAGAGAGTGTACTTTATTTCTTAAAAAAAAAAAATAAATAAATAAACAAATGATTAAAAAAAATTATTAACAAACATGAAATTGTACAGAAAAAATAGGTGCATTGTAAAGTCAAGAGCAAGTGAGTTGCATTTAGATTTTAGTAGCGTGGACAAGAAAATAAAAATATTTAAAATCATAAACCAAAGCGACATAGCAGGCTCTATCGTAGTTGACAAAAAAAAAAAAAATAAATAAAAAATAAAAAAAAAGAAAAAAAAAGAAAGGCAAATAAACATTACATCCAGTGAACAAAAGTGTTCGACTGGCGATCGCAAAAATTGCAAATCTTTTTGTATATCGACGAAAAATAAAAAATTTCAACAAATTTGTACACATTTCAACGTATGAGTTTAAAAACACCTGACAAAATTAATCTTTGATCTTGAGTGCAGTTCCATAAAGCATTATTTCTTTGTGATCTATTACTTTTCATTCATGTGCATTATTACTAGATGTTGGATGAAAATTACAAGAAGAAATATTTCTTTTCATTTATAAACGTAGAGCGGTGTTTTCTGCTCTACAAGAAATGTCAAATTATAATCAAAAACAAAAAGATGAGCAAAAGCAAGAACGAGCGATCGGCTTGTACATACATAGGTATTAATAAAAAAAAGAAAAGAAAAAAAAGAAAAAAATAGAAAAAAAAAGTAAGCGAGATGAGTAATTGCCGTATGATTATCAGTACACTACTTAAAAGAGCGTTCCGCAAATTAACAAATTAAAACAAAGCGATGTGAAAAGGAGAATTTTCTTTTGATTTTGTGTTCACACAATGATTGTTTAAACGTTTCATATGCTACCAGAAAAAATGGAAAAAAATAAATTAAAAATAAAAAAAAATATATTGAAATTACATTGTTTTTCTCATTTTTCACATTACTCGAATGCATTTTTTAAATAATTTTTCCATCAATATTTATTCCAAAAATATCCTAATTATTGAAATTTTCATTTTGTACAGACAATCATAAAATGATCATTAATGATTATTTATGATGAAATTGAGAATGAAGACGCACTACGCATTTATTTACAAAAGGTATTTATCAACGAGACGATGTTTACACAACATAAATATACCGGTTTGTTTAGAAGAGATGGGGGTAGGTACCAACTTCAGAGCTGATGAAGAAATCATCTCCGAATAGAGACGAAACAGTTAGTTATAGGTACCCAGAAAAGCCCGTAACCCGATAAATATTTTTAAAGATGTATTAAAAAAATAAAATAAAAAAATAAAAAATACTAAAAAAACCTGAAGTCCCAAAAAACTGAGAAATAGATCCATAACAGGAATATTTCATCAACTGGCGACTCTCTTTACAAGAATAAAAATCACAACAATTTTATTTAAGTTGGTAATGACAAGGTGAATTTAGAAATACAAATGGTATCTCGACCAATGACTACCTTAGCCCTTGGGTCGCTGTGGTGTTTATACATATTATGCACAACTACCGTCTAAGTTGGTGTGTCTACCTCGCACATACTTGTCTGGAGTTTTCCTATCACTTGCGCTAAAGAAAAACAAAGGAGAAAGCTCATTGTGCCAGTAGCCATCGATCCTTACACAGTACAAAGCTACCTGTTTTCTCGAAAAACAACATCCATCTCCGCACACGTAAGTTTATGTACTTATTTTATTTACAGTTAGGTAGATACGTATTTTAATTGAAAATTTTCTTTCATCTAAGTTTGTACAGTGAAACATTTTGTAAAATACATATTTTTTTTGCACAAGACTTTTTTCTTGCACTTATTTATTTCAAAAATGTAAATTTAACCAACGAATTAAATATAAATAATATTGAAAATTCAGTTATTACAATATTACCGCTAAATGCTACTTTATTGAGAACTTGGCTTTGGTTAGCGGTTGGCTTTTACACGGCGTAAAAATAAACAAATAGATTTCATAACTATGTTCAAAATTCTATAAATTTCGTCAACGTTTTCGAGTATACTCTACCAATATAAAAAATGAAAATTAACATGGCAGATTAAGTACATTTTTCATCATAAATTAAGATGTATATTTGTAATAAAAAATTTCCCTATTTCCAGAAGATTCTATCCTGGAAGGTCTAAAAGAATACATGTTTTGTTTTAATTTTTAAATAATTGTATATTAAAATCAAACGCACGGAAGTATAGTTTGAAAACAAATAAGCATATAAATAAGTAAATAAAGTAAACTGAACACTTAAAAATGGTTTAAAATTTTTTTTTCAGACAGCGTCCCGTTGAATAAATAAATAACCATGCCAGCGACAGTGTCAGAAAAAAATCTAATCACAACACCGATTGTGCATTATAACAAAATAACTTGGATGTTAAAGATGTTCTCAACTCTCCAGTGTCTACAAGAGCAAACATTTACCTCTAACGTTTATACGCTTACGCAGTCAACGCAAATCTGTTACATGGTATTCAAAATCAATAAAAATGAAGACAAAATTACCCACTACACATTGTCCATCGTATTGAACGAGTGTGATCAAAATTATATGAACTTGATCATAAAGGCGTCGGTCCATCCAGATATCGAAGGAAATAAAATATCAGTTAATGCCAATGATAAAGAAAATAGAACCATTTTTCTTTTGGAAATTACATCCGAGGCGATGACCGAATATTTGACTGGAAGGGATGATCTGGACATTGTGTCAACAAGTCCATTCGGAAAAGTTTGAAATTCCTGTAACAAAGCGCTTATCCATGGTTAAGAATTTTGATAAATTTTGGATGACGGGAGAGTTTTGCGACGTTCAGTTCATTTTAAAAAACTGTGACGGTAACAGTGAAATCATAGAAGCCCACAAACTCGTCCTAATGGGTGTTAGCAACTACTTTTTGGGCATGTTCAGCAATAGCACCAGCGAATGAAAAGTCCAAGTATTGGATTGGTCCAACAAAAACATCACGTTCGAGGCATTCAAAGCATTCTTGGAGTACATTTACGGAGTCAAAAACAATTGAAGATATGAAGGAATTGGCGTTTGAATTGATGATGCTCGGAGATAAATTACACGTAAAAGAGCTCGTTAGCGCGTGCGAGGTCCTTGTGTTGGATGACATCAACGAAGAGAATATTGGAAGAAATTTGTTATTCTCCAAGAAACATAACTGCAAGGTGCTGCTCGAACGAGCTATCTTATTTTCAAGATCATGCCTGACGAATCTTGTGATTTCCAAAGAGTTTTCCGAACTGGCCAAGGACAGGTCGCTAATGGCCGAATTGTTCTAGTATACCTTATTCTGATGATGTTATTAAGATTTAAACTAAGGTAACTTCCAATAGAAACTGAGATATATGTATTATGATAATAAACATTAGAATGTATTATTGTGTACCACTCTTTCGTACGTCTAATTATCATTAAATTATTATAAAATATTAAAGATTTCAAAAGTGTTTGGGAATTATTGTACAGAACAAGAATAAATTCAGTTGAAAAACTTATTATTTGTGTTTACTTTTGTTACTACAGGCAATTAGTTGAGAAAATTTTCTTCCAACAGTAATAATACTAAACCAATGTGACTTAATATTAAGAGGAATAGCAAACACTCGACTTTAATGTTTATTTAGAGATCGTATACTTTTTAAAATTATATTAAGAGTCCAAAGGATTATTTTCGTAACGAATAATGTACTATAGTATATATTAAATAATACCTTATATAATACGCTTCACATGAATTCTGATGAATACAAACCTTGAATTGTTCGGATGTGTTGAGTGAGGATTTCGTGTCTTAAAATGTGCCATGAAAAACAACGGAAATGGCTTTATAAAAAAAAAAGAAAATATAAAAATTTCAAGATTTGGACTATTTATTCATTTAATTTTTACATTTTTCAGTCATTGCGGTCAAAAAACAGTGTATACTATATAAAAAAAAAAAAATATTTTAAGTTTAAAAAATAATTTTTGCGATTGTAATATATTGATGATGGGCCGTAAGCAGTTATGGAAGAAAAAATGCATAAAACGTTAATCTTTGATTTAATCCAAAAATTATAATTTTCTTTTGTTCCATACACAGACTTATTAGGGTAGATTACTTCTAAGTTGATGTGTAAAAGTAAAATCTATTGGAAACATGAGAATGCGGTTCTTTCTTTCTTTCTTTCTTCTCGACAAACGTGTATATAAATATATATTCATGAAATTAATAATCAAAACCTAAATAATCAAAGTCAACACATTAAAACCTTTGATTTTGCACATTCGTTTGAAAACGAATGAAAATTGTCAGCCTCTTTTTCCTCACCCGATTCATGACAAGCAAAAACCAGAGCCGTTCGGCGGTTGGGCCGGTACCCCGCGCCTGTTCATCCGACACGCGTGCTCCTCCAGACGCTCGGCGGCCTCCGTCTCGTTTTGGGCGCCAGGGCTCCACAAAATCTCCGCCACGGCCGACGCCCTCGGCCAAATTCTCGAATGAACGTTGTTCCTGCGGGAAACCAGAGACGTTTCGCTCGAGCGTGAATGGTATAGGGGGGGAAAAAAAAGATAGAACCCCGTGCACTCACTTGTCAACAAATTCCCCCCACATGGCGGCTTCACCGCCCATAACCAGGTTCCTCTGTTTCTCCGAGCCGCCAAAGGCGAGAGGCTCGCACCTGTAGTACTTTAACCAATCGCCACCTCCGGCGACGTGGTCCAGGTACCAACAAGTGGACAGCAGGGCCGGGTAACCGGCATCGGTCACGTCGAACATCTCCCTGCTCCAAGACCCGGTCCACACTTGGACGACCGTGCCTTCGCGCAGCTTCAGCCCATTGTCGAAGACCTCCTGCCACACGATGGCCTTGCCCTCGAGATCGGCCACGATGTCTAGGACCCGCTTCACGAACATCTCCTCGAGCTTTTGATAATTGGTGGTCATGTTGTTGCGCTCCATGTACCTACTGATCTCGGGGTTGCTCATCCAACAGTTGAAGAGGACCTCGTCACCGCCAAGATGAACGTACTTGTCCGGAAAACTCGAGGCCACTTCCCTCAGTAGGGTCCTCATGAAGTCGTACAGTTGCTCGTTCAGCGGATTCATCGGCCCAAGTTTCCCCGATGGCTTGCCGTTGGCTGTATAATATATGTACGCATAAAAACGCCCGGTAAAGGGGGGGTTGAGAACAGTATAGGGTAAGGCCAATAATGAACCCACCGTCGTAACAAGCCGTGAGGTATTGGGGATAGGCGGAGCCCCAGGACTTTGTGTGGCCGGGAGTGTCGAATTCGGGCACGACGCGTATACCCCTGGTCCTCGCGTGCTCCACCACCATTTTCACGTCCTCGGGCGTGTATACCATGGTAGGGTGGTAAGCCCCCTTGGCCGACAGATCAGGGAACGATGTGCTGACGTAGGGGAAACTGTTGTCGTCGACGATGTGCCAGTGCAGTACGTTCAGTTTGTTGTACGACATGGCCTCGAGGGTCTCGAGGATGTCCCCGAGGGGCAGGTAGTGCCGCGACGTGTCGAGCAGTAGGCCCCGATGGCCGAACCTTGGCTTGTCCGAGATCGACTGGCCCCTCACCACGAGCTGATACATTTTTTCAAGCGTGAAAATTTCCACCCGAGACTTTATTGGCTAAGTTACTTCATGCATTGTCGATACGTACTTCGGCTCCGTTGTTCGAGTGGACAAGGAGTTGCGAGAAGGTCTCGAGGCCCCGCAGTATGCCCCACACGGAGTTGGAGTTCAGAGTTACCGTGGTGCCGTTCAAACCTTTGGGAACGTTCAAGTCGTCTGAAAAAAGGATTTTTTTTTTTTTTTTTTTTTTTTTTAGTGGACAAAGCGATAAACGAAGGTAGTAATGTGAGGCGCTCTAACAAGATTCGTCGGATCCAAGATTCGGGTATTGCTCGCAAGGTTGGCCCAAACGAATTTCCAGAGCTGAGACGGATCTGCTGGCGACAGGGACGCTGTTGTCCGCATATTTGCTGTATTTCTCAGCCAAGTGGGACTCGTGCTTTATGATGTTCTGGTAACGTTTCACCGCCTCCTCGATCACGTCACAATTTTCCTGTACGACCTGTAAAACGTGTTAGAGAGGGATGCTCGTGTTATAAAAGAAAAAGAAAAATCCACACGTTGTATAGGGTAAGTGCAGGGTATCGAGTGGCAATATCCATGTTACCGATAAGATTAGAGTAACTGTTATTGATACGAGAGGGTCATTATTGCGTGGTATGGAAAACAAAAAAATTACAAGCAGCAATACAAGATGTAACAATCGATTACGTTGTCTTTTTCGATTGATCTCTCGTATCTACAGATGAGTGATAAGATAATCTTGTCGATTTGCACAAATATCAGTGCGGATATCGGAGAAAGTTTTCGAAAGGGCAAGAGTATTGTTTTGCTTCTCAAACAATACATCGTAAAAATTGAAAAAAACAAACGATTAACAAAAATTATATCCGAATGACCGATTACTTGGATTTTTTTATCGATCTCTCAGGTTTTGGTGAGAAGTAATCGTGCGCATCCATAGAAATAACAATTGACACAATTGTTATTGTGTTTAAAATACACAAAGGTGTTGGGGGAAAAAGAAAAAATTGTTAAAAAAAGAAATGAAAAACTAAAACAAGGAACATAAAGAGATAACAAAACGCACATACCTTGAATTTGAAGGTAGCAGCGTTGAGACGGTAATAGTCGGTGAACAGCAGCCTCGACGAAGGTAAAGGCCAAGGCTCGCCTCTCGTGGCAATGACCCAAGGCCCCGTATCCTCGTGCCACTCGCCATTAACTCGACTGATGGCCAGCAATAGTCCGACCAACAAGGAAGACACGCCTCCTTGCATCTTTACGCTTTTCTTTTCTTTTCTTTTTCTTTTCTTTGTTTATTCTGTCGAGCCGTTATTTCATCATTCAATTACTTTATACTCGAGTATCGTTACGGGATCGTTATTATGCGAGGCTGCCCATACGACTGTGCATGAAAACGTTTGCTGTTTGATAGCGTAATTACACGTTGTGTTTCGCATACGTTTAAATGAATTGTCGTGCGCTATAATCGTTTATTTGAAAAAATTATAACAAAAGTGAAAACAAGGTGGGATCGAAGAATTTGCTCATAATAGTTTTTTTAAATATTTAATTTGTCGATGGTATATTCTTTACTTTGGGTACCTATATTTTTTTTTTGTTCTATCTTCGATATTGTAACACAAAAAATTTGAGCTTACAATAAGATTACGTTGAAAGTAGATTTCTATTCATAGTTTACTTATTTGGCTTATCAAAATAGAAAGAAACGCGCTCCAAGATAAAACGGTCAGCTCGAGAGTTGTTACGTTAACCAAATAGTTCGTATATATATATATATATATATATATATATATATATATATATATATATATATATATATATATCTGAGAATTCTCTAGCTTGAGCTAAACAAATCTCGTATGGGACGCCCATAAATCGAGTTGAAATGAATGAAACTGAAGATATTTTATATTTTGAATGATATGTAGTATTATTAGCACATGCGTTGACTAAATAAATAAATAATATAAATTTTGAAGAACATTTATAGCCAAAAACTACGTTTAAGTACTACGTTTATGGCTAAATTTATAATTTACTAGAAGGTTTGTGTAAATTCATCAATACTGTTATTAATATTCAATAGTATAAACAAAGCGAATTGCCTCGGAAAGTAAATACATGCGCTGAATAAATCAACGTTGCTTTTGTTTTTCTAAATATATACTTAATAATTATTAGCAAACTAAAAATATGTGTGTTAAAATTGACGGTATAAAACCAACCTAAGATTAACATTACCTTCTGGTGCGGAGTCAAAAATAAGCTTGTTCGTTGTATACAAGTGCAGTGTATAGTGGATGTGAGAGGACGCGCGTAACGAAAGTTGACGGTGTACTGCCGTTGGGAGACGAAAGACGAGAGAGAGCAGCCACGCGATGGTGTCGATAAGACTCGGACGTTGTGCGCTCAAAACCCGCTCTTATTGACGATTGTTGTTCGCCCAAGAGCTTGGCTCCGCTTTTTTATTGTACACAACGAAGCACCGATACTATCTCAATGCTTGGCGTCTTTCTTATTCTTTTTTTTTTTTTTTTTTTTTTTTTTTTTTTTTTTTTTTTTTTTTTTTCAAATATATTTTTTCTTAATCATGTACTGGCTCAGTTTTTGGGGTTCACAACTGTAAAATATTGCAAAATATAAAAATAAAAACGGCCAAAGTGTTCTCGTTTTGAAATAAAAATGAAAGATCTTTTCAATAATCGTAAACGGCGTTAATTGAAATTTTTAGTGTGCGACTTTTATAGTTTTTGTCTCTCGCGTACAGGGATAAAATTAATTTTGACTCTTATTTTAATAAAATTTAAAATTTAAACTAAAAAACTAAATTTATACAATTTTGTACGATCCAAGGGTTACAAATAAATAACTTAATTATTCCGATACACTTGTTATTTTACAGATTTTATTAACCACATATTTTATTGTATAAGTAGTATAATGTAATACAAATACAAAATAAGTAATTTGGTAAAACAAAGCATGTAAAATTTTTCAATTATAATTTTAACGTACCAAGATAAATAATAAATCTGTATTGTGATATTTGTGATAGCGATACAATCAAAAGCCAATAATTACAGATAACAATGAAGCTTTTGTATCGTCCTTCTCTACAACTGCTCCTTATTTGTTTTACAATTGACTTATGTACATACCTACGTAGTAACAGTAGGTGGCGTGAAAAATTTTCAACATCAACATTTACAATCTCGCTTCACGCAACGTCCTCGTACACCAGGTTTACACGCATACTTGCAAATGAATGGTATGCAAACGATTTGTCCCATCGCTAGAATAAAAAACCAAATTTTAATTTCACCTCGTAAAAATTCTGTGTGCTAAATAAAAACAAATACACAACTGCGTTAATCTGTAAAAATAATCAATATCCCAAATGTTATGGACTTACACTCGTTGATGATGAGAGCGACGATGAAAAGGAGGACGAACAGAAGCTTCAACATTTTCGCGAGGATTGCCAAGAGTGGAGAGTTGCTCGATCGATAGAAACTTCAATTCTGATAGCCCCTGCACGTGGTGCCTATAATATTTATAGTGGACTCGGATTTGCCGGTTTTATTCTTATATTGCTTACTTATCCATGAAAATCAAGCGAGGTTTTTCCTGCGCGTCACAGCTCTGGATCACGTTTGCGTGTACGCGAATGGAAACGTACCGAGGAAACTGCAGTTTCTTTTTCTTAGGATTTCGTGGCTTCGGGTGTGTATCTTAATATGAGGGAAAACCTCATGTGATTTGTTTATTGAAGCGCGTTAGATACTGGCTCGGATTTTTATACATTTTTCCAAGTTTAACTTTTAAATCTTTTTGTAATTTTTTTTTTTTTTTTTTTTTTTTTATTACTAGCAATTTTTAAATACGATACCGAATACAACAAAGCAATACATTATATTAAAAAACATCTTCTTTTAAATAATATTTGAACGTAATCTTCTATTTTTTTATTAAATTTTTGATTGTTTTACTCAATTATTGTTATTATTCTTGTTGCCTTCTAAAAAAAAAAATTATTTCTTAATGAGTATTAGTAGAAAGATAAGCATTAAAAACACTCTAACTTTTGAATATTTATAACATTGAGTCATGTTAGTCGTATCAGAGCGAGGCATAGTGCTAGTTGAAAAAAATAATTGAATCAAGTTTATTTATTCATTTTTATGTACTGAAATTCAAATACCTTCATAGCTCGGTATGTGTTCGTTTCTTCTACCGTATAAAAAAATTCATTTATGTGACATTAGATTTGAAAAGATGGAATGAAATTAATTAGTATTTAATTATTTGGAGACATTCTCATAAAAATTGCGTGTTCTCAGTAAAGAAAGATTTACAAAGTAAAATTCGTATTCTCAAATTTTATTTGTTTGTGTGTGAAAATAAAAGAAACAGTTTTTCATGTGACAAATAATAAATATTTATTGATTTGTAATGACAAAAATTTGAATACATAATTTGTTTAAATCATCCTTCATCCTCTTCTTGGATCGAAGCACTTGCAGCCCAGACGGCCGTAGCATTTTCCATAACTGTGACCCCCTCTTTTGCAATTTTTGTCGCAATTTGAGCTGCATGACGCCGAAACAGCTGTAACAAAGCACATGTACGATATTATTTTTAACGTAATATTTAATTTCATTCTGTTGATTTCGTTAGCAAGTCCAATTTTTTTAACATATACTTGTTGTAGCAATTCGTATTATTTATTCAAGAAAAACTTACTCTGGACAGCAGTTAAAGCCACGAGCACAAGTAGGAGTAACAAGAGCCTCAGCATCGTGAATTTTATTCTTTATTTATCAACAGATGCTGCGTCTGTAGACGAACACTATAATATATCTTCATTCAAGAATCATTGGCTGCTTATATATGATCGATAGTAGTGCTTTTGCACTTGTGCATATAGTACCAGTACGTAGCGTTCAAACGATTTCCAAGCAAACAATTTTTTTTTTTTTTTCTTTGTGACGCCCAACGCAAATCCAATTAGGGAAAATCCACGCTTCTTAGGTCATTTGCATTTGATCTTATAGGATTTAGAAAAATTGAAATAGTTGAAAAATCTTTTTTAACGTCGCTTAATATTCGTTAACGCTTTTATAGAAATCATATAATAGATGATGTTTTATTCCTTTAAAATTTTAAGCTGTGTAAGACGTAAAGTGACAAGAATAACAGATGTACGTATCATAAACTATTTTCCTCGTTCCTTGTATCCGCTGACTTTTATACGACGGAGATTTACTATTTCGAATGAATCCCTTGTCATAAACAGACGCATATGTGAAATGGGAATAACCCAATAGTTGGCATAGATCTGCTCGCATCGGTGTAAAAGAAATACATTTCGAGATACAAAAATGATGTAAGTATGTAGATATCGTAGATATTTGTCAAATATGTAGATACGAGGGTCAGATGGATTATCAATTTGTCTTTTATTGTATTGTTTTGTTGTTTTTTTCGTAAGAAAAGCTTTCAATCAATCAAAATTAAAAATCTCAATAAGAATGTGTTTTATTGTACTAAAAAATTGAAATACACGTTCACATATATATATATAAGTCGTATCCTTTTATTCATGGATTTCAAGAATACTAAAAATAATATTAAGTTTTTGATTTTATTTAGGTATTGCGTTTATTTTTTATTTTGTTTCAAAAAAATTTTTATTACCTGTTTTATTTTAAATAATAACTTTGCATTTCACGAGCAAATGAGAACATCGTGTATTAAAGACTGACTAAGCACACGTGTGCATTAAGCGCAGTATTGATTTACATTAGTATCGATCGACTCTACGTTTACGCTGAACACGTGTTTTCAAACTTGTTTTTAAGAAAAGGCTTCTTTTTGTACTTGAGGGAAAAAAAAAAAAAAACCACTTTACAGCAAACAAATAGGTATTTTTAGCCAAAACGTTTGCCGTGCAACTTGTAACTGAAGAATAAAAATACTTGTATATTTTGGTCATATAGCCGGTACCCGCGGCAACAGTTCAAAATGAAAAGGAAAAAAAAAAAAAAAAAAAAAAAAACAAACACGCGAAGGGTGGGCATGTATGCGTAAATATAAAATCTAACCTTTGATGAAATCTTTGACGAAAAATAACCTTGTTATGAGTAGACAATTTAATCGAGTTCAGGACTGATCCTGAGGTAAATACAAACCAATATATAATCAAAATACGATGGTAACGAACGCTTATCCGTTATTTTAATGAAGATGTCGAGCGGTATGGCAGGGTGCTGAGATATAGTCTCTGGGCTCGTTTCGAAATTCTCAGGTTTATTTTTTATAAGTACTTCAATAAATTTCAAGATTTACCTACAGATTAGTGTACTAAAAACGTTAAACATTTTTTCAGCGCAAAAGCACCACGCATCCTCAAAATGGTTTGGCTAATGTTCTTCTTTGCCCTCATTCTTGGCATGATCGGCTTCAAAAGTGAGATCATCGAAAAATCTCATTTCTACTCGACAAAATAAAAGACTCGATACTTTTTTTTTCAAAGTATGCCCACGTTTTATTTTCTTAGCTGTTTCTGGCTGTAACCCCTACAATTGCGATGCGGATTGTAAAAGAAGGGGTGTTTCCTACGGCAAATGTCTCGGCAGTCTTGGTTGTCAATGCTACGAGGCGGCGAAATTTGATATTGGCGAGATCGGCGAAATCGGCGAGATCGGCGAGATCGATGAAATCGGCGAGTGATTTTATTTAAATTCTTCAAGATTATTGTTGGTGCTGTGTTGTAAAAAGTGTTTTTTTTGTTCTTTTTTTTTTTTTAAATAATTCGTCGACTAAATTGTCAAGGTAAAATTAAAAATGTTCAAGCGTCAATAAATTAGTGGCACAGTATATTACACACTCTCAGACTTGAAAATTGTTTACCAACGTACTCGATTGATATTTAAGTTCACATAATTTTTGCAAATTAATATTTATTATGAAAAAAACGTAATTAATATCTAATACCCAAAAGTGGTATTGTACTAGGTATAATGAAGCATTTATTTATTTACTTGTGCCACATTCTTGCATAGAATTTCTGAAACTTGATCGGCAGAAAGGAGGCGAGTATATTTTTTATGCCAAAACTAAGACAAAAAATAACTTTAAGAATGGAGTATAGTAGGGTAAAATAAACATTTTATCATGTCACGGACCATGTCCATGGCACTTTACTTTTTTCTTCCAACAACCGTGCAAAGGAATCCTGGTTTATTTTACTAGCGCTGTTTTTACCACCGTAGAATATTTCCATGAGACGAACAGCGGCGCTGTATTCTAACTGTACACTAACGCGTCGAACGAGCGAGTGTGCAACGCATGAAAAACCATATCGATTTTTTTAGCGGCGGTGGTAGTAGACAGAAAATAAAAAAAATATTGACCAATGCCTGGTTTTCTCAACTAGTGTCTTGATTGATTTGTTGTGAAAAGTCGTATCCATGCGTAATAACGTAATTAAATATATGAAATTTTTTTTTTCTAATCAAAGTAACTTGAGACTACATATAGCGTGGTAGACCTGAAAGAGAATTTTTTTCATTTTTGTTATAAAATACCTAACAGAAGTTGGCTCCTGATTAATTTGTCTCAAACTTTGGCCAAAAAATTTGAATTTCAATACAATAATAGAGATTTTTTGTAATAAGACTATTAAATCATACTGAAAATCGGTTTAGATTTTTTTGAACATATGGGTTTTATTGGTAATGAATTTTTTTAATTACAAAAACTAGACATTTTGTAAAATATCACGGTGAGTTATTAAAATTAATTATTTATAACACAAGTAGCTTGATTTTCTAAACATCTAAAACGTAGCTGACCCATCAATATTTTTATGTGAATGAAAAAGAAAATAACATGGTAAAGGTATCGAAAAAAACTATGTGTAATGAAAAAGTCAGTTTTTGGTGTAAAATACTGTAATTATTCGGAGTTGAAATACACATTTACGTAAAAATATTTTACGTTTGGATACTAAGCGCTGATTTTACGTAATCTAATTCCACATTTTTTTCATTCTAAAAAAAAATGATAAAAGAAAACAATCATGTGTTGCATACGTTTATTGAACTATTTAATTAAGTAACGCTTTTCAAGCGATTGCAAACTCAATGACTGTAGCAATAACAATATTTCTTTTTTATTTATTCATAATACATGTAATTATCACCATTGTCTACTCCTTTATTAGTATATACTTTTAAAACATTGGCAGTATTTTGTGCATATGATCAAAGTAAAAAAGGCTACAAGTTTAAAGGCAACGACAAACATTACTTTAATACACCCCTAATAAGCTAAGCTTTTCTAGATTTGGGCACCTTTCGTTATCTTAAAGGATCAGCACCTTTTGTGAAAACATCGCTATATAAAACGAATTTGTAATATTAATTTTTTTTACTGTAATAAATCTGCTAATATAATCTCACTACTTAAAAATTTACAGAAAATAGAATCAACAAGCTAATGGCTGACCATAAGTTGATACATTATTTTTACAAGACTATTACACTGTTATTACTGGTAATTAATGCATGCTGAATTTTTGAAACTTATCATTTTTTATTTATAAATAGTTTACAATATTATTTCTTTAGTCACATATATTCCATTTATGATTACATTCTTGATGGATTTTGTACTAAAAATAAGAAAAACTCATTCAACTGTTAAAAAATAATTCCGCAAAATAGTATAAACAAAGGTTAAAAAATGTATTCAACATAAAGTATGCTGGAGAATAAACTTTAAAACAGCGAAAGGTGCCCCTGCCTGTCATTCCAATAACAGTACTGTATATGGTATAAAGGGTAGAAGAACATTGTTTCGATGAAGATAAAGAAAGGGAGAAAACCATAAGAATCAAACCATAAGGTTCTGATTATGGTTTTGCTTATAAGAGTTTCTTTTTTTGTAAGATGCAATCAAACATCATTTAAAATTTAATTATCTTAAGTCTAAGTTACTCTCTCGTTTTTTTGTTTCTTTTTTTTTTTAATTTTAAAATGGGCACAAATCAACCTGCTGCTTCAGTACTCTCTCAATGGCTAAGAGCCATTACTCTCATATATTCTTCAGATCTTCTGGCAAATCGTTTTTGGGATGCTTGTTTTCAAAGTGCTGCTTGTAAGTCTTAGGATCTGGCATTTGTGCCTGGTAATAGTAATGAGAATTTTTTAAAATTTGTAACATTTTTTGAAGAAATAACACTGTGAACAAATACAAACCTTGCAGACAGCACATATATGTACCAGAGCCTTTTGTGCTGCCTTTTTTTGTTCATTGGCGTTGTGGCCCTGCTGCTTCTTGTTTTTTGCAGCTTTTTCTGCAGCCTTAGCTTGGGATTGAAGTTTTTGTTGTCCACGAGCCATTCTAAAATTCAGATAAACGTTGGAATAAATACAATTCTACAACTAAAAAAAATCGATAAAATGTTTGTAAAGAAATAAAGAGGAATTATATAAAGTTACAAAACTGCAGAAACTACATAGTGCATAATCATGCAGAATGTATTTTATTACATCCTTTCCCTTATTTTTTTATCTCATATATCTCAGAGCAAGATAGTGCAGTAGTTATGGGTTCACAACGTTACATTCTTCAAACGTGAGTAGGTATGATTTCCAAAGTTTTTACTTTGCAAAAGTAGGATACTTATCACTTATTTGAATTGAACATAATTTTCAACTGGAAGTGTGTACACCAGCACGTTGATCAAAGCATCCACCTTTACCCCTCAAAATCATTATGTTCCCACAAAAAAATCCAGAAAACATGCAAAGTCAAGTCATTACAATAACAGAAATATTTATAAACAAATTCAGTACAATAACCACGTATGCATACCATCTATGCTCATCTTCCTATTATCTAGCACACTTACCCGTCACAACTCTCTTATTGCGCTCCTCTCTTTGGCCTGCTGTAAGTATCTTAACCAAATATCTCTCTTTTTCTTTGCAATACCTATTCTTTCACCTCCGAAAGAATCGAGGACCCAAATGATGTAGATCTTTCTTGATAACTCTTTTTCCAGAACTTCAAAACTCAAACTTCACTCTTCTTTGCAAAAATTATGAGAGAAAAAATGTTGAGAATCTTCAGCATAAGTATACACCGAAAGGCCTCGTGTCGTGTTGTGTCTGCTCTATCTCTATTCCTTTCAAAAGTAATACAAATCTATAGCATACCTGCTCCGAAATGCGGTTATTAGGATTAGGTATAATGGAAAAGGAAACGAAACAAGTAAGTAGTTGAAGTAGTTGAACAGTTGAAGTATAGTCAGGGGTCAGGGGTCAGGGCCCTATCCTTTAAGTGTGTCGGTGAGTGACACGACTGACACCAGGCCAACATAGTCAATTTCAACCAATCAGAGAGCTCTTTTAGCTGTGTATTGGCTATGTCGTTTGCCAACACGTTTAGAGGATAGGGCCCCTGGGGCCGTACCATATAACTATTTTTCTGTACATCGGCCTATGTTATAACATAGGCCCGCGAAGCTAAAAAAAGTTATATGGTACGGCTCCTGGAAAATAATAAGAAATATATACTAGTTTTTTTTTTTATATCATAGTGTACTGACCTACTATAGGTATGTGCACTTTCCTTTCCTTTAATCATAGAGTCATTTTACATTGTCTTTTTACATATCGTTACATCATTTATATCATTCTACACATTTCTCTTATTTTTTCGCTATCATTACATGTCTCTTAAATTCATATTCGCTTGTATGTTTGTATCTATATATCTCCCCGGACACGCAGGACCGGTTATCGAGAAAACTTTTCACAATTCTTATTTTTCAATCGCTTTGTTATTTTTTATTTTTATCTTAAATAAAGCCTCATCCCTAAGTCGGTTTCATGGATTCAATACCTGGCACAAGAACCATCAAAAAAAATCTGAGAGCCCCCGACCGCGAATCAAACCCACGACCCCTCGAGCTGTGTTGTTTCGGTGGCTATGTAAACGCGCACACAACAAGTTGCAAAGCAGACGGTTTCTATTTCATTTAATTTACTTATACTGCAGCTTATAATTGTTACATCTTTACGTGGGAAAGAGATTTGTTCAATATATATATAAATATATATATATATTAAATTTATACATATATATATATATATTTTTTTATATTAGAGTGCTCTACGTCCGGCTCCTTTAATAAGGGCACTACTATGGGCACTACTATGGGCACTTAGCACTTGGGAGAAGGAAGGGAAGAGGGATGGGAGGCCTCCCAACACTGGGAGGGGGGTAGGGGGAATTAGGCAAATTTGCTGCGAGAAGGTCGCCTAAACCCTCCTCGAGGAGCATTGCGTGGTGAAAAAGCACATGTGAAAAATCACAGAGGTACTTGCCCGTAAAGTCGCACTGGCCGGGAATCGAACCACGGTCTCCCGCATGCCAATCCACGACCTAGCCGACTGAGCCACCGCGCGCTCTAGATATATATTTACTTTGGATTTTATTATTCTGGTGAAGAGAGCACGATGTAAAAGATACGTGAAGTTATGTGTACCTAGTAATTACAGTAAATCACTACTAAGTATGTGCCATGTGGTCAATTTTCAGGTAAAAGTGAAGTTTTACACTTGCCGCAAATAGCAGAAACAATGTCAACTTTTTATTTTCTATCTACAATATTAGTTGCGGCTGGTTTATGATTAATCATATGTGGCTCTGCTAAGATAGTAATAATTATTTGGATCAGCGTCATCTAGCGTTGCGGATTTTTGAAGTAAAAAGTGGCCCTAAACTTTTCAGCCAGAGCTTTAGCGCGTAGAGCCATTTAGTCACTTATAAACCAGCCGCAACTCGTGACGTAGCTATAAAATGAAAAAATAACAATACGCGTGTTTTTGGCGGCAAGTTAACAATCTATCTTTTACTCGAAAATTCATCTTCAAAAGTATTAATACATAGGTCGATTTTTTGGTAGAAAATAGATTGTTCACTTGCCGCCTAAAACACATATATTGTTATTTTTTTATTTTATAGCTTCATCATGAGTTGCGGCTGGTTTATAAGTGACTAAATGGCTCTAAGGCTAAGCTGCCTAAAGCTCTCCTTCAGAATTTCAGAAGCAATTTTTGGCCAAAAAAATCACGACCGCTAGATGGCGCTGATCCAAATAATTATTACTTCTTATATTAGAGCCATTTAATCAATTATAAACCAGCCGCAACGAATCTTGTAGATAGTTAATAAAAAGTTAACATTTTTTGTGCTACTTGCGGCAAGTTTACAATATGTCTTTTACCTGTAAATAGACCCTGAAAAGTATAAATATTCCACTTATCTTATACGGCTTATAAAATCTACCATATTTACAAAATTAAAATACTTTAGACCTTTTATCATTAACTTGCGGAAGCACAGCCCTTTAACTTTCTAGTTTAAATAAACAGCTAACTTATATAATATGTACATGCCAAGATTTGTGTTACAGAAATCTTGAACAATGATTAAATAGATACGTAAAGTAATAAGTCCAAAAGAGACAACCGAAGAAAAAAGGCCTGAAAAAGAAGCACAGTCACACGAAAAGTCTCATACAAGAATGGAGCATTGGATCTCACTTAATTTAAATTGCTTTACAATTTATCTTTTACCTAAAAATCGACCTCCAAAACTATCAATATTCTACTTATCTTATATGGCTTATAAAATCGACAATATTTATAAAATTACAATACTCTAGACCTTTTACCATTAACTAATGAAAGAACAGCCCTTCAACTTTAGATTTCCAATAAACAGTTAACTTATGTAATATGTACATAACAAAATTTGTGTTACAGAAATCGTAAATCACGATCAAATATACACGTAAATTAATCAGTCTAAAAGAGACAACTGAAAAAAAAAGGTCTTAAAAAGAAGCAGCCACACGAAGAGTCTCCTAGAAATGGAGCATTGGATCTCACTAATTGAAAAATACATTTATTACAGAGATGTAAATTTTAAGTGTTATAAGTAAACAAAGAACCCAACCTTCTCTGATCGAGTGAGATCCAATGCTCCTGGAGCATTGGGGGTGTATTCCGCAAATGCTGCCAGCAGTTAAGTTACGTAGGTCGTGGTAACGCCGCATGGTCGGGTGGCGCTAGCGTCAACCTGTACTAACTGTCGGTGGGTTCCGCATGTCAACAAACTCCGAAATATCAGATGGCATGGGAGCGAAAACAGTAAAAAATATCAAAGTTTGTTGACATGCGGAACCCACCGACAGTTAGTACAGGTTGACGCTAGCGCTGCCCGACCATGCGGCGTTATTACGACCTACGTAACTTAACTGCTGGCAGCATTTGCGGAATACACCCATAGTCCGCAGGCTAAGTATACGTCCTTAACCGCCTTTTTCACTAACGTTTAGAATAATGATTGTATCATGAGTTTTTGTATAAAGTTCAATTTATACAAATAAGTTGGTAAATATAGGCACACATGATTAATATTTAAACATTTTAAGCTGTATAAATATATAACATAGATTCCAAATATGCATTATTACCGCTGGAATATGCTAACAAAACCAAATATCCGTCTTTCTCACCCAGCAAAATAATAGGTATCTGTATAATCCTGTATCAATTTATTGCACACATGCGAAATGTTCAATGACAGTAAACAATGACATAATTTCAAACTTTACTTTTAACTCTTCATTTCACACGTAATTTTACAATGCAATTGATAAATTATTATTCATACAAAAGTATTAATATTCTTATAGGAGGTCGATTTTCAGGCAAAAGATTATTTGTAAACTTGCCGTAAACAGCACAGCCAATGTCAACTTTTTATTTTCTATCTACACAACTAGTTGCGGCTGGTTTTAGCGTTTCAGATTTCTAAACTAAAAAGTGGCCCTAAAATTCTGAAGGAAAGCTTTAGATATTTTAGGCCCTAGAGCCATGTTGTCAATTATAAACCAGCCGCAACTTATTTGACAGATACAAAATGAAAATTCAACATTTTCTGTGCTGTTTGCGGCAAGTTTACAATTTATCTATTACTCGAAAGTATAAATATATAGGAGGTCAATATTCGTATAAAACATACACTGCAAACTTGCCGCAAGTAGCACAAACATCGTTAATTATTTATTTTGTATCTATTTCAAGAGTTGCGGCTGGTTTATAAGTGATTAAACGGCTCTGGGGCTAAGCTGCCTAAAGCTCTCCATCAGAATTTCAGAAGCAATTTTTGGCCAAAAAAATCACTACCGCTAGATGGCGCTGATCCAAATGATTTTTACTATACTTATACTAGAGCCATTTAATTATTTATAAACCAGCCGCAACTGATTTGATAAATACAAAATAAAAATTAAACATTGTTTGCACTATTGGCGGCAAGTTTACAATTTATCTATTACCCGAAAGTGTAAATATAAGGGAGGTCGATATTGGTGTAAAACATACACTGCAAACTTGCCGCAAGTAGCACAAACATCGTTAATTATTTATTTTGTATCTATTTCAAGAGTTGCGGCTGGTTTATAAGTGATTAAACGGCTCTAGGGCTAAGCTGCCTAAAGCTCTCCATCAGAATTTCAGAAGCAATTTTTGGCCAAAAAAATCACTACCGCTAGATGGCGCTGATCCAAATGATTTTTACTATACTTATACTAGAGCCATTTAATTATTTATAAACCAGCCGCAACTGATTTGATAAATACAAAATAAAAATTAAACATTGTTTGCACTATTGGCGGCAAGTTTACAATTTATCTATTACCCGAAAGTGTAAATATAAGGGAGGTCGATATTGGTGTAAAACATACACTGCAAACTTGCCGCAAGTAGCACAAACATCGTTAATTATTTATTTTGTATCTATTTCAAGAGTTGCGGCTGGTTTATAAGTGATTAAACGGCTCTAGGGCTAAGCTGCCTAAAGCTCTCCATCAGAATTTCAGAAGCAATTTTTGGCCAAAAAAATCACTACCGCTAGATGGCGCTGATCCAAATGATTTTTACTATACTTATACTAGAGCCATTTAATTATTTATAAACCAGCCGCAACTGATTTGATAAATACAAAATAAAAATTAAACATTGTTTGCACTATTGGCGGCAAGTTTACAATTTATCTATTACCCGAAAGTGTAAATATAAGGGAGGTCGATATTGGTGTAAAACATACATTGCAAACTTGCCGCAAACAGCACAAACATCGTTAATTATTTATTTTGTATCTATTTCAATAGTTGCGGCTGGTTTATAAGTGATTAAACGGCTCTAGGGCTAAGCTGCCTAAAGCTCTCCATCAGAATTTCAGAAGCAATTTTTGGCCAAAAAAATCACTACCGCTAGATGGCGCTGATCCAAATGATTTTTACTATACTTATACTAGAGCCATTTAATTATTTATAAACCAGCCGCAACTAATTTGATAAATACAAAATAAAAAGTGAACATTGTTCGCACTATTAGCGGCAAGTTTACAATTTATCTTTCACCCGAAAGTATAAATATATAGGAAGTCAATATTTGTTTAAAAAATGCATTGTAAACTTGCCGCAAACAGCACAAACAATGTTAACTTTTATTTTGTACTTACAAAATCAGTTGCGGCTGGTTTATAATTGATCAAATGGCTCTACTACAAGTAGTAATAATCATTTGGATCAGCGCCATCTAGCGGTAGTGATTTTTTTGGCCAAAAATTGCTTCTGAAATTCTAAAAGAGAGCTTTAGGCAGCTCAGCCCTAGAGCCATTTAATTACTTATAAACCAGCCGCAACTAATTTCATAAATACAAAATAAAAAGTTAACGTTGTTTGCACTGTTAGCGTCAAGTTTACAATTCATCTATTACCCAAAAGTATAAATATATATGAGGTTGATATTCGTATAAAACATACACTGCAAACTTGCCGCAAGTAGCACAATTATCTTTAACCATTTATTTTGTATTTACGAAATTAGTTGCGGCTGGTTTATAATTGATTAAATGGCTCTACTATAAGTAGTTATAATCATTAGGATCAGCGCCATCTAGCGGTCGTGATTTTTTTGGCCAAAAATTGCTTCTGAAATTCTGATGGAGAGCTTTAGGCAGCTTAGCCCTAGAGCCATTTAGCCACTTATAAACCAGCCGCAACTCTTGAAATAGATACAAAATAAATAATTAACGATGTTTGTGCTACTTGCGGCAAGTTTGCAGTGTATGTTTTATACGAATATTAACCTCCTATGTATGTATACTTTCGAGTAATAGAAATAAATTGTAAACTTGCCGCAAACAGCACAGAAAATGTTGAATTTTCATTTTGTATCTGTCAAATAAGTTGCGGCTGGTTTATAATTGACAACATGGCTCTATGGCCTAAAATATCTAAAGCTTTCCTTCAGAATTTTAGGGCCACTTTTTAGTTTAGAAATCTGAAACGCTAAAACCAGCCGCAACTAGTTGTGTAGATAGAAAATAAAAAGTTGACATTGGCTGTGCTGTTTACGGCAAGTTTACAAATAATCTTTTGCCTGAAAATCGACCTCCTATAAGAATATTAATACTTTTGTATGAATAATAATTTATCAATTGCATTGTAAAATTACGTGTGAAATGAAGAGTTAAAAGTAAAGTTTGAAATTATGTCATTGTTTACTGTCATTGAACATTTCGCATGTGTGCAATAAATTGATACAGGATTATACAGATACCTATTATTTTGCTGGGTGAGAAAGACGGATATTTGGTTTTGTTAGCATATTCCAGCGGTAATAATGCATATTTGGAATCTATGTTATATATTTATACAGCTTAAAATGTTTAAATATTAATCATGTGTGCCTATATTTACCAACTTATTTGTATAAATTGAACTTTATACAAAAACTCATGATACAATCATTATTCTAAACGTTAGTGAAAAAGGCGGTTAAGGACGTATACTTAGCCTGCGGACTATGGGTGTATTCCGCAAATGCTGCCAGCAGTTAAGTTACGTAGGTCGTAATAACGCCGCATGGTCGGGCAGCGCTAGCGTCAACCTGTACTAACTGTCGGTGGGTTCCGCATGTCAACAAACTTTGATATTTTTTACTGTTTTCGCTCCCATGCCATCTGATATTTCGGAGTTTGTTGACATGCGGAACCCACCGACAGTTAGTACAGGTTGACGCTAGCGCCACCCGACCATGCGGCGTTACCACGACCTACGTAACTTAACTGCTGGCAGCATTTGCGGAATACACCCCCAATGCTCCAGGAGCATTGGATCTCACTCGATCAGAGAAGGTTGGGTTCTTTGTTTACTTATAACACTTAAAATTTACATCTCTGTAATAAATGTATTTTTCAATTAGTGAGATCCAATGCTCCATTTCTAGGAGACTCTTCGTGTGGCTGCTTCTTTTTAAGACCTTTTTTTTTCAGTTGTCTCTTTTAGACTGATTAATTTACGTGTATATTTGATCGTGATTTACGATTTCTGTAACACAAATTTTGTTATGTACATATTACATAAGTTAACTGTTTATTGGAAATCTAAAGTTGAAGGGCTGTTCTTTCATTAGTTAATGGTAAAAGGTCTAGAGTATTGTAATTTTATAAATATTGTCGATTTTATAAGCCATATAAGATAAGTAGAATATTGATAGTTTTGGAGGTCGATTTTTAGGTAAAAGATAAATTGTAAAGCAATTTAAATTAAGTGAGATCCAATGCTCCATTCTTGTATGAGACTTTTCGTGTGACTGTGCTTCTTTTTCAGGCCTTTTTTCTTCGGTTGTCTCTTTTGGACTTATTACTTTACGTATCTATTTAATCATTGTTCAAGATTTCTGTAACACAAATCTTGGCATGTACATATTATATAAGTTAGCTGTTTATTTAAACTAGAAAGTTAAAGGGCTGTGCTTCCGCAAGTTAATGATAAAAGGTCTAAAGTATTTTAATTTTGTAAATATGGTAGATTTTATAAGCCGTATAAGATAAGTGGAATATTTATACTTTTCAGGGTCTATTTACAGGTAAAAGACATATTGTAAACTTGCCGCAAGTAGCACAAAAAATGTTAACTTTTTATTAACTATCTACAAGATTCGTTGCGGCTGGTTTATAATTGATTAAATGGCTCTAATATAAGAAGTAATAATTATTTGGATCAGCGCCATCTAGCGGTCGTGATTTTTTTGGCCAAAAATTGCTTCTGAAATTCTGAAGGAGAGCTTTAGGCAGCTTAGCCTTAGAGCCATTTAGTCACTTATAAACCAGCCGCAACTCATGATGAAGCTATAAAATAAAAAAATAACAATATATGTGTTTTAGGCGGCAAGTGAACAATCTATTTTCTACCAAAAAATCGACCTATGTATTAATACTTTTGAAGATGAATTTTCGAGTAAAAGATAGATTGTTAACTTGCCGCCAAAAACACGCGTATTGTTATTTTTTCATTTTATAGCTACGTCACGAGTTGCGGCTGGTTTATAAGTGACTAAATGGCTCTACGCGCTAAAGCTCTGGCTGAAAAGTTTAGGGCCACTTTTTACTTCAAAAATCCGCAACGCTAGATGACGCTGATCCAAATAATTATTACTATCTTAGCAGAGCCACATATGATTAATCATAAACCAGCCGCAACTAATATTGTAGATAGAAAATAAAAAGTTGACATTGTTTCTGCTATTTGCGGCAAGTGTAAAACTTCACTTTTACCTGAAAATTGACCACATGGCACATACTTAGTAGTGATTTACTGTAATTACTAGGTACACATAACTTCACGTATCTTTTACATCGTGCTCTCTTCACCAGAATAATAAAATCCAAAGTAAATATATATCTAGAGCGCGCGGTGGCTCAGTCGGCTAGGTCGTGGATTGGCATGCGGGAGACCGTGGTTCGATTCCCGGCCAGTGCGACTTTACGGGCAAGTACCTCTGTGATTTTTCACATGTGCTTTTTCACCACGCAATGCTCCTCGAGGAGGGTTTAGGCGACCTTCTCGCAGCAAATTTGCCTAATTAATAGATTAATAGATAAATAGATAAATAGATGACGTTAAATGTGAAATTTAAAAAAGCGCGCTTTTTGCCCTTTATTCCAATTCGCGCATGCGCAAATAGTAAAATTTCAAATTTCCCTCTTACCTGAAGTACAATGCAAGTGCCAGTGTGCCAAGTGTGCGCTTTCTCTCTCTCTCTCTGCACACCACGTACGGCGCGTACTTCACAACTTACAAGGGATGATGAAGGGATCTAGGGAAGGGAATCGCGAATCGTGAAAAGAAAGAGATATCATCACTTATCGCAATAAAACTTCGACAGAGAGAAAAAGAGAGAGAGAGAGAGTTTTGGTTGAGTTTTAGTACCTAGTTTTTAGTGTCAGTAAAGTTTCCTTCTCCGAGACATGGCCACAGTAACTCGTTCCGCTATGATGGGAGTGGGGCCCGAAAATTCACGTTAAAAACACGCAAGCAGCAGTTTATCAGCGATAAAGATCAAGTCCACACGCCTCGTGCAACGACACCACAATACGCTTGCAGAAGAGGCGTCGACCTCGTCATTAACCTCATCTTTTCTCTTGCCCGATTCCCGAATTATTTCGACCACATCTTCCTCAGGGAAGAACAACAAGATATATATATCAACAATATACAGAACAAAAAGACATATATATATATATATATACACTCAAATACAGTCGTAACTTCGGAGTGATTGGGGAGTGCGTGCAAGTAAGAGGAGTAGAGGAAGCAGGGCACGCACAAGCTCATCCTCGTTAGCTCGAGGAGTGAGCTGAGACACCAACATCGTGCAACGCACTCAACAGCCATGAGCTCCTCCTCGATACACTTCGTCGTTCATCCCCTGCCTGGGACAGACGATCAACTGAACGACAGGTAAGTCACTTCTCGACGTATAAGCACAAGGCTAGCTTTCCTCCATTGAATTAAACGCAATTTCTAGCCTAATTACTCCTTGGCTTTGCATATCGCCTACTTATGTACACTCATACGTTACGCTTGCGTTGCTGCGTATATATCCATTCTACTCCAAAACCATCTTCTTGGACAACGTCTGCCTAACGCAATATAACGCAATATAACTTATTTTCGGATATCGTATTTGAATCAGCTGAAAATTTTATTTTACAATCTTTGTCAAGACAAACAAGTTTTGTTTTGCAAAACTTTTCTCGTAAATGTAGGGAAGGGGAGTTTTTGCATTATTATCACATTTGGAAACATAAAATTTAGTTGATCGTTTGTACTTTACTTATGGTCATGCTTGGTATGTTTACTTTTTGTGCGACATTTAGTTTCAAGCCATGAACTCCTGATGACATCATTTTGATTTTATTGTAATCTACAATTTTTTATCCGTAGCTTTATTGATCGAGATTAATTTACCCTTATTGAAAAACTGATTAATTGTTGGAATGAATTATACATGCACATTCAAGTGAAATTGAAACTCACTATTTTTGGCTTATGAAACAATTTGTTTTGTGTCAACTTTTTTACTTGTTAAAAGGCAGTGCTTTTATAAGTATTACGGCAATACAGAAAATTTTTTTATTGACAGTAACCTAACTTAATAAACAAAGTTTCTGCTGTGAAATCATATGCAGTCGTTTTGTCTTCCATGCTTTTCGAGTTAATTTATTCAATCAAAACCTACTTCTCAATTTTTTAATGAAGTACAGATTTCTCAGTGATAAAAATACACTTTTTCAGATTAAAAGAAGTAGCTGAAAAAATAAATAGATATGGTTTTGTCACCCCACCTGCCCTCAGTGGGCTCAAATCATCAGTTAAACGTATTGTTGTGGGACCAACGCACATTGGTTTGCTTTTGGATGATAACAAAATATGTCGCGTTGCATACACAGTTATATATGACAGATTGGACTTGAGAAAAAAAGAGCCCAACAGAAAGTAAGTAAATATTTCCTTTTAATTTTTTAGGCACCACTGCTCCATGTAAGAGCCTCATACTTTGACTACAGTAATAATCACTTAAAAACCTAAGACTAGTGTAGTTTGAGTACTTGACATTATTTTCTATGACATTATAGTGTTTATTCTTAAAAAATATAGTGATTGTCAACAATTAAAACTAGCATTATTATTTGTTTAAAGAATACTTATATCCACAGGGTTAGTAAAATACATATACAACTGTTACTGACTCATTTATTTTGCATTGCTCTCTTTAATTTTATATTGTAAAGAGTAGAGTCCCAAATCACTATTAAAAACATTATTTTCTATTCCTTATGAATGAACCATTGTATAGCACCAGCAAAACTCATGCCAGTAATTCGTCGACAAACCAAAGTAGTGGAGGCGGCAGTGGCAGTGGAGGCGGCACCGGCAGTGCAACTGGCAATAGCGGTAGTGGTACCGGTGGCAGTAGCAGTCGAGCCGGCATTTCACGTTCGCGTGCCCGTATAATGCGCAACAACTCGGCCATCCGCGGAGGTAGTAGTGGCAGTGGCAGTGGAGGTGGTACAGGCAGTGGTACGGGAGGTAGTGGTCGTATCAACCCACCTGGAGTCATAATGAGCAGTGGTGGCAGTAGCGCTCGTCCGGTTGTGTCGGTACCGGCACCTTTCGTACCAGAAGATCTTATTTCTCAGGTATCGGACGGCAGGTTTAAATTTAACTTTTTTTTTTTTTAACGTAGTTGCATGATTATTGTCTTTTCAGGCCCAAATGGTGTTGCAAGGCAAAAGCCGCAATTTGATCATGCGCGAACTACAGCGTACAAATTTAGATGTCAACCTTGCTGTTAACAATCTGCTTTCAAGAGACGACGAAGAAGGAGATGATGGCGAAGATGCAGCTGACAGTTATGTCCCGGAAGATCTTATATCGTTACTCGATGGAGGCTTCAGTAACGAGCATTCGGTTATAATTGATGCCGACTCTATGTTTTCGGAAGATGTGTTCGGGTATCCAGGGATGAGGAGGTTTGTGGGGTTCTTAGATCGATCGTCAAGGGTGTTAAATGATGACAGACTTTTAATAATATGAAATAACTTTCTTGCGTTTACATGTACCTCAGCCGTAGTGGCCCGTCCCGTAGACTAGCGATTGACAGGGATGAGCGACCGTCGGAACGCGATAGAGATCGGGATAGCTTTAGCCGATGGAGAGATCGTCAGTATTACGGCCCACGACGTTGGCTGGAAACTGCTTTGAAAGATTCTTGGGATAAAGATCCAGGTAAGTGTATTGAAATTATTTTTGTCAAGTAGTACAGCTTCAATGTTTAAAGCTGTTAACAAATTTTATGGGTACTTAAATTTAGATATCAAGAAGAAAGAACTGGCATCTCAAAGTCCTCTTTGGATATCTGAGGATTTAGAATGGTGGAATGATCGTGGCGATGCAACTCCTCGTTTCACCCAAATTGCTGCGCTTTACAGTGAATTGATTGCTATCTCGTCGACCGGTCAACTCTACCAGTGGCGGTGGTCCGATTCCGAGCCTTACAAACATCCAGACGTAAGTTTTTATCCCTATAATATATTTTGTACGATTATATTAGAGTGCTTTCCCAACATTTGTTTTGCTTTTTATGTGATAGAACCCAAATATTCATCATCCAAAAGCTGTAGCTCTAAACGTGGTGGGCGAAAAAATCGTAAACATATCGGCTGCAGCGATTAGGTGTTCCATCAGTACAGAAAGCGGTAAAGTTGCTACTTGGCTTGACGAACTTTTGGGACACGTTGCCTCGAAATTAGAACATCCAGCTCAGGCTTTCACAGAATTCACATTAGACAAAATTGTATCGTTGTACACTTGTTCACTGTATACAGTCGCTCGTCTCGAAAGCGGAGCCCTTTATTGGTGGTAAGCATGCTATCAAGTTTTTCCATTACTACTCTATTGAATAGTTTAAACTGATTTTTCTTCAATTCAATTTAGGGGTGTTTTACCATTTGCTCAGAGAATGAAATTATGGGAAAAGTATAAAGCTAAGTCCAAAAAACACCGACCATCCACTGCATCGACGTCCGAAATAACATACGGTAGCTACGTGTGCATGAAAAATAGTCCCATTTATCAACCAGGAGCGATAGGTTTCACAATAGCAAATGGTGTACCTAAAGTTGGACAATTATTGTCAGCTGTTTGGAACCTTGACGCTACGTGCCGCTTCAAAGTTCTCCCTACTGGAATATTGCCACCTAATATAACATCTGAAAAACGAGAAACCAACAGCAATGGATCTTCCAACAGTGGCAACAAATCCAGTCATAAAGAGACCGCTGACAGAATAGACATGCCACCACCGCCATCACCAGCATCCAGCACGTGCAGTGATACTGGTAGCATTACGACTAGTCACAGTAAGTTTTTCATTGAAATTTTAATGATTGATTGTTGCCTTGTACGTTTAAAATAATTTATTTTAATTGTTATTACAGAAAGAACAAAGCGCATGGCTCCAAAAAGTGATGACTCTGAAAAAAAAGACGAAGAAGAATGGCATTTAAGAGATGTTGTTTTTGTTGAGGACGTTAAATCACTTCCAGTTGGAAAAGTAATTAAAGTGGATGGCTGTTACGTGGCTGTTAAATTTTTAAATAAAGATTTAAAGGATAAAGAAAAGGAGTTCAAAGATAAAGAAGGTGCCGACATAGCTGAAGAACCGACTAAGCTTCTTGCTGATTGCAGGCTTCTCCGTAAGGATGAATTAATGGTAAATATTCTTTTAAAGATTTTAATTGTACTTTTCGTAGGAACACCGAATTATTCGGAATTTAAACTAAATTTTTAATTTTACAGGTAATGAAGTCATCCATGAATTCTCGCGCGCCAGACTGTTTCCAACGGACACCAAGACGTATAAATATCGCTGAAGGTTCTAGCGACAATCTTTTGACGATAGCAGCAGATGGACAAGGCATTCATGCAATTTCACGTACAGGAAATAAGTTGAGCTACGTGATTTATAATATAAGCACTGGCAGATATGTACAAGATTGTTACATTCCATCAGATATTTCGTCGTTCTTAGGCTTACAGCCTCAAAATATCATTCTTACTAATGCTGGAGAGGTTAAAATTTTTTAACTATATTAATATTGTTTCTAAAATCTTGTTGTAATCTAATTTTTTCATATTCGTACAGAATACCGAGTGTTCAATGATTTTGCGTGACGGAAATAACACGATATATCCTCTTGCAAAAGACTGCGCTGACGCAATTCGTGATCCCAACTGGCTGGATCTAGTGCCAGTGCTTTGCATTGGTGCCTCAACCATTCCTATCCCAAGTATTCCCTCTATGAACCTTAAGAACCAAGTATCTGTTATTGCTCTCGTTTTTGATAATCTCTTGCTCATGCCAAGGATTCTCAGATGCGATTTTGAAGGTGTTAAACAAGTTTTCACTAATCTGGACCAAGAGCTGAGTAAGTTACTTTTTGAATTTACGCAACGCGCGATTTCTGAATTTATGACATAATTATTTCATTCATCTTAGAAGGCAATGTGGCTCAAATGCAATCAATTCTCAATGAGCGTTGTGATGGCAATCGTAATATCCTTCATGCTTGCATAACTATGTGCGCTCCAACGTCAAATAAAGAAACTGACCCAAGCATCGAGCATGAATTGGTTTCGAATACAGTTGATGCTAACGCCGCCCCTATGGAAGAGCCAATCCCAACATTGAACTGGCCTTCAGAAGCTTTTGATAATACATCAGGTGAAGAAGATTCTTTACTTGGAATTGGAGCTTCTAGCATATCTATGATGAACAGAAGCAGTACGTGAATTTCAAATACGGCAAATCAGTAACAACTTTTTTTTTTACGTTGCTAAAATTTTGTGATTATTGTTTCAGCTACAAATAATACCTACATAATTGATTCGGCCCAAAGACGCAAAAATGCTCTACTTATATTGCAATATATGTGCGAGATTCCAGTCTTAGCTCCACACCTCAGAGAATTGCTTACTGCTAGGTGTGATAACAATGAATTTTTTTTTCTTTCCTTCAACGAATTGGTTTTAGCACAACTTTGAAAATACTATTGTTTTGTGATTACAGAGATTCACAGGGCCAGACTCCATTGATGCTTGCAGTGTCGGTGCGTGCGTATAGTGCCGCACTTGTAATCCTTGAAACGATCCAACGCGTTGGCAAAGATACGAAAGACTGCGCCCCAATGATACTACCTGCAGACGCAAGTCCTGATCTATCACCCCTGTTTGTCACCTGCTGCAACGACACATGCAGCTTCACGTGGACAGGTGCTGACCACATAAACCAGGATATCTTTGAATGTCGCACTTGCGGTCTCACTGGGTCTCTGTGCTGTTGTACAGAGTGTGCCAAGGTCTGCCATCGTGGTCACGATTGCAAGCTCAAGCACACTTCACCCACCGCGTATTGTGACTGCTGGGAAAAGTGCAAGTGCAAAGCCCTGATCGCTGGCCGTCAGAATGCCAGATATGATTTACTATGCAGGCTTGTGACCAGTACCGATCTTGCAACTAAAATTAATTCTAGAGGCGAGTCTATCCTTCTGTTCTTAGTACAGACAGTTGGTCGGCAGTCGGTAGAACAACGCCAGTTCCATTCGGCACCTAGGGCGCGTTCTACATCAGCTAATCGTAAGAATCCCACTTCGGACGGTATTGTTGCTGAATCGGACATGCCCGATCATGACCTCGAACCACCGCGATTTAATCGCAAAGCTCTTGAACGACTTCTCAACGATTGGTCAGCCGTTCAATGCACCATCATGTCCGGTGTGCATGAAAATGCCACTACGGATCAGCTGTTCGGCGATCAGAGCCAGGGATCAAAACAGAGTGGTACTGCGTTGCTTGACAAGTTTACTCATTCCCTGCTTGTCAAGTGTAGTTCTGAAATGTTGGATACGCTCCTGACGACCCTTATTCGAGAACTGCAGAATGATAGTACACCAGGCAGGATGGAGGAGGCTAATATCGTGGCGCGCAGGTTTGTTAGATCTGTGGCGAGGATCTTTGTTATTTTCGCCATCGAGATGGCGCCCAACACGGCCAAGAGAAGAAGGTACGAATCAATCAATTTCTGTTGCATCTCAGTACAGTTTATTTATTCCCTAATAATAATTTATCATTCAATTTTCAGTACAAGTCAAGCTTCGCAACCGCAGGTGAAGTGCCGCAGAATATTCCAAGCTCTAATCAAACTAGCTGTTGAAGAGTTATGTGAGACTGCTGATTCCTTAATTGCACCAGTGCGTTTAGGGGTATCCAGACCTACTGCGCCATTCATTCTTACAAGCTCTGCTATTGAAGCAATCAACGGATCTGAGGAATTGTTCTCTATTGAACCTTTGATTCCGCACAGTGGCCTTAATGCACAGAGTTTAGATGCTTCTTTGCAAGCCCAACAGGGAAACAATAACTTATCCATTGCCAGAGATGCATCAAATATTGACGAAGCCGAGCCTGGAGAAGGTAAATCAACATGAATCTTCATGAAAACTTGAAAAGACATTTTTTTTTTCTAATTAATCCAAGATTATTTAAAATCAACAAAGAAAAATTTATTTTCTTTTCAGAAGTTCCAATGGACCTGGATGGCGAAATGAGCGAGCACGAGGAATCCTCAGCACCTGTAAGTACTCAGCCTCTGAGCGAAGTTGACGCTGTTGCCCCCGGTGTTGGAGAAGATCCTCCTGGTGACGGTGAATCTGACACCGAACTTGATTTGATGGTCGAGGCTGAAACCGAATCTGACTCTGACGACAACCACAGCAACCAGGACACGGCATCAGCTCAGCGTAGTGTTCAAACAGGTGCTACTGCCGGTTCGGATGGCGGCATGAACTCGATATTGCTCTATCCTGAAGACGAGTCTGGTGAATCGAGCCAACAGGAAGATGACGAAAGCGAAGCTGGAGAGACAGATGACCAGGACACGGAAGAGTTCCAGATTGGTGATGAGCAGCTCGAGCGCAGAAACGGTTCCAGTGGACAAGCCCAACGCAACAATCTTGCGCCTGTATCAATGCAGTGGGCCATCCGCAATCGTGAAACAAATACTCGTACAACCGGCGTGAGAGTCACAGGTGGCAATAACCTTGTTTTCATCGATCCGTCGTCACTCCGACGATCAACTGCTACCTCAGCAGTTGCAACTACACAGGAGCCCATCACCATGGGCACGACTGCCAGTTGTCTGGCCCGAGCATTTGGGATTGTTATTCGGCAAATTGCTGACTTGCTAACAATGATGCAGGCCTACAAAATGGTTGCACCGACCCTACCTAGGACATTGGATGTCTCGTACAATGACGCCATCAACTTGCAGGTACGTAATGTTAAGATAGAAACATTTTAATGCCTAAAGTTGTGTGAAAACGTGAAAAAATTGACGTTCGATTGCTTTTCAGATGTATCTGGAGGCTCACTTGAAGCCAACGTGGGACTGGCTGTTGACAGTCATGGATGCAACAGAGGCGCAGCTACGTTTTGGGGTCTCCCTCACTCGCAGTGCCGATCCCTCGCATCCGGAGCACCCACTAAACAGCGCGCCTTCACTGTCGGGTGGCAACTTTACTGGACTACTTAACTCAGCGGCTTTGTCGCTGTCGTTGCAAAGTGGTAGTGGCCGCAACGCTCGTACCGGCATTTCCGCCTCGTCGAATATAGCAGCAGGTCAAGGGTCCACGAGACTAACCTCCGGTTTTAACAACACTGATGCTGCACGAAACAGTAGAGAACGTGAGGGTATTTATTTTTTGGGGATCACTATGCGTTTTTTTTGTTTTTGATTTTTTTTTAACGTTGATTCTACTCTAGGGAATTTTGATTTATTTTTTTTGTATTTAATCGTTTTGTTTTCTTTTTTCACTTTAATCGCATGATTTCAAAAAACTAACTTGACATACTGAAATTGAAGGCGCAGATGCACACTCGGCTAGACGCGAATTCTTATCCTACTGTCTGTCGCTAATGAGAGCTCACAATGGCGAGCACAGAGACAGCTTGCCAGTTCTGGACGTTTCCGCATTGCGCCACGTAGCTTATGTGTTTGATGCTCTCGTCTATTATATGAGGTCTCTATCCGAACCACTGACATCACGGGGAGACGTGCCTAAAGATGCTTCTGATGCTGCTTGGAATGACCAGGTAAAATAAATCGTAACCAAAATCAAACTACCTATTATTATTAATATTAATATTATTATTATTATTATTATTATTATTATTATTATTATTATTATTATTATTATTATTATTATTCATATCAACCCGATTATCATGGCTTTTGCTGTTAGGATGAGAATGACAACGAAGAGGGTGAGGAAGACACTCTTAACTCAACTGCTGCAATGGAAACTGATTCGGTTGAATATCCCGAACTGCTTAACATTCCGTGCGTCTCGGCTCCCAATAACAGTACTTTAAATTCAAGCACCGTCAGCGGCTCGGGCAAAGGCAGAAAACATCCCTTCCTCCAGCGTTCGGACTCGACTCTTTGTCTAGGTTGTCCTGCTTTAGATCCCTTTGACACTAGCCTCTCCGAGGCATTACCTCTCGCTGATCAGCCACATTTGTTGCAACCGCACTCGAGGCGTGAAGATCTTTTCGGAGTACCTCGTCAAAATTCAACCGGTGGAGCTAATGGACTAGAAGGATTACCTACGAGGCTTGGATTGTCCACCAGAAGCAACGAGACGCAACAGATCAACTCGTCTACGCTTATATTGGGTCACACTTCAGAACAGATAGCTAAGAGTCAGGGCAGCAATAACGCAGACAGAAGAAACGCTCAAGAATCAAACCGAAATCCTGGTGAATCCAGTTCGGCAAAGTACAGTGACAAGCCAAAAGTATACAGTCAATCAGCCGAGTCTGTACAGTATACGATAGCTGTAGCCGACATGCAGACAGATCGAGCTCCGATAATTGTCTCTCCTAGCAACCAGCTCGTGGACACAGATAGCAATAGTAGTAGTGGCAGTCCACAAAAATCTTGCACCAACAAAATTGAACGCAGCGTGATAGTCCGCGCTGGCAGCAGCAGCGTCTGCTCTACCAAGTCTCAAAACAATGTTGATAAACAGGCTTTTTACGTGACGTCGGATGAGGTAGCAGTAACAGGACAGAGTAGCGAGTCACAGACAGCTGGTGCTAACGAGAAGGTAGATCTCGCGTCTAACGCAACAGTTCAAGAAGACTCTGTGCATGACACAGTGATGGAAACCACCCAAATGACGTCGGAAGAGCCAGCTGATACTGTTGCTGCTGCTGCTACTACTGTTACGGCCACTGCTAGTACTGCACCTACTGTGCCTCCAACACCAAGCAGACAACAAATTTCTAATCTTAGCCCCAAGATCTCACACAATATCCTGCTAGGCCGCTGGAGGCTTTCGCTCGATTTATTCGGTAGAGTTTTCATGGAGGATGTGGGTCTAGAGACTGGAAGTATAGTATCCGAGCTTGGTGGCTTTCCAGTAAAAGAAGCGAAATTCAGGAGAGACATGGAAAAACTAAGAAGCATACAGCAAAAAGACATCACGCTGTCTAAGGTCGAACGCGACAGAACGCAGCTGCTCATTCAGACAATGAAGGAACTGAATACACAGTACAACATTTATAATAGAAGGGCATCGAATGCACCACCACTAGCAGTGTCGCGTGTCAAAGTTACATTTAAGGATGAGCCTGGAGAAGGTTCGGGCGTGGCGCGCAGCTTTTACACAGCGATAGCTGAGGTCAGTGTCAGTCTATTGGTGCACTGTAATTAAATAGTTATCAATTGTAATTTTTTCCTTTTTTTCTTATATTTTCAGGCACTCCTAGCCAATGAGAAACTACCGAATCTTGAAGCAGCACAAATAGGCTCCAAATACACTCAATGCAACGTTTTGCAAAAGCTCAAAATCAAAGATCGCGATCGAGATCTCCGACGACAGGTAAGAGAAACTTTGTAAAATTTATGTTGAAATTCACTTCCGACGAAATGATTGAAAATTATGTGGATTCCAGAACATCCGATCGTCCGTCAAATGCAGAGAATCGCGTCGCACACTATCGTTTGAAGCTCGTTCGTTTTATCCGACGACCTCTTTGGAAGGTTCGTCGTCCTCGAACTCGTCCGGCAACTCATCTTCCGCAAATCACCCGCCACCCTTCGGTCACTCAAACAACGATCACTTAACGATGCACCAGCAACAATTGGGTGACAGATTATACCCAAAAGTGTATGCGCTGAAACCGTCCCACGCCGAAAAAATTACGGGTATGCTACTAGAGATGAATCCGGCACAATTGTTGATGCTGCTGGCATCAGAGGAATCGCTCAGACAGAAAGTCGAGGAAGCGTATGAACTTATACATAGTCACAATCAAGATCTGGCAAGTGAGGCTCTGCTAGATCTCGATGTCTTTAGTCTAACCGAGCGGTCTGGTGCTAAGAAAAAGAATTTAGGTATGCTGATGTTTGAGCGTTAAATTGCTATGTTTTTCATCATGATGAAATTTATAAAATGTAATTTCGTTTTGTTAGACAATTCGATAGTTGATGATCCAGAAGACAACGCCCCGCTGTTCTACGCACCTGGTAAACGAGGATTCTACACTCCGAGACAGGGAAGAGCGTCCTACGAAAGATTAAACGCATTTAGGAATGTCGGCCGGCTAATAGGATTATGTTTACAGCAAAACGAACTATTCCCAATATTCCTGAACCGACACGTGTTAAAATACATTCTCGGTAGACCGATAAGGTTCCACGATCTTGCATTTTTCGATCCCGTCATATATGAGAGTTTAAGGCAGCTTGTTGTTGACGCTGAGACAAAAGATAGCAGCAACTTATTCCACTTGGATCTTACGTTTAAGTAAGTCTACCTAGGTCAAAAATTTTACATTTATCTGAGTTAACGGTTATTAAATTAAATTTTTTTTTTCTTTTCATGTAGCATCGATCTATGCCCAGAGGAAGGCGGTGGCGCTATTGAGCTCGTACATAATGGCCATAGCATCGAGGTGACAACGTCAAATGTCTACGATTACGTTCGCAAGTACGCGGAAGTGCGAATGGTCAAAGTGCAAGATAAAGCACTCGAAGCGATACGCGAGGGTGTGTTCGACGTGTTACCAGAAGGTGCTCTCGATGGTCTCACAGCTGAGGACCTTCGACTGTTACTCAATGGTGTCGGTGATATCAATGTCTCGGTGCTCATATCGTACACGTCGTTCAACGACGAGTCGGGTGAGTCGACTGATAGGCTAGTTAAATTTAAAAGGTGGTTGTGGTCGATCGTTGAGAAAATGACGCACACGGAAAGACAGGATTTGGTAAGTAATAGTAAAATGTTTACCAAATTAAAATTGACATCACTTAGTTGTGTATAAAATTGTCACAATTAATTTTTTTTACAGGTTTACTTTTGGACGGGTTCACCAGCATTACCAGCAAGTGAAGACGGATTCCAGCCTATGCCGAGCGTTACGATCCGACCAGCCGACGACATGCATCTACCCACGGCCAACACCTGCATATCTCGCCTCTATGTGCCCCTGTACAGCTCGCGTCACGTGCTACGACACAAACTGCTGCTGGCTATCAAAACGAAGAACTTTGGTTTTGTTTGAGGAGACGATAGCGAAGAATAAAACTATGCCGATTCTCGCGCTCGCGCTCTCTCTTCTTTTCGTCGTCGAAAATATCATCTCCCTTTTATTTCGTCGTCTCTCGTCTTCGTCACAGCACCATCATTCTCTAACAAAACGGGAGCTATCACGGGAACTTGCAAATTCATGTTTCAGGTTTTGAACGACGAATACTCATTTGTGAAATTAATTGGTTTCACGTGTTACTACAAAATCTTCACTTTTATCATTTTATCAATTATTGCAATTTTTTTTTTTTCAAGTTGTGAACAATTTAAGACAACAACAAAATAATAATACGTGGTGAAAGGTGGAAATTAATTTTCTTTCTGAAAATGTATTTCGCGTGACTGCTTTATCGGCTAAGGTAGCAATAAGAAACACAAGAAACAAATAAACTTGATGTGTGATACGTGGCGAATCACGTAATGATATATTTTCGTTGTAAATAAATTTACAAGAGACGCTCTTATAGATAATCGAATGACGATTTCTTATTGCTATCAAAGTATTCCCTCAAACTCATAAAATGTATATGAAAATTTTAGATTAGTGAAGAGATCACATCATTACCATTAAAATAAACACGAGCTTTTGATTTAGATTAATTTTTCTTTGTAGTTATTATACTTAAAAACTTAGTGGTTAAGATGTTTTAATTATTTATCGATTAAAATGATTAAAATAAGATGGTAAAACCTAAAGAAAATTTGCGCAAGTTCCCGATTTTCCATACTTTTTGGAACAAAATTTAAACAAACGAACGCATAAATTAAAAAGTAATGGTAAGAAGTTATACGTTGTTATTTTTTTTCTTTGGCTTTCTTTTGATGAAAAGAAATTTATAAAATTTTTAAGGTGTAATTATTAAATATTAATATTTTTTTAAAAGTATATAATGCCGTCACGTGGAGTACAATGTGATTGCTTCTCGTTTGATCTTGAAGATTTTACGTTTAAAGAAAAAGTGTCATATTTAGTCTTTATATAGCG
This sequence comes from Copidosoma floridanum, assembly GCF_036245765.1. NCBI lineage: Eukaryota > Metazoa > Arthropoda > Insecta > Hymenoptera > Encyrtidae > Copidosoma > Copidosoma floridanum. The sequence continues at coordinate 26,737,981 of NW_028321898.1, read as the reverse complement.
ACCCGGAGTAATAAAATTTTCGCTAAATCAAAAGGCACACACGAAGGCTTTACTTTCAATTTACCCAACCTGTTTCTTATAATTTTTTTTCATATTATACATTTTTTGTAATCGCTAACTTTATTAAGTGAAAAACTGCGTCTCTTAGATTTTTGTATGAGTTTTTGATTTTTTTTTTTTTTTCAGTTTCAGAACAGTATAGTTTAACGGCAAACATTTAAATTAGCAAAATTGCTTTATTAATTATAACTAAGTAAAGTATGTGAAAAAACTGCAAAAGGATATAAATAAATTTTTAAAATGAAAAGCGAATCATTCAATTATTTTACAGTTAAAAATTTTTTATTAGGCGTGTAATAAAGTAACATAAGATGTAGACAGAATGCGAAATTTTTCGTCAAAAGTGTTTGTTTCGCATACATGGAAAAGAGCAAAAATGTAAGCATTTGGATACGTTACGTACCACCTTTAGGGAAGAAAATACCAGAATTAGATGTAACTTAAAAGCATACGAAAACATTCTTGGAATTTTCTATAAATATAAATGCATGATTCAATGCAACACATAAAATAATCTTACATTATGATCGAATCGTTTAATTATTTAAAAATATTACATAGCTTTTTTTAGAGTTTTGAAAACAATTTAGTTTTTGCTACTTTCATTTTGGTATTATTGGTATTTCCGTTATAAATACTCGAATCATTTATTTCTTTGTTCTTCATTATAGAATTTTCTGTTGTCGCAGTTAATCCTAAGTCGACAGTATGTTATTTAACACAACAAAACAGAGTTTCCTTAGTTGTCGTTTAATATACAACTTTTCGTCAATTTTTTCTTAATTAAAATTTCGCTCATTCCGCACATGTATATAATGTGTAGTTAATAGTAAAAATGCAAAGCACTTTGACTTTTTATATCGCAATTCCTTACTTTTTGTTATTACAATTGTAGCCAATATTTTTATTTATTTTTTTTTTATCACATCGAAAAGACGAAACAAATATAACGATTATAAAAACAGAGCTGATCTAAAAAAATTTAATATAATACTTCGAAATCATTTTTATTAAGCATACAGTTTTATTAGCCTATAATTTAAACGAAACTAAACAAACAGTATAAAATATCAACTATACATTCGCTGAAGAATCGCTTTAATTTGCTCGATCACATAACGCGTAGTGCTCTTATTCTTTTATCGGTTTTTATATCCTTATTTTTTCAAAAAGGCAAAAGTAAGAGAAAGAAGAAAGAAAACTTACCATCATATACAATGTAATAAATCTCATTATTTATAAATTCTAAAAAGTCGATAAAGTTATGTACAATAGTTATATATTAAATCAATTGTATGCGAGTGTGTGTGTGTGTGTGGCGTATTATCGACGACGGGAGAGTTTGTGATGCCAGAGGTGGTGTGTATAAATCTTTCACGAGGTGAATCAGTTGAATTTTTTTTCCTTCACTTCTTTTTTTATTTATGTACAAGCGTTTTTAAAAAATTTTAATTCGCGTTTCATTTATATTATTTATATACCTATTGACCACCTCCGGAATTATTGATAGTGGGCAACTTGGTCGTTGCAGCAGTAGCGGCTGCGGCTGCAGCAGCGGCAGATTGGCTCAGCTGGGCCAGAGTCTCGGGTGTGGCGTGAGCCTTCAAGATTGAATTCTCCGCCTCTAGCTGATTGATGCGGTCCATGAGCTCTGCAATTTTTTCTTTCAGCACCTCGACCTCTTCCCGCACCGCGAACATCAAGTGACTTTTTACCAAATCCTGCAACGAACGAAACAATATTCATTTCTTGGTTTTACATCGTTTTTTTATGGCTTGGCTTTTCATTATATCCTCTTTGGATCTTTAAGTACATATGTTTGCAAGGGTATGTAGAATGTACACATGATGTATATAAGTATAAACGGTTGTCTCTATACCTCATTTGAGCCAAAAAAAATGTGTTAAATGTCTTATCGTTAAAGACAATATTAATCGTAAAATATTACATGTGGCAATTTCAGATAACATACTTGATGTCCTTACTAAGATCGTTGAAAATGGTGATATTGTATTTTATTTAAGTATTTTGGTTTATAAATTTACAAAAATATCAATTAAGGAATTCGTGCAACAAAAAGTGCTTACCATAGCTTGCTCGATTTTATTATCAATCGCTACTGCACTGGTCCCTGACATGCTGTAAATAAAAATATATAAATACATAGATACATACAAAACGAATGCTAGTCATGGAAAGACATGTTAAAACCACGGATTTTACTAATTAAATAAAATACAAATATGAGAAACAAATGAATATGTATAACTGTACAAATAAATTGAAGGTCTTCGATCTCTTTCTGCCTATTATTTTATGAAAGTCCATGTGGCAGATTTAAATGAACTATTATATGAAATGAAATATTTTGTCAAGTAATTAAATAATAATAAAAAAGTCTATTATACAATTTCTTGATTTTTAAGTTAAAAGTATAACACAGCTATTCATATAATTAATAACATGTTTTAATTCAACATACGATGACAAATGCTACAGTTTTATTTTTAAACTAGAGGTTTCAGTTTTATTTTGAAATTCAGTGTTGCATATAGATAATGATAACCAAAATAACTAAAGATTCTTAGTACTGTATTATACAACTTTACGAAAAGATTAAAGTTTATTAAAATAAAAAATTGAATTGTCAATCTATTTCATGTCATCCAAACGTTTCTTTTCAAGATTTTTTAAATTAAGTATAAGATTTAAGAAAAAATCTTATTAAACTGTTGTATTTGTCAAATTCAGGGAATGAATCCTAACGTTTGAAGAGTAAAAATCAACACTCAAATACCTCTCATTATCATCATGCGCTTGATGATCATCGGCATTTTGAGTAACTTCCGCCAGAGACTCAAGAAGTGCGGCGTCAGTAGCCGCAGCTGCCAAGGCACCAGCGACCATCATATTCGCCATCGAATCTTGATCGGATTCAACTGGCTGTTGCTGCTGTTGATGGAATGATATGTTACCCTGTTGCATACCACCGACCATCTGCACCTGGGCTGATGTTCCAGTAGCCGTTTGTTGTTGCTGTGTCTGAGGCTGCTGTTGTTGCTGCGTTGACTGCATCTGAGCGTTTGTCGACATCACCTGTGTACAATTAAACTTATACTTTCAGTATTCGTATTTATTCGCCGAGTATATGGTTAGCGAATAAAAATTGATTATTCATCTTAGCCAAATGAATAAACTTTTCAGCAATAAAACATACTTGAGGCTGTAGCTGTTGTGACTGTTGGGGTTGTTGCTGCTGTTGGGGTGGTGGGGGACCACTGGACTGAGGAACTTTGTGGATACCTTGCAAGCTCTGCATGTTTTGCATAGCGGCTTGCATTTGTTCGGGGATCTGCTGCTGTTGCGTCGCTTGAGGTTGTGACGTGGGCGGCGGTGCTTGCTGGGATTGTTGCTGTGACTGCGGTACGAGTATGTTTGGCGGAGGCTGGGAGGGCGCGACACTCGTTGGTTGTTGGCATACGTTTTGAGCTTGCGGCGGTGGGCCCATCGATTGCGCTTGTGAATTCACCGGTACGTACGTCGTCGTCTCGTCTGTCTGAGGATGCGTGATCGTCTGCTGCTGCGTTGGCATGTTATTCGTTTGCGTTGCAGGACTGAAAATTTCAAAGTTTTCATAAGCATCGTAAACTTTCTTTAGCTATGATTTTTTATTCAAGAAAATTAGATCTTACCATGTCTGTTGGGTGAGTATCGGAATAGTACCCTGGGGCATGCTTTGCGTCTGTGCCATACTGTTCGGGTGGGCTGACTGTAGATTAGCCGGCAACGTTGTACCCTGAGTCTGTTGCTGTTGCGCCTGAGTCGCCGAGGCCTGGTAGTACTGGGGCGGTACCTGCTGAGGCTGCTGTTGCGTGGGCACCGGCGCATAGCCAGCAGCAGAAGCAGCACCCAATGACTGCGTACCTGCATGCTGCTGCTGCTGTTGTTGTTGTTGTTGCACTTCAGGGTGCATAGGTCCATTCGCATCGATGCTCATGCCAGCCATGTCGTCGACGACCTTGTTTACAATCTCGGGTACGACGATACCCGCATCAGTGACTCCGTACGATATACAAACTTCGTTCGGGTCGGGCACTTTTGTAGTCGTCGACTGATTGACCGAGGTATGATCCAAATAGTCCATGCAGGTCCACCGTCCGCGCTTGAAAGGCTCCGTGCTTTCGATCTTGACGACCTTGAACCTCTCGTTCCTACCGTGCGAGTGGACCTCTCGCAAATCGGCGTCCTGCTTAGTGCTGCTTGACAGCAAATTGATGATGTTATTGTCTGTGACCGAGGCTATGTCCAGTGTGTTGATGTTGTTTTCGTTCGTTGAGTTGCTCGTAATGTTAGCCTCAGACGATGGCACGATTGCCAAGCCGTACTGCGAACTCGTCGGTATGACTGGCGCCGTGCTCAAAGCGGCATTGCTCGCGTTAAAGAAGACGTCGTCCTTGGAGAAGGTGTCCTCGGAGTAGCTCGGCGTCTCGATATCCGTGATCCGCGAGTGCTCGACACTGTTGTCCTCTGTATGTGACTCGTCGAGATCGTCGTTCGAGTCCTCGCCCGCGTCGTTGCTCATCCTGCAGCCCACTGTGACACTCGTTATCTGAAACGACGACGTCTTCTTCGTACGGTTTTGGGCGATTGCGGCACCCGTGTTTGGATTGTTGGACGTTGAGCTGGCCGTGGTCATCGGTATCGAGCCCAACGACTGGCCATGATGATGGTGGTGATGCTGGCCTTTGCCTACAACCATCAACGTCACGGTTTCATATAATTTATTGAATCTCAACAACAAAAGGTAAAAGGAATTGAGTCGCTCACCAAAATTGTCGATCGGCTCGCTGATACGTATCGTCTCGGTCGTGGTACGGTGCACGGGTGCGGATATTTTGCGGGCGGGCATTTGTCCCGGATGAACAGTGGCAGCTGGACTGGCGTTGTGATCGGCCGGCGATGAAGCATGCTTGTGCGCCGGCTTTCTGATGGCGTTGTCGGCCATCTCGCCTTAGCTGCGACTCAGCTTATTAACACGAGATGATTGTCGAATTGAAAAGGAAGGCTCCACGACGACAAAAATGCTGGGAGTGAGCTGCTGCTACTGCTACTACCGGCTGGTGGGAGTTTCGTTTTATGACGGGGTCGCTCACTCGTTGTTGGAGATAATAACAGGCTACTCGCTTGTTTGCCTGATCCTCTCGAGCGCATAGTAGGCCAGACATGACGCTGAGATCCAAGTGCGCCTAGGCTCAGCGCGAGCACCTTATCTCGTGGACTCTCAATTCTGGGACGGTCCAGTTTTCTAAAATTGAAAATAGAATCATGTGATTTTTATTACTTGATAGTATACATAACATATAATCATATGAAAATGATTTGGAGTATATACAAGTCAATCGACTGATCATTCTGAAGAACTTGTCTATGTAACATTTGTAGTGATTACAATGACAAAAGTAATTTGTGCGATAATAGCTATGAATCTTCTGTAAAATGAATGTGAATCATATAAGTGTTTTTAGAGTTTTATGAAATGATTCACTAAAGATATTCGATTACTTATACAAGTTAAGTAATTTTTTTTAACATTATATGTATTTCAGGCTAATTTGTGACAAGAGAAAGCTAATTAAAATTTGAAGAAATTAATTTATAAGGTTATCTTAAGTTTCAATATTCAAACGTAGCTCTTAAGAGCTTGATTGTATAAATAAACTTTCTTGTAAAGTATTAAATAGTATCTAGTTAGAAAATATAAATGTGTTTTACCATTTACCTAAAGTATGTCAAGATTAATATTCTAACTTAATTTTTAACAAACATAACCTATCATACAAGAATTATTTCAGTTTGTATGTTCAGTTGATTACACTAAACAATACAAACCTTATAAGAATTTTAATAAAGTAATAGAGTATAGTACAATGGATGACAGAAAGTTCTAAACTGATAACAGAAACATACATAATTCAAATTTTTATATGTAACTGTAAGCAAGAACCTATTCACTAATCATATTTTGTTACCTGAAGTGCCTTTACACAAAGTTTTGTATGTAGCCTTCAATTTTTATTAACTGCACTATCCACACCATATAAGTGTAATGATATAATTGACCACAAAAATTGCAGCTTGTCACTACTTATTTTACAACAGCAAAACCACAAGCAAAAGCCACGGAACAATCTCTATTATTGATGCTAAGCTGAAAACTTTACACCTTAATTTGAAGAGATCCGCTTTTTGCTTGGAAACCAAAATCAAATTTGTGCAAATGCAATTCTAAGGGAAATTATGAAATTTCAACTTTCTTTGAATTCTGGAAAGTACAATACTTTTACTAATTCAATTTTACATACTAGCCTTTTTCACACTTTCAAAATTTATTTTAGAGGCTTGATTAGTAGATTTGCAGAAACAATATCTTATTGTAGTTGCTATTTAAAATCACTTGATCACAACACAAACTATCAGAACTGATTAAAAAATCAATTACTCTCAGAGTGACCATCTGCTGACAAAAATTTTTTTCCTTTCCTACAGCATATTACAATGAAAGTCAACTTGAATATTAATATACATATAAAAGCCAAACGTGACAAGCTTATTAAAGCTACTATATTGGACACCTCATCGAACCTAATACATGAACAATTGAGGCCATTTAAATCATGAATGGTGTACGGTACCTCCAAAGTCAGAAGACACACAATCAAGCTCACCCACACATCCTCTAGTCTATTGGATATACAAAATGAATGAAAAAAAAGAAAGATAAGAAAACACAATTGGTGATGAGAAGGATGATATGATATGCCAAAAGGGGCGGGGGAGATGGCAAAATTCTATATGCATGTGTTCAGTTCTTTTTGTTCTTCATAGGTCTTCAAACGAGCTGATGTGTATGTTCACCTAAGCCAAACGTGATTTGAAAATCGATGCTTTCCTGTGTAAGAGAGAGAGAAAGAGAGAGAGAGAGAGAGAGAGAGAGAGAGAGAGAAAGAGCTAGGGCCTATTCTATGGGTAATAATATTAATTCCCTGACGACTTACCCTTCTCTCTTTTTCTCTTGCTCCTATATATCCACTCCTCTGCAGTGTGTATGTATCTCTTCTGTCTTTACACATGTATGCATACACTTGTGCCGTTTGCGTGCGTGTGTAATATCCACACCCACACACACACAGTCTCGCTTCAGTGGCGGCACAACGACAGCTATCTGTCTCTTCTATCTCCTTTGCTCCTTCTTCATCATCATCATTATCATGACAGTTCACGGACAGCACTGTGCACTCTTTCTCTCTCATCGGTCACTGTGCTACCTCTGCTCTGACTAGTTTCCTCTGCTGGTAGTGATTTCTCCTGTTGAATGTACTCAATCAAGCAGCATCTCCAAAAATTTGCAGCAGCCACTGCTTACAACCCTTCCTCTCTTTCCTCCTCCTCTGCAACTGTTGTCGTTGCTGTAACTACTGTCCCGGCTGTCTGCCCTGTCGTACTTAGCATGAATATGCTGTCACCAGCAGTCCTCCAAACGTTGACGTACATGCAAGCGCCTTTTTTTTCTTACTGTTGTAATAAACAAAAAAATAAAAAGAGTCAAGAAATAAAAAATCCAGGAGGTTGAGGCTGCGCCGACATTCGGCTCAAGCCGAATATCTGCAGCAGTATAACTAAGTACGCACCACGAAATGGGTACATAGAATACGTACATTGCACATATCAAATCCAACGACGCGCAACCAACTCCACCTCTTCTTTCTCTCTCCTTTGCGCTGTAAGCTGTAACACTCTGCAGTCAGGTCCAGGTGTAGGCGACACGGACGTGTATACACACGCTGGCTTAGATATGCATGTATGGTGCTATTAAAATGAATCACGTAGATTCCTTATGCCTCTCTCTGCCGGTCCCTTATCTTTGCGGATCTTGCTGGTGGCCGACGACGATGAGGCTCTCTTTCTTTCCTTGAATATTAAATTAATTAAACCACACACACCCCGGCTTTGCAAACTCTTTTTTTTTCAACAAGGTACATGCACGCAGTTGTTGGACAAACGAAAACACACGCACCGAGGCCGACCTGACTGACTATATACCCAAGGTAGACAAGACTGACGTGACGAGAGGATGAGGATTGAGGAGGCGCGAGGAGAAGACGAGACGACCAGCAGACACACTTATCTCTCGCCCCCCACGCGCAGACACACGTTTGCCTGCGTTTGCCGGTCAAGGAGGTTATGTTTCTTCATGTAACCTTTCCTGAGTTCCTGACAATCCTGACTCCTGACTTGTGACTTCCTGACTCTCTCTCTCTCACTCCCCACTATGTCTCTTCCTATGCGCGCGCACTCTCGTCTCTCGGGCCCTCGGGCGCGAGTTTTTAAAATAAAGCGTCCTTTGGCGGATGTGTTCGAAGGAAACGAATACGAATTTATAAATGAATGTGGTACCAATTTGGCTAACGGGTAAAATGTAGCACTTGGGCATTATTTTCGGTAGAGTGCAAGATAAAACTTAGAGGTGACAGTTTTATCATTTATGTAGGACTTTTTTTTTTTTTTTGCAAACGAAAACAGATAGTTGTTTACGAAAATGTGGTGTTCGGAGGAAGCGAATAAATGCCAGCGATGACGCGAGTGTGCACACATTTTACACAACGAATCATGTCTCCGTTGGCTATATAACAACAGGTAATTTATCATCAAAGTGGAAAACGAATGTATTGAGTTGCACCAGCGAGAGAGAGAGAGAAAGCAAGACCTTGGCGATAATCTAATCGTGTGTTTTGGCCTTGCGTTACACGCACACACACACACACACACGCGCGCCTTCGCGGTGAGCAAAGTAATTAATCATCAAAAATAGAATATACTTTACATATGATGCAATGCGATGAAGTGAAGAATATTTCGTCGTCGGCGTTTTCTTCTAATTATTCATGTGCGCGGGGGGACCATCGTCAATAGATAAGGTAAATTTCTTGGGATGAAGCGAGTGGAGATTAATCGAATGGCTTGGTCAAGTTTCCTTTTGTTTTCATGCACAATGAGAATATCAATTTTTTTTTTTTTTTTTTTTTTTTTTTTTTTTATGACAATGACAGTTTTTAAACCACCGCATCGTTTTTTTATTTACAATTGGCCATTAACATATTAATTACAGTGAAATAAAATTTATCTAGTCACAAAAATGTCACAAGACAAGTATCATCAAGCCGAAAAATACAACTAAATTAAACTAAACCTGTTTAATCTGCGTGATGAATGTTTTTTTTTTTTTTTTTTTTTTTTTTTTTTCAATTATGTTACAGACTCTATTTATACGTACAGAAATGACATTTATTTCGTACGTATGAAGACAAAGAATAATTGTTCTCACAAATACGGAAAAAGAAAAGTTGGTTCGATACACTCGTTGTATGAAATTTCATCACGCGACGTGTAGTATACATACGTACTTGCACGGGACACTTTGCCTTGTCCGTGACTTCCTGGCAATTTGCCTTTCCGAGTCAATTATCTTAAATTAGGTAAGCCCTTATGATATAATATATTATCATATCACATATATATATTTATGTTTGTCTGAAACAAACAAACAAACACATTGAAACTCTGTGAACTACATTTTGGAGAAAAAAACTTATTCATCAATTTTCAACAACAATTGCATACTGATGCGTGGCTCGTTTACCTATACGTTTGCAGGACCATTTTTTTACGAATATTGTGAAAATTTGATGGCAAAAATTCTAATTGTACACGAATCGCGCGGTCGTCGAATTTCACGACACGAGCTAAACTATTTTCACTTTAATTTAGCCCAGTTTCCCTACTACCGACAAAATTAGCGCATATTAGGCACATACACGCACCGACTGTCACGTATATATATATATGTATAACGTCAGGCACACGCAAACAAACTCCACATACACAAGCTGCTTGTACCTACGCGCGATGTATTTTATTAAACATGCGCTCGCGTTGTATTCCGATTTATATCGTGTTACAGGAACGGAATACCCGTCTGGGCTGTCACGCGAAATTAACGTTACATTTACCATTGAATACAAATGTAAAACCTACGCGCTCGTAAGAGCAAATTTATCACTTTCTGTCGGTTTTATGTGTGTTAAGAAATGACAAAAAAAAAAAAAAAAAAAAATTATTTAATTGCCCATATATTACTAGTCCCAAAGTAATCTGAGGTGTCTGCCTCTCTGTGAAGGATGCATCCTTTGGGACCGTCAAGGGAATTACTCGCACAGAGGCCCCCCCTCAATTTTCCGCTACATGTACTTACAACATGCTTACGGGTACTTCATTTTTTTCTTTTGTTCTCGTGTCGTGCTAAGGTGCTATTTCAAATAATAGGCGCTCTTCGTCGTAGAGTTTCGTCACGGAACAAATATCGAAAAATTCCTCTGTGATTCCTTGGACTGGCCTGAAATCCCAGAAAAAGAAGGAAAACATAAACTCTTGCTACGTGTTGGCGAGAACAATGGCGCGTTGGCACAAAGGGAATTTGCAGAAAGTGCATTTGCTAGTGTTGCTTTCACTCGGCTTGTGACGCGTTTATCGGTGCTGTGCGGCGTTATTCGTACATATTTTATCAGTGGACCGACACGTTAAAAACAATTAAGCTCCAATTATTTCCGGGTGCATTACAGCCTCCAAAGCCGATAAATCCATTGTGACATTTTGGATTTGACACATAATACATTAGCCCACGTGAATACATTGACAGACGTCTCCATTGATACCCATCGTGTTGATGGTGCTACGAATATGCCATCCCTTGGCCCCAATTGTCCACCGACTCAGGAGCGCGGGGGTTGAAAAAACTTGGAATTCGGCCCCAACCTCGGGTCATAAAATGGCCATTGAGCAAACTCCTTCGTACAACTGATATAATTATGCTCGAGTAGGTTTTTTTTTTTTTTTTTTCCATCGAAAATGAGATTCGTCCAGGAAAATATTTTTTTTCTCATTAATACACATCCAAACGGTCGAGTAATTTCAGGTTTAACATCGAGTGACCTCCAAGTTTGTCGAACCTGTTGTACGCTTCTGCCAGACTTTAGACCGGGAGGTGTGACGCATCGATTTTCGTAAAAAACCGGGGCTCCCCACAGCTTTTCGAATATGATCGACTCAAACTCGAACTTTGGCCTTGACGAATTCAATTCTCGGTGCTGGGTCCTTTAACGACAAAAAATTAATCCCCCACCTGAGAGGAGGATGGGGTTGCTGGTAGAGCGTACATAGGTTGAAATAATTACACAGAACCTCGAATATCAATGTACGAATGTTACTATATTTTATCCTTAGAATTTATGGTTATAAAGTAGTACAATTATTAATATAACTTGGCAATTTTCAACAATAATGATTTGCAGGTACATATCATGTAATATGCATTGACAGGTAGGTATAATAATAATAATAATAATAACAATTAAGTAAAAACATATTCAATCGTTGCACTATTGCATCTCGAATTTCCTCGTGAGTCGAGAACCTCAAAATTAGTGCTATAACTATTATTAAATTTGCTCAAGTAGGTAAATAAACTTTTGTCAAAAGCGACATCGCGAGATCGATTGAGACACATCCTCTCGGGGATGAGCTTTCGTTTGAAATTTATTTGAAAGCTTAATGGACTTTTCGAGGCTCGAGCCAAAGTGTTTCACGACCCGTGAATACGGCCTGGTAGGTGCGTACGTAGACAGTATCTACGTAGGTACACGCGATACACGGACGATTGGCAAAAAGAAATTTTTCGATCGCCAAAAATGACATAAAAGTTAAGTAGTACAGCGTGTGCTCACCCGCTCGAAATATCTCGATTAAAAATAATTCAAAGCTTTTCCCTCCTCTGTGTGTGTACCTCCACGCAATTTATTAATTTTATCGTCATAAAAAAAAATATACACTTCAATTGATAATTCATTGATTAACGTTGTACGCGTATAAAACGGTGACGACGCGGTATAAAAAAAAAAAAAAAAATATATGTACGGTATGTTGTAGGCTCCGGAGTAGTGTTCGGTGACGTTATCGGCTGTGGTATTTTCGACCTCCGATCAGCTCCCGCAGACCAGTCGCGCTTCTTTCTGTCCGATGGCACGCGTGTGAAAGGAAGTTCGATTTAGGTGCGCTTCGTTGGGAGCTTTCGTTTTCGATGGGCTTGAAAATAATTTTAACTTGTATCGCGGGACATACATCAAGGTTGTGCAAAAAACGCTTCATCGGGACTTTTTTTGAATAAAATTTTAGATTCAAAGGTGATGGGTCCGAAAGAATTTTTTAATTTTTTATTCGAATATGTCCAAAAAAAAAAAAAAAAGACTTTTTGCGAACTCGCTCGTGTAACTTGTAGGTGCATATACATTACTGATACATTATATGGTTTAATTTTAACTCGGATTAAGAAAAATAAGCGCATTTGCGCTTGAGATGGTTCGTTAATTGCCATACCAATTAAAACTATTGCCGTTTAATTGGAAACTAATTAGGCGCACAGTCTCCCTGTACCGTGTGTGCACTTCAGTGATAATTTTGTGACCCGATGTTGGCTCTTCGCCCGAAGCTTTTGTACTTCACGGGAGGATTTCCAAATTTTCAATTTCGGAAAATTTAATGGCAACGATTTTAAATGTCACTTTTGGTGAAAACAATCGGGCACAATTGTCCGTTCAATTAAATACGAGGGAGGAAAAAAACTCAACGAAACTCCATCCACGTCAAAGTTTTTTATTTATTTTCACTGTACATAAATGTACTATCACGAGGATTGTAGGTACGAATGAATTTTTTTTCATACTCTGCGTAACGAGGCATTGTTGAAATTACAACGCCACATGGATGATTGACGAATTCAGAGCTTGTAATATTAAAATCGATCAAATGGTTATAGCTGTAAACGTAAAAATGTCGATTATTTTTCAAGAACTGCAATACTTGTCATACGTCTTGAATGAAATCGTCAGACACGTTTTCACAAGGAAGCAAAAATAAACATTTCGAGTAGAGAGAGCTGTACAAAGTTCGTAGTATAATGTATTCATTCATCACGATTTTACTTCCTGCTCTTGCGTCGTCATCTGGATGGTACGCGCTGCGTTGCACGAGTAGCTTTTTATCTCCTTCAGATTGTGAAACTCCTTAGCTAACGGATTAACAACACATACGTAGTCACGACGTTTTTTCGTTGTCGCCTGCCTTTTTCCCCGATCAAATATTTTCCGTGATGTAAAGCGTTAAGGGCGAAACGTTAATTTAATGGACTTTAACTGATACTTGATCATGCCAGCTCTCGATGACTACTGTCAGAAAATGGCAATCGTATGATGCAAAGTATAAAAAAATCGCTTGGAGCTAGGAGAAAAAAAAAATTGTTTTCAAGTCCCAAGAAAGCTCAAGTTTGCCATCCACTGCGCAGCTCACGGCTTCTCTGTACCGAGACAGAGTCAACGTTCATGATGTATTTTTTTTTTTTTTTTTTGTTTTTTTTTTCAAGTTACGCGTCTTGTGCAAGAAAGTACGTAAGAAATACAAGTGGGTCTATGAAGCTTCAGTCTGCGAAATGACACCGACGGAGATGTATCTCGTGTCGACGTTGCTGCTGGTGGCCGTAGCTTTGGCTTCCGGCACGGGCGAGCTTGCGGAGACGGGCATTCACGCCGAAGGCTGCTACTCGTGTGCTGAGTACAGGTCATAACAATTTTTTTTTTTCCCCTTTAATTTTATAGAGCGAAAGGACACGTCGAGTGTTTTTTAGACATTTTCAATATCATTTTTTTTTTTTTTTTTTTTTTTTTTTTTTCATGGAACAAAATAACAGACCTTTCTTTTTTAAAAGCTCGTTTTTAATGCTGGATGGTATGTGTGATTGAAAATTGAATGATTCATCGGTGGCATTAATTTCTCGAGTTCAAATTTAAATAAAGTGTCTTCGATGCGCGCGTCATCGCTGAAAATCCAATGTTTACAAAATTCTCAAATGATGAAAAATAAATTGAGCGCGTCGTCGAGTGTATACATAACACACTCGCAAAGCTTTCGTGGACAGCTGCTTTGATTGTTAATCTGCGCAAAAAGTGTTTGATTAAATAACTCGTTCGTCCATTGGCCGATGATTGCGCAAACAATAAATTTTCAGCACTGGCATTTGTTTGCCCAGTAAAAAGCCACAATCAAGCCCAATTCGCATTTAAAACCGGGATGCAAAATGTAATGGTTTGTAGATGTCCGTCGGACCCAAGTGAATGTCTGTTGGGCACGACGATGGACATATGCGGCTGCTGCAGTCAAGGCGTGTGCGCTCGGACGCTCGGGGAGTCCTGCTGGAACCCCATGATCCACGAACTACCCAATTGGAGGCGCAACGAGGGCCTGTGCGCTTCCCGTTACGAGTGCCAGTTGAGGGACGATCTTGAGCCAGAGGTACAATTATACCGCTTATGGACAAATAATTAAGAAAAAATAAAAACAATCGTTACGAAAAAACTAATTAACGAGTCATACACTTGGTGTTTTCGAGCTTTTTGCGGTTTATTATTAATTATTATTTTTTTTTTTTTTTCAAATTGTGAGATCAGTTTTAAGCTTCTTTTGCCTACTCTTAAATATACAATTTTTTTGGTATTTTTTCCAAAAATTCAATAGTTTTCCAATTTTTTTTACTCAACAATTACGAAATTCGTTAAAAGTAAAGTACGTTTCGACAGAAGGGCTTGAAAAAAGGGGTGTTACTTGTTTCTTAATTTGCATCAATGAATCTTTTCATAGTCCTGGAAGTATGGTCAAAATCTTTGCGCCTCAAATAAAATATTAGCAATTAAAAAAAAAGTATTCTTGTAGATTCTTGACACTACGTCGAGAAATGTGTGCCTACGCGTGAGTTTGTAGAGAAAAACCTCTTCCATCTAAAAAATCGCTTAAAAAATCGTCTCACGCGATTTCGGCAAACCCCTCGTCTTTCGACAACGCATTGTCCATTTCTCGTTGTCGCTGACACTCGCAGTGCACACGTAAACTCGCCGCTCTCTAACGGGCGCAATCATGCAATCAAGCGGCTTCGCGGTAACGCAACGGAGAGACCGACCGAGCCTGATTGCGCTTTTTTCCCGCGGATAGCCGGATTTTACGTCATTCCAGCACTTGCACCGACGAATGACTGTTTACGGCGGTGCCGCGGAAATGGAGGCTTGACCGAGTTCCAGCTGATTACAAATAATTGAGTCTTATCGCCGCTCAACGATTATTCTTGCAAAAACATCGCGTGTCATGAATTGTTTCGCAGAAAGTGCATTTTCTGAGTCATCTTCCTCTCGAGGTATCGGGTGAGATTTCGTACGCGTACGTATATTATCCACGGTTTATTATAACGATACGTGCCTCGCACATCGGCGATACCGTCACCGTAGTACATACAACACATGGACCTGTATTCGGAGCACCTCTCGGTGTATCCTCGTATTCACAAGTGGGCAAATAATAAATACGCGGATTTACCGCGTCGCGTGGCCAAATAATTGTATGCGAGAAAATGTGGGATGTCCTGTTTGAAAATGAATTAAGGTATAAATCGGTGAAAAGGATATACCCGAGGCGACGTGCGTCTGCCCGGAGGAGGGTCCGGTCTGCGGCAGTAACAATCGGACCTACGCGACGTCCTGCGTCCTTTACGAGCAATCGAAGCGCTACTACTCGGACTACTTGCATCTCCAGCACCCGGGACCCTGTCCCCATCACCCGGTCATTTACTCAGCCCCCGAGAACGTAGCCGGAGTCCTGAACCACTTGGTCGCGCTGGGCTGCGAGGCCAAGGGCTTTCCCCTGCCCGACGTCTTCTGGGAGTTCCACTCCGCCGATGGCGAACGCGTGCTCAGGCTACCTTGTGAGTTTTTCCAACGTTGAATAATTGTCCACTTGGGACAGTCAATATCTGATCCATTGCCAACGACAAAAATTGACAAATAGTGTATAAGACATTTGCGTGGTTTGTTCATTCGCAGATGACGAGCTGGATGACGCGGTGGTTAACAACAGCATGAATAACAACACCCTGATGCGAACCTCTTGGCTCCAACTGGAACACCTGAGGCAGCATCACGTCGGCACCTATCACTGCGTAGCCAACAATTCCATCGGACAAGCCAGTGCCTTCTCGAGCGTGTCCATCGGTTGAGGTGTGCTATGACGTCCCTACACATATTGCTTTCAATTGCCCATAGGTATACGGGGAAACAAAAATGACTTGGTTAAAAAGAAAAGACATGCACCCTCGTGCCGTTTATTCGATGAAACACGTACATGTATAACAACAAAGAAATAATCATCTGATTCTTTTTTTCTTTTTTTTTTTTTTTTTTTTTTTTTTTAACACGTGTACTTATCACAACGCTCATCATTCGATGTTGTATTGCTGTTGTTTCTTTCTTTTTTTTTTTTTTTTCTTTCGAGCATAAATGACGTATGCGATAGTGTAATATGTATATAAAAGTACAGATAAAACGAAAAAATGCGATAAGCGTGTACATGTAATGCGCGAGTGTCTCCCTTACGAGATATATAACTCTTTTTTTTTTTACGCCTAAATAAGAGATGGTTATTGTTATTATTACCGTATTTTTTTTTTTTTTTTTTTTTTTTTTTTTTTTCAAGAATGGAGCATCAATTTTTTTTTTCTTCATATTTTGGTTCATTTTGATGATGTACATTGTTGTTTTTCTCGGTTTTGCAGCTTTTTCAATAAGTAGGTCACATCGCGAAGAGGGGCTTTACTGTGAAGTTGAGACGATCACCAGCTGTCCATCGATGGTGCCGGACTATAATTAAATAAACAAAAAAAGGGAAAATCACTGATCTACGTACCGTTGATGATGTGCCCATATACCATGACACTATCAAAAGCACCAATAATTATTTACATAGCTTGATATAGTAAGTTCATTTTTATTGATTTTGCGAGTCTTTGTATGTATGACAATCGTAATTATTAACTTGTACCAAACATGAAACATTTTAATACATTTATTAAATAATACTATAATAATATTACTGAAAACATAAAACTACCTTTACGTTAAAAAAAAATGAGACAGTACACAAAAATCAATAGGATCGACTTACCGCGGTGTTTGCCATGTTTCGCGCTCCAGGACAACCGTATCTGGGCTTCCCCTGTTAGACATGACAAAATAATTATTAGCCTATATGCGTCAAATCGGTTTTGTCACTTGGACAAAAAGGACTCACTGCCTAGACAGAAGCACCGATCCTCTGCTGGACTTGGACGGTTGGGTCCAGTAACTCGAGGCCAAGTTGTGGGCTGTCGGGGTGCATATCAGTAAAGTGACCACACATACGAAAAGGGAAAACCAGTAACCGTTCTGCAAAAGCATCGAAAAATTATCTATATTTGTTTTTTTTATAATTGCACCACTAATTGATGATGCAGTTACTCTGAACTAAACTGAACCACTCTGCGATCAAATGAGATTATTCCGGTAACTATTTGTTTTCGGGATACACTTTAACGTAAAATTTTCGTTGTGACAGTTTTTTTTTCCTTTTTCTCCCATTTTAAAACATAAATAATAAGTAAGTAGCGTACCAGGGGACCCAAAATGTGGCTGCAAAAGAGGAGCTTGATGCCTCGCAGAATGTCCCAGAGAGGTCGGCACTTGGATACTCCGGAGCTGACCTCGGTGAGCACGTGAGCCCGCCACTCATCCAAATATCCCGACAACCTATCGACGTACGCTTTCGCTTTCTAAAGCACACATACACGTACGTGTATTAAATAACGTCCATACGCGTGGATAAACAAATTTTACTTTCTCTTCACTCTAATCGGCTTTCATTGTACGCGCGCTTTATAATGATCACTCGTGTGACACGATGACCCTGTCGAGCCAACAAGACCCCACGAACTCACCAACTGTCCGATCTTATCCCCCTGATTGTCGATGTGGTACTGAACTTCGCGCAGCTGGACGAGGGTACGGTTGACTTGGCTCTGTAGGGGTTGCAGGTGTATGTCCAGCGCGGCCAGTTGGTAGACCAGCTCGTCCTGCATTTTCATGAGGGGCTTGACGCGCCGCGACAGAAGATCTCGCATCTGTACGGCTAGGGTCTGGAAGGCACGCGCCGTTCGCCTGTCGCTCAGCTGCCGGGCCACGTTCTCCACCTGCTCCGACAGCGCGTTCAGGTCCTTGTTTAGTATTGGCCCTTGGATCTGGGGGTTATAATATGTTTGTCACACCCTGGCTGACTCAATTTTAACTGTTTCTACTTGACATTTAATCTAAAAGGATTCGCAATAAATTACAATTAAACAATTATTTTCCCTCTGTCTGACTGAACTCTCCTGTTTCTACTTTTACTCAAACCCAACGAGATTTGCTTCCCCCACAGCAACGCTTGCGAGTATAAAAAAATCAAAGTTTGATGCGGTGTCTGGATGTACTCGACTGTTTCTACTAGTGATTCACGAGGTTAACGCCCACCAATAATATACTCACGAATAAAAACAACATTTTACATAGTGTCTGACCACATTCGACTGTTTCTACTTTCAATTGAAATGTGTCGGGATCAGTGTACTCGCGACAACTCCAGAAAAATAAATATGCTTTACACTACGTCTGACTATATTTGACTGTTTCTACTGTTTGTTCAATTTCATGGATCATACCCGTTGAAAATTAATGTAAAAAAAATAAATAAATAATTAACACGGTGTCTGGTTGTATTCAACTGCTTCTACTAGTGGTTTACGGGATTACTATCTCGTTGTGTAAAAATAATCTAAAAATGATACGCATAGTATCGTACATGGAATAATAATGCGGTTCAAGCTTATTATAAATGCTCACCATGACCCGATGCTCCGTGAGATTAGGACCAGTGGCGTAGAGTAAATTTTGCAGTTTCTCGCGCAAGTTGGGGGAAAAAATCCTCAAGCCCGAGAGATCGACCTTGAGTCTACCAAAGGCGCGCTTCAACCCCGCCCAGGACCAGTAGGCCGTCAACTGGTCCAGCCTCTGCGTACTGTCCAGCTGATAGGCCGGGTACACCGAGCCGTGTTGCTCGCACTTTCTGCGGGGTGGGGAAGAATCGAGAGTTAAAAAAGATATCGAGTCGAGACAGCAGCTCGTGGTTTTTTTGGACAGCTCACTCAAAGAGATCCTTCATAGGAACGCTGAGTCGCCTGCCCAGGAAGACTCTCGTCTCCAAGACGGCCTCGACTGTCCTGTACTCCGGGTCGTCGAGCGGTCGACACAGCAGCATCTCCGCGTGCGAGGCGATCGCCAGAGATGCTATGAGGACCAGCCAAAGGGCTATCGACGTCAGGCAGCTCAGGCAGGTGAACCTTGAATCGACCGGAAAGATTTATTGATGCGTCATTACATATTGGACGCAAGTCAATTTTAACAACTATACTCGTACAGATGTAAACAAAAAAATGCGAGGGTATTTTAATCGTTTTTATTGACAAAAAAAATTTTCACCAAAAACACTGCCTATAATGTAAATGTAGAATTGCACGATCGAACCATTATTTACACACATCGTGTACTTGACATTTTTTTAATCATCACAATTTAACATGACAGTCATTGCGAAAGCATGGTTTTTTGTAAATAAAAAAACCCTTATCCAAGATACGAAAAATAAAAAAAAATAAAAAAAATACCGAGAGCTCCGTGAAACGTGTCCCCCGACTCTCGTGGTTGTTGACAGCCGATCCTTGCGCTCGATCGTCCACGACGACACCACCGCATCATCACCAATATCCCACCCGACGAACAAACAAGCAAAAAATCAACAGCGAAAACACAAGCCCGTCCCCTACGACGAGAAATAAAAAAAGCTCCCCGAGGTCGTATCGCCGGGGCTCTCAGTCGTGGGAAAGGGGGAAAAAAAAAAACAGAAAATAAACGCGCTGGCGCGTGGAGACTGGATGATTCGAAAAAAGTCACAGCCCGCATCGATCATCGAGGGGCTGTCGCCTTTCACTCACCATAAAAGGGTCGGGCGCACTTTGTGCTCGCAGCAGCCGCACCGGCAGAGCAGCGCGGCAAACAGTATCAGCCAGAGGAACAGCAGACACATCGCTGTCGCTGTTGGAAGGACAATTTAATTAATTTCCTTTCATTTTCAAAATGAATTTTCTTTTTTTTCTTTTTTTTTTTTTTTTTTTTTTTTTTTTTTTTTTTTTTTTTTTTTTCGCCTTCCACGCTCACCAAAGCCCACTATCCAGCGAATGTTCTCGAATTTTTGCACGTAGGGCGTCACTTCGTCCTTTATCCGGCGCACCTGATCCAGCTGGTTCGTCAAATCGGAGCCACTCGCCTCGATGCTACGGGCTTCGTCGGATACCTTTGCTCGGGCCGTATTGATTTCCCTCCGAATTCCTGGAGGGGAAAAAAAATCGCAGTTCGTTTCACACGTTTGCCCAGTACTGATTGAAGAAACCCAAGGATGGACCGCCAGAGTAATCGTAAAAAAAGCCAATCCTATTCCAACTCGTCGATCAACACTCACTCGTATTATATATAAAAAAAGCTCGATCAACACTCCTTCGGTACAAGTACACGCTATTTTCTCCGCGTTATGGATTTCGCATTAGCCCCCAGGAGACACTTTCTTTCTCTCTTAGTTTTTTTTTTTTTTTTTTTTTTTTTTTTCCTTGCTATCTCGAGCGTAAGCTTTTCAGATAATCCAGAGCCACTGGTAGATTTACTGTACGCGCTACAGATGACGCGCGCGTGTGGGTAAAAGAGGAGCTAGATACGTTCGGATAGCTCTGCAGTGCCTTGGAGGCTAACGATGTTTACGCGCTATACTGACGAGAGTAATGTGTGCTCTGAATTTCGGAAACTCGATCTTTTTACTTTTTTTTTTTTTTTTTTTTTTTTTTTTCATGCTGATAATCCTTTTTTGCTTACATGAATAGGTGCATCTACTGAATAAAAAAAAAAAAAAAAAATTGACGTAACCACGTCGCGGCAACTCTGAAAGCTATGTAAAAATATTACAAAGTTTCAAGCGGTAGATCCAATTTTACACGTAGTTAGGTGCAAAGGTGATTCAACATTTTTGCTTCACCGTGAAAAATATCCCCAACAAACTCATGCAACGTTTCGGGAGAGCGAGAGCTAGTGCGGGGTGGCGGAAGGGGGATGAATAGAGGAGATGTATTGCAGTCGAGAGGAGAGATTGCGATAATATCGAAAGTTTACGTGCACGCGCTGCACACGCGACGCAGGAACGGAAATAAATAGAAAAAAAGTGACAACAAAGTGGAAGGGAGGGGTGTATGTATATGTGTGTTTGTGCAAGACAGAAGGAGACGGAGAGCGAGTTAAAGTAAAGGAAAAAAATTGAGAGGATTTTTCGAGATGGCGGTGGTGGTGAGATTTGTCGAGGGAAAAATATGACGCGGATGCGTCGACAATGTCCTCACCTCGTATCAATCACGAAGTTTAGCGCGCCAGTGGCGATCGATTATACCTTTTAGACTTTTGTTGTCATTGATATTGTTCCAACTGGGTGCACTGGTGTAAGCGTACGTGTCAAGGGGGAACCTCAATATTTCCTTAAACAATATTATCCACGTAGAGCAACAACTTTGTAAATTAAAAATCCTGAAGCACTGCTTTTCTTTAGCAAGTTTGTTATAGGATCACAAAATACTCAAAAAAGAGCGTCCCCAAGCCTCGTGATGATAAAATTTTAACTCGAAAAAAGTTCTGTCTCGTCACTTTTCGCGAAAAACCTCCGATCTTTATAAGGTAACTTTGTATAAAGTTGCGAACGTTAAATCATAATTGGCGCTGTTGGAGAAAAAAAAAATCCCATCCATCACCCGAGGGCTAAAAAAGTACGAAATTTCAAAGCAGATTGAAGATTAAATCTCAGCTTCATAGAGGGAGTTTTTTCGTCCCACCACATTTCCGCATTAATGGAGAGAAAAAATAGCCAAGCAAGCGATACACCCCCAACTTTGCTACCCCGAACTGCGTCATGTTTTTTATGTACACCGACTCTGAGAGGAGCAAAAAATAAAAGGGACGGCACGGCAGTCGACTCGTGACACACGTATTTGTGGTTTTTACTTTTTCGTGAAATAAGCTGAAAAGTTTCGACCACTGAGAGAGGGTTTTCGACCGTTTATTCCTTGCCCAACAGCCGAGTGATAAACTCGCACTGGTTGAATTTGGCACGCGCGTAACTTTCTAGAGGATAGTACGTAAGCATGTGCTTGCGATCACAGTGGCTTTTTACCATGCCAAAATTCCACTTGAAAAAAAAAGGGACAACTAGGGTAAAAAAAAAAAAAAAAAAAAAAAGACGTCAACTCACGATTCCTCGCCTCCAAGGTGGTCCTCGCCACGTGGTGCGGCACGTACAGATACTCGCCTCGAGCCTGCCGTCCGACTTCCGTCAAATTGTCTCTGCTCGTCGACCTCAGCCTCACGAGCCGATCGTCCCGAGCCAGCTGCGGGACAAACAATTTTCCCGACATGAAAATCATACCCTACCAACTTTTCCACCCACCCTCGAGCAAAGGGAAAACTCATACTTGACGACTTTGGTTGAACCGGCACTTTTATGCGAAAAAGCACAGATATATATGTATACATCTAATCTCTCCACGCGCTTTTATAACGACGTGTAAATTAATGCCACGGGGGGGAGACCCACTTTCCGCGCTCACGCGTTGATTGCACGGTTACTTCCAAATGTGCGCTGATAACGTTGAATCTCGACCGCTGAAGGATTTCTTTTTTCTTTTTTTTTTTTTTTTCTTTTCCAACCCAAATGGTCGTCGTCCCGCAAACGTAATTAACATCGATCGAAGAAGAAGGAGAAAAATGAGAAACGGGGAGAAAAAAAAAGTAGTGGGAAGCGGGGGAGGGGGGAAATGGTATCCGCCGACCCGTGGAAGATTTCCCAGGGGAGCCTCTCCGTACGTGTGTACACACTGCGGGTTTCCTTAAAATTCGTGTGGACAAAGCACTACGTGAAACACACCCGCGTTCCTACTCTGGTACGATTTGAAAACCCAGTCGGCAACTCACCCGTTCGAGCCTCAGAGCCAGATGGAGCCCCGAAGGATCGATCACGGCGCAGAGCGAGCGGTCCTCGGGCCCGCAGTCACGCGTCGTCCTCTCCAACTCGCGCCTCAGGTCGTCCACTTCCCTGCCGAACTCGCTCCCGAACTCCCGGGCCCTCTCCGCGCGCTTCAGCAGCCCGTCCGCCTTGTACGCCAGCTCCGTCGTCGCTGCACCATGAAATCACAAGGATTTTTCACCCTTTCGAGCCTCCGCTCACACGCAAGCGCAGTATGTGTGACAAAAAAAAGTAGCTCCAACCGACGGAGGGAATCACGTCGACAGTTGTGGATGAATGTTTCTTCGTGGGCGGTGCTACGTACTTTGTTTGCTTTTAATTACCATTTGTTTGAATCAATAGCCAAAGCGTACCCTTTGACGCCATGGGCTTGATTATGAGTACCCCCTGCTTGAACATCGAGCTGGGCTTGCAGTTACCGATATCCGGGCTTTGTGTGCCAAAGCCACGCGGGAGGATAAGACGGCGAGCCGCAGGACTCTCGCTCTCTTTTGGACATTTCCTCTAATGAAACTAATTGCCAGAGCTAGCCCGGACAGCCGAGGGGTGATAACGAAGGTTTAGCTGTATACTTGCGGGTGAGCGTCGCTTTGAGGGTTGCTCTTTCTCTCTGTGAGAAGGGCACTAGAGAGGGACGCGGAAATCAACAAGGCTTTACCCGTAGGATATTAAAATTGCTGGGATTTTACGCATAGGAGTCCTTGTATTGTTTGATTTTTTTTTTTTTCTTAATCTATGGTTACTTAAAAGAAAAAAACAATTTATTACGTGGCAGGAAAAATATACTCTTGAAGCGCGTCGCACGGATATCCGAAAAATATTTTTGACGAAAACCAAGCACTCGAGCCCTGAAAATTTAGCATTTTATTGACAGTAAACTCCATTGGCGCGAGCTATTCCTTCCTCGCGTCAAATTTCCAGGAGAATCTCTCAATGGACGGGCAAAAACTCCCAAACTCCGCGTCGCCGTGCTTTTCAGCACCCCCTGTTCGTTCGGATGCGAAAAGCTGCCGCGTACCTATACACATCGACTGCGGCTCACCGGTGGTGAAATAAATCACGAGAAACTCCGACGGCGGAGGCACGGGAATTCGCGATATTTGACGTATATCCGTCGTCTCGGATATATTCCCGTGACGGCGGATGACGTGTTTCGACCCCTAGAAATTCCAGGCTGACTCTGTGTAGCCTTATACGTGTGAGAAGGACAAAGTGTCGGTCTACTGAAAAGTTTAGGTGCATTGCCTGAGTTGGACGCGTCGATTTATTTGGAGATGAGCTGCCGTTAGCGGGCGATGGATCGTCCGACTTTCGTTGGAACGATTCATCTATCATCGTGTTTATGAGCTTAGGTTTTTCTCGAGATGCTTTTTCTTTTGGACGAAAGTGATTGAAAAACTCAGAGTCAATCGAAATACATACGTATAGATTATCTACAGATTGGCCATCAAATTTTGCCTACTATTAGAGTAGAAGAGAAAGTTTGCTTACCATTGGCCACGTCCATCAGAGCTTCGAGAGCGACGTCAACTCCTGTTTCCTGCGACAGCTGAGCCTGCACCGGTTTTCCCAGCAACTCCTCCACGTCTGCGCATAAACACAAGAGAAAAAAAAAAGTAATGCCTTATCTCGTCAATTAACACTTTGACAGACGTTTCTTTCGTCTAATGGTTGTTTTACTTGGTTTTCCTCCGTCTCACGATGGGATTTCATAGTCGTATTCGATTTCTATCTCGTAGTAGTCGTTGATGAACGATATGAAACCGTACACCAGCAGTATCAACAGTACAATGTCTATGTAAACAAAGATTCCGGAAAAAATGAAGCTCAGATTGAACATTTATGGATGATTCGAGGAGAGCCTAAGCTGTTGTCTGTTTATTGAATTATTATCTAAACGATTTTTACATCAAGTAAATACGTCTCCGATGTCACTTATTTCCTACTCAATCCCAGTCACACGGCAATGAGTATGATTTATCAGGGGCGTCTGACCAAACTTGGACTTTTCTACTTAAAAGATATTATCCGGCAAACGGTGATTAAGAAAATTGTTATTTACGCCACTTTTTTTTATTGACATCACAAACCATTAAACAATAAAAATTTTATTCAAACGAAAAAACCAGTGCAAATAATCATGAGCGTCTGACCAAACTCGGATTTTTCTACTTAAAAGCCTTCGGTAACACTTTCAAACTATTATCTGCCGAAAAACCACTCAAAAAAATTTCGAACGCCACTGTCATCTACACTCTCGTCACACATGACACAATCCACTAAGCAAAGATATTTTATCCAAGGGAAAAAAAATCAAGTCGCAAAAAACAGCGCTCCACTTGTGGACTATCGTCAACCCCTCGTAGCATCGAGCCCACGTCGATCGTCGCATCCGTCCACCCAAGCTGCGGCTATCACAATACACGCCCACACACGAAAGTCTACATATAATGCAGCTTATTAAAAGACACTCCTCCCCACCCCCCCGCAACCCCCTCGGCATAAGAAAGCTCGCGTATAGATATGCAGCCTATTGACCCATAAACGGAAAAGATCGGACGCTAAGATCGGCCTCGCGTGTGCACGTCCGCTCCGGCTGGATGGTCAAGTAGTCGAGCTCCGACCGGACGTTCATTAGACGCGGGTCATCGATGTGTGGGGGTGTATATTTGCAGGGATCGGGTCTCGAAGCGGAGGAGGAGAGACCCGAGGGACGGGTCGTGTTCCGGGATTGACAGGACGGTGCTTGTTTATTGTTTTTTCGAGGTTGAAGGATGTCACTTGGGGGGGTATACGTTATATCATCTGGAAAAATGAAAGGAGGTAGGTGGTAGATTGCTCTTTGAGATGTATACGTGTAACTGATCAAATCGTCGACACGTACTCGCGATGACGATCGAGTAAATTTTGAAACGCGAGTTGGGAAAATGAGGCATCGATTTTCGTCCCTCCATCGTATAATACAAAGGGGACAAACGATGGAGGGATAGGGGGAAGGGAGGGACGGACGACAGTCGGGATTGATCGCAAATTGCCCGGTGTCCGTCGATTATGCTCGGAATTGCGCGAGCGCGGTCTCCCGCGTATAATGGATTCATTCGTCGTGTTTTCCGCGCCACGTGTATCATCTCTCCAAACGCGTCGATTGCCCAAAACCCCGCGAGGGAGTTCGCTCAATGTATCGAACATGTGTTTTATAGGGTGTAGGTGTGCATTTTCTTTTTTATTTTTATTTTCTTTTTTTTTTTTTTTTTTACCTCTGTAGTTTTTTATTCCACGAGTGTCTCCAGCGTATGATTCGTCCGGGCTACTTTAAATAAATTTTGTTAATTACAAAAAAAAAAAAAAAAAAATTGTACGCCGTTACTAGAGCGTGGGTTTCATCACTTGTATTACTTTTTTTTCTCCGATAAATCAACGATCGGAGGCAATTGTCCTTGTCCCCCATATAAATCCGAAAACCCGATCTCAGTGCCGAGGTCCAATTAAAAGAAAGGAAAAAAAAAACACCCGGTCGCCCTTCCTCCTTACACACATCCTCATTAAATTTTCCCGAACGGTGCAATTAAAAGCCAAATGGGAAGCTCATCGGGGTCGTAACCAACATATCCACACACGGACGGCTTACTGCAGAAATGCTTGTGCATACGTACCTCTTTCTCTGCCTCAATATGCAGAAAAAAAAAAAGAAAAAAAAATACATTGCGAGTTAATAACACACCCTCATCATCATCGGATATCCTCCCCCTTTCTCGCAAATGTAGGCCAAACGGAGCGTAATTAACCCAATAAACTCTTCGGCCGTCCGTTAGCAAAGTAAGCACGAGCCCACCTATACACAGCACTTGATGTGGCTACGGATCTTTCTCCACAGGCACATATAATTAGAGAGGGTCGCTACACAAGTACATACGAGTGAGGAATCTCAACCTTGAACCGAAAGAGGGTCGGCAAGGGGGGAGGAGTCGATTGAGTGCACGATAGCACGCTGCACGCGGCACAGTGATTATTACGCGCCTTTGCACGGATTTGCCTTGGAGGTACATGCTACCACCGCGAAGGCTGTACCACTATTTGGCTTCGAGTAGGGCTTGGATAACAACCCCTGATCTGGCTCGATGACTTGTTCCCCCCTCAGTTTTTCAGGGTCCCCGTGCACACACGCACACCCATTGTACAGCAATGATCAATCTCCAATTGAAGTTTCGATACTTTGATCCCAGCCGCTCGGCAATCGGCAAGTATTTACACGGATCGGGACTTTGGGGGGGGCTGTTACGAGTGCCAAAGTTGGCGGAAGGAGTTTTGATTTTCGGGAGGGACAGAGCGACTCGCGTACACCCAACCGAACGCGTAATCCTTTGTAAGCGGCGATCACGCGAATGTGGAAATTCCCTTGTGGGAGGGGCCATGATACATTGTTCAATCAAGTAGACTCGCATTCGAGGTGCGAACAATGAAACGCCCTTTCACCGAGTACAAGTGAAAAAGTAGCGCGCGCGTGTTTTTTTTTTTCTTTTTTGATCGGCAAAGCTGCAAATCTCGAATTGAAAAGTGTACCTGTACGATCCTCAAAAAGAGCCACTCGACCCCTCGAACTTATGTTCCAAAGTGACTATATGCTCGACACTTTCTTGGTAGGGCCAAAGTATTCAGGGAAATTAAAGTTTCCTTACCTCGGATGTGCACCTTAGAGGTGTATACGTATAGTCTCGTCGGCGTCGTATAAATTCACACCCTTAATAGCACGTATAGTACGTGCAGCCGCGGTAAAATGAAATGGGTTTTTAAAGTATACGTGCCGTCGCCAAGGCACTCGAGATGTTTTCCAAGCCAAGCTTATTATCCTTTTCGCGAGAATTCCCCGGATGCCCTCGAGAGTTTACAGCGTAAAGTTGATTAACTCCCGAGACTCGTTTCAACGATTTGATTGTTAATTATACTTTTTTTCTTTTTTTTTTTTTTCATCCCCCATCATCGGATTATCGATAAAATATTTGCTTGTGATCCAGTCGGATGGATTATGATGTGATTGCACCACAAAACAGAATCAACGACACTCGATGTACAATAAAGTATATATATGCATTTCAATCGTGAATATATATGGAGATAATGTAAAGAAATTACATGTATAGTTATTGTATTTTAAAACATAAAAAAAAAAAAATAATAATAATAATAATAATAATAATAACTCACTGTCCAAATCCGCGAGAATGGCTTCGCTGGCGATGTCAAGGCTCCTTGTCATGCACTTCCGTAGTTGGTTGGCAGTGCCGGAATTGTAGTCGTGAAGATCCTGGAGTGCAGCTTCGACGGTTTCGGGTATCCTTTCGATGCCAGCGTTCACTTGCTCGTTGGTGACCAGCATCGTCATCACGCACGCGCTGTTTTTACACAGGTTTACTACTGGTCCCATCTCTTTTATTGCATTTTTTTGTTTTTTGTTTTTTTTTTCTAATTTTTTGGGTTTCGTGCAGTTTTTCAATGCGGAATATAATCGACAGGATGTGCTTTTTTCAAGGGAATCCAAGGGAAGAAGCTCGCGTCTACGTGGCTTCAATGAGTCCATGCATTGAGTTTTGTTTTTGCTACAATACTCTATTTTTCATTTACTCTTTTTTTATTCTGTACATGCAGTTTAGATTTTTTTTTTATTTTTTTTTTTTTTTAAGGATGGTTTATCTGTATAATACTCTACAGGGTTGTACAGGTGCATGCTGCAGTAAGCATATTATCATTGATTAGAGTTTGCTCTTGTGAATATGCATCTTACCCAATGACTATTGCAAAGATACAGAGGAAACACACTGTGGAGCCCTGTCGGGTGCGTTTGTACTTGTACTGGTGTGACTTGCAGCAGAGGTAACACTCGGTACTGGGTACGACGAACATCAACAGTCCCAGGATTATTACCACGGCGATGAACACCAACTCCAAGTGAATGGACTATGTGAGGCGGAAAATTTTTCGTTACGTTAGTTTGCTTTAATTGATTACATTTTTTTTCAAGTCATTATTAGGCGACTTGGTTGGACAGTTACCTTGGAAATGAGCGTTGAGACATCTACATTGCCTTCGAGGGTATCTTTTAGAAGATCTTTTATCAGGATTCCAATCGGCGATTTTTCGGACAGACAACAAGCACGAGAATACGTTAGTCAAGCGAATCGACGATTAAAATCTAATAAAGTCGTTTCGAGATACCAACTTGGCAAAATTAAGTCAATTAAATTGATCGAATGGAAATTTAATGATAAGAAATTCATATCTAATCGTCATCGAACAATACGAGATTTTTTCAAATAAAAGTAAATCACCTATGGGAACGTTGCGGGGCAGAAGAATCGACAGGACGCTCCTGAGGAAATCGAAGATAAACAGTCCCTTGTCCAGGTGCAGGGTGGCCATTTTGTACCTCTCATCGCCGGACTTTTTCGGGAAATGAAGCTTCGGCCTGTACTCGTCCCAATCGTTTGGTGATGCAAATGTCACCAGATGAGAAACATTCGACTCTTTTCGTGGCCCTTTCGACGCGTCATCGTCGTCGTCGTCGTCACCTGTAATCTAACAGCAGCACGGATCCACGTAAACCACTGAACTATTTAAAAAAAATAACAAGTCAAAAGTAAATCCTTTGAATTTCACGCTCACCCCATCGTCGAATCGGCTCTCAGGATGCAACCTTTCGACCTTCACGTCCGAATGCTGATCCTCGTCGTCATGTTCCAGAGAGCTTTGCTTGAACGTGACACGCGCGCGGTAATCGTCATCGCTCAGGCGTCTATCTGGCCGGATATCGTCCTTACCAAAGCCAGTGGGCTGTTGTTGTTTTGCATCAGGGTGCTTTTCCACGTTCGGGCCTTCCACGCGTCCATCTGGGTGTAGATCGTCTCTATTCTTATCCGGAATCAGATCACCGAGACGTCCTTCGAAATCTGGATCACGACCGTCGAATCTCTCGTTGTCCAAAGGGGCTTGTCGATGTCTATCGGGCAAAGGATCGGGAAAACCGAGACGCCTGTCTGGGTAGTGATCGACCAGTTGTCTTTCGTAACTCCGATCGCTCGACCGTCCGTCGGGATAGAGATGGTCCAGGTGTCTGTTTGGATATGGATCCGCGTCGTGTTTATCCGTATTATCGGAGATTCCATCGTAGTGTTTTCTCGAGTAAGGGTCATCGGTGTTCTTATCTGCTCGTTGATTGGTAGATTTTTCGATCGAATGGTCCAAACGTCTATTGGGCTGCTGATCGGTGTTTGTCTTTGATTCGTGGGTAGCGTAATTGGGACGAGGAATCGCTGCAGTTTCCATTGACGGATGAACTTTGGAGTTTTGATCGGTTGACTGCCGATCATTAAACTTTCTGCTTTCCTCATTCGCGCGTCTGTTCAATTCCAAGTCATCGGCGTGTCTATTTGGATATGGATTGATCGGGTGTCCGCCAACACTGTGGACATCTGGATACTTTGCGAAGACGTGCTGATCGTCTTGGTTCTTGTTCAATGGACCAACACTGGTGTCTTCCTTACCCAATGGTTGAACCTTGAGGCTCGTCGTGTCGTCCTCCTCGTCGAAATGTCTCCTTCTTTCCTCGTAATCATCCTGATATCTACGAAACAAGGGACGCCCGTCTCGGTAATCTTTTTCCTCCTGGCGTCCACGCAACATGTCGTCGGAGTACTTGTCCAAGGTAGGATTATCGAGGTATCGATCGGCACGTCCAGCGTTGTAATCCTCGTCCCGGTGTTGTTGCTGATGCTGTGGCTCATCCACGGAACTTTGACGGTACCTAAATGCCTTTGGCTCCTCCGATCGGTGGGCCCTCGTCGGCTCCAAATTGCCGTAACTCTCCGTGGTCGAGCAGTTGAGCGAAGGAGGAGCCGATGCGTCGGGAGCGTGCGCCCCCTGCAGCAAAGCCGGACTCAGGGATGTTATGAACGCGATGAGCCCTGGAGAAAACCACGGGGTCAAAACAAACAAGTGATGCATAAGGAAATGAAAAAAAAAAGAAAAAAAGAAAAGCACTCTCGAGCACACGGGACGAAACACAAACGTTGCAGTGGCACGAAAAAATCATCACTTATAAAAGGAGAAGAAAAGCAATTACCAGCGAGCAAGCGCAACGTTGCAGTTGCGCGGCAGCCCGTCATGGTCTACCATTCGATCAGCACCCCACTGAGGATCAAAAAGAAGAGAAAGTAAAGAATGATACAACAGATGAACACTTGGCTCGAAATTTTGACTGATTTTCGCGAAACCGCTTTGCGAGTGAAAAAAAAAAAAAAAAAAAAAACAGAAATAAAAACGAGGTAGAGCCGCGACGCGAGAGATACTCTTTGGAGTCAGGGCGTCGCCTCGGCCGAGTCCCCGATACACCTGCCCGGCCGAGCTTTTCTGTCTCGCGCCCGAGGGCTTCCGCGAAGCCCCGCAAGCTCCAACTGTTGTCGATTCTCCCAGCTACGCTCGCTACTAACTCACAACCCGTGCAATTCTATCTGGGTTAAATTCAGTGCTGCCTCTGCGCTCGTTTTCTCCTCTATGTTATATGTATGTATTATATTATATTCTTCGATTGCGCGGCTACAGGGAGCGACGGTGTCACACATGTAATGGCTTAACTTGTTTAGTTATTTAGATTACCTTGGAGCAACCGTATATGATACATATACTTACGCAGGGGCGACGATGTTGCACCAGGTGCCGCCAAGACGGGGCTCTCCCGACACTTTCCTCCTCCCCGAATCCTTAAAGTCGTTTAATTGTGCCGTTTGGCGAGCACGCACGTGCATTAAGGCTCCGTAAATGTGTAGGTGCAGAGGGGGTTGGTTGGTACTTTCAGGCAGCCTTACTTACTCGATGCAAGTGGCACGTGCTACGCGACATTATTTTCAAAGAACAATTATTTTTCTTCCCAATCGCCCGGTGCACCAAAAACTCGTCGTATGAATTTTGTTTAGTCTTATTAATGTGCAAGAAAAGAAAGAAAAAAAAAAAAGAGGATGTACTATTACGTAAATACGTACTGGAGCGGTCGTACAGTGGGGGATGGCAAAAAAAGCAGCTCGTTTGGAGCTTTCTCTCTCGGCGCTTTTGCCCCGCGTTATCGTCGCAGCTGCAAGGCCTACGGGGGGAAACGTGACCAGCCGAAGGCCTTTAACTTTACGAGGGGCATGACAACTTGGACTCATTTAAGTACATGCATATGTAGTTGAAAAAAAAATTTAAAAAAATAAAAAAAAAAGTTAAATTGCCATGTTTATGTTTATTTTACCGTTTAAATGGTAGGTGGGACTTGGCTGGAGAATCATGCAACTTACATTTTTCATTACATTTAACAATACATGTAAAAAGAGATTTGCTTACGAGACTCAAAATGTAGTGGCGTGTGTACGGTTAAACTACAAAAGCCCACCGTGGACGAACGAAATTTTCGCCAAACAAGAGAACATGGTGCACGGTATGCATGTGTCAGTTGTGAAAAATTCGGCAACTAAATCACTTTGGTTGCGAGTCGAAAGAAAAAACTCGATGCGTATCTGCATGAATACGTATTAAATCAAGTGACTGTGTATGTACTTTAGGGAGAGATCTCTACGCGCGTCGCGTACGCACCATAGTCCCGGTGTATAAAATCGGCAGACGGGGTGGATTTCCATACGAAAAAGTCTACTTTTAGTCCTAAAAAAAAAAAAAAAAAGAAATCAAATTTTCCTCTACCCGAAAAACATCGGGTATAGAGAGCTTTCGATCGGAATATAATTAAAACGCAGCTTTCAAGCTGCTGTGCTTGCGTTCCTCGAAATTCTCAGATTCTACAACCTCACACGGATAAACCTTTTAAATTCAAAGAGCCCACGAGGAGTAAAAAAAAAAAAAAAAGAAAAAATATGTGGCTCATTCGCACTGTCGGGCTCTCCATCTCTACATCTTGTACAATGTCCCCGTAGTGGGTGTAAGATCGATACTATATGCGCGCGACTGCGGTGTAAATGCCGAGCGCAGTTTGCTGGCTTTGTCTTGTTCGCGTTGGCGTGCTATTTATCGACTACTTACTTATTCGTCGTCTTCTTCTTTTTTTTTCCTCCCAACGTATTATATGTAGTCAAACGCGAGTGATGGGCTTAGCTGCATTAACTTGTCTCCCTCGATCGCGATGCGATGCAAATGTCTGGGTATAATAATCAACCGAATCGAGTTTACCCAAGGAAGAAATTTTTCTTTCGAATGACAAAAATTCCTGCATAATCAGATAACTGCGTGTAGAAATCACGAAATTACGCTTGGATGGTCAAGGATGGGATTTAGCACACTTGCTCACTTGGGCTACACAGCTGTAGGAGGTGGTATAAAAGTTTAACGACGATAAATTATGGGACATAGGAGAAGAAAATTGAAATGATCGTGCAAACGATTTCACCGGCTACCTTCCTCGTGTATGTACATACCAGCCCGTATATATATATATATATATATATATATATATCCATAAAGGAGCGCAGATATAGAGGAGTCACGTCCCGCGCATCGAGCTTATTTGAAATCAGTTCACGGCTCTGTCGAGCATTGGAATGGGGTGTATACTTGGGGTATGTATACCACAATACGCGTTTGGGTGGCCTTTCACGTTTACCTATAACCGTCGTATAAGCGGCTGTGCAGGATAAGACGGCGATTAACGGATATGCGAAGGGGAGGAAGAAAGGAAGGCACAGGGGGGTGGTATGAGTACACACAGCGGCTGGATACGTGTGTGTATATGTACCAACCAATACCTACCCTCGGGGTGTTTACGGTGGAGGGACTCGTTTGACTTTTGATGCGACTGAGGTTTCTCGCTACTATTGTTGGCGTACCTTCAAGAGATTTGGGCACCTATACCGATGTGCTTCCAAGAGGATGGGTGCAGAAAATGCAGGGATATCTCGTGACTTTACGTTAGTTGTAAGTGTGTCGTTCTTGTCCTGTCATTTAGTTTTAATTAAAAAAAAAAAAAAAAAAAAAAAAAGTTTGATAAAAAAGTCAGTTGTTCCGCGTCGGAGTTAAAAGGCTGCGGGATGTATAATGATTGTGGTTGCACTTAATTGTGTCTCTTTACTCGGGGCACGTCCATCACGCAATTGAAAAATTGCGCACTCGCGTGAGCCACACCTTGGCTCTCTCTCTCTCTTGAGGGTTGTTGTAATTTTCCAGATAATTTTTCGAAAATTAAAAAAAAAAATTTCCGTACTCGTGAATCGACGTGACTGACGCCCAAATATCTCGATTTGATGAACAATAAACTGTTATTATTATTATTATCAGCTCACACCAACGCCGTTTCGTATAATTACGAGTGCCCCACATGGTTCGATATCGGGTAATCATAACGCGCCAGGCGCCAACGGAGGAGCCGAGTTTGTAGCAGCTTAGCTTATCTCGCCCGAGCGATGAATAATTGTTATCGACGTGAGAGGGTGTAGGTCTCTTATCTTCAAGGGGGTGGGTGGTTACATCACGACCGAGGGAGTGGAAAGAAAAAACAAATACACAATTCCTCATCTGAATCGTCGCTTCATATATTGTTCATATATTGTTGCACGGTATCGTCAAAAATGCACGTCAATCTGTGCTCAATTCCATTCAATTGTGTCAAACCCGTACGAGGTGATACATTGCACGTATGTATACAATATAACCGGATACGGGGTGCAGGCGAGAATCGAATGGGGGTATGAAAAGGTACTATCCAGTGGCTGGCTTTGCCGGAAAAAGGCGGTGAGAAAGAAAGAAAAAAAAAGAGCACCTGTAAGAAGGAGGTGGTGGTAAAAAGCCGCTTACGATTATTCCCGTCTTTGCCCGACACCCGAAATGAATCTCTGCCGCGCTCGAGGATTCCTTCGCACCCTTTTTTTTCTGATTTACGAGCTTCGTGCGGGAAAAAAGAGTGCAAGGACAAAACCTCTCGCGAGCAGAAACTTTTGAACCCTATAGAAGGTATCACAATTTTGGGAGGGGGGGGGAATGAAAATCTCCCTACCAGTCAAACGGTTCGCATCCCTGAAATTTGAAACCATCCCTGGCGACTCACGCACGACCGTATACGTATAATGGCTCGTAGGTGTGTAAGTTGCACCCCCGAAAGCGTGGACACACACACACCTAAAGATAGAGCTCTCGCATCGCGCAGCTGCAGCATCGCACGCGCAAGGGCTCTCTCTCTCTCTCGATCAAAGCGCGCGGCGTACCTCCTCCGAGCTGGCTGATGCTGAACCAGTGCGTCGTCAGCCTCCGACAGTGCCGCGACTAGCCATCACCCTCTTACTCTTCTTTTTTTTTCTTCCCCCTCTGATGTGCACTACCGCGCCAACGGACACCCTGCCCGCGACGTGTCGCCAATAGCCGGCTTTTTACTTTTTTTCCCTCGATAAATTTTCTCTATTCTTTTTCCCCCCCCTCTTTTCTGCGCATACGTGGAATTGTGTTTCTCTATTACCCGGGGCTATCGAGATATCGCTCGACCGTGAGAGACTTTTTTGTACAATCACCTATGGTTGGTACGGTGACTACATTCCACTATACGATTGACGATGTGTTGAGCTGTACATGAATTTTATTTTTTATTTCAAGAATAAACGTAAACTTGATACATTTTACCTCCAACGTGTAACTAAAACAAAAAAAAAAGTAAAATAAAATTAAAAAATAAATAAAAAAAAAAACTAAAACTTCTTGGTTGAAGCAACAATGATTTATTTCAACTGTACAATATATACATGAACTCGTTTGATCGTAAACCAAACTAGATATTCGCGGTGGCAACTTCAAGCGGCAAACAATCAGCCAAACGTAACGCGGAAAGTCCCAATTAGTCGTTGCGCAATTTGTTTCCGATCCGCGATCGTCCAATACATCGTACACGTAAATAAGCGCATCGGTAATTTGCGAGTCGTATTAGCTCGCGATTAAATTTCCTCCTCCGACGCGTCGTTTGGTCATCCCCCACTTTAATCCCGAGCACGACACTCGCCAACGGGCCGCGCAACTTCCACGACGCGCCCTTTGCACGGCAAAAATAAAACTCCTCCCCCCCCCCTCCATGCCAACGGCGGCTCGGTTACACTTTGCAAACAGCCTCGTAATGAGATAGCCGAGCGACGCGGGTCCTTGTTTTTATCGGGAAAAGTGGTACCGCGGGAAGTTGTCGGGGTAAAAAGAGAAAAAGTCCGCGCTCCCTTGATTACCTGATATTTCGGCCATTCGGCCTGGCATCCTCATTTTTCCGAGTGGCCACTCGATCCACGCGAAAGGAACAACTTAATTACGTCGCCCTGCACTTCCTTATTTCATACAGGTGGGGGTATACGGTGTGTCTCGTGGAAACGCGACGACTCGCGGCTGAAGATTTCGCCCACACTGTGCGCGCTTTTTAATCATCTTCTCAATCACTCGTACGGTGCATTTGCATTAGTTTTCAACCGTATGGTGATCGAGAGAGGAAAAAAAAAAATTGTATCTTATTCGAGCATATTCTCGAGTCGATCGGCACTCGTCCCTTTGATGCCAAACATTTACATTTTTCGGTACATCGGAGATCGGCTGTACCTTTGCATCGAAAAAGTTTAATAATCTTAAAAGCAGTTTTTGCCGGGTTTGCTCTTTCACATCCGTGTTTTTTAATGGCAAACGAGTGAAACCATCTGCATTTAAATCAAAATCTAGTGTCGGTTGTTGTGAATACACAAGTGCTACAAATGTTAACTGGAAGTCCTACAATCTCATCGTGTCGACACGGGGGTGGCAATTTTCCACTAGAGGCTATATATATTGAATTGATAATAACATGATCGTTAAAGGGGTACTCTATGGTGATGCGTTTCGAAAAACAATCAATTACATTTTCTCTCTTTACCGATCTTTCCTACCAAAATCTGAGAATTTTTAAACGATTTATGCATCAGTGCGAAAAATACCCCTGTCCTTGCAGTTTGTCCAATCTGTCTTATCGAAGACCCGCCGATCGCCCCTGTTCTCCTCCCGTGCGCGTATCAACTCGCATATTCGCATGTAGCCCTCGAAATAATCCCATCGGGTTGGCTCGTTTGTCGCCGAACTCTAATTGGAAGATACCTAAGTCCTTTGTGCATTTCCTTTATACCCCACTCCCCGACGCTTCCACGGTATACTATTGAATTTGCCTGCTCGACGGAGATATAAAACGTTTCCGGGCGGACGCAAATGTACGATTTCGATCGCGAATGTGAAATTATTCAAAGAAGGGTTGGAGTGTTGCAAAACCGTATCGTTGATTACCACGTTGAGTTTGGGGAAAAAAGTGATCGCGATCGTGTGAAAGAATATTTTTAATTACTTTTATTGCAGCCGATTCAATCGTTAAATGTTTGCTCGAAACGTAAATAATTCAGCGATAGAGTCATTTACTACGCCTTTTTCCATCAAATTCCACGGATAATTATCAACATAAATAACAATCAATATACTTTGCACCATAATGTTGTTTTTAATAAAATATTTGTATAATTATGTATTTGCTTTCGAAGCCATGAAATATAATTACCTGTTACCTTTTTAATTGAAGTTGTACAGGAAAGCGTATAATCATTGGGACGAAATTGCAAACTTTTGGAGGGGTAGGGTGGGAGCACGTAATCAATAAGTCATCGCGTCGATTCCACCAACTTTTAAACACATCGAAATTCTGAGTATTGCTTGCAAAAATTAATTATCTCATTCGTTGCGTAAAAAAAAAAAAAGGTACGGTGGTCCATAATTTAAAAATAAATAATAAAAAAAATCAACAAACGAGAGTACAAAAGAAGATCCAATTAATGTTGAAGGCCCGGCAAGTAAGCGAGGGCTGAGCAAACGAGTGAAAATTTTTCATTTCCAGCTTGTTACCGGTTTTACACTGTAAAACTCATTTTTCAACCCGCGAGTTCATTATCACCGCACCACCGCGAACACGCCCAGGTGAAACGTGAACTTTGAGTGCAACACTGTGCGACGGCAAAGATGTTTTTCTTCTCCGCCCGTTTCGAGGGTGAAAGTTAAACGAAAGATCTTTGGTGGCGAAAATCACCCCGACAAGAAGCAACCATCGATGCCGAGCCTCCTGTCTTCTCCGACACCCGCCGGAATCTCGAGGTTCGTAACCAAAAGTTTTCCAACCCTCCCATTGCCGAAAACACCAACCATTTCCCGCGGCATTTATCTGAAAATAATTCAAGCGACAACCCTCGAACCGTTGTACAGCAGAGCTAATAACAAACGAGGCTCGTTCATGACACTCGGAAGTCGCGAATCCGCTCGCTCGTTAAATTAACGCTGGCTTTGAATGCGCGCGGCTGCGGGTGAATGTAATGGGGGGAGGAGGGCCGCGAAACATATTGAAATCCCGGAGAAAAGGGCTAATGTGCCTGCACTTGAATTTCCGTAAATACCCCGTGGGAGGGTGTAGGGGAGAGGACGAGCGGGGCCGACAGAGGGTCCAAAAAGTTGGAGGCCGATGTGAAAAGTTGGCTCTTCATTGGGAATGAGTCACTTTGGGAGTTTGAATTGAGTTGGCGTTTTTTCACCCCCTCAATGTTTTCGGCTGGTTTCTAGCGGGCGAAACAACTTTACGCAACGAATATCGTCAACGCGATCCCAGCATAATTTTTCTTCTTTTTCTTTTTTTTGGGGGGGGGGGGGCATACAATTTTCGTGCTGCGTTGTTGCGTACCCACCGACCGTGTATTTATGTTAGTAAGCAAACGCTAAAACTTTGGGTGCTTAAATTTCCCAGGTGTATTTCCGCCCGTGTACACCACTCGTTCCGGTGCAACGTGGGAGCATTTTCTAAAGGAAACTCGTGTAACTTTGAAAAAAGAGAAGATAAAGGCACATTTTCACCGAAACAATCGTTGATGGGCGAGAAAAGAAAAAAGTTCATCCGTCGCGCGCAAAAGTTGGCTCGACCAAAAATCAACAGCTCACTTTACCACCAAAATCGATTGTTGGAGGAAAAAAAAAAAAAAAAAAAAAAAAAAAAAAAAAAAAAGTGTGACCTTTGATTAAAAAAATTTGCATGGCCAAGCTCGGAGAACAAAGGCCCCGGGGGTTTCAGAAAAGAAGGGGAAAAAAGGTAACGCCAGCCACTTCCGAGAGCCGTTGTACAATACGCGCACCGGCAAAGTAGCCGCGGCAGCGCACTTAATAGGGAAAGAAAGCGAGAGGCGACAGTGCAAGGTGGATGGGACAGGGAAAGGGCCTGCCTGTGAAATAAACAAAGCCGGACAAAAGTCATTAGGGAGGTGGCAGCGATCGAGGAGGGCAAAGGGGTAGGGGGTAAATAAATAAGGAGAGAGAGAGAGAGGAAGGTGAATTCGAGCTGGCGAGACGCAAATCCGCGAAAAGAAGATTGGACGCGCGCTAATAGAAAGTCGCGATGGTGACGCGGGGGCAAGTGCATTTTGTGTTTCACGAGAGCTGCTCTGGCTTATTTTTTTTCTCTTTTTTTTTTTATTGGTACGGGCACGAGGGAGAGCAAATTTTTATTCGATTGACCTTAGGTGGAGGCTGAAAGTACAATTTTTCTTTTGCGAGTGTTAGTTTTATTTTATTGATTGTTAAAAATTACTGCCTAAATTATTTTGTATAGAAACGCTACACACGGGATGATGATTAAAAAACGTCTTCGAAACGTGAATATTTCGCGTCACTTGGAGGAAAAGCATTTTCAACTTTTAAAAATTTCTAGACATTCCCCTCATTTTTACGTCCGGTTATAACTTTGCAAGAAAGAGCTTTAGTTTTTTTTTGTTTGGGATGCACTTTAAATTTGAAAAATGAGTGCTTTTATTTCAAAAGAAAAAAAAAAATAATAAACATTGTTCATCGAAACGTGCACGATACTTAATTTGTATAAATTACAGAAAACATACGAAACAGCGTTAACTATGTAATGAATGTAATATAAAGAGAAAACAATTTTGCCCAAAAGAACTTGTTTTTTTTTTTTTTTTTTTTTTAATTGCGGGTGAGAGGTACACGGATGTACTTGAAAATCGCCAGCCTCAGCTCTCTTTATCACGTGCCCAAAGACGTAAGACCGTATATATATTATATATAATATACTGACTTTCACTTTTGAGGTGCACGAGGAGAGTGATCAATTTTGACCTTGTCCGTATTTGTATATGCATTGGCGTTGAGAGTGTGGATCCCTCGATGAAAAGAACAAGCCACCGATGAATTACTGCTTCGGTAAACACGTTACTTAAAATAACGCGTAAGAAACTTTATTGGCCGTTAAACGTGAAATTGTATGGCATTTTTGAAATATGAGGTGTGCGTAATGGGACGTACGAAGTATTTACCGGTACCAGTTTTATTGATCTTAAATTTATGTTGTACTCATTAAATCACCATCGTTTATGCCTGTAGGTGATGTAATTGATACAAGATTACATGATCACGCGTTTATAAAATCATACATCACGATTCTTAATGATTGTCATGCTTTTTATAACCAATAGGGATGATGATGATGTCATTCCGAAATACTGCGAGTATGCACCGTAGTAAAATTTTATCGTCAGATTATTATTGAACTTGGTCGTACCTGGTGATCTATGTTGTTTTTCTAACGGAACAGTGACGTAGGTTGGATATAAAAAAAAATAAAATAGTGTAAGAAAGTCTCTTTTTCACAATTACTATTTGTAAAAGTGAATCACTATCGGTTGATGTGAATTATAAATAACTTTTTATTTTATTATGATAAAGAAAATATTTAGAAAAACACACCGATCGAGAATAAATTATTACTTAATCCTTGAATTGTTTTCCATAAACCAAAAGATTCTCGTATAAGGTTTTACTTGTTTTTTTTTGTTTTTGTTATGCCTCTGAAATTGTCTTTTACTCTAGACAGAAATACATTTTACGTTTGATCGAGTTATCTATACACAAATCTGTACACGATTGTTATTTTTTTATTTACTTGATCCTAGTATATCCTTTTCAATTTTTTTTCTGTAATCTTTATTTT
Source organism: Copidosoma floridanum (assembly GCF_036245765.1). Lineage (NCBI taxonomy): Eukaryota > Metazoa > Arthropoda > Insecta > Hymenoptera > Encyrtidae > Copidosoma > Copidosoma floridanum. The sequence continues at coordinate 26,696,730 of NW_028321898.1, read as the reverse complement.
TGAGTACATAATACCACTATATTTTTGGAAATGAAATTTTGGGTAAAATCCAATCACAATCACTTTAAGAATGTTAGTAATAAGTAATGAAGAAAATGAGAACATTCTTGCATACGTAGATAAATTTTATTTAAACAATTGTACAATTTTGTGGGCCAGCTATGCACAAATATGATTCGTGATAAATATATAAATAATATTATCTGCCAAAAACAAGCACTAATCCAATACAGATGGTATTGAAGTAATGATAAAACTTTAGTGCCCCATGTAATCAAGGATGACTCAATTGATTGTTTATAATTTTTTTGTTTAAATAATCGCCAATTGAATGCATGAAATGTAGTCTACCGCAAACGATGCTTCGATTTGTTTCCCTGGAAAAAACTTGCAAAGAAGGACGAAAGACCCGTCGTTTTCTTGAACTCGTAGACGTGGTACGCAGGCATGACCCTGGACCTGTCCGTCAAGGTCCTCATTGGGGTAACGGTCATCGTCCTCGGTGGCACGTTGAGCTCGACGGACTTCAAAACCCACGGATAGTTCGACTGACTGCTCATCCCTGCCAATGCAACACTCGGAGGTACAAAAAATGGACTGTTGAGCTTTTCGTTAGTCGGTAGCACACGCGGGCAGAGAAACCAACTCGGGTTGGCGCTGTGGAGGGGAGTAGAAAAATATAACTGTCTCGTGTACGTTTCTGGTCGAATTCCCAATAATCACGACAATTTTTCTAAAAATAATTGTTCGTGATGAGTCACCTTGCAGGTCCCGAAACGTCCATACTTACCTATACAAATCAACATCTCAGTGAAATTAATTTTTTGATAAAACTTTCGAGTTTTAAAACGAATGTATTTTTGATTTAAAATTAATCGAGCGGAGATACATTACTATCGTTTTACTCAACGAATGGAAGCAGCACCTCACTTCAATCTATTATTCGAGGTGGATTTAGTCGAAGCAACACTCAACGGGAGCTTTTTATTATCATCTTGCTTCATTTTTCATCGAGTCAATGCGACAGTTATTTTTTTTTTAGGCCAACAGGATTATTTTAAGATACGAAAATTCAAGCTGCACGTTTTCCACGGGTCTTCCAATCGTAATCGAAAGCAGTTTAAATGTACTGTGAATCATCGCTGAAGAAAAAAAAAAAAAAAAAATTGCTTACATCATTCTTCAAAAACGAACCTGTCACTGTCACTCTGATAAAAGGTTCCCCCACCGATGCTCCGACAGCAAGGAGAGAGGAAAAATAAAAAAAAATTGATCCAAGCGTGTGCATCTGCTTAAAATAGATTTCTCGTATCAGAACACGTCAATAGACTCTTGAAATATTCACTTAGTCAATGTAAATAAATAAATAAAAAATATTTATGCTGTGCGGATAGTAAATCTTCCTTGTAATTTTTAATCTTACGTCAGTTTGAAAGTTGTGTTGCCATGCTTCGTTACCCGAGTGAATTTCGAGCCATTGTTGATGTATCTCGATCATTTCCGTACATCATTTCGAAACAATTAACATAATTTTTTTTTTTACTGAAAGCCACAGTGAAAATTATTGTAAATAAAAATTTGTAAACCGTACGTGTATAACGACTAAAGCTGAAATAGTTTTTTCCTTAATTGATCGATATTTACGAATTACTTAAACAATTGTATAACTCATCTCTGCATGAAATTAATTTTCGTGAATTATACTTAACTATTGAAACATACACAACTATCCTGAACAAAAAATACCTTGAATAAAGTACTCAGTTCAAATATCTCTGCTGTAACCGCAAACCTCATAAAGTTTGATTTAAAGATTAGCTACTTACTTAATTCTATTAATTAATGACCAGTGCAACCATTATTAAATATATATTGGCCGACCAATTAATTACAACACATTTATCTATAGACAGTAAAGCCAATCAAGTCTTTCGTAATAAAAAAAAAAAAAATGCTGCTATCACTCAAGTCATTTTTCAATTCATTAAGGATGATTAATTAATTGGTTTTATCGGAAGGAGTATGATGAGGAAACGTACAATAAAGTGTGGGCAATGATTACTCAAACAAAGTGCGTAAATTTATTGAAAACAAAAGTATAGCATTGATGACAGCAACAAAACACGTGCCCGAAATATACAATCAATACACAAAATTTTACAAGCAGGAAACTTGGCGGTGCTCGAGCACGCACGCACGCACACACACACACGCGCACACATGGGAGAGAAACAATATACATGTAAACAGCTAACAGGGAGCGAAAAGGTCAGGGCTTCCAGATTTCCTCGGCTCCCAGGTCACCTCTCACAGGAAGGCGTGGGTCTTGACGACGGAGGAGGAGCCGTAGGCCAGAGCCGGTGCCGGTGCGGCGTAAGCCAAAGGCGCCTTGTAGATGGGAGCTGCCGGTGCGGCGTAGGCCAGAGGCGCCTTGTAGATGGGAGCGACCGGGGCGGCGTAGGTCAGAGGCGCCGGGGCGGCGTAGGTCTTGTAGACCGGGGCAGCGTAGGTCAGCGGGGCGGAGTAGGCAAGGGGCGCCGGGGCCAAGAGACCGGCGCTGGCACCGGCCAGACAAGCGGCGAGAACGACAACGGCGAGCTTGAACATGGTGGACTCGGTGGTGCTCTTTCACGGGGACTTATCGAAGAACTGATGGCGAACGGGTGGTCCACGAGGGCTTTTATACCCGGGACTGCGCGAAATCCGTTCAAGGCCGCCCGGCGAGCTTCCGAGAGGTGATGGTAAATCCTTGGACCATCCGAAAGGGGAGATTGAAAGACCAAGTGCCTGTGCGAAAATAAAAGAGAGCACTTGCGTTGTCCTCGCGCGAATGCGTTTAATCGCAGCCACTGTAAAACAGAGAAAAACAAAGCCTGTGGTTCTTCTGGCGTCCCCACCAAGGTTGGTGTGTGCGTCGAACACGCGCTGATCGGCGATAGGGAGCCTGTACACCTATCCATTTTATCCCTCTCCAGTCGAGTGTACTTACATGCCGGATTTGGTGATGTTACGTTGCTGGTATACTATATTATTATTATTATTATTCGTATAGGTTGTGCAAAACATGCTCCTTCCTCGAGGTCATTATTTTCCCGTTCAATGTATTACGCGTCTGGTGTCGAGTGTTTTTATTTTATACGCATCGACGATGAGCCTTTCAGTGTGAAAATAATACGGGGAAAGATTTGTCGAATGCATCATTTTGCCCGTCTGTACATAATGTATTGTATAGGTGGGTGTAAGCAATGATTTGATTTGTAATAGTTATACTTTCATTCAAACCATTCGTACTTACATCCAAAATTGAGAAACAAATCCCAAGGACATTTTCATTGTTTTTTTGTGAAGGAACAAGTTTTTTTTTCTTTTTACGAAATTGTACGACTTGCGTAACCAATTCAATGAATTTCTTTGCTTCAGAGACACACTCGAGCGAACCGTCTCAAGACATGCATAAATCATTGTTTGTTTTACGTCTCAATCGATCACACGCGAGTCGCTTGGTCCTCCGCAAGTGTAAGTATAGACACTCGAGCGTGACCTTATAAATTACCATCTCATTTCTCTTAGCGCAAAGTAAGCATCGCATCGTAATAACAAAACCCGCGTCCTCCTCGTCATTCGGTGTTACCAGCCGATTTCGTCCTTTTGTTCCTCCACCCATTACTTTTGACCTCGAAACTCGGCACTCGTTCATTGAACATAATTATGTACCCATACAAAGCCACCGACGCTATTGGGCCCTCACCTAAAAATATCCGACTCTACCACCAAATGGGTATACGTATACACAAATTACATTCTTCTCGTCGATTGTTAAGTCCTAAATCTAAGCTTTCGTCACCTGCCAATCCACCATCAGTCCTCCAAGCAGCGTACCACCGAGTTCACGATGTTCAGACTCGTCGATCGATGGGTTTCAGGTTGACTAAAGTTAATAGCTTCGGTTAAAAATTTTATTGTTTTAACTAAAAAGCCCCAAGGTTTGTTCCTCGATTTAACCGACCACGACAATAAAACAAAGAATATTAGCCGCGATTTGTACACCAACCGATCCATGTGCAAACGTACCACCCTCGAGCGATAAACTTGGGGGGTATTTTTGCGAGCCAAATGTAAAAAGCGCTGTTTCGCTGGGTCGTCCTTGCCAACGCGAGGAGATGCTACACAACAAGGAGAGAGCATCAACACTACTTTCGTTTAAAAGCCGATTACATATCCTAAATCCTTTGACTTTAAAGTACATGATGTGCGTGCAGAATCAAGGTATAACGTGATTAAAGTAAATGCAAACATCACAAGTAATACGTGTTGGCAGATGGACGAAAATACGCGATAAAAACCATGACGCAGGACACCAGTAAATGCGTAGACAAAAGCAAGGCCGGTGATCCTGTTGTGCAACAAAGCAACGGGGGGGAGAAGGGAAGGGAAGAAAAGGGTCCCAAGGTGGACCGGTTATTGTCTTTTCACGCGAGGCCGATCACAGGGAGCTCAAAGAGGAGGAGGCTAATGAGGTGGTCCACTGATCCACATTGCAATGGTTACACCCCCCGAGTGTACCTATACATAGCCGTAGCGTATATATTGCGATGTTTAAGCACCGCTTATTTTTCCACAACACTTGCACCTATACTCATGACTTTGAATTTCATGTGATCAAGTAATAAAAACAGCTCGCTCTCGCGCGATATTTTATTTTCATAAAACAATCGATCAAAAACATCACTTTCTGGACAATCACTGGCAAGAATCAAAAATTCATACAGCAGGGACAATGTGAAGCTCATCGTATTCCGCGAACGAGTTAATGCGCCCTCGTGGCGAGAGAAAAACGAGGCTGGTGGTGGTGATGAAAAGCCACGCGCGCGACAGAGACAATATCATATATATAAAAGTACACACATACATACGCATGCACAGTGGCATATAGAGTTGTCCTTCAAAAGCTCAGTCGCGGTATATAAATATATTATGCACTCGCGTGCAGGACACATGGGTATATATATATAGTATATACGTACATACACAGTCAGGAGTAGCGCAGAAGAGAGACTCGATAATTCATATGGCTCGTTCGCAAGGACGAGCTCGCAAAAAACCCGACCCATTTTTCGACTACGCTCCCGTGCGTATGTATACACGCAGATGGGTGTATTCTCCGTGCGCTTGTGGTGAAATCTCTTTCTCTTCCGTCTTTCCCTCCCCCCTCCTTTTTTTTTTTTTTTTTCTTTTGTCTATTTTTTTTTTTTAACGTCGCACCACCGCGCGCGATACACTCGTCCTCGATGCGTGGAAAAGCGCGAAAATTATCGCGCGGACAAGTTGCTCGTCCTGTCTTTATGTACTTTTATTCTTTTACAAGACCGGCGACTTTCTCTCTTTTTTTTTTTTTTTTGTTGGAGGATATTATTTTTCCCCAAAAATCTCTAAAGTTATTTATCTCGAGTAAAGCAAAAAATAAAATATTCAAGGGAAACCTCGATTTATATTCCTTTTCTCTATGAAAAAAAAAAAAAAAAAAAAAAAAACTCCTAACTATGATGGGTATGCAGAAATGCCAAAAACGAACTAATTCATCATTCACGAGGTAGGAAGGAAAGAAAATAAATCCGCGCGATAATATTCGGAACAACAGACCGGAACGTAAAGTATTGTTTCGCGAATCGAGCGTAAGAGTAAATCAAGTCCTTTCTTCTTCTTGTTTTTTTTTTTTTTTTTTTTTATTTGTCCTTGGACATGATATTTTTTATTCTCATACGATCGACATCTCGGTTTTCTGGTGAGGATATTTTTTTTTTTCTCGTAGGCATTGTGGAGCTTCATATTTGCCAACATTCCTTACGAGAAAAAAAAAATAGTTGTACACCGAAGTAGTTGGTCACTTGTTTGTTTAAATGTCCAAAGGCCAAAAAAAAAAAAAAAAAAAAAAAAAAAATGAAAGTGAGAAAAAACAAATATTACCCCACGGATTCTGCACCTTCCCGGTCGTAATGCCCTCAAATCCCGAGCGACAAAGGATGCGCAAAGTTGTGTCATACCAGCCAAGGAGCCTGTGGTAATTAGACTTGCCGAACAAACGAACGAGCCAGCCAACGGTGCCGCGCGTACACAACGGAAGACACATTGTAGACGCAGACCCAAAGGAAGAGGGAAAGTCGGATCAAGAAATTTGCACTTTGAACGCGGGTAGCAAGCGCGGCTGGGCAAATCCTGCCCCGTTTGATAGATACAGCTAATCAAACTAATACCCCCGGTGACGATCGACCATATTGGCTATACGAGCGACTTTAATCCCCCAAGCGTCGGTATATACGCCCAAGGTTCTTACCTTACCTCTAGGGGAGGTTTATATATAGTATTATAGTGACACAAGTATAAGGTATCATCTTGCTGATGCTGCTCTTGAGGACACCCAAGTACTCTTATCGTCGATTTTACAACCAAATTGGTTATTACCAGCGGGTATCAGTTTATTTCACTGTTTAGTTACAAAACAATAATATGTTGCAACTTGATTCTCATGGCGATTGCAATTATTTTTATCAACTTGCAAGCTGCATCTTTATTTTATCGTCTTTTTAGCGAAGCTTGAAAATCGTCGGATGGGCGTAATGGGGTTTTCCATTTAAAAAATACATTTTAACAATGGAGTTGGACTTGACGAAGCGCTCGAACAACCCTTTCCAATCGGGCAACGCGTAAATCGGTATGTATACAACTGGGAGATGCAAGAATAAGTGTATAAAAGTCGGAAAAAGGGGGGTGGGGGCACGAGGAACTTGAATAAAATAAAATAGTACATGGTACATCCGTGCACAGGCGTATACGTGCACAGAGAGACAAGGGTGCCGGCACCACCGTGAGCGCAATATCCCCCCCCCCCCTCGGGCGAACTTGTCGAAAATCACACGGTTCGATTCCTTCGACTGTATACCATCACCGCTGCTATATACTACACGTGATAAGCCTCGAGCAAAACTCAACGTCGCGTTGGCCGATCTTGCGCGACGCGATTGGCTTACACGCCTTCTCCTGGTACGCGCGCTTGACCCTTTCACACCGGATATCGACGATTTGCTCCTAAGCTATACGGGGTCAGAGTAGTGCACACAAGTTTTGGCTTACGAGATGGTTGTATCCGTGTGTCCATCGGTGAATTATATGGGCGCCCATAATATGTTTGTTTTTTCTTAACTGGATTGTATTTTTTTTTTTTTTTTTTTAACGATAACTTTTTAGGTGTACCAAGCAGCTCGGTTATTTTAGCGATGAACTGGAAAAGCGCAGGTACGAGTGGTGTGATGGAAAAGTATCGTATTAATAAAAAAGAAAACAAATTGCAGCGAAATTCGTGGGATGCGTCGTTCGAAGGAAAGTTTCGCTAAAAGCCCCATCCGCTGGTTTTTCATTGTTATGACTCTGTCCGTGCTCCCGTCAACCGGAAATTTCCTCAAATCTTGCAAATTAAAAATTCTTTTTGTAACATTAAAAGCATGCGTGTATGTGCGGGGAGGAGAGTAAAAAGCGTCAGAAAAAAAACGCCCGATTCACGAGAACAATTGCCGCGACCTCGTTTCGCAAATTGTCGCGTAAATCGAGAGAGGGATGGGATTCCTATTCTGAAAGGCGGCTCCCTTGGTTTTTTTTCGGGGTGGGGAAAAAAAAAGAAGATATTTTTTGCCTAGAGTTGAGAGCGATTTTTTATCCCCTTTTTAACTATATTTTTGGGGAGTTTCAATGGGAGATGATCCTGAAACATTGAGATTTCAGTATCACCATCGAACCAACTTTGTCGGACTATGGACAAAAAGCAGCGATGTCTAACATTTCAGTTATATTCCTTAAACAATTTTTTTTTTTTTTTTTTCATCGATACCCTAAAAAAACAACAGCTGTTGTAAACGACAAGCTTCTCCTGGTTTTAACAATAAATCGCACACTGTACAACAAAGTAAACCAACCACATAGTATATTGTATAGGTATGGATAAAAAAACGGACGGAGCTCTGGCAATAAACAAAGTTGTAGAGCACACCAAGTATACACCAACTATTCCACGCCCACGCGATGAATCAACTTACCACTACGACGTCACGCTTCAATTACTATATTACTATAGAAACTCATTAGCTTCGAACTCGTACGGACACTCCGGCGCTATACACCCTTTTTTTTTTTTTTGTTTCGTCCTGTTTCCACACCGGCGTCGTCGTCGTGCAAAGTACAGATGTAATTTATTCATGGTGCGGCGGATGATTCATTATTATTATTCATTATTCGGCGGAGGCCGCGCGTCGGATGCAAAAGCGCGAAAAAGTTGATAAGAGAAGGAAGAAAAAAAAAAAAAAGGATTCTTTTTTATTAGCCGCGCGCTCGGCTGCTGATGCTCACTCGGGGAAAGGGGGTCAAGTGTATCTGTGAATGAACGATACCCCGGTAAATAAACACTGCGGTAAAAACAAATTTAAAAAAAAAAAAAAATGCGGATAACGCGGCAGGCGGGTGGTATATAAACCAATTGTGCCAAGTTAGCCGATATTTTTATACACCAGCGGGAAAGGGGGCCAACGCAATGTACGAAGGGGGGGGGATGTGTAATGTAACGGCGTTAATGAGAGCCAACTTTATCGATTCGATTTGTCAATTAACGCGGGCTCGTGTAATTGATCGAGTTACGCGTTGCCGGTGGCCTACTCATCCAGCGGCCAAGAGGTAAAAGCCCACGCGTCATATACATTCCACATAACAAGTGCAAACTACTTTTTACTCCACCCGAAGCAAACAATATAATCGCAAGCTCAAAAGTACACGCAAACGACGCAAAGCCATTCGTCAAAGGGCGTCGGGAGTAATTTACGAAACAACGGATTCGAGGATCGGCAAAATCAACAAAATCCGCATATGGGCATAAAAACAAAAGTAACAAGCTAAAACTACATGTGCACGCCCTTGCTGCAGTACGCCAACAGTGGAAGTTCTGGTATTAATCACCACACCCCCACCCCCCCCCCCTACCCTCCTTCCGACAGTAGAAGCTGGTTAGCTGTCGCGTGTAATAACGATGATTTATCGCACGCTGGGTGATCCTCGGATCGGTGCATTGGACAGTGAGCGTCGAAAAATAAGCGAACAAAGAGCTCTCGTCGCATGAATTACGACGTACGGGGGTTCGCAGGGGTGTTGGAATCACATCTGCTCGGTGTTTAAGCACCTCGGGGGCAGGGGGGAACCCCCGACTCGTGATAGCCAAAGTTGGCTGTGTCACTCCGCGTTTCGATCGAGCAGAGGGCAAAGGTGTTTTCGAGGATACAGAGACTCAAAGGAAAAAAAAAAAAAACGTTCCATCGCGTTTGCAACGAACGAATACTCGAGACAAGGGTGGAAGCTCGTACAGAGCGTCTGTGGCCGGATTCATTAGCCTCCGTCGTGCGGTTCGCGAAATTGCAACTCCGATTCTCGGACGTATACCCACATGTATGTTGGGTACAGGTACACAGTACACCCGAGAGAGAGAGAGAGGAAGGGTAAGGACCTGATCAAAGTTGATTGTTCAGAGTCGTATTGACTGTCGCGTCTTTGCACGGTAGGGTGGTTTTGATGAGCCAACGGGTGTTACCTCGTGTTGAGCAATCGTTTCTCGAAAGCCCCGTCGATCGAGCGATCAATCACCGAGGGGGCTCTTGTGTACGTATATACGTGGGGTGGAAAAAAAAAACCTATCGGTTGAGCTGTCACTTGTGTGTTCAAATGCCGCGGCAAACGTGCACACCCGTTTCCCCGTTGCGGTGCCGATAGCAAAGTCGATCAGTTTTGAAAGTCATGACGATACGTCGAAAGGCGCGAGGTGCGTTGGTTTTTGGGGAAGAAAACAATATTTTACTTATCTCTGTCGAGACTTTTTTGTTGGCGATGGCGAAGCGCGTTGTGGGTATAGTAGACTGATTTTTATTTAACGTGTAGCTATTGGTTTTTTCTATCGTATTCGTAGCCCGAGGTCACACATTTATACGAAGCCCTGCAGTAACGACAATGGTCTGGTCGATGATTTTCTCCCGGTGGTATAAAAATTACCTTGTACAATTTTAATCTGTCCACAACAGATTTCCAGACAGGTTTTTGAAATTTAAATTAATTGCTTCAATCTTTTACGTATTATTTTGGAGAACAGTTGAAGCTTGATTTTATGTCATGTAGTAAAAGCAAAATGTCAGAAAAACAGCCTCGTTTCCACTGTTTCAATTATTAAACGTTCCAATCACTTGAAAAATTAATCGTTTGAACCGTTAAAACTGTGCCACTCGGCGATTTCAATAATTTTCCCATCAATGCTAATCGGGGTACTAAAATTACGATGCTCGTGTCCTAAGGTGGTCACGTAAACGTATTGATAAATTAAAAAATTAACCGATACCATCTCTGATGCGTCCCCCTATCGTCGATGACCAAAAACATCAACAAAGTTCGGAGCCCAGCTAATACCACAACCGAGCCTTCCATCGCAACTCTCGCCTCCGAATGATGCACGCGTTGAAACGCCCTAAACTCCACACCCTACGAGCCTCAGGCTCAACTTTTATCACCCGAAAACTTGATAAACACGTTGTGCTTTCGAAATATTATGTTTATTGATTGTTCCTCGATCATCGGTCGCGAGGTTTAGCCAAGTGATTTAATTACGCGAGAAATGAAAAAAACAAAAAAACACCTACGGACAAAAGGGGTTTCCCCTTTTGAGAGCACATATGCCTGGAGAGACAGCAAACTTGACGAAAAGCTCGGTAGTAACCCTCAAAAGAGGGCCGAAACTTTTTTCATTCCGCTCAAGTTCACTGCATACCCGTGCGAGTCCTGTACGTAAAAAAAAAAAAAAAAAAAAATTTGAGGGGTACCTATAGTTGTTGGATCACGAATTTTACTTTTACGGCGACGCAGGTGGTACGTACACGGGAGCCCTTTACGAGCTTTGCTCGGCAGACTCGCTATAGTTCCACGGGCGACGGGGTTTTTCCCACCTTTTTTTTCGTTCGCAGGTTGTACTACTATGCCATTACTGCTACACTGAGTACAATTGTCGACTTTAGAAGGGGAGAAAGTACGGACACGTGGAAAGAGCTGCGTTTTCATTTCAGATAAATCTTTCTTTTTTTTTTTTTTTTTTTTTTTTTTCTTCCACAAAAGCTCAACAATGGCTTATATTATCAGCCATATTTCGCTTGCGTTGACTTTTTCCTGTACTTTTTTACATTTTCGGAGTCGAATTTAATTAAAACCGCATGGTAGATGTACGTACAACAAGAACAACATTATATGTTTGTCCATCACTCGAGAGTTTAACAATAAACAATAATAAATCTGTCTCGTTAAAATTTTGGCTCGAAAGGACTTTTGAAACATTTTTCAACTCTGATTTTGGGATTCATGAAAAAATAAAAAAGGAAAGAAAAAGTAGTTTCAAGGGTACAGAGTCTCCTGCACGATCGGCCCATCATCGTAGCAATAAAAACTTTTCACATTGGCGGGGTACAAAAAAAGGACAATACAGTCGATCGAAAAAAAAAAAAAAAAAAAAAAAAAAACTTTTTCCGGCGTTGTATATATATATCGCTCGCCAAACTTTTTTCGATGGCCGAAAATTCACAAGTGCGCGTCTCGAAAAATCCCATATACCGAGCCATTATCCACCACTCACGGATGCACGAGGGGATCAATGTCTACCCACCCGAGCGAGTCGAGAACGCACACGGCTCTGGAAAAGATGTGCCGCCCCCTTCGCATATGGATACTCGAGTGCATTACGTGTCCTCCTCCTCCCAAGTGCTTTTCAGAGAAAGTTCTGCCTCAAATTTGCCAAATCTCTCTTCTCTCTCTCTCTGCGTATTATTATGTGTATGCACTCGTATGGTATCGATTCGATTATTTGGTCGAGTAGAGTTTTCCGGGCGTATATATCTACCTACTTGCTACTTGAACAGCAAGCTTTAATAAAATTTGATGTGCTTTATATCTATCTCCACTGGCGCTCCATCACCAAGTACTCCAACTCGTACGCATCAAAAACACAAGTAACCTATTGTCTTGATCCTCGGGGTGCTCGGAGCTTTAAACGAACAAAAAAACTAACAAACAAACAAACAACAACTCGACCACTGGAGCATACCTCATAGTTAAACATACGCTCGCTTCCAAACTCCCGTCTCAAAAGCTCCCCCGTCGGCCGTATCATTATGATACCCTCCTCCTGCACATCATTACAATGGGCGTATCCTCTCCTCCTGTATGTACACTTGTGGGACTACTGTCTCTTTCCTGCCTGTTTAAAATACAACACGGCCGTATATTATACGTAAAGTTATTTCACTGTACCCAGCATCTCCTTCGTTAAATTGTAACGAGCCGTTAAATGTCGCACAAAGCCTCGTTTCGTGTGATGCCTGTACAAAAATTCACTCTCGTTACGTGCATCAAAAAAAGTACACGTTTTGAACCCAAACCTTATAAACTTTGTATCAGTGACGCATGAACGAGCACCTCCCCGGGATATGAAGCTTCGTAACCACCGTTCATACATACCTCCCTCCTCGACCCCGGAACCGAAGAAAAAAAAGAAATAAAGCAAAAAAAAAAAAAAAATTTACAGTAGCAGCTGTGAGGTATTTTATACTGCTTTCGGGTGTTTGCATACGAAAACCCTCGGCTCGCTTCTCGCCTCATTTTCCTACTCTCCTTTTCTTTTGCCGCCCGCGATCCCCTCGAAATTATACTCCTGGAAAATTACGTCGTTCCCGCCGAGGAGCAGCGTTATACTAACGGTGCTCTCGGTCGACATGGACTGTAGAAAGGAGCCTCAAGTAAGAAGAAAAAAAAAAAAAAAAAAAAAATCACTAAACAATTCAACGAGGGTGTATTGAAGTAGGCGAAACAAAAGAAGTTTTCTCTTCCAACGAAGAGGAATAAAAGTTAACTCGACTTTGTCCGCGAAAGGTGTAACCGACACAGAGTAGGAAACAACGCCTTTCTTTTTTCATGTGTATAAAAAAAAAAAAAAAAAAGATGGCGAGAGGGTAACCCTTCGATAAATCAGCGTCAAATTTCGCCTCGGCTGCACGGAGGCGGCAACACCGGTAGCCTCGGCATGTATAAATCTCGGGAGGAGCACCAGCTGCAAAAGTATCCGAAGGAGCTGCCCCCTACGGCAACCTTCTCACCTCCTTTTATGTGTATGTATACATATACATGTATATATACCTACGTTATATAGCTCCTCTTTGCTCCGTTTGGTTTGTCTTTATTTCCGAAGGTGGGTAGGTGGGTACCGATCCCCTTCCCCAAGAGTCGCTGACCTTATACTTTACAACACGCGCGCGACCGGATTTGCCGACTCTGCGGCTCTCTTTTTCTCACCCTTTCCACGACCCCCGTAAAAGCACGGAAAGACCTTAGCATACCGCGAAGGTATACCCATATATTAACAGGTGATGCATGTTGGGATCGCTTATCATTATCAAGGGGAGAAACGTGGAAAAATGTGACGGCGTGGCTTCCGGCTTGCACGCATCTATAACAATGCGTACGCATACCTGCCCGGCTCTTCTCTTGAAAAATCATAGCTCGGCCAACTCTTTACTCGTACCGAAATTTACGTAATAATAATGCGGTGGCAGCGTATAATCGAACGGGGCGTGCGCTCGTGAGTTGTGATGCTCTCGTGCGTGTGTGTGGAAAGTTGAGCGGGTGTCTTTCCCTTTTGGAAAGTTACAACTCGGAGGCGCAGTCGATGAAGCAGGCGATACTCTCGAGCTGGTGTGGTGAGAGCAAAGTTCCCCATCGCGAATGGCTTTTATCACTTTGCCGGTGGTTTTTTTTTTTTTTTTTTTTTTTTTTCATCACCAGGTGGTGAATAGTAATCCCCGAAAACTCGGACCATCCGAGCACAAATCACGGGGCAGCGATTAGAAAGCACTCGGCGAGGCGCGCGTGCCATGACAAACTGCCACTCCCCGGGAAAGTCGCAAATCGGAAAATTCCTCGCGCCAAAAGTTTTTCCTCCCCCTCGACTCCCGTACACACACGCGCGTGTACATACATCTTCTTCCCTTCCAAAGGGAGTGCACGTCCGTTCTATTTTAGTCGGTAAAAGAGAAAAAAAAAAAAAAAAAAAAAAAAAAAAAGTGCCCGACACACCGGTGCATTTGGTTTCTTTCTGGCCGTTTCGGTCTTTCGCGCGCCCGCAAATTGTTTACTCTCCCACATGGACCCCCCCCCCCGAGCCTTCCTTCCGGCACTTTGCCCGTCTCTTTTTGCGCTCAGCTTTGACTCTCCGTGGGGGGTCGTTAATTACGGGCTCGGCTCGTACTTTTGGCCCAAAGGTAGACAGATGTTTGGCTGCTCGTTAATTTTGTTGTTGGGCAAGCTGTTTGAAAAGTAATGCGAATTTACTCTTTGCGACTTAAATGTATACATACACGTGTATACATCAATTGGGGACGATGAATTTCAACGCGGCCATTGGACACGCGTCGTTAGTGGTTGGGCGAGGAGGGAGGACGTGCCTTATCGCCCCACGTTCTCAGGTCTCCCGGGGGCAGAAGAGCCTCTTGTCGAAAGAACGGCCTCCATCTCTTTGTGTATGTGTGTGTGTCGTGCGCTATTGTGAAGCTTTGACTCTGCCTGATTTTTTTGCACTTGCGCGCCAAAGTGAATCATTGTAGGAGAATGAATGCAGTTTTTATTTCATCCCAAAAATGTTTATCCAAATTAAATAATGAAACCTTCAACTTTGCGGAAAATAAATAGAAAAAGTCTATCCCGGTTTGCTGCTACGTTTACTCGGCGTATATACGTGGGTGCATGTAGGAGGGAGTCTCGAGTGTCTTGCGAGCTTCTTAAATCGTACAACCGGCTTAAGCCACGTCGAGACGAGTGGGTATTACCACCTGATTCACCGAGGCTTTGGCTCTTCTTTCCTTGCCTCTCTCTATCTGCAGCAGCGTTGCACCCATCTCTCAAAGGAAACCCATCATTGTACCCGTGTTATGCAGCTTTTTCCGGTGTACTAGCGTGAAAAAAATTGGCTTTTTTTTTCCCTTCCATTTTTAGTAAATTATGGCTTAAAAAAATGTCAGGTATACTTCTACGACACGGTCGTACAACTGTTATTCAGATGTAGCAAACAATATACAGTAAACAATCATAAAACGGCCAAATACAATGTCCAAAGGGGTCGCTCGATTTAATCTGCCCATTTAACCCCGAAATCGATGCGCGTGCGACGCCATTATCCTCCGAAACAGATAACATCATCCATATCTAAAACAAGATCAGCTTCCGTACCCCCACGCTGTTGTGTACCAACAGTGCTCAACAAAATTTGTGAAAAAAAAAAAAAAAAGTGAATGAACGAATAAATGAATAAAAACAGCCGAGTCCTATACCAAAGAAACATAAATCCACAACCCCATCCGCGGATGTATAATTCCTCTCCGATTGCAAAACGCCCAAAAGCACGACACGACCTAGTGATTTGTCATGCGCTTAACCGCGGCAATAAAGTCCCGCGAACTTAATCTCTCCTCGGCCTCGGCGCCATTATACTCCGAGTCTCCCTCTCCACCCCTCACCACCGTCTTCATCCTTGCACCCACTCCACTTGTCTCTTCAGTCCGTGGAATTATCCTTTACCTCTTTCTTTCTTTTTTTTCTGGTCACGCACACTTACAGCTCTCCCTCTGTTGTGCATGAATTCAAAATATTTTTCCAACGTTTGGATTTTGACCTCATCGTCCTTTGTTTTTCTCTTATTAACCATCATACGACGGTCCAGAGACTCCCTTTGTTTATTCGATTGCAATTTCGAATCTATTTTTTTTGTTTCTCACCCCCTCGTAGGCACCCCAGGTGGGAGCTCGAAAATGCCGCTAAGGAGTCGTTTTACCGCGAGGGCTTACTTTGTTATTTACAGCGGGACCGGGGAATATCCTTTTTTGTTCGTTCAACCCGATTTGTTACGAGCCGTCAATGGTGGCGAATATACGTACCAATGAGGGGCTCTGTTTTTCCGTAGGGATAAAAAAAGTCCTCCCCGTAAATCCTACTCCGATCCGGTTTAGAGTCAAGCGCGCAAACTGGACTCCAAGAAAATGTAGGTAATATTTTCGTGCTCTCCCCCCTCGTTGCGATAAAGCACAATCGTTTATCCGATATCATCATCATCCCCGTGCTGTACACCCAACGCGGAGACTGCGAGTGTACGAGTATACTCGTCGCAACGCGAGCCCATATAATGAACGAACGGATCGACACGTGCATAGGCCAGATCTCGTTGTCCAATTAAATTCTCGAGTCCTCGTTAAATCGCAATTCGCCGAGGTCGAAAGAGGGAGGAAGACGGAGAGCCTCCTATGTAAAATTATAACGAGCCGGGGGCACGAGGAAGAAAGGAAAATGTGGAGGGGTCGAAAAAAAAGTCGAGGCGATTGATTAAGTCTACGAGAGGTGCGATGAGATACCGTAAGTTACACTCGTATCCCCTGCCCCACGGCGCGTCAATTACACGTCCTCTCTTCTTTTGGTCCAAAGCCCTCTTTTCAGCGCCTCGTTATCGTTTTCTCTCATTCTATCTCGTTATGCGGGTCTCGTACACCTGCATACCTGTACATGTACCCGCGGGGTTAGCTCAAGTCGTCGCACGTGCGCGCTCGATTTTTCCACCTACGTGTACGTGCGTACAACGGGCGTGCGTGCACGTGTGCTCGAAGCGCGAGCTCACGAAGCCATTTCTTTTCTTTTACCGATTCGGTTAATAGCCGCAGCTGGGAACGATCATTCTCGCGAGTACGTGGGCTTTTCGTGGGTTCGACGGTACGTATACAGCAGAGGGAGAGAGAGAAAAAAGGGCTGGCTGTTTTTCTCGTGAAACGCAATAACGGCGCTTCTAACGCGGGGGTAACTATACGGGGGGTTTTTTTCCTCCAACCACCTGACGAAGCGTAGTCTTGGTTTCCAGCGTGAAAATTAATTTCAGCCAAATTATCTGTACAATTTTGTAACGTTTAGTCCAGTTGCAAAGGGTTTGACAGCGCCAAGTAGTACGACCCTACGTGTGGTCAGACGCTGCAGTTCCGATCTCAAGCGTGAAATTAGACAATATAGGCACTGGTGCACATCGAGAAAATTAATAACAGATAAAATATTTGTGCAGTTCGGATCGGTACAATTTCATTGAGAGCTACAATGTAACGTTTAGCCCATTTGCAAAAGGTTTGACAGCGCCAAGTAGTACGACCCTACGTATGGTCAGACGCGGCAGTTTCAATCTCAAGCGTTCCCTATAACTTTGCAGATCGTAAACACAAGCGGCCAGATGCCGCGCTGCAGGAGGAGTGACACTTTTCTTGCTCAGCCGTGGTGGCGGAGAAAGGCCGGGCGGTCAGCGAGTCCTCGAGCTCTTTCACCGTTAACCCCAAAGGCCAGCCGTTAGAAGAGAAAATATGAGGTGAGAGGAGCAAAACAAAGAGAAAGAGGGGAAAAAAGCCTGCACTACCTGCACTTTGGTGAGTAGCATTCCTATGTCGCAAGTACTCTTTTTTTATTTTTTAGTTGTATATTCAGGAAAGAGCGAGTATCTACACCTATGCACTATCGCTTTTGCTTATTTTTTGTTCGGCTCGCCCTTTTCCTTATATTGAAATCACACGCAAGCAGGATGTTTTTCCCACCTACGAGCAGAATTGAATTTTCTCATTTTCCAGGAGTATTGACGATGCGCTCAAGCCTGGGCGTTGACAGCTCGGCCGAGTCGTCGCACACGGTGGTGGTCCATCAGGCGGTGGCAGTGTATGACACCCCGTCCCCGTTATCGAAGACAAGCGCGATCGGGCGCACAAAGCCAAAGTCTTTGGCCGAGAAGAATAGGGCGAGGGCGGCTCGAGCGCGGCTCATGGCCCTGGGAGGATGATAGATCACAAGCCGCAGATCCTGGTGGCGCCGGCGCTGAGCAACAGCAGCTGCTGGCGCAGCCTGCCGGGCGGCGGCTTCGAGGCGCGCTGGCAGCAGCCCGGCTTCGGTGAGGTCCTACGCGCCGGGCTCATACTGGCCCTCAGCCTCGGCATACTCGGGGCCAATTTGCTCGTCATTTGCGTCATCAACAGCCGGCGCTACCACAAGCACATACACGCGCAGGTTGTGTACCTATACCTTTTGTTTTATTTTATTTTTTTATTTTTTTTTTTTTTCCCTCACCCCACGTAGAACACACCCTCGATTTTTGCGCAGTTGGGTGCTCGTGTGATTTAAACAAAAAGAAAAATTTGCAAAATTCCCATCGCATATCGGGGGAAGGGGGTTGCTGTTTGCTCGAGGAGCTTAACGAGGCTTCCTCGCCGGTGGAGGGGCGAGGAAAAAAGTGCGCGAACGGCCGAGATTAATTGTCGCTCGTCTGGAGCTCGAAAATATGCCCCCGCTTCATTTCCCACGTGTGGGTTTGCACATACAGAGCTGGAAAATAGTCACGTAAACGATCGTCAACTCGAGGGTGTAGGCAGGATAAGCCGGTTGGTTTAACTCGACCGCTCCCGTAATTGCGAATCGAAATTTATCCTTTTTTTTTCCCCCGCAGGACGCGGGAAACCGGAGATTCGTTTGTTCTCCGTTGAATGTAGGATAACGCGTGAATTAATTACACGCGACAAATGAGCTTTTCGCTCGATTGTTAATTTTTTTTTTTTTTTTTTTTTTTTTTTTTCTTTTTCATGACAAAAGCAAACTTTGACGCAGGATCGTCATAGCTTGTGCGCTGTAGGTTCACGCCCGCAAACGAGTTCATTAGCATCGGATGGTGCCGGGAGCGCTCACGGAAATAATAACGCCGAAATCACACGATTACCGGGCCTCTGCTTTAAGCTAAAACTCTCGACACCGTCGTTCTCTCTAGATCTCCTCGATTTGGAGTTTCCTCGACCGCTAAATGGGGATTTTAAATTGTCCGCTACCACGGGTCAAATGGCACGCAATTTTTTGGTGCTGCTCTGATTTTACCTCCTACAGAACATCTCGGCTTCGTACGTTACACAAAATCCCAAGAAACGAAGGGACGACAAGAATTTCCAAACGCACCGAAAATAATGCACGAGTCGCGATCCAACTCCAAGTAAAGTGCGTGTGTAGCATATAAGGGAGAAACTTCCAGGGAAATATTACTCGGAGCAACTAACTAGCGTCGTCTCGCGCGCGGTACAAAGGCCCCTTTCAAGGCACTTTGCGCGTCTTCTCTCGCATTTTGCTTTTTTCTTTTTCTTCCTTTTTTTCGTCGATCTACTATACAACTTTGTGTTAATTACCCCCGAGATTTTGCCTCGTCGTCCCTTGGAAAAACCACTCGTTAGACACGTACCCACGCTTTTGGTACAAAACACGCGAGCGAAGTAACTATAACATCCGATCCTCGGAAGCGAAATTTATCCCATTGAAGAGGTATGGTGTACACCCTCTCGTGTACACTTATTTGCCCCGAGTGCAAAGACGCTCTCGCGCGTTGGCTCTTTACTTTGCTCGCGTGTACCTCCGTTCGACGCCGAGGCTCAAGTTTTAATTACAATTAGGTACCAAAACGTCAAAGCCGCTACGCTTCGCAATCATCACGTATAGAGACGTGGGTGGTGGTAACCAAATGATAAAAAGTATTTAGTTACTCCCTCGATAAAACAAAACAAAACAAAACAAAACAAAAAAATGACACTTGTAAATTTGTCTGTTCCACGGCAGCCTCGGTACCTCTTGACGAGCCTCGCGAGCAACGACCTTGCGATCGGGCTGCTGGTCACGCCGTTCGGCTTCGTCCCCGCCATCTACAGCTGCTGGCCTTTCGGCGAGGTCGTCTGTCAGATCCAGGTATGTATGTGCACATTCCACACACCTAGCGACCCGTGTAAAACCTTGCGACACCGGAAACGCTTCGCTCAGCGGAATATATCACATTTTTACTCCTCTCGGCTTTTGTTCGTCGCTTGCTATATATACGTACACGTGTACAGTTGCCAACGGCTACGCTAATGAAAAAGACGCCCAGAACCCGGGTAGCAAAGTTGCGGCGAGAGGACGTGTTTGAGTTGGGGGCTTTGGTAAATTATGGCTCCGAATCGCTGAATAACGACGGGTATAAGCGAGAGCTGCCGAGGTGAGTGAAAAAAAGCGCGCTGTGAATGAAATTTTCGTTTCGCGAGCCCGAAGGCACAAACAACCCCCCAAAGGGGACAAACTTCCTCCTTGTGGCAAAGTGTTGGTCTCGAGGTACTCCACTCTGGGTAAAAGCTGCTTTCCAATATCAGGTGGGAGAGAGAAAAAACGGCAGAAAGTGGCTGCAAGAATTTCAACTTGGAAGGAAGGGGTGGGGGGAGAAAAAAGAGAAAGCTTAATTCAATCCCGTCACCGCGGTGACATCGGCAGAGAGCGTCTAGTTAACTCCCTCTCGCCGATAACTCCTTCATTGGGGCTAATGGGCCGGACCGACAATTTCATCTTGTCCGTTCGCGAACGAGCCCGTCCCTCCTTCAATTTTTCCTTCCGTCGGTATTTCTTCCCCCCCCCCTTTTCTCCTTCCTCTCGTTCGGTTTTCCATCGTATCCCCCTCGCCGGCGCGATCGCTCAATCTCCCCACGGTACGTGGCTCTGTCACATTCTCTCGCTCCTCTTTTTTTTTTTTTTCCTTCTTCCCATCTTTCCCTTGAACCGCGAGGCTGTACTCGACGTGTTTTACATAATTCTTTTGTTTCCCTCCACCTCCCCGTCGCCCCGTTTCAATTGAATCACTTATCCTCCGCGCCGTTTCACGAGTTACTCAACGCGATCGTGTACTTCTGTAAAATCATATTTTACGCGTTGAAAGGTAAAACAGTCGCGCCAGGTCGGGCCGCTCCTTCCTTTGCCTCGTCTTTCTAATATTCTTGGCGTACCTCCCTTCCTTACCTCTCAGCCACCCCCCAGCCAGCAAATCGTCAGGAGGGAGATAGCGCTCGGTCGGAAATTGCCGTCAGGTGCTCGGGCCACTTCCGGTTGGAGCGCGTTATCGAGTTCCTGGCGATAATCTCGGCCGTCCCCCGACCCCACCTCACCCTCACCGTCTCCGATGCGGCCCCTGATTTGTGGCGCGCTGAGCCCGAGCCCGTGACCCACCCCGTGCACTCTATATACTCATTTCTCGATTTCTGCACCTGTCCCCACCACCACCACCCACCTCCGGGGGGTCACGGATGAGCTGGAGAAAGAGACATGGATGTATGTTACCCACATGGTCATCTCATCCCCGTCTTGATCCATTATTTTTATGTGGAGAACTCGTCTACTTCCTTCCGTCCACACGAGGATGATGTTGTTCGTATCAGGGACTAAAAACCTGTCGAGGATTATTTGGCGGTGGCGATCTTTTTTTCTCCCCCAATCGGGGATTGAGATCGAGCTCGAAGAATTCCCGTGATTTAGTTGGCGTTGGCTCGGAGCTAGTGGTTATCGCAACGAGATATACTTGTCATCCCGCGTGTCGGATGGCTATTGAAGAAGGGAGGTAGGAAGAAAAAGAAAAAAAATTACCACCCAAAGTTACGTGGTACCTAAAATACACGTACCCACTTGCTGTACCGAGTTTTTGTACGCGTTCGCCTTTTGGTGCGAGTGTATATAGCAGCTCGGCGGCACTCCAAGTTTCCACATAAATTTTCCACCACGACGTAACTCAGCGACCCGCTGTGCATATGGCACAGTGTCCTCGTGTCCCGTTCGCTGAAGAGAGAGAGAGAGAGAGAGAGGCAGAAAAGGAGGACGAGTTATTGGGGCTTTCAATAATGCAGGAAGGAGGTTGAGTCGCTTCTATTTCTACCACCGATGGATGATCCTCCATTTCGTCCCTCCGAATCGCGAGTGAGTTTTTTTCTCCCCATACAATTACGAACGCGTTCCAATGTGCCCTCGAAGGACTCCCTGCTCTTTCATTTTGTCTCTCCCCCCCTGAAAATAAGTAAGGGACTGGTTGCGCGATAGTTATTTTTTTCCTCGCGACTTCATTTTTTTACCCTCGAGGGAACTGAGAAGTAAACCGCGCTACGCTCCGTATACACATCCGAGTACATCCTCATGGATGAGGGATGCAACATTTTTCATCCCAAGGCAACAGGGTACAAGGGAGAGGGAAAGAAAAAACCCACACAACAACCGATGCATCAAACGTCGAAACAAATTCAACGTGGGGTGTGGAGGCAAGGGGAGCGGCTCGTAAATCAAATTCGGCCCGAAACGTCGTGGGAGTTCGATGCATCGACGAGAGCCCTCTCGGAAGCGTTTTCTAGCAGAGGAGAAGGAGGACGGAAGGAAAAAAAAAAAAAAAAAAAAAAAAAAAAAAAAAAAAAAAACACCCCCAGCGCTATCCGATCGGAGACTCGTGCCGAAGTGGACGTTTTCTTTAACCCCCCGCTCCTACTCGACACGCGAGAGCCAAGGTCAATACACCGCTACGTGACGTAGTGAGGACTACGGTGCTCAGGTGGGCCGGACCGAAGACACTTGACTGCTTTTATTCTGCTTTTGTAACAAATAGTACATAGGCACACGATTCAAGGCCCAAATGTCTCTCGCGCCAGTAGAGCGATAAATTAAAGTATATACTTACCCACGACACGTAACAGCAAAGATCGCTTTGGCCGTGAATTCGAGCGGCACGCGTGTACACCTTGTCCCTATAGTTTTGCACTTGGCTCGGGCTGGCTGTGTCGCATCGGCCACGAAATTGGTCCGCGCACGTTTTGCCTGGAGTGGCCTTTGTGTGTGTGCATGTACTCAAACGAAAACGAGGAAGGGGGGAGGGGAACAGCCACCACTTGGCAGTTTTTCAAATCGACTCTCGGCGTTTACGTGCTCTCCATCGCTGAGGCTCTGTTGGGGTCGGGAGGCGATAAAGCATCAATGGCACGCGCGCGCGTGCGTGTGTGTGTGGGTCCCGTAATTGCGAAAATTATATATATGGTAATCCAAACGATAGCGCTGTGCTACGTGTGTACACTCCATCACCGACTGCGGAACGATAAGGAAGTGGATGAACAGCCGATCGTGTGAAAGTAAATCAATTACCAAGGGCGGGTTTTTTTTTTTTTTTTTTTTTTTCTCGCTCTTGAGACTGCTCGTAAGTGGATACCGATCAAGAGGAACGTTTTTGAATCGTTTTCCTCAGTCAGAGATTTCGCAACAGCTCCCATGGCCCCCCACCCCCCGAAAAAAAAAGGACCAATATTTACATAAGCGCGAAAACCTCCGGGATGTTGTGTGCGAACCGGGTGAAGGTCTTCCTCCCTGCAAACGATACGGCGACGACTAGAGAACCAGGGCATCGGTGAGAGATCCTGGCGCGAGCGTTTTCCCACGCGTGCCATCCGAGCTTTTTCCTGGCCAGCCGCCAATGGCCATCGCCATAGTAACCGACCTCGCTCGACACGTCTATACAGTGGATGTTATACACACACGTATACACTACACAGTTGAGTTTATTGTAATGAGCCGAGGGTGCGCTTCACGCGAAAATAATACATACTGCGATCTGTACTGTATCCTGAAATGTCGAGGGAAAAAAATTGTAGGTATACGCGAAAACACCTCGTGCATGCTCTGGTATTCACGTTGACGATTCGATGAAAACTATGTAAAATAATGATTGGCGACAGTGTACGCAAGTAGAACAGCCCGGATACGCTCAGACGGGCTCATCCGAAGCTCGATAAGACCACGCTTCGGTAATTAAAACTGCCTCTCGATCGTGCGCTTCTCTTATATATTATATACCTGCTCGTTACTCCTTGATTTTCGCATTATTTTAATTCAAGCTCGCTCTTGCCTTCTATCATTAACGAGAAAAAGTATCATATTCATGCTAATTGGCGCGAAATTACAGACTTTGCTCGACTCCCCAAGTTAAATTACTTCCCCCGGAGAGCGCAATTTCGAAAATCCATTTAATTTCCCGCGCTCGAAAGTTTGTTGCGGCGCACCCTCATTCGGCTACAATAACGAGTATCTCGATGTTTTTCAATTGTAATGCGGTTCGAAAGCACATTCGGGAGCTCATTTTGCATTTCCCACCGTGGAAGGGGGGGGGGGGTAAAAAGTCTGTCTCATTGGTTGGAGTGGCGAGCTGTTGGCTATCATTGGCGTTCGAGTGGAAATTTTCGACCGCAAAGGTAATAAAAGTCGAACGAGAGCCGCGGACTTGGGTGAAAAGTACAAAGGTTTCCTGCGTTTACCAAACAAAACAAGGTATTCCAAATGGCTCCTCGAAACAAGCACTCGTGGCTCGCGAGAGCGCACAATCAGCCACACGAGCCCGCAGACAGGAAGCGAAGCCAAAGGACCCGCGAGCGCACCTATACGCGCAATTTCGAAAAGCCTCTGGCATTCCCGTACGAACGCGCTCTCGAAATATTCAAATTATCCCGTACACGGGCGTGGAATAGGCTTCTGTGTAAAACGGGCAAAGGGAGGCTCGTTTGAGATGGCTGGGAAATCTTTCGGGAACACGGGCGTATGTGGTAATTGTTACTCTTACGGTGATTTTTTTTCTTTTTTTTTTTCACCCTCATGCTCGCGGAGCTTTTTACCGGGAGGAAGGATGGTTATTATAATTTTTTTTTTTTTTTTACGAACAGTGGCACTCTTACCAAGGTACACTCGAGAGGAAATGGACCATCGCCTCGGCGGTAAACGTTTATAACATTAGAATAATACAAATTGTACTGTTTTAAAAGTGGGAAATAACCTACGCGTGTCTCTTTTCGATTCTCATTTATCATCGAGCTGGCGATGAGAGTTTGCAATTCAATATTGTATGAAAATGAACTTTTTGCTGTACGTATGATTGAAGCGAATGAAATATTGTTCGGATATTCGAGAGTTCAGTCATCCGGAAATGTGTGCATGGGATTCATTGTTGCACCATACTTCGCGTGTCCGATAATTTGATTCGTTTGATAGACATGTCTGAAAAATAAGGGATTTATTGGAGTTCATCGTTTGAAGCAAACGTATGGCCCTATACCCACAAGCTAACTAATTGATGTAAAAATGTTATACATCACATCATGAGGCATGTCTCGGTGGGATTACCTTTTTTTCGCGGAAAACGCAAGCTCGATCTCGTCATTATCTGAAAATTGACAAACGGCCCCAATTTCCTAAATGAAAAATCAATCGTCCGTCCCCAACGCCAAGCGTATCCATTAGAAACCACCTCGGCATAAGTGGAACGATCGACATTTCCAAACACAGATCGAAAATGTGCTCTCGAAATGCCAACCGCATCGCATCTACGGCAACGACAATGTATTCCTGAAAACTATACTTAAACTTGGATTTCGGTCCTCCATAAATCGCTACGAGTAAAAAACCATAAATCGCGTTTCGAAATGTTCACCCACAGCCGGAATTTTCGACATAAAATTTTTCATCATCATTTCATCAAGTTTATCCTTGATTTACAGCGTACACCAATCCCAATGTCTACGATCGTAAATTCTCGTGCTCCCGGAGTTTTAAAAACAGAAGCGACAACTCGCCCAAATACAATTTAATAACCCCAAAGTGGCTCCCCTCCCATCCCCGACGGGACGAATTTCAAATTTAATCGCACCCGCTCTCGTCCGAACAAACACATATCCTCCCCTTCGATGTTAAACGCACTCGACAAATTACACATCGAACCGTATAAGCCTCCCCGCCCCGTAATTTTACCCAACAGCGTCCCCCGCGATACAACATCCAATTAACACACGCTTGTCAAAGCAATAAAAATTAACTTTAATTAATTAGTAAATAAGAGTCGAAATGATCCGTGTGTGTGTTTCAGGCGCTGCTGCGCGGAGCACTGACCCAACAGAGCGCCGTCATCCTCGTCTGCATGGCGATCGACCGATACATATGCATGCTGCACCCGCATCGCTATCACAGACAGTCCTCGAAAAAGGTAAGCTCAACTTTTTTTTCATACGTCCGTCCGTCTGTTTATTATTTTTTTTTTTTTTTCCTTTTTCACAATACAATGTTGACGAGCAGTCGATTTCCGATGGGCGCATCCATCGAGACCGACACTCGCGGCTATTTTCGCGCGTTTTGTTCTCAGCGCTGGCGAAAGTACTCGAGTTTATTATTTATATATTCCTTGCTTTCAACCGATTCAACCAAATTTCACCATAGGTCACTCGCTCGTGACGTACGCGGATCATTGGAAATTAACGTGTAGTTTGAGTTTTTTTTTTTTTTTTTTTTTTTTTTGTCACGACATCAGTCAAATAATCATCCAGTGTTCGAGCTGGTGATTCGCAAAATTATTGATCAATCATTTCCAAGCTCGGTAGGCGTATAAATATCTCACCGATCCCTGTTTTTCTCTTATCGCCGCAACTGTTATTCGCGCGCGATTGATGCGTAGCAGAAAAAATTTTCATGAAGCCCCCCCAGGCGTGCCGGGTTTACGGATAAATGGAGTTCGCGCTGCATAATGGACATTTCAATCAACTTTTCGCGAATCGGCATAAAGTCAAGTTAAACAGTGAATTAGTGAGAATATAGTACGGAGTTTGGGTGTCTATAAAATTTATTTTATGGCTTACGGTAACTTGGAGGCACAGGATGTATAATGATAAATCGTTTGTAGCTTTGAAAAATAGCTCGTCTGACTATACTCGTTTTATACTACTGCTACCGTGACCTCTTGATTTTATTCAACCCATCGTACAGTTACACTTTCTCAGCCATCATTTTCTCAGATGATTTCTTATACTAACTTCTTAACAACAGTCTTTAGAGAAACGTAAGTCTGACCATACTCGGATATTTCTACTGATACATTGACCTACTTTATTCAGTTCATTACACCTTTGATTTTCACTTTCTCAGCCTTCATTTTTTCAAAACAATTTTTTATACAAACTCCAAAATCGTACCGTTCAGAGAAACTCTTGTCTGACCATACTCGTACTTTACTACTTATACATTGACCTATTTTGATTTAACCCACCGTAACTTTGATTACTACTTCCTCACAACTTATACTTACTTTTAAACAATAGTTTTTAGAGAAACGTACGTCTGACCGTACTCGTATTTATCTACTGATACATTGACCTCTTATTTTGTACAGATCATCGTACCTTTAATTTCAACTTCCCGAGGATTTATTATTCAGAAAAACTTTTTATACAAACTCCTGAAACTTCGTCTGATCATGATCGTTCTTTTCTACTAAAACCTCACCTTATTTTTCCTGCATTTCCTTACCAAATTTCCTTAAACAACTCAACACACCTTCAATATTTTTTCTTCAAAATGCAGGAAAAAAAATTTAACTTGGCCCCTCTTTTAAGCGTAAAAAAGGAGAAAAAATAGATAGAAAAAAAGATTAAAACTCCCTTGCTGAAATATAGACGCGATAACGTCCGCCTCCTGCAAAATCCACTTGGTTCGAAAAACAAAAGAGGAAGGGAGCGGAGGGATGGAAAGACGTCCGATGCAATTTTCGCCAAGGCCCCGCCTCTCATCGCGACTCATTAGCTCGCGTCGAGCGCCAGTCACCGCTGTTGGTTGGAATTTAGTTTATTGACAGGAGAGACTCTGTTTTTGCAGGGAAAGAGAGACAGGGAGATTATCCTTCAAAATAAACGATGACACTGACTCGAAAAGAATAAATCGAGTGGAAGACCATTTGTTTCTCGGAGTCTGCGGTGAAGGAGATAAGTTACACCACCAATAGACTCCGTTCGGAGTCAAATACTTGCTATTAAAAATGATGTCATGTGCACAGGTGACAATTGTTATGCGTGAGAAAACCATGAACGATAAAGTTGGAAAAAAGGCTTTCAGTGAAAAGCCCGTTTTTTGAGGAATTCCAAAGTGAAGGGTGAAGAAACTCGATCATCCATGTCGTCTTCGATCGGTCGAAACGCGGAGGGAAAATAAAGGGAAAATGGATTCCAGGTGGCTGGAGTGAAAAGTTGCATACATCCCCCTGAAAAATGATCCAAAATCGCCGCGCGCGAAATTTAATCTTTCCCCTCGGTTAACTTGACACGCGTTTTTCACGGAGTTAGTTTGCGTAAGCACGATAGAGACTAAATCGAAAACTCTATCCCTCGTTCCCTTGTAACTCGGCCACTGAGCGTTAAATTTGTGCGCCAAAATAACGATACCCCTTGCCCAGGCATTTTCATCCTGTTAATGAAAAATTCGAGCTGCGCACACAAGCGAGCTTGAGAGGTCGCCCATTGTCAAGCTAACGATTCAATTCGGCCAAAGGCTACGGGGGCACGACCTTCTTTCCGATGGCCGATAATTGTTTCGACTCTAATTCCGATTAATTATCGGGGCTGAGCGAGCAAGGGGGGCAATTTGTGCGCCTCTGTTTCAATTTTATTAGAAATATCGAAAATACACCTGCAAAGGAAAATACTATCGAGGCGCTCGGCACCAGTGCCGAAGTAAATTGTATTTGCTAGCGCTAAATTCAATTTTACGATCCTCAAAGGCTAGATGAGAGTGGGGTGGGATGAAAACACGGGAAGAGGGGGCATATTTTTTCGAAGGTACGAAATAACTACGGTTTTCATCTCGCGAACAAGTGAGCAAGTTTTGTTTTTATTGGCAAAATTTTCAATGACATTACATCAAACGATAGATTGTATCCTTTGAACGCACGAAAAATGTTAGTATACAAAGTTATTTTAATCAAAGGCAGGAATTACGTACTTGCGCATCGATGGCGAAACAGTGTGTAGAGTATGTGTCATAATTACTCAAACGATTCACTTTGTTGCAAAAACTAATAATTATTTTCTGGGAATTTAGATTTTACTCAGATAGATGTTGAACGGATTTTAGTTGACGCTCTCGAATTAGGACTCTAAGAAATATACTGTACAAAAAAAAAGTGTTCCAGATGAAAATTATTTGTCAATTTTTTGTGCATACTGAGGTCAGATTTTATTTCATCCTAAAACTTCAAACACTCACTTTCATACGTTTGTAGTGTTTTCATATATTTGTCGCATGCAAGATGAAAGGAATCGTAAATGAATGTCTGACTGTTTCTTGCCTGCATCTACTGCCGAAAATTCAATGATCAACTCGTTTGAAATTGATTCAATTTTCTTCAGAAATCTCACGTAATTACGCGTGAATTGAGATAATCGACGGAAAGGGAAACGACAATTGAAAATCGTGCCGTTCAGCCAAAAACGAGCGAAACTCGCGAAAAATGGAGAACCCCGAGAAAGAAATTGGCCTCGTCTAGCCGCGGCTGCTCATTGCGGAAACGCTCGACTCAGCGATTCATCAGGATTCCTCTTCTTTTACCTCCCCCCTTTTTACACGGATCGTCCATGCGGACTACTGATCTCTTTTCTTTTCAAAAATTTTTTTTTTCAGTTACGCCAACATTTCGTTTTCTCTTCTTCTACAATGCTAATTACTGTTGATTGATCATTTTTTACTTGAAAACAGAAAACCCAATCCTTACTTGTAATTCACATTTACGAATTTCATTCACACTTTCATTCAGTCGTATGGCTCAGATTGCAGAATTGCGTGCTTTCTATGCAGCAGTACTGTGCTCAAGCCTCAATCTATTATCGTCTACTCTCACTCGTTGACAATTCCAACTCACATATATGATTGAGATAATTTAGGCTTCCAAAGTAGACTTATATAAAATACTCTTTGTAGTGATGATTGGCAGTGTATGTTATAATTATTTTTACATTTTTTTTTGTTGCAACAACAAAAGCGTCCGCAAGCAGTGAACGCATCATGAAATAAGCTCGAATCCCATTAAGTGAACTGCAAACACGTAAAGCCATTCAGAACTTTTTGGGACTAAAAACTAGTGCCACCACTACCTTCATCACCCAATCATCGTCAAAAAAAGGGGTATTGGAGCACCCACATGGTCCGCGTAATGAAAATAACCGGTCGACCGTGCTGCGCGAGAACTTTTCCCACAAAATGAAACTCGAGAAAAGACTGCGCCCCGCAGTCCAATCGTGTACTCCTCGGCAACGAGATAATCGCCCTCTCGCCCTTCCCCAGCAGAGATAAAAGCTCCCTTGGTCAGGGAGAAAACACCGCAAAGCTCCTCGCGCGAGATAATATCGATTTCATTTGTTTTTCTTCCCCCCATCGTTTCGTGACCTCCTTTTTTTCCTCTCCGTGAGTTTTGTTCCTCGGTTTCTCTTTGGTTTGATTTATTGCTGTGATTAATAGTCTCGCTTTGCTTTCGTTAAGGTGCTTATTGACGATGACGCATCGGCCTGCGACCGAAGGATTTATTTCCCAATGGCAATTGGCTTTCGCGACTATTTAGAAGCACGTTTCGTCCACACGCCATCTGTGCGACTTATTAAAAAACACATCAACCCTGATAGGCTTATTGCGGTTGTACTTGATGATTTTATACTACACACGAGCGATCGTTGTCTGATTTAGTTAATATCCGTCTTAGTTGGACGTGATATTTTTTTTTTTCTTTAACGCGTCCCCGCCTGTACTCTGATATGTATACCAAGAAAAGACATTTCATGTGAAAAAGTATTTTTTTATATTATCACAGTAAGATACGCCATGATACTATGATGATGTTTTCGCAATAAATTTTTCAGTAGAATAATCCGAGTCCAGTAAGACGTGCACATCGTTTTAACGTCTGACATTGAGAAGAAAACGTCCCCAACGTCTTTATGTTCACAGCAATACTGCATGCGGCAGGGCTGCGTGGCGATGATGTCGACTACATGGATCGCGAGCGTGGCGATTTTCGGCAGCCTCGTCCTGCCCAAGGGCGGCTACTACTTCAACGACACCGGCCTCCTCGCCTGCGAGCCTTTTTTCGCCAAGGCCTCGCTTAGGTAACATACATCTTTTTTTTTCCTCTTTTTCAAACGTGCTAACCATCCAAAGACTAATTGTAATCGAGTTGAAACTGCCAAATGATATACATCGGTTCTTTAAAAACAAAAGGATCCGTCCGACCAAACCGCGCTTGCACTACTGAATCTTTATTCGCTCGATAATTCATCGGCGATTCACTTGTGCCGAGCGTTTCGTATATATCCCTTACGTATTCGCAAAACATACGGGGGTATAAATATTAAATCGTCACGTAGTGCACACAGGGCGAAAATAAACAAGCCGAGAGGGATCAAAGGGTCAGTAGGGAACGAAAGAGCACTCAAAGAAACTGAAACGGGCCCGGCTATCTGGCACGGAAAGAAAAAAAAAAAAAAGAGATTTCGGCCAAGCACCCGCATGTGCACGCCCTCTCTGGCTGTCTCTTGCTCTGTGTGTCATACATCGTGGCGCACGCAAAAAAAGGGGGGGGGGGTTAAGGGAGACGTAAACGTGTAAACACGAGCGCGAGCTCTTGAATTTTTCAGGATACTGGCGTGCTGCTGCTTCTATTTCCCCACGACGATGGCCCTGATGTACTTCTACGGCTCGGCCTTTCACCTGAACAAACTTCGCCTCAAGAGGGTGGTCTGCGCCAACACGCCCGAAGTCGTCAGTGCCGGGCACATCGAACGGGTGAGTTTGGTGTTTTTTTTCCCCCTTTCCTCCTTATACTCTTTTTTTTTTTTTTTTTTTTTTTTTTTTTTTTTTTTTTTTTTTTTTTTTTTTTTTTTTTTTTTTTTTATTGCCATACCTTCGAGTAATTACACTTGGCCCCTACTCCCCCACCCCCGCCCCGTTTTGCCGAACTAGGTCTTGATGTCATGAAATTGCGTCCCTTTGGGACGAGAATTGTCTTCCCTCGGTCGCTTCGACAACCTTATATACGTACGCACGCGCGGATCGACTAAAAATCGAGCTCATGAATTCCATTCGAAAAAAAAAAATAAAAAATAAAATATAGTCACGGGCGCAAAACAACGGTTCACCCATTCAGACGGCGCCACATACCCGGCGTAATTGAGAGGCTGCCTCGAGCTCGATTATGGGGGTAATTGGAGGGGAGCGTGCACAGCAAAAGTGCGGATCGTCCGGACGGAGCGCAATTGGCCCCGAGGCACTTTGCAAAGGTGGAGGCTGTATTAAAGAGTTGAAAGCCACGCGGAGGGTGTGAATTACACGCAGGGCAAGCCCTCGCGGGGGTAGTTGGCTCCTTTCGAGGGGCGAGTGCGATGAAAAGCGCACACGATGCCCCGAGGTGTGTGTCGATTCGTTGACTTGGTATGCCATTCGCTCGCTTTGGAATTTCACTAGAAGAGGTCTTACGTTACCCTCGAAATGCAAAGCTCCCGTTTGAGGAATGCATTCGATCAGATTAGGCGCGCTTTTTCCCTGCTTTAAAAAGCCCACGAGTGAAACTTTTAGGGGGACATATGATAGCATCAGTTAATCAGAATCTCCAGGAGTCCGAGTTGTGGGAGAGTCTCGAGGTGTGATTATATTTGCCTGGGTGTACTATAATAAAAATATGACGCTCGAGGATCGTCGAAAATCAACAAAAAAAAACTCAGACAACGTACGCAGACGTGTATCTCATCCTCGAAATCCCAGAGGAGTCGCGTAGGGAGGCTGCATCTGTGGGGGGAAAAAAGCACAAGAAAAATAGTACCTCTGTTCCGCTGTTGGCGTATAAAATACAAAACAAACAAAAAATGGCAAACAAAAGGGAAGCAGTAACAGCGGCAGTAGCCCAAATAAATAAATAAACACTTTGCACGCGCGTGTCGACTTGAAAATTTCATCTGCCCTTTCTTTCTCCTCGCTTCCGGTGCGAGGCATCGGTTACTTTGCAAACTCCCCCCCAACTTTGCTCAACTGTAACTTTAAACACACGCGCGCCCTCCATAACAACGTTATGTATACGAGTTGGCCGTTTGTTTAAGCAACGACAGCTACGGTATTAAACTTTCTTTTTCTTTTTTTTTTTTTACACCACCCATCCTGTGTCTATAATATGTACGTGTACGCACACTGCGTTATTTCAGCTTCGGGGCAGCAAAAGTCGCGATGGGCTATAAATTCGCACTTCGAGCGGATTTCCTTTGGATTATCGCGTGATTTAGCCGTGCCCGCGCATGACCAACGATCGGGGCGCAAAAGCTCGAGCCGAGCTTTTTTGTTAAGATGCAAATGTCCGTGCACGCGCCTCGACACGTTGTACATCTCTCTCGAGTGCAAAAGGGGGAGTTTAGCTTTCATCCCTATCAACGAATGAAAAAAATAAAAAATAAAAAAATAAAACAGTGATCCGTCTCTGCTACACTCCCCCCTCGACACATCGGAGAACGCGTACGTATACATATAGCATAGTCAGGCCGTCGCGAAAGGAGAGGGAGAATATATTCCGGTTCGTCCCACTTGTCCAACGATCCGCGACGAAAAATTATCCCTCGGACCCAGCGATAATCTTCGCTTCCGAAAGAGCGAGCTTGCAGCCCGTTTGTCTTACCAGCGCTTCTCCTTTTGGAAGACGTGGATTTTTTTTTTTTTTTTTTTAACTACGAAAGAAAATATCGCGGGACTCACTGGGGAAAATATGAGATTACGTACTCACTCAAAGTGGTATCAGCGCTTCGAGTTTATCAAGAGCAAAGGGCGCGTTATTCCCCCCCCCCCCCCCCCGATAAAGTACCAAGTGTGGGTAGGGCGTTTAGCTGCTCTTGCGAACTGTGCGAAACCAACATTTGGTGTATTTGGCTGCGTGCGTTAATCATCCGAACCATCGCCGAGTGTATGATGCCAACGTGCAAGACTACGGACGTGGCACTTGTTTTTGGGGGTGAAATTAATTCCGTGGAATGTCCCTCTCGCGAACCAGCTATGACCGACGAGACAAGATGGGACGAAGAGAGAGAGAGAGAGAGAGGCATAGCTGGAAAAAAACGAAGGACGATTAGTACACCCGTTGGCCTACTTTCTTCCTCCGATTCTTCTTCTTCGTTTTCACCTTTTCTTTTTTTTTTCTCCGTCCGCGTGATTCCTAGTCGTCGTTTCGGTCCATTGAATGAAGAACACGCCCGTGTAATATAGTGCATGGAAAAATAAGAAGAAAAAAAAAAAGAAAAAAACCTGCAAGACGTAGTGCAAATCGCACCCACGCGCGCGAAAAGCTCGGAAGTGAGCTTTTACCCCTACGGATGCCCATCCAAGTATATATATACGCGTATATACGTTTTTTGCGTTAATTTATGCTTACACTGGGGTTTCGTGTTTTTCTTTTTCCTCGATAATTTCAGGTCATGCTCAATTTCCCTCATAAATGAGCCAGGTGATACTTTTGGCGGTAAACTGTGGAAAAGAAAATACACGGTTAACGATTAGTTATCACATATTAATCATCAGTTATCACTCATTCACGCGGAGGTATATGAAAAATTATTTTTTTGAAAGCTGTGCATGGCGCGATCAGCTCGGGCGTAATTCACCATCACTCGGAGCAGACTCGTAGGGCCCTTCCTTATCCGATTTATGTGAAATTAATTCAGCAAATTTTAATACCGAAAACATTAACAATAAGCGGTGCCCTCGATTCCACGGGGGAGGAGCAGCCATCGGAATTCAATGAAGCTGGTTTGAAATTCGCATTTCTTCGTTCCCTGGGCAAGGAAAACAAAACATCATCGTGGGCGGGTAGAAAAGAAATTTCAGCTAAATTTCAACATCAAGGGGTAAATAAAAAAAAAAACTCGTGGAAGGCGGTGAAACTTTTTCCCGGCAATTAGAGTTGGAAGTATCGGCAGATGGTTCGGATCAACAGGGGGGGGGGCAGAGGGAAGGGGTATATACACATATATATCCGCATGTAATAAAAGCAAGCTATCCGACTGTCCTTATTATTCTTCGTGTACGTCTCTCGTGGGAGAGAGAGAGAGAGAGACGAACGTAGCGCAGATAAGAAGCGGATGGAAAATAAGGGCGCGCTGGAGTTAACGAAAAACAAGCCGGTGCACACGAGTAGGGGAAATTGTAAAAAAAAAAAAAAAGAATCAGGAAGAAGCGTAACGACGCGGTACCACTTGTGTTGTACTTATAACGAACCACCCCCACGTTCTTACGCACTCCAATCGGCAGTACCTTCTCTGCTCTCGATTGTTCATTTGTTGTTTTGCTCTTTTAGCTTTCTTTTTTTCCTTTTTGATGTAAGCATCATCGGGTACTATCTTCTAAATGTTCGCTCCTGGAAATTTCAACTTACAAGCAAATCATAATCCACAGTTTGTACAGTTCTCGAAGCGCTTTAGAATAAAAATAAAATAAAATAAAACAACGAATAATAGAAACCCGAACAGCCAAAAGCTTCCACGATCCGTGAGTTATTTAATAACAAAAGAAAAAAAAAAAAAAAAAAAAAAAAAAAAAAAAAACAACCCCCGTAGCTCTGAAAGGTCGCAAACGAACAATCCGCGCTCGAGTAAATGTACCAACCCAAACAAACAAGATAACTCAATCCACGTATAGGCACGCGTAGCGGTGGGAGGGGTGGGGGTGGAAAAACCGCGAGGGTCAGTAAACCAGGTTTCTCGCGCCAGAAACTCCCCGAGAACAAATAATCCCTCGGCCCGATAAACGTATTTACTACACACCCTCTCGCTCTCTTTTACTCTTGCCCGTACTATGGTTATTGTGTTACATCCAACCACAACGGCAAGACAGGAGGGAGGGAGGGAAAAAAAAAAACAAGGTTAGTAACCCACAGTCACGACGACGACTGTTTACATCGACAGTGGCGTACACCCACACGTAGGGAGGGGGAGGGGGAGGGGGAGAAAAAAAATCCCGGTATAAGCTGGGCTCGCGCACATATACGTATACTTGCACGTACTCTCGCGAAGATGCAAAAGCGTCGGTCTCTTGTCTCGGCTCCAAGTCGTTCCTTTCCACGCCTCGTTTCCCTCCTCTCCCTTGCGCACGCGAGAGTACACAGCAGCCCTGGCTGCACTTAACCCATTTCGTTGGCGAAATCCGCTGGAAAATACGCGATGGCGCGACGAGGACCGAGAGAAAAAAAAAAAAAAAAAAAAAAAAAAAAAAAGGAAGGAGGTTTCTTACGCGCCTCATATACCGCCGGAGGATTTCGCATGTACGTGCACGTAAGAAGAGCACAGGCGATGCGGATGAGAAGTGGAGGAGGAGGCCCGATCGCGTGGCCGGAAATTGTTGCGCCATTTGCTACGCCGCTCTCTCTCTCTCTCTCTCTCTCTCTCGACGCGATCGTTCTTCCTTCTTTTTTTCCTCTTCGTTCGCGGATGAAAGGATCGGCGTTTCGGAGTACAGGAGAAATTACCCGCGAGCCCTTCGATCGTAGGTACTTTACCCGGACGAGACCCAAATGCCTCGCTCTTCTTTCCCAGTGAAACACGCACCGACGATTTCCGTAAGCGGTGATACTCGCGCAAATTCATTCGTCAAATAGGCACACCTGTACCCACTGACGATGGAAAAGCATCAGAGGTAGCCGGCAAACCACGTCATTGTACCTGTATGGATGATATACTTATTTATGTCGGGGGCACGACACCGGTAACAGCAGCGTCAGTTTAATGTATCATGTGGGTAACTTTTTCTGTATTTTATCATGCGATTTTTCAACCCCGTATACGATCTATTTCAGATATTTCAACGAAAATATCGATTTGGTAGTTATTTGGTGTTGAATGAAAAAACAAAAAAGGAGAAGGGCAATGGAAGGGAAGGCACTTGTACACCAACACCTACAACTACAAACAAGTTTTTCCCGGACAATATCGATTTGTCGGGTTTTCCGCTCTCGTTTGCGCTTTACACAACCTATATTACCCTCTATACTACCTGTTTACGTATTTGTTGTTTTTTGTTTTTTTTTTTTTTCATCAAACGCTTGCAACTGTTGTTACCGTATTTCTGTTGGATTATTTTCACTCGGATCGTAATCTTTTCGGGCTTCCGTGAACACACCTCCGCCAACATTTTCAATTCCATTCGGCACGAATGCACACGCGACTGTTTCATTTGCAAAGTTAATTTTTTCCTCCCATCACTTTAACGTTACCTGCGTACAAAGCGTAAATGGATCTTTCACAGAAAACGCGTATATACTTACCCACGGGTTGTTATTGCAATGCATCAAAGCTCGTGATTGCGAGGCGTTACATCTAATAGCTCCCAATGTGCACGTACGTTATAGCTGTACGGTTGTTACGTCGGTCGTTAATATTCAACAGAGGAAGCGTTTACAGTCACGAATATCGATAAGCCATTACGCGTATGGGCCTCTCTGGAGATAGTTGCGTAACGCGCGACTCCCGTCTACACACATGTAACGTGTACCTACAAAAAAAAAAGGGAATGAAAAAGCGTCGCATTCAAACACCTCGTCCCTATAGCTACAATATCATTAAAAACACTCCTGCTCCCACATGGGCACCCGGAGGGAAAAGAAAGATCGACCGCCCAGTTAAACTGCTTCCTGCTAATATTTTTTTCTTCTTTTTTTTTTTTTTTTTTTTTTTATTAATCCCGACAGTTGGCTCGGACTATAGCTTGGGGATGACGAGCGGTTTTCCCCACGGGAAATTGATTCCTCCGAAATGAAAAAGGAAAGCCTCAGAGTGCGCTTGGGGGAGTGCCCGTACGTGCGTGACGATTTTAACCATCGTCTTTTGAAGCTGGCCGTAGAAAATTGTTTCCTATACCATCCACGCTTGGGCTTTACCTATGAAGAATACAAGATTTCCTTTTCTTTTCTTTTTCTTTTTTTTTTTTTTCTTTCAATGATGAATCGTCGCATAATTAGTTGACCATTGCAATTCGCGTGTAGTGGGATGGATTTTTCCTTTTTCATCTCAATGTTCGTATACTCGTTCGTTACTCCCCCAAACGATCCGCGAGCTCTCGTGCCCCGTCGACGCGCGTATAACGAGTCGTTCGGCCGCTGCTTCAACTCGAGCCTCGTCAAAGACTCTTTGCCGCAAAATTAATTAGAGACAACCCCGAGCCGGCGTTATCCAGCTCTCGCTTTCAACTTGCGGGGCGCGCTTCTTCTTTTACCTAAGAAGGAAAAAAAAAAAAAAAAAAAGAAGAAAAATATGAGGAAAAGCCATAAAAACGTGTAGTTGGCGAGAGCGGGCTTTTATAATCGATACAACGATAGCATTGACACACATTCGACGCCGCTGGCTCGAGGTGGAGAAACATCAACAGTGACTTTTTTTTTTTTTTTTTTTTTCTTTCTTTTCTCTTCTTACTATACTCGTGGAGATAAAAGTTAGGCGCCAGTGTCCGAAATCGAGGCTTTTTACACTGGACACGCGTAATAAACTGAGCGGACGTAAGAATAAAAGTTACACCAAAAAGTGAGAAATAAAGTCGCCGCCTCGAGCAAAGACCAATCTGACGGTCGTGTGTGCGTATCTGTGAAAATTAGAGGAGAAATGAGGAGGGAAAGGGAGGCTCGCAGGCGAGAAAGAAGTAATTTCCACTCGAAAAGTCGAGGGCGCTGCTCACCTCGAATCGCCGGATTAGCCTGTGTAGAGAAGACGAGAAAAAAGGAAAAAGAGACCTTCAGAAGGTGAAAAAGAGATGCTGCCACTCGTGGATTATCCGCGTTACTTTTTTACGCTCGGGCTGCGAGGAGGTGACGCGTCGTCCTGCGTACGTGCGGGAGCTATACACGCGGCCTGGATGAAGGAGGAAATCCTTGTGATGCTCGTAATGCGCCGGGCACTCGCTGAAACGGATTATACCCATTTGGACTCTGGTTTCGAGTGCACGTATAAACTGTGGAGTAAGGCGGGAGGGATGATTAAATTGTGTTGCTTCATCTTCCATTTTTACAAGGTATTTGAGAGGAGAAATTTTTTTATTCATTATCATTGTCATACGAAGGAGGTACCTGTCAAAAAACTGAAAAAAAAGAGCATCAAAGTCTTAGCAAGTAAAACGAAGCTTCACATTCACAAGCCGGAGGAAAAGCCTGACTATGCGAGATTAACACGGACGCGCTGCGCTTAACGTCACCGGATGACGCTGAGTTCGCTGTGGATTAACCCTGGCTGAGTCTCTCGCATAAATATATATACCTGTGTATCAGCCTTTTTGATATTTTTTTATGACTTTTTTCCAATGGATGAGTATACCAGTGCATTTTTAGGGTTTTCTCTATGGAACAATATATAATAATTTAAACGAGTAACTCGAGTGGGGCCTCGATTGAGAAAAAAATAGAGAGAAACCTTTGATTTTTCCATAATAGTAACTTTAGACCTAACGTTTCTCGCACATGACTACAGTTCTTCGGTAGAAGGAAACGGACAAGCGTGTATTTCACTTTTAGTTTTCCGGTCCGTGTACTCCTGGAAGATAAATTCGTTTCTTCCAAATTTTGTTTTTTTCCAAGTAATATTTGCTAAGCGAACGTGTCCTCTAATACATTCGCGTGAGGTGTGTACACCAAAGTAGGAGAGCATCCGTAGGTCGTACACAACCACCCACCCGTGACTCCTTGCGTGTACATATTATAATGCATATACATATATTTGCATCTATGTACGAACTTGGTTGCAGCTGGTGTTGAATGAGCGTCGCCTGTCGACATCGGCTTCGCGAACAATGGCAGCCATGAGTCTCGGCTTCATTGTCATGGTGACGCCCTGGACGATCCAGGAAGTCGTGGCCGCTTGCACCGGAAGCAAGCCCCCGGCCTTCCTCGACTTCATCGCCACCTGGCTCTCGCTCTCCAACAGCTTCTGGAACCCCTTTCTCTACTGGCTCCTCAACAATCATTTCCGACGCATCTCGCGCGAGCTCCTCTACACCAAGGTAAGCTTGTTTTTTTTCCCCCTAAGAGAATTTGCTGCACCGAGAGAGAAAAATCCTCCAATCACGCGCTCCATTAGGCGCGCAACGGTCTATCAACGCCATGCATATACTATAAAGTACCTCTTGACTACAAAATTAGTCTACTCCATCCCCTTTCTCTCTTTTTCCAGAGGTACACTCGAAAAATAAAAGCACCAACTTGACGAACAATGAAATTCCGAATAAACAGAAAAAAAAAAAGAAAAAAAAATCTACAACGGCAAAAGTGCATCGGCGCGTGCCTGTCCTTTGCGTGGGCAAATACAGTTACGGTTTTTATCGGTAACGAGATTTTTTTTTTTTTCGCCGCCTCCTCCTCCGGTACACTGCATCGCCTCTTCTACTCGAGAGCTGTTGTATAGCTCCCCTTTCGCGCTCCATCAAGTTTGCGTTCCTTGGCGAATCCGAACTGTGCAGTTACTGTGACTTTGGGCACCTACTCGAGTGAATTGTTTGTCCTTCTTTTTTTTCTGTTTAAATTATTTGTTTCGTTCGCACGGAGCGAGGGGGAAGAAGAAACGAAAGCCATTTTAAGAAATGTACCAGCTAGAGCATAAACAAAATTACAGCTCGAAAAATTTAAGACGATACCCAATACGCGGGACATCCCTTTCATCTGGCGTATGTGGAAGTGATTCAAGTCCGATATTGTGGATGGGAGGGGGGAGGAGTACTTTTCGCGGAAGGCTCGTTTGATTCGCGTAGCACCTCAAGCTACGTGCGGTGATGGAGGAGGCAGGCCAGTAGGGCAGACGAAGCTCTTGGAGGTGAAAATTGAAAAGCTGCCAGGGACAGATGGGCCGAGATATTTTACAAAGCTAGCGTGGCTGTGATGCCGCACGGCCAATTTAAAAGGACGATATCTCATCTCGTGTGGTTTTTCTCCCACCACGGGGAGTCCCTCTCGAATCGTGGGATTGTTTGTACACTTTGGGACATCTTTTTTTCTTCTATTTTTTATTCAAAACAGAAGATTACACAGGTACAACAATGTTGTTCAGTTGTTGAAGAATTAAGGGTTTACAAGTAGTATAAGCCGAGTATGGTCAGCCGTTGACATTTTTTTTCCTCATGAGATTCTAATGCTACAGAAAAATTGTATGATTAGGGTTTGCAAGTAGTATGAGAGGAATATGGTCAAACGCTAACATTTTTTTATGTGATAGGCTCCTTAGGGTCCATTTTTATGTAGGTTATTTTTAATCATCCAGCATCTAACATCGATAGATTCTATCGTACTTGTTGGTTACGTGCTCAGGTAACGTGACAAATTGTATTCCACAACAACTGATCTGATGACTGACTGACGTGACCAAAATACGTGACCAATACGATAGACGCTAGATAAAAATGGATCCTTATACATTGTAAGCTTCGTAGAATTAAGAATATTCCAGTAGTATAAGACGAGTATGATCAGACGTTGACGTTTTTTCTCGTGGAATTTTTATACGTTGTAATAAACTTTGTAGAATTATGGGTGTGCAAGTAGTACAAGACGAGTCTGATCAGACGTTGACGTTTTTTCTCGTGGAATTTTTATACGTTGTAAATTTTGTAGAATTATGGGCATGCAAGTAGTATAAGACGAGTCTGATCAGACGTTGACGTTTTTTCCTCATTGAATTCTGATATAGGTTACAAACATCATAGAATAAAGAGTATTCCCGTAGTATAAGATGAGTATGGTCAGACGTTGACGTTTTTTCTCGTGGAATTTTTATACGTTGTAAATTTTGTAGAATTATGGGTATGCAAGTAGTATAAGACGAGTCTGATCAGACGTTGACGTTTTTTCCTCATTGAATTCTGATATAGGTTACAAACATCGTAGAATTAAGAGTATGCTAGTAGTATAAGATGAGTATGATCAGACATTGACATTTACATTTTTCTGGTAGAATTTTTAAACGTTCAAAATTTATAATTCGACACATGTAATATAGGAACAAAAAGCGAGTTCAAAAATTACAATTGTTGTCGCACGTTTTAAACGCGAAAAGTAAAATACGGCTCATTCAACAATCTTTACGGTGAAAAAAAAAAAAAAAAAAAAGATCTATATAGCTCGACCCGCAAAAAAAGTACCTCCTCTTTCCATTAAACGCGCGCACGCACACGTAGCGAGAAAACAGAGTATTTCTTCCAACCGTATTCGACTTTACAGATCATGAATTTTCCGTAAAGCGCGTCGTTAGCCCGTAAATCCTTGATTACGCGCCGGGCCGTTTGTTTGCCCGACGCGCCGCAGCAAGTGTGCAGGTACCCATACTGTGGTATACACGTACGCATGTACAGGATGGGACGGGCGAAACCGCGAGAGAACGAAGAAACGATGCCACGTTCAAAAGATACGTATATACACGTGTGCATACTATATGCGTACAATTAAACCTGTGAACGGCTAGATCAGGGGTAAATCGAGAAGGAAAATTTATTTTTCGTTTTGACACTTTGAAGCTAATATGATTTCAAGTGATGCATTGATTTTGTATTTTGCACCTTGTATGATAATAAGGCCACGTCAGTTCAAACTTACTGTTTGTTCAAACTTCACCATCGTCGAACCCCCTCCAATTCCCCAAGTATAATGTTATATTTCCAAAAATCCATCCAAAATCATACCCACTTAATAATTTAATAGTCACGCGAACGGCGCGAGTTGTTAGTCCGTGCGCCGAACGAGATTAATCCGGCCATTAGGACGGGAACGGCCGATGTTTACTTGCGCAGCAATTAAATGGAGAAAACGGCTGGGAGAAGCAGCACGTACCGATAATTGATTCGACGCGGCTAATTCGTCCGATACTCGAACGACGTGCGGCTCTGGTTAACGAGTACTCTGCGATGATTTTTTTTTTTTTGTTTTTTTTTTTTCCTCCTGCGGCCTATGCCGGTGTTCAAGGGCACCATGGCGTTTTTCGCACCTCAAGACCGATTGGTCGGGCTAACGATCGGCCCGCCTCTTTTTTAGCAAAGTTCGTTCGCTTGCGTTGTTTTTCCAACGGTCGAGAAGTCAATCGACGAGTGACGCTCCTTTTTTTTTAATTGAACGAGAGAGTCGAGCTTATCGAAACACAATGCACGTACATGTGAGTGCGGATGTATTTTGCTGGCCCGATCTCACTCGAGCGTATTCATTAGTTTGTCGAGAGTATAAGTACCGAATCGCTCACGAGAACCCATTTGCATGGCACAACAGAGCCCTAGTCTGCCGATCCATGAATTATCAATGCCACGGAGAGAGGGCAAATTGATTTTTCGGGGGTGCCCTCGATCGGAGCGCGTTTCGAACGATTCGTCCCGTTTAAAAAAAAAAAGCTGCACCCTTGATTCGGACATTGCGATGTCACTTTTTATTCATGCGACAGATGCGCTCAAACTCTGTACCTATAATCATACGTGATGATGATGATGATGATGATGATGTACAACGTGTGCTCGATTGTTCCAGCTGTTGTGCCGGCCAAAGCAGACGGAAGCGAAGCAGCATTGTTGCGCCACCAACACCGGCAGCCTCGACGTCTGCAGCATCGGTGGCTTGGATATATCAGGTATGCACATGATACACATATATATCCCCTTTGAGCGGGCCATAAAGCTAACGCGATGGTAAACAATTGAGAATTGTGAGTGAAAAACAAAGGCATCACGCGTATATTGTATTGTAATAAAAAAAAAGTGTTGGTCGCTTTGCAAGGTCTGGAGCGGTACTCGATGGAACGGTGCTCGTTGGCGCGCTGCTCGAGCCTCTCGCTGACGGCGACGACGCCCCCGTTGCCCTGGGAGATAACCCCCGGGGGGGTGCTCATCACGTGAGGAAGGGACGCCGCCACGCAGACGGACGAGCTTCCTGACTCGCCGGACGACGAGATCAGTTAGTACAACTGCAGCGTGGCGGCGTCAAACAACGCGACGACGACCGGCTCGCGATCGGTTGGACCACCAACTGGCGATGGTGGAGGGGAAGGAGGTGAACCACCAGCACCACAGAGCCAGGAGGAGGAGGAGGAGGACCCGATCATGTCGGTTATAGCGGGTGGTAGGAGGCGAAGAGGTGGCCGTGGCAGGAGACGGGCGACCTCGTATCGTGCTCTATGGGTCTCCGGGGACTCGAGGCTGATGCTCATGCTCTGGGGCTACGCCGACACCGTTGCCTTTCTCCTCGTGAGGAACGGCACGTGCTACGCGTGCGTCTTCACTCGGGGCAGACACGGCTCGCTCGCCACCGTCGAGCGCTTGTCTTGAATTGCGCATCGTTGTTCATATTACCTTATACGCTATACCGATTCCCGTTTTCCCTTCTTTCGGCTCGTCTATTGTCATTATGTCATCACTACTACTATCACGCAATAGGACGATCATGTCGCGTTATATTATATACCATGCGTGCAGCGTCGAGTGCTTGCTTACAAATATTATATATGGCCTTGTGTACAGTATATATACAATAATTACATGCACATACATAAATCGAGGCAAATCGTCGATCGGTTTCAGGTTTTTTTTTGTTTTTTTTTTTTTTTTTTGTTGCCCTTTCAGTCACCAATTGGCGGTAATCGTGCGATCTCGGATTTCAAGCTGGGATGGACATTTTTTTTTTTTCCGGTGCTCGGTGCTTTGTTTCCCATAAAGACAGTGGCGTAGATCGCTGCTGCGGGTATACATTACACACGTATTATAGGATCTGCGTTATTTTATACGACATACCTCATGAGTATAAGCATGTGTATGTGCAATTATTACAGAGGTGCAATTTTTGTCAACTTTGCCTGCTGCTGGCACGGTTTTGTACAAGTATTCTATTTGGGAAACGTATGGGATGAATATTACTACTTTGTTGTTGTTTGCCAGTTTTTCTGAATATCCAGTGGTACGATCTGGCGGCCGGATAATGTATACATTCATCCGTGTAAATATCACAGCTCGCAGGCTCTGTTGTTATCTCGCGGGGTGACCACAATTTTTTGCTCCACGCAAAAAAAAATATGCCTTTAATTTAAAAACGTTTACCTGTAATATTACCTCACTTATTTCTCATTACGTCACTTTTTATTTGTACCCTGATAAAGACCGAGACTTGAACCAGTACTTGCCTCCGTCTCTCCACTGTTA
This sequence comes from Copidosoma floridanum, assembly GCF_036245765.1. Taxonomy (NCBI): domain Eukaryota; kingdom Metazoa; phylum Arthropoda; class Insecta; order Hymenoptera; family Encyrtidae; genus Copidosoma; species Copidosoma floridanum. Next base: position 26,651,760 of record NW_028321898.1, on the reverse strand, counting down.
CATTCACACCTGCTGGTACACTTTGAATTGTTGGTTTTTCGTATATTTAACATTAAGGTTTGATTTTAGTTTACCCACACCAACACATGCGCGTTAACGTATACTAATAATCCATCACGGTCGACCAGAGTACCAAAGATGAAATAGAGATGAATAAAAAAAAAAAAAAATCGCACAAGCGTTAAACAAATAGCGAAAGAAAAGTATTATATTATACACAAAGGTCTGTTGCGTCTCGCTATTCGTACCAGCAACGTTTTGCACTGTAGAAAATTTGCACGTACGATCAAGTTTATAGATATAAATATTTCGATTGACCAATTATCTTTTAGACTATATACGCACACGTATATATGCAAGCGATTCATTGCACTAACATTATATATTATACTTGCCTCGTATTGATACGTATTACATATACACTACACGTTATGGGGTTGAATATATTTCTCGAGCACAAAACTAAAGTAATGCGTAATGTTGGAAATTAAAGAATCGGTGGCTGAAAGGGATTCGTATATACCATATACTTATTGTCGGTTGCAAACGTATTTTTCTATTTACGTCTATTGAAATGCATACTGTATATTTTACTATGACTTGAAAGCACTCGAATATATAATTGTACTTGCATCATTGAAAATTATTGTACACTGAATTTTATCCTTTTCCTGTATTGCGTGACAAAATTTATATTATAATTTTCTTCGCTCTAATAAATAATGTAGATGGGGGTGGCGAGGGTTTTATAACAAGCAATGTACGCACAGTGAAAAATAAAATCAAGGACGTAAAATCTGGATTGATTGTATTGAAAAATTTACCAAAAGCACAAAGCAAGAAAAAGTTGTAAGAATAATTGAACGTTAAATTGTTGTTAATTGCCGGTTCAACACCGATGCGACGTTTTTTTGCAAAAGTGGACGATAATCTGTACAAGCATGCAATTTTCATTTTTATAGATTTTATGTTCAACTGCATTTTGTTTCAAATCGATGAAATAATGAAAAAAAAAAAAAAAAAAAAAAAAAAAAAAAAAAAAGTTAATAAATAAATCAATCGAGCTAACAGATAATACTTTTGTAATTTCTATGATTATAAAAAAGAAACATGTAACCATAATTTAAATTACAGAAATTGCACTCGTCCCGATTATTGGGTAATATGACGTTACTTTAATGAAGATTGCACTGTAAATACGTAAAAAGTCCGCTGATGCGTCACTGCCCCTTCAAATAAAACGAAAAAAAAAAAAAAGCTTTCTAGTAAAAAGTTTACGGTTAATCAAGTAAGAAAAAGAATAAATAAATAAATAAAAAGAGTACACTAAAGTCTACTTGAGCACAAACACGTGTGAGGGAACTTTTTGTACGTTGGCACGAAAAAACAACGCAATGAAGATGAATAAACATAAGTCGCTGAATGGAAATGAAGGCGACGCTAACGTTAATTAATTACGAGTATACATAAAAATATTAAGTGGAGCACAATTGACTATAAAAGTAAAAGAAGAATACGTAGGTTAATAAATTAAAGTAACGACAACAACCAAAAGTATGTTAAAATAAATAATTTAATTATTAATGAATTGATTATTAAGTAAGGATTTTTAGTATTTACGTACGTTGATATACATTGTAATTAATATATTGCCTTACTGTGGTGGAAAAATCTCTGAAGATCGATGTAGACGTTCGGCCTTGAAATTTTTCAATCGTGAGAAATTTTCGAGTGCTATACGTCCATATATTTCGTCTTGTGAAGGGAAAAGGCGTTCGCCGAATTCTATAATCTCTCGCTATTACACAAAAGTGAAGGATAAAACGAAAAGAGGTAAAAAAAAAGGAAAGTAATTTTATTGTAAATAAAATTGTGATTAAGTTTGCAATTGTTTATGATCAAAGGGTTAAATTGTACATTATAATATACGATGAGTATCAAGCAATGTTTGTTTAAGGAAAATTTGTAAACAAAAAATGATATGTTTGATGTGTTGTATATTAAATTACTCGTAAAATATACTTGTTGCAGATTTTTTATTACCCATTACCTATGCCAATTGAACCGATAAATTAATCGTTACATTGTATCATTAGCCACACTGTTTTATTCCGTTTACAAAGAGTAAAAAAAAAAAAAAAAAAAAAAAAAAATGTATACCGATGAAACGGTGTTCCTGTATTGAAACCACACCATAAAGACAATGACAATAATAGTACCTACGGCAGATGAAACCCGCAATTCAGAGCAATTGTTCGAGGGTAGGCGCGTTCAAGCAAAAACCACATTGCACACGAGTGATGTGACACGAGAGGTGTAATGACAGTTTGGTGACAGTTTCTACATTTCGTAATGGACGTGTGACCAAATGTTCGTGCTTTACACAGTTAAAAAATTTTTTTTTTAATTCACTACACAACATATTTCTCGTAAACTAATTTGGAAATTGTACTATTCTTCACTATAATGATAAATATTATGATGAGCCATGAGGTTTCTAAATTAAACTAACAAAATTTTACAAATTTTCTTTTTTAAAAACCTTTTTCATCTATTTAACACTAATCAATTTAGTTGGTAAAATGTCATGATGTTTCAATCAATTTTTGTAACCTTTAGTTATCCCGAAAAACAATGGCATATATGCCCTTGCTATAGTAAATTTAAATATTAATTTTTTCTTTACTAATTGAACACAGAAAATGATATAAGGAGAGGTTCGCAAGCAAATAGCAGCATGATTTTTTTATATTAATTAATAAAGAAATTTGTTGTAACGTAATAACAGGAAAAAGTATTAAATGTATAAAAAAAACAATTATGTAAAATGGTTGCACGTGATGATTATGCACTTACACGCCATTGTTTCCAAATTATTAGTTAAACCTTCGAAAGCAGTTGTGTTTTTCAAATGAAAGACATTTTCGCGCCAAAATTCAATCGATCCGTTTCAGCGAATCACGACGAGGTTTTAGTTCGAGTCAACAGGCTGTTGTAGCCAATTACCATCGAGCTATACTAGAAAAAAGAAAACTCCTTTTCCTTCACCTCCACCCTTCTCTGACTCCGAATTGCGGATTCTGGAGTTCAGATGAGACTTCCCGAGAGAGAGCCGAGTCCAGCCTCCATGTGATACTTACTCATCATGACTCACATGAAAAACACCTGTGTGTGAAAGGATGGTGCGCGTGTATATGCGGATTGTTCGTCTATTACTCGTCGTATTATTGTATAAAAATTAATTCTTAATCGTCTCTCTCTCTGCTCTCGGTGTATCCGCCGCCTACGCGTACCAAAAAAAGCACATTGGAGGAGCAGCAACGTCTCGCGAAATTTTTTTACTCATCCGCATAAAGTGCATAGATTGTTGTTGTTGTTGTTTCTTTTCTTTCCAATTTGAAGTCGCGTCAACGGAAGGGGCGCTGAAACGAAACGGACACAGCTAATTGAATCTTTAGCGGATGTGATACCATAGAGGGTAAGTGCATGGTTTTTTTTTTTTTTTGCAGACATTGGACTCTCTAGTGCGTGGGCGTTTGCTTTTTTTTTTTTTGTTTCTTTATTGTCCGATGCAAGAAAGTAGCCTTGCATTATTTCCTGTTCAAATATAGCCAAAGCTGTTTATTTTGTTCGGAGGTGTGATTTTTCGTTAAAGAATTCGTCCTTGAGATACGTAGTTTATTTATGCGTCAGCGTTAGGAAAAAAGAGCGTTAAAGTGTTAGACGTTACATAACCTCCATTTTGATGAACTCCAAAATTGATAACTAAAATGTACCCTACCTACAGGTCAAGTGTTTTGGATGATGTGTGCTATTATTATTTTTTATTTTTTTTTTTTTTTTTTTGAGCGATGTGAGTTTGAGAAAATACTGTATAAGATCATTTAATGGAAGACTCCAGTGTTAAATTTTTTTTTTTTAACTACAATAACGGTTTACACGTTCTATGTTGGTATTATTATTTTGGAATGCCATTATTTTCCCTTCATTTTTATAGAATATTTAATTTTTGTACCATGTACTTATTATGATAATTAATAAAATTTAATATAGTACAAATATATAAATACTAACATTGCTTTTTCAGGTGGATTGAAAAACACATGAATTATCAGCCAGTTAACCACCAGTCTGATCGACACACAAAGATAAATCCTATGGAAATATTTACAAAGATGCTCTAATAACAGGTGCTTCTCTATTTAGTAATTTTCGTAAATGCGTCAAATATTGTAATTGCTCTCTAAATTTAAGTATATTATAATTCAAACACTCGTGCTTCCCCACTATATATATATTATATATATAAATATTAACAAGCTACCAAGACAATGTCTGTTAGTGCTAGTGCTGAAAATTTAACCACAGATTCTCTGACAAGAGGGGGTGATGCCAATATGTGTTTAGAATTAGCTCTAGAAGGCGAGCGTCTCTGCAAAAGTGGAGATTGTAGAGCTGGTGTAGCATTTTTCCAAGCAGCCATTCAAGCTGGTACAGACGACCTTAGAACGCTTAGTGCCATATACAGTCAACTGGGCAATGCATATTTTTATCTTGGGGATTATGTAATGGCTATGCAGTATCATAAGCATGACTTGACTTTGGCAAGGTCTATGGGTGACAAGCTTGGAGAGGCCAAATCCAGTGGCAATTTGGGTAACACTTTAAAAGTCATGGGAAAGTTTGACGAAGCCATGATATGCTGTAAACGACATTTAGAGATATCTAGAGAAATCGGGGACAAACTGAGCGAGGGCAGGGCTTTGTATAACCTGGGTAACGTGTATCATGCCAAAGGCAAGCAAAATGGCAGGATTGGACATCAAGGTCCTGGTGAGTACTCAGAGGAGGTCAAAGAATGTCTGCTGCAAGCAGTCAACTATTACCTAGAAAATTTAGAGCTCATGAAAGAACTTGGAGATTCGGCGGCTCAGGGCAGAGCGTGTGGCAATCTGGGTAACACATACTATCTGTTGGGCGACTTTCAAAAGGCCATCCAGTACCATAACGAGCGATTAAAAATCGCTCGGGAGTTTGGCGAAAAGGCTGCGGAACGCCGTGCTAACAGCAACCTCGGCAATTCCCACATATTTTTGGGTGAGTTTGAGAAGGCAGCTCAGCACTACCGTCGCACTCTAGTGCTCGCGCAAGAACTTGGCGACCAGGCGTTCGAGGCACAGGCCTGTTACTCGCTGGGCAACACTTATACTTTGCTCAGAGACTATGCAGCTGCTATCGAGTATCACTTGCGTCACTTGATGATAGCTCAGCAACTGAAAGACAGGGTTGGCGAGGGAAGAGCCTGCTGGTCGTTAGGCAACGCCTATTCGGCCATGGGTAATCACGTTGAAGCTCTGCGTTATGCCAAATCGCATCTGCAGATCTCAAAAGAGTTGGGCGACACCATGGGTCAGGCTACTGCTCAGATGAACGTCATCGACCTCCAAAAAATGCTGGGCATCGAGAAAACCGGCGATGACGATAAGAAAAATCTGCTAAATGTCGTGACAGCCAACATATCCGCCTCGTCTCCTGGAAGATACAGACTCCGCAGGCAGAGCATGGACAACCTGGATCTGATTAAACTGACGCCAGACGGGAAATTGAAACAGGATCGAAACGAGGACCAGGCGCCACCTCCGCGTGCCCGGGGACAGTCCCAGCCAGCTGGGCGTAAGAATAATCTGGACGACGACAACGACGACAGCTTCTTTGAGTTGCTGTCCCGCTTTCAGTCGCCGAGAATGGACGACCAAAGATGTGACTTGCGCTCTGGAACCAACCCTAAGTCAAAAAACAATAACAATAATAACGGCAGCAGGGATCTGCTTAAACAGTCCAAAAAAGACAAAGACGAGGAAGAGCTGATGCAGTTGATAATGGGCATGCAGAGCAAGCGTATGGACGAACAGCGAGTACCGCTACCGGATTTGCCCGGTCTCACGTCCAGGCGCCAGAAGACAACGGATAATGCCGAGTCCGACAATACGGAGCTTCAGAAGCAGCAGATCGTCGACGAGGACTCGTTCCTCGAGATGTTGGCTCGCTGCCAAAGCTCGAGACTCGAGGATCAGCGCAGTCCCCTGCCGGCTACCTGTCCCAATGTATTAAAAGACGTGGACGAGCAAGAGTCCCAGAAGAACGATAACGACGACGTTGGCTCGGCAGGTGCTACCGTCCCTGAAGAAGATCTCTTTGCGCTGATTCAGAGGTTGCAGTCTGGGCGCATGGAAGAACAACGCGCTCTTCCTATTAAGATCTAAAACGCAGGTGCCGATTTCGTTTTTTTTTTTTTTTAACATTTTTGTACATACTTTTATTTCACACGTATGATTGCGTTCTAGCGACGCGTTTCGTAGATTTTTATTTTATTTTTTTCTCTTAATTCCTCTTTTCTTTGTCTTTATTTGACGAATTTTTTTTTCAAGATTTCAAGTTACTTAACTTCCATCAATTTAACAGTAAAAACTTAACAATCATTCCGTCTGAGGAGTCGACCGACTATTTACACTTTGACTATCACATAAAATTGACTGATTTGAGTGCTAGTAGACCTTTAAATTAAAAAACAAAACTTGAAATTGTGATATCAAGGCTGTTGATGCACAACTTCCTTGAAGTAATTCAAACCAAACTCCTCCCCTTTTCTAAGACTCACACCATACGATGATCACTGTCCGATTTTTTAATGGATTTATAGATTTTTATACAATTTGGATTAGAATTTGTGCTAAAATTTACTTTTAAATCTAGACTTTTATTTATTTTTTATATATATTCCACTTAAAGTTACGTGTTTCTACGTAATACGATTTTTAATGTCATTATTATTGCTTTCTTTTTTTTTTTTTTTTTTTTTTTTTTGTTATAAAAGTATTAAAGTTGTGGAGCCAAGTTAGTTTCTGTACTGAAAATCATTAAATAAGATTAAATTTGTAAGGAATATTAAAATTTTTAATGCCTATACGAATATAATCACATTGAGTTTTGAGCGTCAAAAAGATGTCGAACATAACTACTAACTAAATGTTTTTAGTACACGAAAATAATATACAAATAGTAAAAATTTCTTTTTATCATTACGAGAAAAAGAATTATATTAAATTGATTTCATACAATATCTTAATAAAAAACAATTATGTATAGGTGCCATCGAAATAGAGAACTATTTTTAGCCCGTTCGTTACTTTAGAATATATCTCGTTCCATTTGACTGTAATACTTTAATTTTTAGAAATGAAATAATTTTATTACGTAGTCACGTTTTTAACGTATGATAATCTACTCGAAAAACGTATATATCTACACTTATACATGTGACTGCTTTGCTAATCTTTGTAAATAATCTTTGAACTATGTAAATAAAACTGAAAAAATTCATGTCTTGTAGTTATAAAAGTCAAGCAGCTACAATATAATATATCATCTAGCCAAATATAGGTAATACGCAGAGAGTAATAAAGTGACTTAAAATTATAAATTATTTTGATTTATAAAAATCATTAATACGGTTGGCTACATGTATTATATTATGGAAAACGCTTAAGGTGTGCAACATAAAAAACAGTATCTATATGTATACACTATAGAATATGATGGCATGTCAATTCATAGTTTCAGCTTGAAAGTAGCTGTTGGAGAAAGAGTACCTACGAGTATTTTGGAAAAAACCTATACATTCCAAAATTTTGTAATTCATGTTTTAAAAATATTACGATACGAGTGTAATCAGAATATTGAAAAATTGACATAGTACATACCTTCTAAAGAGAACAATAAAGCATTGTTTCTTTCTCTGAGAATAATATGATGACTGCAACGTTTTTAAAAAAGCATATTACCCATATAGTATTACAAAAAAAATTGCTGTACGAACACATATTAATAGATCTGTTTATTGGAATAAAATATACTGTATTTATACCATGCAGTTTGTAAAAATAAAAATTTTTTCATTTAAAAACTAGATTTTTATGCCTTCAAAAATTTCTAGGCTTTTACATTTATCATTGTAGTATAAAAAATAAAATACAAAAGAATTTTACTCTCAATGATGTAAAAGTTATACAGGAACATCCGCTGTTTTTTTTTTTTTTTTTTTTTTTTTTTTTTTTTTTTTTTTTTTTTTTTTTTTTTTTTTTTTTTTTTTTTTTTTTTTTTTTTTTTTTTTTTTAACTCCTAACGCAATTGCGTAGTAATTAACCTTTTATTAGGAAATATTTGAATCTTACTTCGAAACAGTTTGTCCACGAAAATATCTGGTAACTTAAAGTAAGGAAAAAAACTAGAAAAAATTAATAATATGTTAAACTATTTCTACGGTATAATGATAATCATCTGGAATACACAAAACTAGCATATTAGACGAACATTTATTTTAAACAATTAAAAATTTTACAAATTTTAAATGAAAAAATATAACTAATTTGTTAAAATAAAGTATAATTTCTCGTGAATCTTAATTTTTTTAAACATACCCTTCACAGATTAATTATATTTTAATTAACATAATTACCAGTCTCAAAAAGAAATGTCAATACAAATAAATAAATGTTATTTTTTAATCAATTTTAAATTGATTTTTAAGTATTAAAAATATATCCTGTGTCTTTATTTGGCCAAGACTTCAGAGCCAGCATAATTTCGTTTGCCTGTTGAAAACAGTTCATTATTTTCCGTGCAGTTTCACCGATGTCTTGACCACCTTTAGTGGTGTAAACATATAAAAATTATCATACCAAAAAATTATAATTTTTATTTTGTACGAAAACTTAAACTTATACTCACGCATTACTTTGCATTTGTCTGATATTTGAGAGATATAAACGTTGTCGCTAAATATTTTGTACGCTTGATTTTGAACGTTGCCCTCCTTATCCATCTGTATAAAATAAAAAAACAGACATTCCTTACAAATTCTCACACTAAGCCGAATTGAAGAAAAAAAATACTTACAATATTAAATTTCTTCAACATACAAACTGCAAATAAATCCAATTCTCCATTGTCTGGAATTTTCCTATGTTTCCTTGCAAGCTCAATCGATGCTATTTAGCGAAAAACAAATAACTTTTATTATTTATTGATGATCAATGAAGTAATTAAATATCAATCAATAATTGCTTACAACTGTTGGTTCCAGTCTTTTGCGCGCAGTCTTTCTCGTACATGTGCAAAATATCATCGACCGAGCTCGACAAACTGCCCTTTGTTTAAATCACAAAATAACATTAACACAAGCGTTAAAAAATATCTGAACGCTATGATTTAAAAAAGAAGAAAATAGTTACAGACGCACACAACACATGATTATTTATGTAATACCTGTACACTTACAAAAGCTAAAACAGGAAGCCCTAGGCACATTAGCACACAAAAAGCTTTCATCGCTGACAAATGATAAGTAGACGCCGGATAGGAGAGAGCGAACGAGAGAAGATGGGAGTCGGCAACGTCGTATACAACGACGACGACGACGGTGACGACGTTTATTGAATTAAATTCCGATACGCAAAGTCGGGCGTTCGGAGGAGCATCAATTTCTCTCTTGTATCTCCTCGCACAAGATCTTGCGAACGACTACCTATGGTTCAAATTAAAGAGGCTCTATACGGAGCAAGTTGTGTTGTTGTTATTATTACACTAGTAACATCGCTTAGAACCCGGAAAAGTGCGCATTTGATTTTTTTTCACCGGATCTCTGGTAGCTTGTCATTTTTTTTTTTTTTTTTTTTTTTTTTACATTCCAATCAGCTATGTCAATCAACCGGTTGTTGAGTATATGATCCATGAGTTTTTATGTTCGTCGGAACAATGAATTCCCAGAAAAATTCATTCTTAACTTGTCAATGTATTTTGAATTTGTTTCCATTATTTTTTAAACTTGATAAATAATCAGATAACGTGACTCTAGCCGACTCTAGCGTAGTTTTTTATTTTCTAATAGTCATTTTTACTTTAACTATGAATTTCGAAAGAACTGCGTGAATTACATAAAAAAAATTATACCTTATTTACCTATACTTATTATAATTAAACAAAAAATCGTTAAAGCTCGTATTATTTAAATTTAACTTACACCTTTTTGGTTGGTCTTATATATATTATTTTCTGTAGCTAACTAAACTTTCTGCTGTACCATCCACGGTAGTATCCATGTAACATAAACGTACAGGGTATACCAGCAAAATCAATGTAATTTTTGCACTCGCTACAGATGGTAATAAATTAATTAAAATCATGCATGAATAGTTATTGGTAAAATCAATTCGAGTTGTAAAAGTTGAGAGGAATCACAAGAAAGTATATAAATATGGAAGGCTGCGTTTAAGGTTTTGGTTACCTTATCACGTGATTCTCAAACGATTCAAATTTTATTATTATTATTATTAGTACATATAAGTATTATTGTTTGACACATTTTATAATTGTAATTTTTATAAAAAAAATAATAATAATAAAAAATACTTAAAATTATAAGATTGTTAGATCGAAAATGAAGCTCTCGTAAGCGCTTTTTAATCGAAACAAAAAATCGTGCTTAAAATAAAGTGAGATTCTAAAAAAGTCTAAGATTCGCAACTATTAGCAGTGAAGCTTGAAGAAATAACTACACAGTTATTGCGATCTTTTTTTTTTACCATTATATTGATCAATTCATGATTATTTTGCTGATACAGTGTGGTCATCAAACTAAACGATGGCAGTGAGATGTATCTATACTTTTAATTATTATTCTGCAATTTATATTTAAAACTCTCCATCCGGAATAGTAAATTCTGATAATGATAAATTGATATGAAAATGAACACAAACGGATATAATGGATGATCTATGAAATGAACTGTAGTTGGGAAGAAAATTAAATCTCATTACATTATGGGCATAGCAGTGCATAATTAAAATCCATTGCAGCACATTGGTGTATTTAACGATCGGTATGCTAATATTTTTACTCTAATTAAGGTTGAAAGCTCAATACTTTGGCGAAAAACAAAAAAACAAAAATTGTTATTTTAAAACCGGCATTTAAAACATCCCAGTTGTTTGCGATGTATAATAATCTCATTGGTCTGGAAAACAAGTGGAAAATAAGGGAGTCGTGCAACAAATAAGAAACAAGAGAGATCCCATCCACACTCGCACGAACAACCTCCCATGTTGTATTCGTCAGTATAGACAAGAGAGGTGATGGCTTAAAAATAAGAATTAAAAAAAAAGAGAGAAAGAAACCGAGACGCAGTCGCCACACGGAAACACTACTGTGGTACACGTATAGTAACCAGCGTATATAGAAGAAAATAAAGAGTCACATATATGTACATACATTATACTCATTACAGTCATCTTGTGAAGCTGTTGGCGTGCACATAATATTATGGCCGTGTCCGATCACATATACTAATATTATAGCATATGAGACTTTTGCGACGGTGTGTGTTTCTTTGTACAATATATATCGTTAAATCGTCATTCGTCACTATAAATGTATACACATAGCGTTTATACATATATATATATATATATGTATATAGGTATGTGTATTGGAAGACAAGAAGAGGAGACACGTTCAAGTCTTATTGGAGGAAGGGGAAATTTTATACTCGTTTCGCGAGTTGGATGTGTTTTTACAGAGGTGTGTGTATTAGCAACATGCGCATCTTATACGTATTAGAGTTGTTTTGCTTGGTGGGTTGGTCAAGGATATTTTTTTTCTTATTTTATTTATTATTTTTTTTATGGAAAAAATGGTAGGTGCTTGATGTTTCGTTTAACATATGAGTTGTAACGATGACGAATAATCATTCGTATATAAATACTACTGTACATAAAATGTAATCGGTAACTTTTTTTTTTTTTTTTTTTTTTTTTTTTTTTTAATTAAAAACTCAATAATCTCAAAGCACCTACAATCATATTTTAGCTTGTGTGGAGTTTGAAGTTTTTTACACGCGATGTACGTTACAACCTACATACATATTATAGCTACGCAACATCAATTTACGAAGGCTCTTACAAATTTCTCTAATGACAATTTGAAAGTAAGTATACGCACATGTTACCCACACGGGAGGAAAAATTTTTCATCAAGTGTGCGTATCGCTGTTTTACCGGGTACATCAAGAGAATAAATGCGTACCTCGTGGATGACATCATTCTAAATGCTTCGAAGTATACCCAAGTTGACGTCGAAACAGTTTAAGTTTTTTTTATTATTTTTTTTTTTTATCATTCCTGACGTGTATATCACGAGCTACAGATATCTTCGTCAACTTTCGTCGCTCCAACACCTGCTCTCTCTCTCTCTCTCTCTAAACTACCTTCGTAAGTGCAAACACGAATATTTCAGCTACGATTGTGTACATCGGTGATGTGTTCGTGACTCGATCACAAAAAATGATGTATGGCATTCAAGTTATCAAAAAGATTCGATGTGCTGACACAATATACGTACCTTCATGTAATTCTTGCTGTTCTATCTAAAGAGTCTATCAGCTGTAGAAAGAAAAAAAAAAACCCAAACGTTCTAGAGGCGATTAGACCCAATATCGCCGCTGCGAAGAAAATTTTTTGTTTCACAAGCCAGAGGGCTCCCACAAATTGGTCCCTACAACGCGCAATACGTCACACATGGGTGGTATAATTACACGTGTCGATATATTATCGAGTGCTAATTGTACGTTAAAATCTCACGCGCGATTTTACCAAGGTATATATATATACATATATATGTATACACACACGACCCATTTTCGAGGTAAATGTTTTTTCACGAACGAGCGATGCATCATTGCAACAAATAGTAGTGTATGTATATGTATACTTACTCCGGGGTTGTGTAGCGTCGACTCGTGAATCATCATGCAACGTTTTGATAAAATTGTACGCTTCACAAAAATATACTCTACGAACTTCGTTGACACGTTTAAAATAAATAAATTTTTTTTCTTCATAATTTTCTCGTTTAGATAATTCCAGAAATGCTTTGGCACACAAACGCGTGTTTGTTAATATGTAAGTACAGGTGAGTATACACCCAAGTGGACGAAACAAAGAAAGTGGAATTTTCGCACGAAACGAAACCAATTTGTTCCTATTTGTTTTTCCCCTGTGTACAATGTATTATCGTAGGTTTGTTCGATCGCAAATTAACCGAGTAGAGAAAAGTGAAAAAATTGTTCAGCTTGGAAAACTTTCACCCCGTATACTCCCGGATTTTTCTTCGCCGACTTTACTGCGTATACTTGGCAGATTTTTTCGCGTCGGGCTGTTAAATAGTTGTACGCATTTAATTTTATTTCGCTCTTCCCGGGCTTGTGTGCAATCCCAACGCTTGCACGGCACCAGCACATTAAGTAGCTCAACTTCGCTTCGAAGCAGAGGAGATAATTCATCGGCGCACTCGCTGCTGCTGCACACTGCATCGATGTATTTTGTTAACGCACGTCGTGTGTGTGTGTGTATAGGCATACACACGCAATACAGTAGCTAAACAACCGAGTGGCGGTAGAAATCGCACGTGACCTAGTTTTATTGGAATTTAAGAAAATTCGGGGCTAAAATTACGTCGCGTACTTTAATTTTGGATTTAAAAAAAAAATGTGTTTTCATTCTCTCATGTATGGCGCATCTTTCTGTACGACATCTTGTTCCGTGTTTCCTTTGGAATGTTTAACTACTCCAAGTGAACAGGGAGGATGGAAAAATGATTGCAGTCGCAAGAAAGACTAGAAGCTTGTTCCTTTTTTTTTTTTTTTTTGCGATATGCAGTGATTTTTGTAAAAATAGCATGTTCCGTTTCATAATGGCAAACATCACGTCACTTTCGTGAAAAATCGGAGATGGAGTATATTTTTTCCAATTTATTTTTTTTTTATCTCGATTGTTATCCGGGGTGTTGTTGCAAAGATAAAAATAATACAAAAAAGGCGACAAATATTTTGGAGACACGACTTGATTACCTTATCTCATTGACTTTTCTTTTGTTTGTTTGTTTATTTATTTATTATTTTTTTTTTTTTATTCTGCAACACAGTCCCTCGATCCCTGACTGCAAATATCCATACCAATTGCAACCAACCAAATAAAACTTTAAGAAAAAACGGATTAAGTACAAGAGGTTAAAGTAAAGAGGAGAGTTTCGTAGTAACTATATAAGCACAAGGAGGAGAAAATGAAGAAAAATAAGTAATAGTTTTTCTTACTCGGTTGTCCACAGTGACTCTTGGGAATCCTGAAGTGAAAGGCCCAATTTTATTTTTTCGCTTCTCGGTATATAACTATAAGTACACGTGGCTTACACACCAACTCGTCCGAATCAAAACACACGATTGGCTTCGCCTTCGCTTTAAAAATAGTTATAGTCCCTCTCTTCCTCTCTCTCTGTCTCTCAAAACAATTAAAACAGATTCACGTAACTATGGTCGTGAAAAAATTTTCAGTGGTGTCGTGGCAAATTTATACGAGAAAGAGGACAATTAAACAGATAAGGACGGCAAACAGCTACGAAAGTTACGAGTGTACGATACGAGGAAAGAAACGTAAAATAATTAACAAAAACACAATATTGACGAGCATCGCCTTTGTTTGAACAATACATCTATAGAGGCATAGAGAAACAATGATTAAATATCTTGTGAAGTAAATGGTACAACATCACCAGGATTTTCTTTCCTCCGCATTAAGCTTCAGAATAGTAATAAGTGATTGCTTGTTAAAAATTATTCTGCTTTAAAAGATCTACTTTCACGTGACCAAAGCCTTTTTATTTATCATCTAATCGGTTAACATTGATCACGTGGTTTGATTGACGGGTTTTTGTAAAAATCGATTGCATTAAATTTGTTGTAACATGACATGAATATGATATGTATTGTGATAGTACATGATTTTTCTGTTTATGCTTTTTTCGAATGAAGCAACTTGACGAAATACTGTATTTGTTTTAAGTTAACGCAAAATTAAATTATACGTCATGTATAGTTGAAATTTTGTAATTTCCCTGATATACAAAGGTCACGTTACTGATCAATTGATCAAATAAACTTCGAAAAAAATACACACGAGTTCACTATGAAGTTTCGGTTTCAACGGCAGAGAAGCACCAAGGAACACGGAGATAATTAACACACAAAAACGATAACGTGGGTGCTTTTTTCACGCGATATCACGCGAGAGAAGGACAAAAGATGGTTTCTTGCGCCTCGAAACGCGGTGTAAACGCACAGGCACTCACAAAATGAGGGAAAAAAAAAAAAAAAAAAAAAAAAAAAAAATTTCCAGGGAAGAGATCGTTTACACGCGGCTGAACATGATGATGAAGAAGAAAAGGCAAAAGGATGTACGTTACGTGGGTGTTTATACACGCGCAGGTACTTGGCCCGCAAAAAAAAGAGGAAACGCAGAATAGTTGACTCGTTTGAAACGTTAACGTTAACGGGATACTGTGTTGCCCAAGCTTTTTTCAATCATCCCCTTGATTTTTCTGTACATGTCCCTGCATTTCCATACATTACGAGTGGCACATTAGTATATAACATTGTTTTATAGGCAAGTGCCACAGAGCTTTGACCGCAGTGTTCTCACCCCCCAAAATCCCTTTATTTCAATGACAATCGATGACATCGCTCGCACGTCTTAAATGAACATACTGTAAGTATCTCTCCTGGTAAGTATACATATAAATGCTAGCACTATATCTTTGCCTGTATACCTTCCGCAATTGATCCGCTCTTCTAATCTGACACAAATAAAATTTAAAATAGATGATGATGAAAAATCTCGAATTTTATAAAAAGTAGTATTGTAGGCGATAGCTCGTAAATGGAATCAATTACGCGAACAACGACTACTTATGTTGGAGACGTGCCTTTGATAATATAGAAGAAAAAAAAGCCTATTTATATACATTACTCAAGATAACTGAAGTGAGTGACAAAATCGGGACTATAGCACGTTTGCAGGTGTGTGTGCATAAAAATTACGTGCATACAATAAATATAAAGGAAGAGAAAAAACAGGCATGCCAAACGTGAAGAAGAAAATTAAGGGTGACCAGCGCATTTCTTTTTTTCTCTCGCTCTTTGTACAACAACCTTACAGCGGCAACGCTTCCAGAGAGTACGTATATATGAGAAAAAAAAGTGCAAGACTACGACTCTATGTACATAACTTTTGTTCTCTTCTGGTCGCGGGCGTGTGTGGAAAATACACGTTTATCGAGTAAAAAAGTACAACAGTAGTATAGTGTACAATTCCAAGCCTTTTAGCGTAAAGCTCAGCGTTGACGAACAATGTCCATTTAACACGTATAACGTCAGCCTTAAGAGCAAAAAAGAGTTCAAGAGAGAGAGAGGGAGGGAGTTGTTAGTGAGTACGAATTTTTTGTGACGGCGTCAAAATATACTTACATACTCGAGCGATTCCGCAAAAAATTTGCCAGTGAGAGGACACAAAATGAAGGTTTTTTGCACGAGACTTTTTTTATTTTTTTTTTTTTTTTCGTGAACAAGAAAATGCGATAAATCGGAAAAATGGTCGTTACCTACTTTTTTTCAGATGATAATCGAGCTTTCAAATAAGACTTGTTGAGTCGATTAATATAAAAATCGAATGCAATATTAAAGGCGCAACAATTGCAATTTCAAATGCCAATGTGAAACCACAATCAGCCTTTGATCTGAACTTAATTTTTTTACTCTACAAGTCTTATTTGAAAGCTCGATCGATGTACTTTACTTTATCCTGTCCTTGTATGTAGGTATAGTCGTTTCATCTCTTTTGAAAAAAAAAAACAAAAATCTACAATCTGTGAAGATGGTAAGAAATTTTTATAAGTTAAAATATTTCATTAAATAGTACAACGCGTGTACACTGAGCTTTCAACAAACTTTGCTTGCAAGTTCTCTTTGCCTGTACCATGCGCGAAATATCGTGTTGCACTGCGAAGAATGGAGATAAAAAAAAGAGAAAGTTCATTTTTCTAGATTTTTTGTTTGCACTTATTAAAAAAAAGTTAATGCTGACTAAAATTAATTGCATTTATCAAACAATTTTGTAAAAAATATTGTTTCCAGCTGGTGATTTTTCGTAGAATTGCTCATATTTATGCAATACAATATGTAAATAAGAGTGCCCAACTGCTCAATGATGAGCGATCAGCCTGTCTTGTTTGCTCTTTTGCACATATAAGTATATGTATATAAATGTATATAGATTGACCTAGGCCTGCCCTGATAAAGGTAAGAGAACTTGATATCAGAGAGAAACTTGTATGTACATAATATAAATTTGTATAAATTCATGTATGTATGTACAACGCAGTAATTTGGTAAGTATAAGTAACCAATAAACCAAATTAAATTCAAGTGTACATGTACACACAGACACCATCCATTCTCTCAGCGAAAGAGGAGAGAGAGAGGGAAATCTATAGAAATACCATCAAAGAGGAAAAGAGAAAGAAAGGAAGCCAAACCATCTCGCAGACAAATGGGTGCTCTTTCTCTCTCTATTTCTCCGTGGCACATATTATATATATATATACTGCCGTGTGGGTAATAGTGTATACGTGTTTCGCGTGTCACTGTTCATGAGTATTAATTTCACTCGCAAATAACCTGCTCTCTAACCCCCCTGGCCCCTGGCCTAAAATAAAATCCTTATAGATTTTTTTTCCCTAAATATGCAATCCTTATTCTTAGGTAGTTCTCATAAGTATATGAGAACAATATCCTCGGATAAGTCCAGCATCTGAACTAGCTCCTTTGGTGAACATTAACTATTTAGTCGCTAGGTCGCTACCTCGGCATGTTAGTGAAGCTCTCGTGAAGTTTCTCTAAACATCAAATGGAGTCAAGCCCACGCGTAAAGCGTAAAACGTGAACGTCCTAGTATGGCGGACTACTGGAGTTCATTTCGTTCATTTCGTGACAGGTATCCGGAACTGAGCTAAGAAGCCATCCGTGCAACTGTACCTGTAATAGAACAAAAACGAGGTAGAGTTCCCCTTGCAATTGGAGGCGCATCATTTAGTATCATTACGATAATAATAGCGAAAGGCATTTGCAAAGATCTCTTCTCTGCATTGACGTCCTCTAAGCATTTTCTAAAAGTCCATGTAAGCCTGAAAAAAGTGCCATAGTTGAAGAAGCTCCGAGCTTTTGTTAGTGAGGGATACATGAATGAGGACTAGTAAATCTTGACCTCTATAATCATGTAGTGAAGAGCCAATCCTGAGCTTTCAAAGCACACACATACCCATCTGCCTCGTCATCAACAGCAGACCTCGAAAAGCTCTAAATGGCAAGAGAGGTTAGGTTCATCAAAAAGCTTCCCCTCTGCTCTCGCGTACTACTTTTCCCCGCCTCTTCGCTTTTCTGCACAATATTTCACACGATCGCGATTCGGCGGTTACAAGGCGTACGCGTGTGTAAAAAAGAGACCCATAACGAAACTTTTTTTCTCACTTCTCATCTCTTTCTTGCAACAACATATCAGCAATCAGCACCAAGTACGCAAGTACGCACCACACGCGCAAAGAAAAGGGAGCAAGGGAGGGGTGGTGGGTGGTGGTGCCGGGTGCCGGTGTGGAGAGAATCTCCGTATACTTAATGTGTCCGAATAATCCGAAATCCAAGCGAAATAAACTCGAAACATGCGGCTATGAAAGGAACTCACACACACATATCTGGTTGTATTTATGGCGCACAGTAACAGTAGTACAGTACAGCTACAGAGACAGAGTATAGGTATAGGAACATTGGCAGTTGTGGCAGTGTGGCACCATGGGCACCATGGCACCGTAGCACGCTTGCATGGCAAATGGCATGCATATGCATGGTGCACAAGTCTGACACTTTCTGCTTGACAGTGGCGGCGGCGGTAGCGGCGTAAAGGCGGCTTAGGCGGCTACAAAATCTACATTGGTATATATATATGTATTTGGTATTAATATAGAACATTAACAACAGCGCCAACTTACGGGCCGAGACTGGCGAGAGCGAGAAGCACTAGAAGAAGCAGCTGCCGCTCGGCGGCATTTGTACCGCCGACTCCGCGCGAGCACGTTGTCTCGCACTGTATATACATGTATGGTAAAAGGATAGCCGATACATACGCTTATATGTATAAACACACACGCCAAAGTCACATACATGTATATACATGCAAAAGCGGACGATATATACATATATATATTCCGGACAGTGCGCAACGGTCCATCGCGGCGTAAGAAGAGGTTAGGAAACCGAGCGAGCAGGACAGACCTATACAAGTGACGATAGCTGAACCTGAGGAACTAGTGCGAAAGAGACAGAAGCCGACGGTGAAGAGGTTGAGTGTGCAGTTAACTTTCAGCCTATCACTATATAGTGTCGCGCGCGCGTGCGTTTACATCGGTGTGTGTTCGTGTACGTATATTACGTAGCAGACGGATAAACGGATTGGTGTGTTGTGCTCTGCTGAGCTAAATGTTCTCTCTTGCTCTCGTTGCGTGCGAGGCGCGAGCGAGCACGAGAAGAAACGTGTCGTTGTGTACTATATAGTTACGTGTGGTTGTGGTGCTGCGTGTTAGGTGGTTATATATCTATATCTTGCTGGCTGCAGCTATTGCTCCAGAGCGCGCGGGGCTGCGGCCTTTCGCTGTCTATACAAGCTCTCGTACCTGCACGACTGCACGTCTGTATACGTATGTATACGTACGTTCAGCCGAAACTCCGAAAGAGAGGGATATTGCATTGTTAAAAAGAAAAAAAGGAGCAGAGCAGTAGTAGTAGTAGCAGCAGAAAGGGTGGAGGGAGGGAGCTGAACGAAAGCCTAGAGGACGCTCTATCTCTCTCGAAGAGGCTAAATCTGGGAGCACGGGCTCCTAGGGGCCGTCGCAACCGCGACGACGACGTCCTGGAGGACGGCTGTCACTGTTATCATCAGTACCTCTATCACTGCTCGCACTGTTACGTCTTCTCTGTTGTTTCGTATCTGTGTGAATCCGTGGGAGGAGGAGGAGGAGAAGGAGGGGGTGGGCGGGACGAACAAGAGGAGGTGGAGGAGGGTTTCATAGATAGATAAGATAGAGAAAGAGAGAACGTCGTCGGATGGGCAAGGAGTCGGTAGCAGCGAGTGTGCGCCACGCCGGCGCGAGGCCAACAGCACAGGGGACGATGATCACAATGATGATGAGAACGATGATGTCCAGCAACGGCAGGTAGCCGCTTGCTGTGTCGTTGTTCCTTCCTGGAGCAGCTAGGAAGTCTGACTCTGAGTTCTGGAGCCAGAGCTAAAGGAGGAGGAGGAGGAGAACAGAGAATTTGGTTCTTGAAAGAGAAGCCTGAACCAACATGACCATTATAGTCTTTCTCATTGATACATCAGCCTCGATGAACCAGAGGGTCTACATGGGTGGTAGACCCACTCTCCTCGATGTGGCCAAGAGTGCTGTTGAATACTTTGTCAAGGTAGGAGACTAGTGGGTGGATGGATGCATAGCTAACCATACAGGCAGCTGCTTTGTCTGCACTTGATTTATTTGTCATTAGAGAATTTTTGAAGGATCTTCCTTTCATACAACAAAAAGTTTTCCACCACGATTACAACAAATACTTGCAATGTATTTGCGTATTTATCTTTGGATTTGGGAAACCTAAAATTTCAATGTGTCAATCATTGATGTTATTGAAAATATTTCATAAGAGATACAGTAATTTGCAAAAAAAAAAAATAACAATAACAATTTCGTTCTTATTCTCGATGTTTTAATCTTGTTTGATGCATAGACTGTAAAGCCTTAAAAAAAAACGTTGATTTTATAGTTATGCAAATCGTTTAAAACAAACCTGCATTGTACAAATTACAGCATTTTGGAATTTATAAAATAGAATCGATTTTCATACAAATAAAACCATGCACAAGATTCTGACAGTTTGTAGCAGAGTTCAAGGATTCTAATTGTTTTTTGCAAAAACATTGATGGTTTACTCATTGAACTTTAAACATTAGAAGTCTAGCCTTGATTATATACTACTTTTTTCCACTCTTATACTTGTACTTTAAAGCAAGTATATTTCAAAATATTGAGACAAAAATGACGTGAATGTTATACAAGTATAAAACAAGATTAGTTAGTGCTTGGAAAAATTTATTTTAAAATTCTCAAATCGTTTACTTGACACGTTTTAATGTTGTTTTAGGTACGACAAAGGTCACCAGAAAGTCGAGGAGACAGATACATGCTGTTGACTTTTGAAGAGTCACCAAACAATATAAAGGTGCAGTATTTTACTGTGTATACTTTTTTCACATTATTTTAGAACACATTAAATTGAGAAAGAAAGATGATTATTTCAATGCATTAATAATCCTTGTTAATTTGATTGCTGGAGCATTAAAAAATTAGTAATATTCGAGAAACCTAATAGATACAAACTCGATTTTTTGCAGGCTGGCTGGAAAGAAAATCTAGCAACGTTTATGAACGAACTCAAAAACTTACAATGCGTGGGCCTAACGACACTCGGTGGCGCGCTAAAGAACGCCTTCGATATTTTAAACATCAATCGTATGCAAACAGGTATCGACACGTACGGTATGGGCAGGTGTCCTTTCTATCTCGAGCCCTCGGTCATCGTAGTCATTACTGACGGTGGAAAGTACACCACGAGTAGTGGTGTTCATCAAGATGTTAGTATCATTATCTTTGACATTGACATTTGTAACTTAATTATTTCAAAAAACGAATCTAATTTTATTACATACAATTTTTAGTTTACGCTTCCTATGCACGCGCCAATTCCGGGCTCCGAGCTAACAAAGGAACCATTCCGCTGGGACCAGCGTCTGTTTTCTCTCGTGCTGCGAATGGCTGGCACACCAACACCCGAACGTGATATAGGACTAGTAGCCAGTGATTCCTCGCCCATCGACGCGATGTGCGAAGTTACGGGAGGACGATCCTACTGCGTTACCACGCATCGAATAATGCAGCAGTGCATTGATTCTCTTGTCGCCAAAGTGCAGTCCGGCGTTGTTATTAATTTCGAAAAGATTGGGCCTGATCCTTCACCGCTGACGGGTGAAGCTAACGCGAAATCATATACCGATATCGATGAAGATCACGACGATGAGATGAACGGTCAGAACTCTAATGGACCGGTGCGTTGAATGATTTATTTGAACATTGGTTGATAATTTGATGTGCATGCGTACTAATAATTTTTGTTTACAGAGTCGAGTCTCGACACCAGGAATAACTCCAGTGATACTTAATAACTTGAATAATAATAACACGGCGTGGCATGCGTGTCGGCGACTAATTTATGTGCCTCGTTCGGCTCAAAAAGGCTTTGCCGTGGGATTCTGGCCGATACCCGAAAACTTTTGGCCTGATGTCTCGGCAAGCTCGTTACCAGCGCGCACAGCGCATCCTAACGTAAAATTTACGTGCACAAGCCAAGAACCTTTGGTCATCGAGAATCTACCTTTTGACAAATACGAACTCGAACCTAGCCCGTTAACTCAGTATATTCTGGCAAGGAAGCAGCCAACGATATGCTGGCAAGTTTTCATTGCCAACTCGTACAAGAGCAGCGAGGTTGCCCATCCGTTTGGCTACCTCAAAGCCAGTACGAATCTGACGTGTGTTAATCTTTTTGTCATGCCGTACAATTATCCGGTCTTGCTACCGTTACTAGACGATTTGTTCAAAGTGCACAGGTTAAAGCCTAGCAATGAGTGGAGGACGCAATTTCAGAACTATATGAGGACCATGCCTGCATACTATGCAGCTGTGAATATTTTTAATTTTCCATTACATAAAAATTCTGTATGAACATAAAAAAAAAGAAAATATTTATTTACAGTCGTTAAGAAGAGCTTTAACGAGAATGGGAGCACCTGCTGCTTTGGCACAGACTTTGATCCCAGATAACATGGACAGCGCGGTGTCTTATAGTGTAATGAACTATCTGAAGCGAGTGAAAAACATAGCCAAATCGGAATACGATAGGATATGTAATGAGGTTATATCGAGGCAAGTGGCAAATAAGAGTCTCATTAACAATAGCGCCAATACAGTGGTCGAAGGTCTGCGCGTTACACCCCGTGGTCCACTCAAAAAGGACTCGGTAAATAAATTTTCATATTGATTAAGCATGTAATATATCTTCATGCGCAATCAAATTAAACATGTTTCTTGTTCTGCACAGTTGGCCAACTCTCATACGGACATAAGGGAGGATCTCAATAAGTTTAGCAATTTCGTGGTAGGTTTGGTGAAGAACCAACAACAGCAACGTGGAGCTCAAAGTTACCGTAACGCTTTTGACATACCGCGGAAATCGCTGCTTGATCAAGTAGTCCGAATGCGGGCTAACTTTTTGCAGCCAGGACTGTTGCACACAAAACTCGTCGACGATGACTGTATGCATTCTTTGCCTGTATCGCAAATGGGTAACTACCAAGAGTACCTTAAACGGGCGCCACCAGCGCTTCGAGAAATTGAAAGCACGCCAGTCAGGCAACACATGTTTGGTAATTATTTATAAACAGTTACTCTTCATTTCTATCAAAATCTTCATCAAACTAATTGTTTATTTGTATATCATAGGTAATCCATTTAAGATAGACAAGCGATACATGGTAGACGAGGCGGATATCGACATTGGTTCTGCCTCGTCGACCAAGGGCAGCAAACGTTCCATCACTATGGAGTCCAGTAGCCTTGGTACAGGTAATAACTTACGAATGCCAAACAAACGGAAACCCGGACCTATTCCAAAAGACGTGGTCGTGCGCCGGCCCACCACACCCACGTATTCAACGACCTCGCCGGTCTACACGCCACCACACTCGCCCGTGCCCTGGTCGTACTCGGACTTCAAATACCCCGCGTCACCACCGACAACACCACCTCCAACATCCCTGACGACTCCGACCACGATCGTTCCAACGGGTGCAGTTGTCAGGAACCTCAACAGCAACAGTAACAACAATGACTCGAGTGTGTCTGCGGTAACGTTGCTCGGTACCGCTAACGCGATTAACCCAACGTACTCCAACAGTAGTAGTGCTATTATGAGTTTGATGATGCCGAATAAGAGTAGCAACGGCGCGATGATCACGGAACAGAAACTTGTGAACGGTGATTTGTCGTATGCCGCGTCGCTGGGTGCGTTCGAGCCCAGCAGTAATACGGACGAGTTGGTGGTTAATAGTAGTGCCAGTGCCGATGGTGCGTTTAGTGCCGCATACGCGAATCACAGTAGTAACAGTGCCGAAGTTACAGCTTTGACGAACAACTTGGACGGAATCGTTAAGAGTATTTCTAGTGGTGTTAGTTTAGCTAACAGTGTCTGCAAGACTGAATTGCAGGCTATTAAAAACGAGCTAAGGTTGTCGTCAGTGATTGTTGATGGACAACAGCTGGAGAACAACAGTAGTTCTGTGGGCAAGTTCAAATGTGCCGAGCTAGATGCTGCGGGTAGTACAAGTTACAGTAGTAATAGTAGTAGTAGCAGTGCGGCGACAACAAGTGCTAGTGGTGCAGGTAGTTGTAGTGCTAGTGTGTCGTCGTCGCAGCTGCTTACGAATCACGTGGACGAGCGGACTATTAAATCTGAGGTTAAAGTTGAGAGACAGTTGACAAGTAAGGAGCTCGAGGATATTAGGAAGCACAATGTGAATATCAGAACTGAGATTTACAAACTTATTAGGAGAAAAGGCAACAGTAAGTATTTTTTGTACAATTATATAGTTATTAGTGAGTCACAGAAAAACCATCCCTTTTTAATATTCAAATGACTTTTTCCTTGGATTATCATATTTAAATCAATTTGTTTTACAGTTTGTATGTAGAATACCAATGGCGTAAATATAAAATCTCAATATTTATAAAAATTACAAATGCAACGATATAACAGATAATTATTAGCAGCAATGAGATTTCGCGACGAAAAAAAGAAAAATTCTTAAACTAAGACAATGCCGCGTATGATAAAAATTTTTGAAACCCTTTGTTGTATTTATTTTATGTGCATAAAAAAAACTTTGGACTCATCACGTATACCCTATATAAATATACTCGACTCTACAATTTCAATGAAGCATTAAAATGACAGGCAATGTGCGATTAACTCGTCGCCACCGCCGAGAGTCACGCTATTGTGCTAAATGCCTGTCTCCATTTAAGACACAATATTTAAATAGGTACTTATACATATATGCGATACGATTGGCAAAATATGCTAACATTATAATTATATGTGCGGAAAGATTATTTCGCATTTCTTGTGCACAAAAAAGTAAAGCTGATTTGGATGTTATACTCAGTTTCGCGCTGTACCTATAAGTTAGGTAAGCGGAAATGTGATACTTTACAAGCAATAGTTTTTAAACACAAAACTTACCACGCTGCTCTGCGTTGCGTGTACCCAAAGCAATTATTTTGTTCGTTTGAACAAACATCAGCCAACAGAGCCGCACGTGAGTCTCAGTACGGTTCATTTTATTTGTGATCATTGTGCCTTCTTCCCTGACCTTGAGCTAACCATTTTTTTTACTTCATATATTTTTGAAGTAACTGGAGTAACATATTCGTTAATTCAAGTTATTTCCAATGATAAAGTATTGATTTTACCTAAAGTTGACAAGTCAGGCTTATACTATTTTCTGGGCATAAAAAATCAAAATGCCTAGGTTTTTTTTTTTTTTTTTTTTTGAGCAGTCCGCTCTGGACAAAAAATTGTTTACCAAATTTTTTTTTGCCGTTTGAAGAAACAATTTTATCATATGACTTTCAACAGTTCAACGACTATTTAAAATACTTTGTTTGACCCACGAGAAACAAACAAAATTATCGATTTACGATACAGAAAAAAAAATTTCTGTGACTCATTAACGAAAAAAGAAAGTATCGATCAACATTTGTATGTCTTATCAAAAATAAATATCACACACATGATTAATCAATTATATAAAAAAAAGAGCACAAACATAATATAGTAATAGCACTTACGCATACACACACTCAAACTAACGCACATCAGAATGTATAAATATGTGTCCTCGTGAAAACATAACACAGAGCAACCTTTCACTCTTTACTTGCAGATTTCTCGTCGTTGTTCTCTCATCTGCAAATGATCCAAGGCAGCCTGGACACCAGATTGGCCTTCGTGCGTGACATAGTACATGTAGCGATGCGTTTTAAACGGCGCTTATTAGCCGACATGGTCGAGGATTACCTGAAGAAACTCCAAGAAGAGGGCAAAAGCATTGTACTCGGGCCCAGCAAGACCCTCGCGAACGGCGGCGCTAGGATCACTTAGACATGTCTACGATGGGTCACTTTGTTAATGCCGAAGTCGACTCTGTTTTACACAGCCAAATTGATTATTACATTATGATAGCCCCTTTGGGGTAGCCTCCTGTGGTACCTTCTTTTTTCGTTAAATTTTTTTTTTTTTTTTTCCTATTAATAGTGATGTACAAAAACAGGGGTGAAACGGATGAAACACCGCACGTATACACGGGCGATATTTAAAAATAAGAAGAGCTTATGATGATGCTGAGTTTATTTGATGCTGCAGATTATCCCTCTGAGGATAAGAGGCTGTCTCTTGTACACGTTTCCCTTCGGACCACGAGAGATGAGCTCTTGGTCTTATCGTACCCAAGTGATTACCTTGTTGTCATCTATTCTTTTCCTTTTCTTTTTATCATCACCGAAATTTGATCGTCTTAAGTAGTGAAGAAATTAATATCGCGCGTATTGACGAACGAAAAACGTTTCTTCTATTTTTTGTCTTCCATTGGTCATCAAAGGAAGTAGCAATGAATTGAATGGATTTGTATAAGTTTCCTCCCTTAGTGTGTTGATATAAGACTCTTGACGATTTTGTAATACAAATCGAAAGACGGAAAAAAATTTCGTCGGTGTAATTATCATTAAATTATATTATAATCCGCGGCAACGATAGTTGTTGTAACCGACGGATCGTTAACATCTGTACATTTTGTTAAGCCTATATACATATATTATATTTGTTGATATGGTAAAGGTTGAGTAATAAGCGATTACAAGTTGACTTGGTTGAGAATTCTTGAGTCATTACTTGTTTTTAATCAATCGGGGCGGAATTATACACGTTTATTTTATTTTCTTTTTCTTTTTTTTTAATCATAGTAATATAAACGTAGATAATAACTACGTGTCTTACATTTGTATAAATAATGACATAAGTTCATAAATAAACAAAAAAAAAACCATAGCCAAGCAGAAGATCCGTGCAACTGTAAATGAACCTAATAGAAAAGATTATTGCGTATTTTACAATGTATTTTACTAAATTAAAGTATTTGAAAAAAATTATAACGAATCGTTGCCTATTTTGATTCTTCTTTTTCAAACGAAAGTTCTCGTTGTAAAAAATAAACGATAACTTCCACTCTTGAAATTTGTATATACATAGCACACGAAATATAAAGACATGAGAAACAAGTGTAGGATCCCTTACCAAAGTTTTTACTGCAGTGCCTGATGTGTTTTCTATATTCGAGAATAACAAGAGCATTTACGATGATGTCGCACGGTGAAAGCGTAGTTTTTTCTAGATAATTTTTTTAAATCTTTGCATTATGCTTTTGTATTTTAATACCAACACGATTTTTTATCCATACGTAATAGAGTTGAGAAAAAAAAAATTAACAATGTCAATAGAAAACATTATTAAATTTTTATTTTAATAAGAAATTTTATCATCGTCAAACATCACTTTTTTATTTTAATCATTCGGTACCTACTATCTAGATATTTCACCGTTAGATTATCGTTGTGTGCTGGAAGTGACATGTGGTAGCCCAAATTTAATCAAACTTTTGTTAACATTCTTTTTCTATGTGTACATAAATTACTACTTGAATCAATGATACATTAATTCCTCTATTGAAAGAAAAAGGTTTTTTTTTATTCTATCCATTTCTGATCTGTTAAAACTAACGTTACAAACCTTAAAGTGTTCCATAACGGCCATAAATAATGAAATTCAAAGATTTTGCTGAGTTTGAGATGATTTATTTGAGTATAAACTTTTTCCCATGTTATCCCAACCTCATTATTTTTTTACTTGAAAATGCACTCATTGTTAATGCAAAGACTTGTTAAAGATAGAAGTAAAAATATGTTCGTAATTATGTATGCGTGCATAAACATTTCTAACATCTTGACGTTTAACCATTGATTTTATACTATTTACGTAACTGAATTTATTCAAGTTTTATGTGTAACTTTCAAAGAATTTTTATGTAAATTGTTTCGAAGTCACGTGAAATATGATGTAAATAGATAAATTATCATTTTAAACAAAAAGCATTGCGTACGTGACGTAAATTTTTTCACTCGCTCACCATGATGTTTCAATTTAAGCATGCATTTTTCATTGTACCCATGACTTCTCATTCTGAATTTGGTTCATTCGTTAATAATTTTACATTAAAAATTTACGTTGTTGAACAAACATTATGAAATAATTTAAAATCATCTCATGATATAATTTAAAATCAGTATGTATTGTTTTTTATAATAAAATGCGTGAAAATAAAATAAAATGAAAAATATGTGTATACAAATTTTTTTTTTAATTTACAAAAGATACTTGATAAATTAAATTTGTTTATTTAAATGTATAAAATTAATTTAATTGTCTACTGGATTTTCTTTAATTAAAATCCTTACACATACATGGAGTATTTGAATGTAACAAAAATTGAAGTCGCTCATACAGATTATAGAGCACATTATTTCATTTCAATGAATTATTTACCAACTTAATGGTAAAAACATGGCTCTGTAGTACGAAAAAGCATACACAAATCGCGAAAAAACAAAAATTAGTTTAACCGTAAGATAGTAAAGTATTTTACGCGTATACAGTAAAAAAAAAAACGCGGGGTTTTTAGGATTCATAACTATACTAAAACAAGAGTAACCCACGCGCAAATACTGAAAAACTAAATACGCTTATAGGCTATGTATCTTTAGCCGAACACCTTTTTTAACACTAAGTGCGATTTCGTAATTTAATCGAAGTGTCGATAGTAAGGGTTTAAAGGTAATAAAACAAAAGAAAAAAATCGTAAGGCAAAGCGTTTTTTTCGCGCAATCGATGAGTCGTACTTAGACAAGAAGTAAGTGTTATAATACGACACACACATACAGCACTATTATTATTATCTTTGTTATCATTGGTTTTTTATTATTATTATTTTTTTTTTTTTTAATTACATGATTATATTTAAATAGTAAAAGAGAAAAAATTCGTAATTTGTCATGTGACAACAACAGCCACGCAAATATTTTCATCGTCATGAAAAAAAATAAGTTGTACAATTGACAGCAGTATAATGTTAAATTTGTGCAAGTATCCAAGGGAAATTTAAATAGTGAACTATTACATATTGTAAATATTTGTAAAAATGAAATTGAAGAATGTAGTTATTTAAAAAAACTGTAAATAAACGTCTTGATGTAATACTTAAGTTTCAGGTTTGTTTTTTTTTCTTTAACTTTATTTTTTTACTATTTTTCGTATTAAAATGAATCATTTTCTACTCACAAGATAAGAAAAAAAAATTTCTTCAAATTTAATGAACCAGTTTGCTCATTTTTGTACCAAATTTTATTCAATTTTAATGTTTAAACTTTTAATAAAATTTAGTACTTCTAATTTACAATTAGTTTTAAAATAAATTTGTGACATATTTTAGCTAATGAATGATTTTTTCAATACTAAGTTAACAATTAAATAAATTTGGAATTCGTTATCATTAATAATTGTTATTTTTGACTGTTGCCAAAAAATCAGATAATTTTTTATTTTAATGTGTTGTAACTGAAAAAATATTCGAAAATCCGAAAGATGAAAAATTGGCATGAAATTTTTTAACCCAAATAAGATTACAATATTTTATTAAAAAGAAAATTGGAAAATAAATAATATAGCGAAGAGAACATTGCACGAGACTATCATAGAATTTCCATACAAATTTATGTAGTAGAAAAAAAATTTTCCTAAGGGAAAATTTAGTCATGCATGTATAATTTATGTGTGTAAAATTTATAATGAACTAGTCAAAAATAAAAAATTGTCTAGAAATTCAAAAATTTAAGTTACAATGCATAGACGAGAATATATTTAAAAGTCATTGAATAATATACATAAAATCAATTTTTTTTAAATAATTTGGCAAAAAATTTGTGAATAGAAAAAAGGTATAAGAAAACCATGGTAAATTCGAAAAGAGCATTGTTTTCAATTACACAATTTTTTAAAATAATTTTTTTTTTGATTTTTAAAATTATCGCATTTCAATCTTTATTTATTCGTAAAGTGCATAATATATCTAACAACGTAAGATCTAAAAATTTCATAATCACAATTTTCCTTTAGCTCTGATATATATTGTTTATGAGACGTTTTCGTTCAACTCTATTTTAACCAATGTGAAGTCGAAACTTCATTTTTACAAGTATTTTGGCGCAATAAATTTATTTTCTAGTTAAAAAAAACTATCCTCTCTCCGACCCACTCACACGTGTGTAAACATTAAACCACGACATCGTACGATTCATCGATTGAACACTGTATTGTAAATTAGTAAATAATCAAAATGAAAGCTGATCAAAGGTCGTCTATTGTATATATAATGGTAAAAAATGTACATGATGTACGTACGTTAAAAAAAAAAGAAAAAAAATACAAATACAAATCAGTATGTACAGTATGTAAATAGTCAAAGTTAAGATATACGTTTTTTAAATGAACGAAACGAATAGATAGTACGATCGAAACTCGCGCTCGAATTTTACTCGCAGGATCATCGTTATTATTATAAACTTGTTCCTGGACTTGTATATACATTTGTGTGCATAAGCACATCGTTACTATATATGTAAGCAAACGCGTATTTTCGTTAAATAAGTAACATTCAGCGAAAGAAATGTACTTATAACAAGTAAAAAGTGTGTTCACTATACGCGTATTATCTATTCGATTCGTTCGACACGATACGGCGATAGCGGTTTGTATGTGTATATAGGTATGTATAAAGTACGACGATACGTGTTACAGTGCGATTGATGCGTACTCGAGCGTATGTGTATACGTTTATAAATTGTTTGATTTTCATGTTTATATTTTTGCAGAAATGCCGATGAAACGCAAAGAACGCAAGAAAAAGAAACGTTAAAAAAAAAAAGAAAGCTCGACGTCAAATAAAAAAAAAGCTACGATGAGTGATCAAGAATAAAAAAGAAAAAAATCTTTTACAAAGTAAAACTGCATTTTTTTTATTAATAAAGCTATTGTCCCACCTTCCCATGCGTTTTTTAAATGGAATTGCCAGAAAACTCTTTCAAAGTTACGGGGTCGTATAGGGCGGTATTGGCAAATTTCATTTAATTTACGACCGAATTACGAAGTTTTTAATGGTTTTTGTTTATTAATTAAATCAAGGTTTTTCCTTCCATTTGGGGCGGTACAATGTATATTTATCATTAGACGAAGTCAAAATCCATTTAATGAATCAAAGACATGTAGACTTATAAATAATTCTTTTATTTCATATCGTCCGAAAAAGAAAAGATTACATGTGACCTTATTGTACTTACCAAAATGTAAAAAAAAAAAAAGAGGCGCAAAACTTTCAAATTATCTTTCAATTCGCTTAATGACGTCACCAAGCCATGGAGCGTATACGTGTAATTGACACGTAAGTTACGCCAAATCACATACCATAATTTTATTCACATCAGCTGACGGAAAATCAGTTTTGCTCTCTCCAAGACTGCAGTACTTACTTGTGTCGAATTTGTTTTGCGTAAATAAGTAAGTAAGTACGTTTACAAATCGCGAATAAAGCACAGCTGTCGCTGCTGATAAAAAGAACGTGAAATCGGAGCGGTCTCGCATATGCATAGAAAAATAATCGCTACAACCTATACAGCAGATGTTTATTGTTACTCCGAAAGAGTTAGTTCAGTGATGAAGATATGAGAGAAAAAAAATAAAACAAAAAACAAGTGGAAATCCAAAAGCATGTACTATTATTATTAATTTTTTTTTTTTTTTTTTTTTTTTTTTTTTTTTTTTTTACTATCAGATGCAACAATAAACGAGGATTAATGTACACAACAGTAATGAAGGATGAGTATATTAAAGCGCAGGATACAGGAGTTCGAGGAGGTGCTCGGCGCAAAAGAGATCGAAGAGTGGCAGCTGCGCCGGCTCTGTTTTAACGGTATTCCGGACGAGGGTAGTCTGAGGCCCCTCTGCTGGAAGCTGCTGCTCAACTACATTCCCAGCTCGAGCGACAAGTGGGACGAGACTCTGGCGCGTAAGCGTGAGCTCTACAAGTCCTTCATCGACGATCTTATTGTCATACCCGGCGAATCGAATCCGGATACCGATGGCAGAATCGACGTCACCAGCGACGATCATCCCCTGAATCTTGATCCAGACAGCAAGTGGCAGGCCTACTTCAAGGACAACGAGGTGCTTCTCCAAATTGACAAGGATGTCAGGAGACTCTGTCCTGACATATCGTTCTTTCAGCAAGGCACAGAGTATCCCTGCGAAGCTATTGTCCACAGCAATGGGCAAAAGAGACTGCACCAGAGGGTCCATCACACCGTACTGAAGAGTGCAAGTGTTGAGAGAAAGGGCCTTGGAGTGACTAAAATTGCTGTGTCTGCTAGAAAAGCCATAGAAGATTATGCCCCTTTGGAAGGTGGAGAGGCACACTGGGAGGTCCTGGAGCGGATTTTGTTCCTATACGCTAAGTTGAATCCTGGCCAGGGATATGTACAGGGTATGAATGAGATTGTTGGGCCAATTTACTATGCATTTGCCTGTGATCCAGATCAAAAATGGAGAGAGCACGCTGAGGCAGATACTTTCTTTTGCTTTACAAATCTCATGGCCGAGATCCGAGACTTTTTCATCAAGTCGCTGGATGAAGCTGAGTTTGGCATTAACGCCATGATGGACAAATTAATAAGTGAAGTCAAATCCAATTGTTACGACATATGGCTGCGCTTGCACCAGCAAGAGCTCTGTCCTCAGTACTATAGCTTTAGGTGGCTGACCCTCTTGTTGTCACAAGAATTCCCCTTGCCAGATGTCATGAGAATATGGGACTCTCTGTTTTCGGATGACAACAGATTTGATTTTTTAATACACATATGCTGCGCCATGATTTTGCTCTGCAAAAACCAGATACTCAATGGAGATTTTGCGGCCAACGTGAAGCTACTACAGAACTTTCCATCTATGGATATTCAGATCGTACTGACCAAGGCTGCCGAATTGGCGGAGAAAGCTTCCTGCTAGTACTAAAGCGTACTGTATAATATAGATTTATAAGTGAAACTTATTTTTTGATCTACAAGAATGAATGCATTTTTTCTATCATGTATTTTTCTAAGCTCATGCCTAGAAAATTTGTATGTTAACCAAATTTACTCATCTCTAGTTTTTATAACATTTACTTTTTATTTTAATAAATGAAGTTTTTAGTTCTGTAAATGTATCATTAACATATTATGATTAAGGACTATGTACAATAAATAAAATTTATACTTTTTTCATGTTTTCAAAAAATTTATTTTGTTGTTTATAAAATCAAGGTACACATAGATTACAAAAATCAAAAACAAGGAATTCATACTAATGAAATGAACTTGTATGTACTAATTTGATTTGCAAAATTCCATATTTTGGTATCATCACAAATAACAAGTTTCCTGCAGGTATAATATAAAAATTTTATTTTTAATCAATACACACATACGTTTTTCAAACATTGTTTATTTCATTCAAAAATAATTTACCATGCAATTCTTTGGGGATGTTTCTCATCTGCCCAACTAAATGATTTACTTGTAAACAAGTAAAACTGAAAAATATTGACAAGAATAATCGTAACAGTTTCAGCTACCAGTTGCCAGTGCTTGGGTTCCTTTAATTGAAGTCTGTATAAAATATAAGGAATAATAAAGTATCTTGGTTCAAGTAACAATTGAGGTACAAGTACTGCACATGTACAAAATGCTAATGATAAAATAGATAATTTTCTCATGTGACTAATAGATTTTAAAATAGCATGAAGAGCAAATGCATACATAGGAACCAGTAAATATTTGAATAAGTGATAGCGATTCATTAAATTTTTCCACACATAAAATGAGTAATGTCTATTGTCTGCCAATATATATGGATGAACTAGAGTATTATGATGAACAATCACTCCAATTATGCAAGTTGATGCAACTATGTGATCTGATAGTAATTCTAACGGTTTCGAGATATATGGCAACAGATATGGCCATGCAAAAGCTATTACAAACATAGAAAAGTAAAAAATTTGTACTGCATGAATCGTAGGTTTGTGAGCACTCCTGTCTCCTACAACTATTCCATTGTTGTATGTAACAAAAACTGCAAAAGCTATCAAAACTAAAAGATAATGTATAAATGGCATACAAAATGATTTAGTAAACTGCAGAAATTTTACAGTTCCATGTCTAGCTTTTGCTCGAAAGATTCCAAATAAGGTCTTAATGCAAGGAAAGAGATTAAGGGTGTTGGTATACTGTGGCTTTTTTGTAAGCTGATCTATTGCATCAAATCCTCGTTCAATGCCTATATAGGCAACCCAAATAACATTGGTCTGTCTAACACAGATTGTTAGTAAACCAACAAAAGCTGCTGACTTGTCTTTTCTGCTAATATAACAGAGGAACATCAGCAGGATTAAAGTTACTGAAAAAACGTCAGTATAGTACAAGAAAAACCAGAAAAACAGTGGAGGAAAGAAAGCAATGTTCCAGGCTCTTAAAAATAATGAGTAAACCCTTAAGTTTTCTTCTTGCTTGGTCACTTTCTCTCTCCTCTGCTTATTTAAAATGAGATAAGCTAGCCACACGTTTATATATGTGAAAAATACATTAAGAAGTCTCAAATGGGTGATTGTGCAAAATTTGAAAGGCCCAAGTATTGCAGCTGCAAAAAGATACAGCCCTGGTAAAGTTGTTATTTTCTGGTCCCATTCAAAAAAATTTCCATTGCAATACTGAATGGTTTGTGGAACATGAAACTTTTCATCAATGAAATAATCTTTTTGAGTTATGTTTAAATATGTAAACAATAGAGGTACAAATGATAATGATATTCCACAGGTATGTGCCAAAATTTGCAATAACGCGTCTATTGCAGTGTTTAACAACGACGATGTTTTTCGGACTTCCATTTTTTTGGCCATTTTCATAGTTTAATAGAAAAAAAATTAACCAAAAAACTTACTCTAAAATTTTTTCAGTTAGCTGTTGTAAAGGTACAGGTTAGAATAAACAATAATATCGCTCGATCTTTTGTGTAATGAGAATATGATTTTTGCAAATGATAACGTCATTATTTAAAACCAAAAAAATCCTGAAACATAAATTGTTAAACCTATGTAATTAAAATTCAAATGAGCAAGAGAATTCTACACAAAAATGCCAATACCTTAACAGCTTTTTATAACAATTTTTGTAAAGAACTTCAATTGTTTATAAATCACTGAGCCAACATAACATTTTTTACTTATGACAACTCCGCGTAATGAATTTTTTAATTAAACGATTTGCAAATAATGTAACCAGTAGACGACCCCCCCGAAACCCCATCCCATACACAATTGCACATGTCATGTAAGTATGTACACGACCAGAAGAGTGAGCGAATTTTTGAACTCGTCATCTCGTCAAATGGTAATTACATAAGTACATTATGTACTTCAACTTCAACTTATATGTACTGTACATATAAGTTGAAGCTAATTCGTACTGGGTTAATGTTGTACATCTTAATCCATTAGGTATACATTGTATAATATCGTTAATAATTGTTCAACAACTGTGATTGAGGTAGATAAAAAATTAAATACGCATCAAGTTATTGTTTACTGTTTTTTATTGTAACTTATTGAACAAATATACTTTTCGAAGTTTTCACAAATATAGATTCTTCTTGATTCATAAAAGATAAATTTCAAAGGAAAATGAAAAAAAAATTGATTAAAAGTAACACCGAACGATGATTATCTTGGATGGTTATTTCCATCTTTCTTTTGTTTTTACAAGCAAAGTCGAGTAAATTCGAATCAAAGAATCATGAAAGGAAAATTACATCACTCGCAGTTTGTCTTTCACTTATTTGTTAAATCTTTGTTTTTGATAACTGAGGATAACGCCGTGCATTTAATATTTTTTTGGTTGCATTTTTCAAGTTGCTGATCTAAGTGATTTTAACAAATAAGAAAAGAGATGATTGAGCGATAGTTTCCATATAAAGTCAACTCAACGATAATACACTGATTTAAACATACTCAAATTAGCTTGTAAAAAGAAAAATAAAACACGGAAATTACCGCGAACGTCATAATTGAAAAAAAAGGACTAAGTCGAATGTAACAAAAGAAAGAAAGACGATCGTAATAATCAACAAGGAGAGTAATTTACTCCTTCTTGCTGGCAACAGCCTGTTTGGCCTGATGGGCTTGGAGCACAGCCACGGCCTCCTCAACTTTGGCCTTGAGACTCTCCCCGTGCTCCAACATGTGCAGAAGCTCGCTGTTGTCGATCTCCAGCAACATACCGGTGATCTTTCCAGTGAGATTGGGATACATGCACTGGATAAGCGGGAAGAGACGTTCACCCAGCATCTGCTTCTGTTCTTGGGGCTGAGCGGCGGCTAACATGGATGCGGTCAGTGGCTCTTGGCCTTGGATGTGCACGGCTTGCTGTGTTGGAGCCTGGACAGGGGTCATGGCCATCACCGGAGGTGGATTGCGCATGTTAGGTGTGTACTTGTAATTTGATGGTCGACCTTGGGGATTGACGCCGACAGCTGGACCTGCCATTGAGCGATTTTGCATGTTAGTTGCTCCTGGCACAGTTTGTTGACCTAAAACGAAGGAACACAATACGTTAGTCACCATTCCACAAAAGTATAATATTTTTCCTTTCTCTCTAAAAATAAACTTTGCAAGTAATTTAATCGAAATAATTTTTTCAACTAAATAACTACCTGTGATGGGTCTGGCGGAGATGGGATTGCGCATGGCATTGGCTTGGGCAGATGGAGCGCGCGGGGCAGTACGGAACTGGGTCTGCATGGTGGTGAAGCCGGTGTTGCCTGCTTGAGCATTGGGTCGCACGGGCTGGGCAGGCCAGCGCGGAGTGGTTCTAATCTGAGCCATCTGAGCCGGTCCATAGAATCGCTGGGGCTGAGGTAGGGTGGGCACAAAGTAGCCAGTGCTGGCACCACCGGTCTGGAAGACCTGGCCCATGTGTTGCATGCGGAGGTTGGCGACGCGTTGCAGGTATTGAGAGGCAAGGTGGGCCTTACGATCCTCTTTACGCTGAGCCAGTGCCACGTAGAGTGGCTTCGAGCCAACGATTCGGCCGTTCATCTCGGTCACGGCCTTGGTCGCCTCCTCGGGTAGCGAGAAGCAAACGAAACCAAAGCCTTTGCTGCGTCCATCCTCCATCATAACTTTGACCGATGTAATTGTTCCGAATGGAGCAAACTCCTTTCGCAGACGTTCATCATCGATCGTGTCGTCAAGATTTTTGACGTAGAGGTTGACTCCCTGGTACCTACTTAGCCTTTCTATCTTAAGCTGCTCGAATTTGCGCTTCAGCTCCTGCTGGCGTTCAGCCTTCTTCTGTGCTCGACCGACAAAGAGAATTTTGCCATCCCCAAGATCCTTGCCGTTAAGCTCGGCTACAGCGTGGTCAGCAGCGACCGGGTCTTCAAAAGCAACGAAGCCGAAACCCCGTGATTTTCCGTCGTCTTTGCTCATCACCTTATGGCTCGTGATGGTACCATACTTTTCGAAGATTTCCTTGAGCTTTTCATCCGTCATATCTTCGCCAAAGTTCTTCACATAAACGTTAGTGAAAAGCTTGGCCTTTTCGCCAAGTTCCTTTTCACGTTCCTTGCGGGAAACGAATTTGCCAACATAAACCTGCACAATGACAGTTGACGTTAGCAATCATGTTAAAACTGTAGTTCTTAAGAGCAATATTATATTTAAAAG
The DNA here is from genome assembly GCF_036245765.1 of Copidosoma floridanum. Taxonomy (NCBI): domain Eukaryota; kingdom Metazoa; phylum Arthropoda; class Insecta; order Hymenoptera; family Encyrtidae; genus Copidosoma; species Copidosoma floridanum. The sequence goes on along the minus strand of NW_028321898.1, from coordinate 26,613,630 downwards.
TGTATTTCTTAAGAGCATACCTTTTTACCATTCAACAACATTCCGTTGACCTTGTCAATTGATTTGTTGGCAGCCTCTTCGGTTTCAAAATGCACAAAGCCATAGCCCTTGGACGCACCTGTCTCGTCTTGGGCGACCTTACAGCTCAAAATATTGCCAAAAGCCGAGAATGTATCGTACATGGCTTTATTGTCAATATTTTTATCCAAGTTTTTAATGAATACGTTTCCAACGCCAGATCGCCTGAGCGATGGATCACGTTGCGACCACATTATACGGATCGGCCGTCCTTTGATCATGTCAAAATTCATGGTATCAAGAGCCCTTTCCGCTGAAAAAACAAAATAGAGGTTCTATGAATTACTTTTATCATAATTATAGCAACTTTTATAAACTGACAAACAACCTCTTGAATAGTATCAATCTTTAAAATTAAAATGATTTCATGTGGCATCGGGCTTTTAAGATGAATATCTTTTCATAAATTACAAACTCATGAAATATTTGCATACTCAATTGAGCAGACAAACAAAGAAATACAATTCATAATAACATACCAATTCTGGCAAGTTACGAATCATTCGAATTAACAAAGAGCGTTAACACTTTTGTTTACATCTAGGATGTTATTAAATAAATAATTTTCATAGTACAAAGCTGCAATATGTTCGGAAATTTTGAAAGATCTTAAATTTCGTAGACAAGCTAAATGTGTAACAAAACATTTGTATCATTGAACGACTTATCTCCAAACTCTGAAAAATCATATAAAAGAAGTTGAAAACGATCAGGTATTTGTCAACAAAAATTATCTAGTCAGCACCTCTTTATACAAGTGTGTGCGTGTGACTCATGAGGCACAAGTGAAAGGAAAGAGTTAAGCACTCGACGTTCGGCATTGACTGACGGAAAAAGCCAGCTGCGCAAAAGTTGCCAGAGCCATATGGACTGTAAACAGGTACGTAAGACGCCCGTTTGAGAAAGGCGAGTAGTAGCGCGAGCGCGTTATCTCCGACTTAGCTACAACGCTTTGTGAATAAGCTCGCAAATACAACGTTTCTACAATTTCTTGATAGACCGAATTAATTTAAAGGGCATGAAAAAGATTTAGAAAGTATAAAATGTACAATTTTTCGATGGTTGCATCAAATTTTAATAGCTGTATTAAAAATATTTTTAACACGAATGCAAGACATATATTTGAATGACATTACTTTCATTAATGACATATTTGACTATTAAAGTCACAATGATACGAAGTTAAGCTAAGCCATATGGCGCATTATCGAAACTGAATTTTTTTTTCCATCAATCGATTAGCATTGAAAGTATAAAATTTACAATTAAGTTGATCTAAAAGAAGTTATAGAATGGCCATCAACGTTTAATTTTAATTCTAAAGGAAAAATTATAATCTCTGAAGTTGTAATAACAAGATAAGCCAACGACACAAGGAAAAATTGCAAAGTAATTGTTTCGCACTAACGTTGGCGAAATATAAATTCCACAGAATTTGAAGAGTTCACGGAATTTAAAAATACGTTTACAAACACAAATAGAAGTTAGATCAAATGTTATATAGAACTTTACTATAAACTACCTTTGTTTACACGGTCGCTTAGAACATGTACAAAACATTTAGGTGCAAATTTTCAGGATTTCAATGTCATATCATAAGGACCCATATCAAAACAGAAACGCGTATATAATAAATTCGATAAGCATCGTTGGAGCAAGTGAGAGGGGGCAAAAGTACGGAAGCCCGGTAACGACATCGTGCGTGCAGGCTTGAAAGCTAGATTGCATGCGTGAAAGGTATCGAGTTGCAAGATTGCATGCATGAAAGGTAGCGAGTTGCAAGTTTGCATGCATGAAAGGTAGCGAGTTTCGTTTTACACGGAAATCTCCGTGTGTTGGTACACCTCCGGCCATATATATATATGTCTAGTTTTTGTTTTGCTTAGATATCAAACGTCAATGAGAAGGCTCTAGTCTTAAGAAAAATGTATTTTTATTAATTTTTATTTGTCAAAAATGCCCAGAATGATGTCATGTGTGCAGGCTTCAAAGTTATTTTGAGATTCATAGTAACCTACATCCATTGATGAAGCTACATTTTTTTCTTCTGTTTATATCCAAATATTCCAAATTATTAATAAATTAAACAAATATTTAGAAAATTAAAATTGATTCTCTATAGAAACATTTTTTTTTGTTCGTTCGACAAATAAAAAGTAAAATAGGATCCACATGCACTATTTCTTAAACTAATCTTTGTATATATTTCTAATAAATATATTCCAACTTGAATAGATTAAATAAAATATAAGTTTTCTGTGACAGTTGTGACAGTGTTATTGTAACAGTATTGAATTATTATACTTTAACTATAATTTCATAGTGTTGACTGTAGACTTAATTGTCAACTCTACTTGGGACTCTGCACTTTTAACGTCTCTTGATTAGATTCATCTTGAAGCAAAAAGGTAAGTTTGGAATAAGTTTATGCTTTAATTATTAACGAGAAAAAAAAAGGGATCTAATATTTCAAACAGGAAAAATTAAATTATTAACCTTTTAAGTACTCATACAGTACATAACCTTCAAACTTTTTTCCTGAAACCTGATTTGGTTTTTCCTGTTTGAAATATTAGATCCCTTTTTTTTCTCGTTAATAATTAAAGCATAAACTTATTCCAAACTTACCTTTTTGCTTCAAGATGAATCTAATCAAGAGACGTTAAAAGTGCAGAGTCCCAAGTAGAGTTGACAATTAAGTCTACAGTCAACACTATGAAATTATAGTTAAAGTATAATAATTCAATACTGTTACAATAACACTGTCACAGAAAACTTATATTTTATTTAATCTATTCAAGTTGGAATATATTTATTAGAAATATATACAAAGATTAGTTTAAGAAATAGTGCATGTGGATCCTATTTTACTTTTTATTTGTCGAACGAACAAAAAAAAATGTTTCTATAGAGAATCAATTTTAATTTTCTAAATATTTGTTTAATTTATTAATAATTTGGAATATTTGGATATAAACAGAAGAAAAAAATGTAGCTTCATCAATGGATGTAGGTTACTATGAATCTCAAAATAACTTTGAAGCCTGCACACATGACATCATTCTGGGCATTTTTGACAAATAAAAATTAATAAAAATACATTTTTCTTAAGACTAGAGCCTTCTCATTGACGTTTGATATCTAAGCAAAACAAAAACTAGACATATACATATATGGCCGGAGGTGTACCAACACACGGAGATTTCCGTGTAAAACGAAACTCGCTACCTTTCATGCATGCAATCTTGCAACTCGATACCTTTCACGCATGCAAGCTAGCTTTCAAGCCTGCACGCACGATGTCGTTACCGGGCTTCCGTACAAAAGATACACACAGAAGAGTAGCGAAAGAGAGCGCACATGCATGCGCATCGTGCAAAAGGAAGAATTTTCAAGATGGCGGGCATGTATGAGCACGTGTCGAATATCCCTGTGTGAAAAATGTAAGTGGCTTTGGGCTGTATCCAGGAAACAAAAATTTACTTTATTTATGTAATTTTTTTTTTTTTCCGAAGAAATTACTGCAGGCACTACACAGACTGCCGTGGACTAAAGCTTGACGTTTCTTGGATACGTGAGCACGTGGTATTGTCTAGTTTTAAGAGAAATTTAAAGTGTAACATCTTGTAACTGATCTCTGAGAATTCGATGAATCATTGGAATTACACAGAATTTTTATGCTGTTCTGATATACCTCTGAATCAGAGATAACGTACATGATCGTTACTTAATGAATAAAAATGAAAATAACGATAAAATTAAAAACTCACCATCAGCGGGCTGCTGGAAGTTGACGTAGGCGTATCCGAGGGAACGTCTGGTGACGGCGTCACGACACACGCGGATGGAAAGTACGGGTCCAGCCGACGAAAACTTTTCAAACAGCATAGCCTCGGTGATGTCGGAGTGAAGGTCGCCCACGTAGAGCGAGGCCATCGGGTAATTTGGCGCTCCAGGATTCATCTTGATTTCTTTTTCTTGTTTTCTCTTTTTTCTCTTTTTTAGTTTACCTTAATTGGTTTTCTTATGTTGATTTTTCCTTTTTTTTGGGGGGAGGAGTTTAACTTGTTTCGATTGTTTTTCTGTTTTTTTTTTTTACGTTGTTTGTTTTCTGTTATTTCTTGATAATATCTAGAAAAAAAATGATAAAGTAGATATTTCGTTGTTTATCAAGACCCCTTTCTTTTTCTCTCTTTTGTTTTTTTCAAATTTTGCAAAGACAAATGAAAAGGTGAGGTTATGAAAGTATATCCACCACCAGAGAGAGTATGTGGCCTAAAGAGAGAGACATGTCGACGCGCGCTGGCGTTCGACATTTGTTGAGAAATGCAAGCTGGAAAGATAGTTGGATGTATAAAGAGACGGGGGAGGGGACGAATTACACGTAGGTAAAAAAAACGAATAGCATATGGTTTACCTACTCGAGGATACGTTTTAGGGAATATTAAACGTTTCCGACTGCGTTACTTTTTTTTCTCCAAGCTGTGTCTTTTCAATCCAATCTTTCTCTATTCGCTTTAGATCTTATTGACGATGCTTGCTCTTCTCACACTTTCCACTGATTTTCTTAGTCACGTTTTACGATTTTTTTGGTTGATTTTTTGTAATTTTTTTAAATTTTTTTTTATTTTTTTTTAATATTTACACGGAGAGTTAATTCACGGTTATAGCGGTGGGTTGTGTGACCTATTTTTTTATTAAAAAGGGGACACAACCTCACTGGAGGCAACTCTACTCTGAAGGAAGTGGAGTCGGAGCGAAGCCTTTTATAACCTCGGCTCTCCCACCACGGCGACTCTTGTGAGAGTGTGTTAGCTATCGCGCGCCACAATCGTCTTCGCTGACTACTAGACTACTTTCCCTCTCGCGAAATACTCGCCGTATGTTAGCAGTTTTTACATGATTTTGATTGCATTATCGCACCCTCAGCTCATAAAATGGTATATTTTTTTGTTCAACACTCGTTTTTTATTTTATTTTCCAGGAATAATGATTACTATTTATTAAGAAATATATATTTTCCGATGTGCAGTTTCCGTAGCCAACGGAAGTTAAGTTCAAATATTCCAAAACGCATGCGCACTGTGGTCATTTTCTGTTCGCAATTTTTCTATATTTTTTTGCACCCAGAGACCCAGAGAGCACAACAAACACAATTTGTAGAGCATTGTCCATTTTGTTTAAAGATAATAAGTACAGTTTTTGATGTAAAACAAATTATAATAAACGCAAATAAACAACTGAAAAACACCAACCGATGATAAGGGACGCGCTAAAAAAGGTTTCTGTTTGACCGACGAAGAAGATAAGGGTAGAATACTAACTTAGCAGCGCACAAGCACAGCAGGAGCAGACGAGCAGACAACACGGCGCAAAAACTGACCCACACAACGAGACGCAATATAGACATATTATTTAGGATCCCGAAGAGAAGGTGAAAAAGAGCATCGTCGTCGTCACTTTGATCCTTCAAAAGGACTAAAGATGATGCGTAGGGCGTTCATGCAGGTCGCGCGACAATTCAGCGAGAGGCCAAACATCATCGATCAGCCGCCGAACAAACTAATCGGTGAGTTTTTTCTTTACAACCACTAAGATGCCCATGATGAGCTTGCACCTTTATTTACAACTAGAAAAACGTCTGCTCTCCAACTTCAGACTTTGCCTTACATAACGTTGTGACTTTGATACCTACTTGCATGATCAGTGTATTTAATTAAAATTGTTTTTGTTACTCTTTGCAGGCCCTAACTTTCAGCAATGGTTCTACAACAAATCTGGATTCAATCAGTATGGTAAGTCTACGTATTCTTGATTATTGTCAAAGGGATGGGCATTGCTTTGTTGACAACTTGTAGGAAACTTAACCTTGACGTCGATTATTGTGTCAAATTTGGAATTTGTGTAGGTCTTATGCGTGATGATTGTATTCATGAGACTGAAGTCGTGAAGGAAGCTCTGCGAAGATTGCCCCAGCACCTCCAGGATGAACGTGTATTTCGAATTGTTCGCGCTGGTTATTTGAGCCTGAGAAATGACATCCTGCCCAAAGAACAGTGGACCAAACTAGAGGAGGCAAGTTTGATATTCATGTATTATTAATTTACATACTAATATTAACTTGTTAAGAAAGTTATTCAGTGTAGCGGATTTTTTAACCTTTGAGATCAAAATCACTGCCTGTTGTGTCTGCCATGTTTACCAAGTGCAATTTATTTTTGTAGGATGTTAAATACCTTCAACCGTACATTGATGAAGTTGAAGCCGAAATTGCAGAGAAAAAACGGTGGGAAGCAAGTGATTAATAATCAGCCCTAGCACATCACATTCAATGAGAGCAACATATAGCTAAGATTTATAACACATTTCTTCAATATGTTTATCAAAAATATCGCGATAATTTCTTGTTTTCAGGGCGATTCTTGTACATAAAATTATATATTATAGAGCAGTTGAAGTGAATGAATAAAATTTCAAACTAAAAGCAATGTATTTGTCAACAAAGGTCCGTTTTTTCTAATTTTTAATTTTTAATTTCTCAAGTACAGCTTGAATTTCATAATTTTTTTTTTTTTTTTCCAAACTCATGGGGTGATATTCAAGTCTTCATTTCAATTTGAGACATGTGATTTGTAGATATGTTTCCAGTCAATTATGTCATTACTTTCAAAATACAAAAAAAAAAAATCCTCTTCAAAAGGAATCGTTAATCATCCAAGCCTACCCGAATGTTTGTCCCGAAAAAAAAAAAAAAAAAAAAAAAAAAAACTTAAATTTCAACCCCATTGAAATCTACAAAGAATCGAAAATTTGCAATACCGCATCAACAGCCGCAACGCAAGTAGCGGCATTCGCATAATTATATCAATGCCGTACGTGCGAGTAGAGTCGCCGAGAGGGCAGTAAAACGGACAAATAAACGCGCGCATCGGCGATCAATAAATCCGTGGAAGAAGTGAGGTCGGCGACGCGTCGACTGGAGGGTAGGTGTACAAGTATCAAACAGTCGACTTTTAGTAGCGGCTCCGAACCGGGCTCGTGGCCACCTCTGCCTTCTCTTTCACCACGAGATCTCATACTAATTGCAACTTGACAAAGAGGACAGTCTAACATTCTGTAGTACAGTAGTGTGCACTAGATTACAAGAACAATATCATCGCAAAGGGGTGCAATTGCCTGTCATCAGATATTACGACGAGATGACGATACGAGTGGTGAGTATAATACACGATAAACTTTCTGTAGTTATAATACGCGGTCACGTTGATTCGTTTCATTGAAAATTCGCGCATTTTTATTTTACGTATGTAGGTACGTGGCCTCGTAACTTTCGTCATTTTAACACACATCGCAAGGTGGGAGGGAAGACTATATACGCATACGTGTGTGCAATGGTTTGCGCGTGTTCCTTCTTATTCTCGGTGGTGGCTTTTTAAGTTCGTTAGATAAGTTTTGGTTCGCTCGTTGGTCCGTTGCGAGCGGATTAACGAGAAGAAAAGAGAGTCGACGACGATGATTATTGGTCGTGACTATAATTCCTTTCGATTTTTTCTTTGACGAGCTTTGGGGGGGAGGGGGCTCTGTTGCAGGCAGTAATCCTAATCGCATGCAAATTGATGCAGAAGCAAGAGGCGCTTAAAAAATAAATGCCTTTTCAACTCGTCGATAAATAATGAGGCATACTGGCGCAATCGTACATTTATTCAATGTACAATTTTACAGGTATATAGCGACGTTCCTACGCATGGTATTATTACGATGAAATAAAATTATGAATGATTTATATATGTACTTGGGCGCAAAGGGTAAACTAACTTTAGACAGCACCCAAGAGTGTTTGTTCTTCACGTTCCAAAAAATCGAGTACAAGGTAACTCGGCGAAATCACGCGAACCTCCATGTATACATAACTATATATTAATCGCGAATTTTTATCTTGTTTTTTTTTTTCTTTCTTTCATCAAACAAGCAATAACACACGGTGACAAGGAGAACGAGCATATAGAGAGATCGATACGGCTAAAATGAAGAAAGACATTACGGGTTACGCAATTCTGTTTTGCCGCCCTGCACTAGATGTACGTACATGTATATACCCACGTATGTGTTTCCTGACGCTGTATATACGCGAGCCGAATAAGTAAAGCTCGTCGGGGGATTGTCAAAATTCAATCGAAGCGTGCAAAAGACGCGAGAGCTTGCGTGCTGACTTTCTCCTCTTGTATATTGTATACTTATGCATGTGCGAACATGAGCTTTGACACTCATTGATCTTTACTTTGTATCGTGTGATTAAAAATGTTTAATGACGCACGAATAAAAAAAAAAAAAAAAAAAAAAAACGTCGCTCCAACGTGTGATGTTCCTCGTGCAGTATACACTTATTAACATGGACGCTTATTGCGTCAGTTGGCCCAAATCGTGTGGGTATTAAATTTTTTCAATGCCTCTTATTGGACGTTTAAATTACGCTCTTTCTTCCTCGGGACTTTCAGAGAACAATAGCGTGTAATTAATTATAATTCTCGAGAAAAGCTGAAAAATGTAGTGAGTAAGATACGTGTGCATTAACTTTAAGCTGTAATTTTTAAGGCTCTCCTTATTGCAACACTTTGCAATCGGTACAAGTTTTGATTTTCTTCGATCTTTCCATTTATGATGCGTATGAAGGTCACGTTAAAAAAAAAATTCAATTACAAACTCCCAGTTTTCTTTTTTTCGACCTGCACCTATCTACAATGGTCATCGCTAATCTGGTGTGCGAAACAATTAAAGCCAATATGAAAAAAAAACCAAGTCAACTGTTTGTCTCTCGAGTACATATTTGGCGCGAATATACACTCCTTCGGTAAAGTCGTGACGAAACATCAAAATCGTCAACTTGGAGAAAAGCCTTTGGATGCATTGTTTGCCAAGCGGTACTTGTGTGCAAGCAACAATTCGATCGGAATCCCCTTTCGAGTGTATTCACGTATATACATAACCGATAATTAAGTTTCAATCAACAGCATCAGATGATTCATCCACTTGGAGGTGTTCGTTTTAACTCTCAAATCGAACGAATAAAACAGCTTTTGCGTATATACTTATATACTCTCGCCAGTTGAAAAATTTATTGCGGAGCCGCACTCGTAAAATTATACATATACATGTGACATCGATTTTTTTTTTTTTTCAACACATGGATATATCTTGTAGGTGAAATATTCAACGCCCCGCGGAAACTTTCCAGGACAAAAATGGTAAATAACGCCAGTGTAGCGCAGTAAGCTGGAAATAATAAATTGGAGACGATTTGATTAGTCGCAAAACTCGGCTCTCGGGAAATACGAATTTTTCCCCTTTTTAGATGCGAAAGGGGAAGCTGACATTTACACATCGAAACCACATTTGCCCCAACAAATCGACATTGTAAGCCGTACTTTTTTTTTTTTTTTTTTTTTTTTTCGTAGAAAACCCAATCAAAAAGTCTCAAATCCATCTTGACGATTTTCGCAAGGAAGCAAAAAAGAAAAAGCGCTCTCATTAGCTGCATGTATATAAAATAAGAAAAGAAAAAAGGGAACAGCTTCAGGAGAAAACTTTTTTTTTTCTCTTCCTCAAGAGCACACGGTCGGCCGGTCCATGTGGGCACAGCAGCAGAGGAGGGGGCGAGGGTGGCTGAGCCGGCATTTCGTAGCAAATTCAATACTTGTGTAAAAAGGAAGCACCAGAGAGACCACCACCACACACACCCACACACATCAGGGAGAGGGGCGAGAGAGAGAGAAGGATATCCTTGCGCGCGCGTGCGGACGCCAAAGTCGAAGGAATTCCCGTTGGGGTGTGCGTTCGCAAGGCGTCTCTCTCTCTCCGCGGGGGACCATCGGATTTTCATCCGTTCACATAATGTATACATACACACCCACACTCGAGGGTTGCAAGTCGTTTATACGCACGATATACATCAAGATTTGGGTCCGTGTGTATCCTTATCATCGCAACCCCCTTTTGCGGATTCCCGTGCAAGCCGTAGTATATCCCCTATACACGTGCACCCTGCATGAGTACGCAGGGGTTGCGCGCTTGCGTTTCTACTTTTGTGCGTACAAGTGTACATGAGATACCGCCATATACCTACTTGTTGGCGTGTTGTTCACGTGCTCGGTCCGGGTGATGCGGAATAGCTTTTTTTTTTTTTTTTTCACACTTCGGATTTTATACCTTCGTCTACATTGTTTCTTCATGTTTTTTCGTATACCTATGTGTGTGTACGCGTACATTGTTTATCGAAAGTACATGTACTCACATGAGATGAGTGCAACAAGAGTATATAGAAATTAATGAGGTCGTCGTCGAGAAAAGGCTCTTGTAGGGGTAAGCCACACGAATATCTTAATATATTGTATCGTACCTATATATATATTGTATATATTGTATATACATCAGCCATGTATCCATCGTAAGATCCTCTGCGTACAACAGCCGGGCTGTGGTGTCGATTTTCTCACCCCACCCCCCCTCTTTCTATTTTTCTATATCTATTCGCGCTACTGCATAATAATATGGTACCTACAAGCGGGATATTGAGCTTAAAGAGTGTGAGAGATAAGATGACTTTTATATCGTATAATTTACACGCGGATCACGCCTTACTCTTAAATGTTCAAGCCTTGCCGTTGCGGTAAATTTTACCCAAGATGGAATTGTTCGTCCTGTTCTCAAAGCAGTACCTACGCAATTAATTTGATGTTTTTTCTACGAAAAAAAAAGAAAAAAAAAAAAAAAAAAGTATTACTGATCACCCGAAACTCTCTCCAGAGAAAGTTCTCGTAGTTTTTCGCTGTACATCTGTGATCTGAGTATACATACTATATATACATACATATAATATACCGTCAGGGTCAGTCAGAGGGGAGGATACGGCCATGCAGTGTACGTACATATGTAGGCTTATCGATTTGAGGCACGCGGGTGCGAGAGATTTCCGGGTGGGAGATTTTTAACGTGCACTCACGGAGCAATCATCGATCGGCTGATGCTGCGAGAAAATTATTTGCACTTTTTTTCGTTCCATGCATAACAAGTGCCCATCAAGTCCCTCTGTATACGCTCGAGTGGAGGATTTATTATTCTCGGAGTATAAACGAGCACACGTGAACGCGCGACTTTCGGCTCTTTGCTTTGGCATGACTTTTCTCTTTTCTTTTTTCTTTTTTTCTTTTTTTTTTTTTTTTTTTCTTCTTGAAGGGTTGTCGGCTCACGTTTCTCTTTTTCTCTTTCTTTTTTTTGTGGAATATTCGCTCGTAGGAGCATGAAACTTTTATCGAGTATATATAGCGTTTCGTTTTTTATGTAGGCACATGTTTTTCGATGACGAGCCCAAAGTTCTTTCATATACGTATACAAATTTTTTAATTAAAAAAAGTATACCCAACGTGTTTCGAGACAATTTTACTTTTTCAACGGGTGGTGTTAAACGCGCAAGTTTAAGGATATCAAAAATAAAAGAAAAATTTTTTTCAAGCCTTGATTTACCGCTCTTAGACAGTGTCGAATAAATTTACCAAAATTACAGTAATCGAATCCGCAAGGATACATTGGTAACCTCGCCCATTAGAATTAAATTCGCATTAAACGTGCACGATTTTACAAAATGAAAGGCCAAACTTGTCGAATTTAATTTTTGATTTAATTTTCTTCGAAAAGGAAGCTTGATTGATTGTTCAAGCCGAGAGAGATGATTTGAAATCGAGTTCCCGTGTGAATCGATAGAGGCTCCGAGAAAAAACATACAACGGTGCAAGTAATACGGCCCGAGATTAAGGACACGATGAGAAAGTACGCCGAGACCTACAAAGCGAAAAAGGATTAGATCCTATATACATACAGGCTCGTTCTTTCTTCGTCCGCGTTGATTGTACTCTGTATGAGCATCGCTTGTTTGAAAATAAAGTTTTTCGGATCTGTATGTATACATATATACGTAAATCAAGCGAGTAATCATCTTTAAGAGGAAAAACAGTAAAATTCTGCTCATGATCGGTAATGCGCGATCGATCGATTGACCGGATGATAATAAAAATAAAAGCACACGCACATATGAACGTACAGACAAATAATTTGAATCGGTAATTGCCAAAAATTAGTCATTGTTGTATATTTATGTACGTCTGCATTTAAAGAGGATAAACGCACGCCCGTGCACAACTGGATATAGACGTACTTGTATGTATGCATGTATATTTTGCAAATTTAATTATCAGTAAGTGCGTTTGATTACTTGTGCCTATACCTTGCCATCCTGACGTTGTAACAAACGGAAGGTCGCGTATTTATCACCATCAGCTCCTTGTATGTATGTACTTGTGCATTAACCATTAACCACCAACGACGCGTTTTTACCGTCATCAATCATTCGATTTTTCATCGATTAGCCACGCGAATCGTCATTATGATAGCAATTGTTGTCGCGCACTGCTCGATTCCGTCACCGAAACTGAGACAAAAAATGTTCAATCGCACAAATAACAAAAACAAACACCCACGCGCCTGTACCGCCGTCATTAGGCGTCCGTCAACTTGAGCTTGCACTGGCACGTGGTAGGAAATAACAATTAAAAAAAAAAAAAAAAAAAAAAAAAAAATCGGTAAACTTGCTCGTGTAACAAGTCACAAGTGAAAATGAGGATGCCGGAAAAACTATACTTATACGTATATTGTAAGGTAGACCCGTGAACTTGAGCGTCATCTTATAGAATAACGCACACCCGCGCTTAATTACACCTCATCCACTTAGGCTTCGTTAAAACGACGCAGCTATGCTCATCGTCGCGATCGGCCCTCATCGTCGTCCCGTGTAATGCGTATCGTCTCGGTGCCATGATTATGTAATATACTCGGTTGTTGGTTTTTTACTTTTTCCTCCCCTCCCCCATATTTTTTTCATTTCGTATTTGTCACGATTGACGAAACATAAAAACTTTCCCAAAAACAATGATAATGACACCAACGATCACTTGCAGATGCGGAAGCCACGGAGATCGCCACCAAGGCGAGACGACATAAAAAGCCCATTTTTGACATCCTCATCGTCGTCATCATCATCGTCGTTGCCGATAACAACCAACACCATTACAAAAATAGAAGCTCTTCAGCAAAAACAGAGTGTCGACATCGGTAACATTGTGGCCGAGATCGGCAGCCGTCCGATTAGCCCCGAGGACCACGACTATCGTCATCAGCTCGCAGTGCATCAGCATCATCAACAGCAGATGATGATGAGGACGACAACAACGACGGAGACGCTGATGTGCGAAAAACAGGAGTCCATTACGGCTACGGGCCGCTGTAACGCCGGTGGCATCAACAACTCGCCGATCCACGGCTACTCCCAATAATACACGAGAGAATAAGAAGCTCCTCTCTCTCTCTCTCTCTCTGTGTTTCCGTCACTCATTACCCACCCCTCCCTTCCTGCCCCTCTTTTTTGTTCCGTTACACCTCTGATGTGATGTCACATAACGACGCGCATCTTCTCCAGTACAACTCACTGCAGTATTAATCCCACGGGCGTCCAGCTCGGAGCGCGTTACCGATTCATTGTGACGTTATATTAGGTACCAAAACGATCAATTATTAAAACTGAACACATGTCGCTCGCGATCGTCACTCTCGATGTGCGTTGAGACAAGGTGCTGAGCCGCCGAGGCTTGTTTGATCCGTACGTTGTTGCTGTTGTTACTAATCATAATAATAAAAATAATAATGATGATGATGACGATTGAAAACCACGTGTACAAATATACAGAGGCCGATCTTTAACTCGTCGATAGATCAACGAAGAATTTTACAAGTTATATCGATTAATTCAAGTTCAATTGTGTACATAAATATATTATACATATACACGAGTCTCGCATAGGATAGGATTATCATTATTACGATCGTTATTGTCATCGTAAAGGATTAAGAGCGAGAAATCGGCATACCGATTTTCGCCAAAATATCGCGAGAACGATAGATCGTTAAGAACGACGAAGAAGAAGCAGCCATGACGACGATCGTGCCGTACGACAGTAGTTTGGTGTGGCTGCTGGTGGTCGGGTTCATCGTGGCTTTCATCTTGGCCTTCGGCATCGGTGCCAACGACGTCGCCAACAGCTTTGGGACGAGCGTCGGCGCCGGGGTCCTCACCATATTCCAGGCTTGCGTGCTCGCTACGGTCTTTGAGATCGCCGGTGCTATTCTCATTGGATACAAGGTAAGAGGGTCGCTCGACCGACTTTGTGCCTCTCGTGTCTACATTTTTAAAATCAAGCGTGCCCTCTTCAATAAACCATGACAAGCGCGCCGGTATTTTTAATGCAACATCGTACCCTCTCCCCCGCCCCTTGGTACACTGCGTGTATGTTTTATTATTAGTGGTGTGCGCGTGCATATAATGCACAAACAACTAACGAACTAAACGTATAGGTGTCCGACACGATGCGCAAGGGAATCCTGGACGTGTCGCTGTACGAGGGACACGAGAAGGAGCTGATGCTGGGGAGCTTGTCGAGCTTGGCTGGCTCGGCTATCTGGTTGCTGGTGGCTACCGCGTTCAAATTACCGATCTCCGGAACTCACTCGATCGTCGGGGCTGTCGTTGGCTTCTCGCTCGTCTGTCGAGGCACCGCAGGAGTAGGTTTTATGTTTTTTTTGTTTTTGTTTTTTTTTTTTCATTTTCTTTGTCAAATGAACTGGTATCATCAATGAGAGTTACGCAACCGATTGGATCAGACGCGCCTGTGTATTATCTGACATCGTTGCACTGTTCGCAGGTCAAATGGATGGCCCTGTTGAGCATAGCGGTCTCGTGGTTCGTCAGTCCTTTACTGAGCGGCATCGTCTCCTCATCGATATTCTGGCTGATCCGTAAGATGATACTGCGCTCGACGAAGCCGCTCGATCAGGGCCTTAAAACGCTGCCTTTGGCTTACAGCCTCACCGTTGCCGTCAACATACTCTCTATCGCCCACGATGGGCCCAAACGTAAGCCCCCCCGACATCCACTCGCCTCTATTTACCGCTGCCTGAAAAATTATACCATCGATCCCGTTTCACACGCGCAAACGTTTTGATAACCATACCGATCTGGTTCCGTGTACATTCGGTCTCAATAAAGAAATATTTCGCGTGTCATCGGCAGTTCTGAACCTGGACAACATACCCTGGCACATGAGCGCCTTGTTCTCCCTGGGCGCGGGCTTGGTCTCCGCGGCTGTCGTCTACGTGTTTGTCGTGCCCTGGCAGCGCAGGAAAATCATCATGTCGCACAGCAGCAGCAACAATAGCCGGCTGCCCGACCTCGACGCCGCGACCGACAACAAAGAGACAACCGCGCTCTCGGTCATTTCGCAGCGCGGCGCTCCCACCACCGACACGTCCAGGTATTCTATACGCATATAACTGTTTCATTGTCGCAAACGTACGTTATACATATATAGGTACCCATGATGCATTGTACGCGAATTTACGTAAGCTCGCGATATGCCATACCAACGTACCCTTGAAAAGCTCAAAAAGCTCGGATGTACACGCGAAATAGGAAAGTTAAAAAAAAAAAATTTTAATCGGCCCCAGAATGAACCTCGAGGAGCCAAAGGGCCAGCTACGGGTGAACAACAGCGCGAGTCCTCTGTTGCTGTCGGCGGCGGGCGGTGACGCCGAGTCGGGTGGTTTGCGCGACCTCGACGAGGCAGCGGTCATGGACTCGGAGCACCCGGACGTCTCGAAGCTGTTTGCCTTCCTCCAGGTACTGACCGCGGCGTTTGGCAGCTTCGCTCACGGGGGTAACGACGTGAGCAACGCCATCGGGCCCCTCATCGCCTTGTGGGCCATATACGCCGAGGGCTCGGCCAAACAGGAGGCCGAGACGCCCCTCACGATTTTGCTCTACGGTGGCCTCGGCATCTCCGCGGGACTGTGGATCTGGGGGCGCAGGGTCATCGAGACCCTTGGCTCGGATCTAGCAAAGATCACCCCCACCACCGGTTTCACGATAGAGGTAAAAAAGGTTTTTATTTATTTATTTATTATTTTTTTTTTTTTTTTTTTTTTTTTTTGAGGCTTTCTAGTGGTGCCGTACAATATAATAAGGGGAAAAACTCCCCGGTCGGTGTCCACAGGTAGGTGCCGCGATGACGGTTTTATTGGCGAGCAAAGCCGGTCTGCCGGTCTCTACGACCCACTGCAAGGTGGGCTCCATCGTTTGCGTCGGGTGGGCCTCGCGGGGCTGCCAAGGCGTCAGTTGGTCCTTGTTCCGCAACATCGCCGGCGCCTGGCTGATAACCGTGCCCGTGGCCGGCTTACTCTCCGCCGGCTGCATGCTCATCTTTCTCCAGCTATTTGACGTCTGAGAGCCTCGTTGTTGTTACTATTATTATTATTACTTATACGATAGAGTATGATTAATATGTATAATATGTAGGCATGTGCGATGTACGCTAATCAAGAGTTTTCCTTGCGATCATCATACGGGCTATACAACATATGTCGTAGTAATAATGGGTTATTGATAATTATTGTAACAATAGGAAAGATGATATTAATAGTATATAGTTTTATGGTAAGGTGTATGAATAATCGGCTCCCCCCACCCTTTGGGAGTGTCCCTTTTTACTGCGAAGGATTTTTTCGAGTGGCTTTTTGTCCGAGTGTTGTTTGTGGAAATCGTGTCAGTTATGCGAAAAGGTTTTTAAGAGAGAAGAGGTGATTGATTCTATTTTTTTTTTTTTTTTTTTTTTTTTTTTCGCACTTTTAGGTTTAAATGCCTCTCTCGAACGCTGTGATTCATTTAGTTGCAATCGCAAACATATATATACATACTGCAAGCTGCGATTTCGCAAAAAATGTATTTTCAAACATAGTTTGCGATTTTTACGAGATGGTCGTTGAGATCGAAACAGTTCAAGATTCTAAATGAATGTTGGAAGTATTATTTAAGGTAAGAGTTTCGTAATTTAATTAAATCCCTTGCGAGATAAACTTATGCAGTTGCAACACAATGAAAATTGACATGCAAAGGGGAAACATCAAGATCATAATTCCTTTTTTTTTTTCAACTATGCAAAATAAAAAAAATACATCAGACACAAAATGCATTTTCTCAGCGTTTACAGCCAATATAATTACTGTACCCTTCTGACGTCAAAATTGTACATACCATCTGTGATTATATTAAACACGTACGTAATACACACACACTAACTACTATTGTCAATATGTAACATATATATTATATATTTATCTGCAAAGTGATGAGTGTTGACATGAAGTCATTGAAAGTTGACGACTATAAATAAGTATAGGAAAATAATAAAATGAAAGTGATGAACTACAGTATTTGTATGTGTTCGAGCGAAAAAAGCCGGCTAGGTGCATCTGTTTATTGACCGTCACATTGTATTAATGAGTAATGCTGTGTGGACTATTTATTGTTAAATTATTGCATACACGCCAAATATGCATATGTATTACGTGAATTTCTTTCCCCCCTCCTTTTATTTAATACACTATGACTCAAATTAAATAATATTTTAATCACCTTTGAAGGAAATCCAAAAAGTATTGATTTTTTTACAAGTATTAGTTTAATTGTTAAGAAAGAGCACCTTTTACAGTGAAGATTAGAATCGAAGTACAATCACCGAAACATAGGGACTTCTTTCCTGCATTGTGTGTAACGATAACAATTTTTTACAACAAATTACGCAATTTTCAATTGTAAATTTACTTTCGCTACTTTTCTATGATTTATGTAAAAAAAAAAAAAAAAAAAAAAAAAAAAAAAAAAAAAAAAAAACTAGAGAACAAAAAACGGCGAAATTATAACTGATCGCAATTTTTATATAAAACACCCACGAGGAGTTATTTTAATAATTATTGTAAAAAATATTTAATCAAAAATTATTATACACCAGCCTATCTGATAACCTGCAACTAAACACATTAATTAAATGAATATTATCAATTAAAATGTATTCGATTTTTTTTACTATACTTACTATTCATATATTAGTGATTATTTAATTTTTTACCGCAAATTTATGGGCTACTTGAAATATGCGTTATCCTTGCAAAGGTTGCGTAATAATTAACACAATTGAATAGAGGACAAAGTTTGGGGAAACCGGTGTACTTTATGGAATCAGAAGTATAGTAAAAATATTTAGATAGATTGAGGATTTTTGGCAATAGTTTTAATTCATCGTGAGTAAAATAAATATTAATCGTCATGGTTTATTAAAATTGGTGGAAAATTATAAAACTTTAGAGCATAACTATAATGGGGTAAAAAAGCCATGTGTCGTACATGATTAATTGTAATATGTAGTTACATGAATAGTATAATTTTATTAGTATTCATGAATGCATTAAAGTGGTTATTACGGGTATTAAAAAAAAAAAAAAAAAAAAAAAAAAAAAATTATTATCAGGTTATCCCGGTTTGTTGTACGATACTCAAGTCTTCTGAATAACAGAGCTTACATAGTTTACGCGTACAATCAATGTAAAAAGTTGTGCTTTCCCTCACTACGTTCTTTTTTTAATTTTTCCATTACCCATTACTTACTACGTATTTAAGAATATAACATGTAAGTATGTGGAATTAAAAAAAAAAAAAAAAAAGACGAGAAATGTCAATATAAAACCGATGCATCTATCCTTATGAAACAAAATTATACGCGAATTAAATACTAATAGTATAAGAAAAAACAAAAAAAAAATTCTGATGCCCTCTCGTCAGCTGATTGATAATAATAGTATAAAGCGATAAATAAAATGCTACATAAATGTGAAGGTAGCGCTCCTCCGTGTTGTTAAAAATAAAGCATCTGTGTCATTTTAAAACATGTACAAGTATGTGTGGCTTGTTTTGTAAAAAATTCGGAGGAGCTGAACATGAATCGATAAAACGTGTAAACAGAGAGGCTGGTTGTTATAGCGATGTAAGACGGTTTGAGTAACTTTGTGTGATTATTACTACTGTAACGAGCCTATAGGGAAAAAGGCGTCAGTGAGGCGACGGCGAACCAAAAATACAATAAGACAAAAGTATAAAGTGGGATCATGACGAGGACGATTATAGTATTTGTACATGTACAGAGTACGAAAACTCTCGTCGGTTAATACAAATGCGAGAGCGTGAAAATTGATCGAATTTTTGAACGCGATGAGGTGGATATACATACATGTATATATATTATTTTTTCAATAAATAAGTGCTTTCAGTCAAATGAAATAAAGAAAAAAAGAAGGAAGACGATAGCCATGAACGATACACGATGGTTTTGTGATTTATTGTAACCACCAAACATCGACGTTGTTCCCCTCTCCCCCCCCCCCAAAAAAAAAACATACACTTTTTGATGAATTTGCGGCGGGTCTTATCATGGAGGGTCTGTCGCTTCTGCCTGGCTACAATTTCTCCGACAGTACGGTACGTACATGTGTTTTTGCAATGGAGTTGAATTTAGAATATATACTCGCGGCATTGTCGAGCGCGAATAGTAACCTTGACCGTACGGAGGAGGGTTCCGAGGTCACCGCCGTATAGTGATACCGGTACGAATTGTTTCGAGCAGGAAAATGCGAGGGCGTGGTACAAGGAAATTTTTCCGGTAACTACTTTTTTTTTCTTTTTTTTTTGTTTTTTCATTGCGTTTTTGTGTACTTTGGGGAGAAATTAGGATTGTTCGGATGATAGGTTAAAATTAAATTTTAGCGAAAGTATACGTAAATATTCGTGTTGATTGCTATGTTTTAGATTAGTACAAATAAATTGTATTTTTAACACTAGCTGCAAAAACATTTATTTCTATAATTTTATGACGCAATATATAATTAAGTAATTGGTATTCTACGTTCAACTCTCACGGGTATATACATTTGATACGATGAAATTATATAAAATCCATTTGTTATGACGCTCATCAGACAAAGGACTACAGGATAAAGCAAACATTTAAATTTCTCAATGGATTTCGTACGATAAACGATGATTTTACACTTTACTGCGGTGGTGACGATTGTTTGGGAAATGCTAGACTCGCCGTGTAAGTAAACAACAAATTTTAATTATTTAAGGTGTATACCATCAGTAAAAAGTTGAATAGCTTAATATTTCGTAACAATGATGCGAAGTATGTACTACATATATGTATATGTAGAAAAATCTGCAGTTCTACTTGTATATTATATATATTTTCCGTATACAGATCTTGTACTAGAAGTACATTCATGAAAAAAAAAAAAAATTATTTTAACTGATGTAATCTCGGAATTTATGCCCAAATGGCCAAAAAAGGCAGAAAACATGTAGTCACCCTATAAATAGAGCAACAAAATATATATGAATTGTACATTTTTCAGTACATATACCTATATGTAGACATATTTTATTACACATACCAGATAATGCACTACTTATTTTTATGCTAAAGCATGTAATGTGTATTTTTTTTTAATAAAAAAAAAAAAAAAAAAAACACTGCATCGCATAATTTTTGTAACGATAAGAGGTTTAATAAAATCGTGCCAATTCAAAGTTTTCGAAAAAAATTCACGGGTTACGTTCTTTATTACACAATAATCTCCATTTAATTTTTGTAAAAATTTTAACTTTTAAAGTGTCATAGAGCTTCTCTCTTTATTATAATAACCCAAAATGGGGAATATTTCCAGGAATGACTAATTTTTTTCCTTTTAAATTCACAACTTATCAATATAAGTACATACCTTTTATATTCTTAAGTCATAACTGTAGTTAGTTTCCAAAATCTTTGTTCTTCTATACTCGTTCCCTTTTTTCCTCGAATTACCAAATAACAAAACCCTCCCCCGGTCATGATCCAATTGAAGCTACAACGATCCAACGCTGACGTACGGCCGTCCCCGCGACGGTGACCACGAGATAAAGCGCTTTTTGCCGCACTACGTGCTCTTCGATCGCAAAAGCCTTCGCCTGAACGCGTACTTCAAGCAGGGCATATTCGGCTCGGCCGACGAGCACTGCCGCGTTCGGCAGGTTCGCATAATGTACTATCTCGAGGACGACACGATGGCGGTGGTGGAGAAATCGGTCGACAACGCCGGCTTCAGCCAAGGAAAGCTCGTCAAGAGGTCGAGGATACCAAGGCCCGACAGGCCCGGGGAGTTTTACCACTGGAAGGACCTCAACGTCGCGATCGACATCGGTAAGGCATACCGATTTTTTTTTTTTTTCTTTACCGATCTTTCTCCGATATATTCCTCCCACCCCACACGTGGCGTACGCCGTCGTTGCAGAGATCTACGGCGTGGTGTACCGAGCGGTGAGCTGCGACGGCTACACGCGCGAGTTTCTAAAAAGCCAGGGCATCGATGTCAACGATCCCGAGGAGATGCCGGAAGACCCCTACCTCCGCGAGCGCCACCTCAAAAGCCAACAGCAGTCGAGCGGACCAAGCAAAAACAGCCGGTCCCTGGCCAACGACAAGCGCTTCCTCTTTCTCGAGTACAACGGCCTGGCGTTGAGCTTCGACGCCTCGTGGAACGACCAGCTGTACAAGCTGCGGTACTTCCTCGACGACAACACCATCTCCGTGAGCGAGACCAAGGTGCCGGGCGTCAAGGACCGGGGCGGCTTGCTGCTCAAGAAGACCAAAGTACCGAAGAACTGGAAGGACCTTCCCTCTACCTACCCGGCCGCCTACCTGGAGAAAACGGATGAGGACGTGCGCGAGTACTACGGCCCGATAGATCTCAAGGTATATATATATAATACATATAATAACCACGATGGAAAAACGAATGAATGGTCACTTATACGAGGCAAAACGAATGAATATATACAGGTGGGCGGGACGGCCTTTGTGTTCGGCCGGCGGTTCCTGCTCCTCGACTGCGACCGGTTCACCCGCAAGTACTACGCGGATGTGCTGAGGATCTGCCAGCCCGACGGTATCCCCGTGCCCCAGAAGCCCGAGGAGGGAGCTAACAGTGGAGGCCCGGCGAAGCGCCTGGCCGGGGAGCCGAGGGACGAGTTGCGCCGGCTCTTCAATTTCCCGAAAAAGTTGCGCTACAGCCTGGAGATGGAGGCGGTGAGGCCGGAGGACGAGGGCCGGGAGTTCGTGCTCGAGTACAGCTTGAGCGACGGCACGGTGCGGATAAACGAGGTGGCACGCCGGAACTCGGGGAGGATGGCCGGGTGCTTTTTGGGGGCGGTTCGGGTGCCGAAACCCGGGGAGGACAGGTACTACACGCCCGAGGACTTTGCGATTGGGGCGAGGTTGAACGTGTTTGGCCATTGGTTCGTCGTCACCGGGACCGAGCCCTTTGTTTACGAGTACATGAGGGCCAATCCAGGGAAGTTCGGTGACGAGCTCAGGCGGAACGTCGAGGGATACTTGAGGACCAAGGGCTTGCTGGGGCTGGACCGCTCGCCGCGTGAGGAGGCTCCTTGCCAGGAGGGGAACGTGGAGTGCAATTGCAGCGAGGATGGGGAGTGATGTGGAGAGTTTGCGCTTACACTTGCGTCGGCGTTTCAATGCGAACGCGCGAAATTTCTCTCGTTCTCAAATCTTTGGTATTTGAAAGAAATTAAGTTGTTTTTTCTTTTCTTTGAAAAAAAAAAAAAAAAAAAAAAAAAATGCTGACATTTTAATTAACCACCATCAGTAATTTCGAATTTATTTTTATAAAACTTTATTGATTGGGCTGTCGTGACGTATACGTCATTTTTCAGTAGTATAAATTAAAATTCTAATAAGGATAAAATAATAGTACAGACTAATACATAATGTGTGTGTGTGTGTATATGACATTTTTAACGTAAAATTATATAGATACAATTAAACACATGATTATAAAAAAGACAAGAAAATTAGATCCTATAGTATAGGCTTTTCTGGTCAATTAAAGCTCAAAATTCAAACGAGTTAAACGATTAAGAAAAAACAAACAAAACAAAAAAAAGAGAGAGAGGGAGAGAGTTGTGTAAAGAAATATACAAATAAATCGAGTAAGTAGTGATGATAAGACAAAAAGCCAACAAAGTAAGAATTTTCCTTTTATTTTTCACGCAATTCAGAGATTTCGGTGAACGTGATGTTACACCAACGATCGGCCTTCAAAGTTAAATAGTCTCTCCTCTCTTTTCAAAAATTTTGTCACTTTTTCTTTTTTTTTCTTTTTTTTTCTTTTTTTTTTTTTTTTTTTTTACAATCAACAATCGATCTGTTGCATATCCCGAAAAATTACTACAGGTAGTCAAGTAAAATTATAACACTTAGCTCTTGTTTTTATATACTCAATGTTTCTTCATCTAGACTAAACATTGTTAAACAAAGGCAAGGGATGAAACCTTTGCCTTTCCTTAGAAATAATAGTGTGTGATTTCTTTTCTCAAACAATAGCATCTAGCGTACCACTCGTGTTTATAATTATATTTTAAACTACGAAAGTCGATGATAGTCTTCTAGGAACAATATAATCAACATTTTTCATCAGACTAATTATTTATTCCTTTCTCATTGGTTTGTTAGATTACGGTAAAATATACTCTTTTGTTTAATCGTTCAGACACGGAACAAAATAAATCTTAAAATTATTATCAAAATTCGTGAAAGTCAGCTCCGAGCAAAAATCCGAAGCACCAAGAAAGAGATAGAGAGGCAGAGACCTACAAGTTTTTGTATAAAAAGATATCATTCGTGGCTGGAAAACTTCCTTTCATGCTATTTATCATCTTAATTTTTTGTTGTAAAAGTAAACTTGCTTAATGAGTCACAATTAATTTCATTCCAGGGTCTTTCTACATTGTTCAAGAGATAAATAATAACAGTTATTATTTAACAATCAAGAATCGTGTCTCGTGAAAGTTTCCACAAAAATTACAATGGCTACAGTTTAATACACCATCATTGTTATTATCGTCAATTGCGTCACAGTGATTCGGAAAATTCCTGTAACTTTTATATCTGTGCAGCATTTTATCATTCGTTTCTTTCTTTCTTCTTTTTTTTTGTCAAATGAACAATATTTTCTGCTTTGTTTTTTTTTGCATAGATTGCAGACAATGATAAGTTTTTAACATAATTGTTGAGCTTACTAGATATATATGTATATGTGTGTATATATATATACACTTGTATTTTAAGAATTTTCCGGCACCATTACATGTGTTTAATGTGTGTACATTTTTTTATTTAATAAGTTTTATATTCATTCAATTACTCACGTCATCTTGTGTCCATAAAAATTCAAAGTACATGGATATTCCTTTTTCTTCTTCTTTTGTTCATTCTTTCAAACCAAACAACACTTTTTTGCTTAATAAGTATACTTTACTCGCTGCGCTTTTATATAGAATTTCTTTAAACATTTTCAACAAAAGTACATTCATCAAGCATTATACAAGAAATAGTGTCCACATTGTGTCGTAAATACAGTTATTTTCCTTTTTACTTATTTTTTTTATTTCTCAGATGTACGCGGCGAGCGATGAACCAATCGGTGTCCTGTGTCTCTTTTGTTTACATACCATTTACATTGTTGACGCATTCATATACATTTTTTTTCATGATGTATTATATATGATTTTTGTTTTAATTATTGTTTAATGAAGTTCAAATCGTTTTGCATGATTTTTTTTTCTTATTTCAATAAACACCATGTAGCAATAAGAGTCAAAGCACATAACGACGAGGACGACACCACTGCACTGTCAAATTCATTTTTGCTTTGTTTTTCAATGATACTCTCCAGCTGCTGCTGATTACTGGTCCGTCTAGCGATTACATTTAAATGAAATACAGGTTTGCTTGCGAGGCTGTGCACGACGCTAATTATTATCATTATCAATGTCGCGGCAAATGTCGGGACCAACGTTTCTCTGATCGTTCTGGCAAGTTGAAGTAGTACATTACTTGGTAAAAGCGAAGGTAGAGTATAATTCATTTTCTTCAGTTTATTATCGGCGTAAGTGGTGAGACTCACGAGTAGTTGCTGCTACTGACGTGAGCCGCCTCTGCCTCTACCGCGATTATCGCGATCCTGCAAAATGATATGTAGTGAATTAATTCTATAATATTTGTTTGTTAATCTGTTTTTGTGGCAAATAATATCAAAATTTCATTTTAATTGTGTATATAATGGAATCAAATTACAAAAGTAAACACTAACCCTGCGATGATGTGCATGATTGTGTGGTGGTCCATGATGGTCCCTGGAGTGAGAATCATTCGAGTGGGATCCCCTGGCACCTCCGCCACCACCACCACCAGCACTACCACCACCACTACCACCACCACCAGTGCTGCCTCTATGATTTGACGGTGGATGGTGCTGCATTGCATTGGGCGGTACCTTGCGCTGGTCCTCCTCAGCCTGGCGTCTCTCGTAGTGGCCAAAGTCGTCAAAGATGCTGGTCGTGTGCCGATAATTATGCAAAATTCGTAACACCTGCACACCTTTGGCATGGGGCACTTCCTGAGCATCCCTTGAATTTGTAACCGGCTTATTTTCGTTGTTCTCGAGCTTAATATGGCGTAGCTGTACGTTCGGCACGTCTTTAACATAAATCCAGCGTACCCGGAATTGTCCCTTCCACTTATCCTGCGACCAAACAGAGCTGTTGCTCTTGTAGTCGACTGACGAAACCATTTGGGCCATGCCACAAAAGTGTCCCGAACCGTTAACAGAGAAGAAAAGATAGAGAGGCGCCGATTCGCGATTCGCTTCACGGAAAGCTTGGTCCAGCCGCTTGTTACCGTGCTCTGTGCTACACCAGATCTCGTACTTGATCGACCTGTGAATGTCGTCCTCCGAATACGACTTGATCACAAAAAATCGGGCACCCGGAGCCGTTTGATCAAAGTCAATTGGGTTGTAGTCATTTTTGACTTTTAGCTCGTCCAACACTGGATGCGACAAGACTGCCGTCGACATCTGTTGCTGTTGCTGCTGCTGCTGCTGCTGCTGCTGCTGCTGTTGTTGTTGTTGTTGTTGTTGTTGCTGGTGTGGATGATGTTGCTGATGAGACTGAGGAGGATGTTGATGCTGAGAATGATGTTGCTGTTGATTCTGCATTGGATGATGGTGCTGTGTAGAATAAATTTGCAAATTTAAAAACCATGTAATGTTACTGAAAAACATTTAATTTTTATAAAACAGCTTTACATTCTGATTATGCTGTTGCTGTGGGGGCGGGAACTGTTGATGATGCATTTGTAACTGAGTAGACGGTGAAGGCGGGCCTTGAGGTTGTCTATTCCAGCAGGAGGCTACAGGTGCAGGTCCTGATGGTGGGCCAGGCGCTGGTCCTCTCTGAGGCAGTTGTCTCTGTACAGCAGTGGAAGCGGTTGGTTGGGGTGAGGGCATAGCCGGTTGTAGTGTAGGTGGTGAGGGTGGCGGTGGAGCCTTTGGTGGTGGCATGGAGGATTTACCCTCACCCCAAGTACCAATGTCCATGTTATGCTTGCCAGGTATCATCGGTGGTGGAGCTATACCAGTTTTCTTTTTAGGGCCTTGACTCGAGGACACAGGTTGTGCCGGCTTTGCTGGCTGGCTGGCTACGCTAGCCCATGTTATCTTGCGGGGTTCTTTAGGCTCGATTTTCGGCAGAGGTGCCGAGACGGAAGCGGGTTGTTGTTGCGATGAAGTGGGCTGAGGCTGATCCTGTCTCTGCACCTACATAGTTGTGGAGTTACACAATATTGTACCATATGCGGTTATTTATGTTTTGTCATCAATAAATTTTTATACTTTCTGCAGTACTTTGCAAAAAAAATTTACCTTATTACTAATCGACAACCCTTGAACTCCCTGTTCTATCACTTTATTGTCACCAATACTAGAACCATAATTGTCCCCGCTACGGTGCTGGTAGTAGTCCTCGTAGCGGGCTTTTCTTGGCGTGCCCCAGGCACTAAAGTCTCCATTACCATGAAAGTAGTTGTGATAAGGCTGACTAAAGTTACCAAAGCCTCCTCCAGTATTGGAAAAAACACCTTCCATGCCGTAAGCATCGTGGCTCATTTGTCCACTGTATCCAGGCAAGAAAGTCACAGGATCTGTGCCATTAGACCAAGTACCATCTCCCGCGCCAAAGGTTTGATACTGAAAAGATGTGTTTGCATAATAGGGACTGAAGTGATCATTGCCACCGCTGTTTATTGGATAGTTGGAGTGATGCTGATTACTGTTGCCCCTCCAGGACTCAAAGCCAATGTCCTCTCCAGTGGAATGGTCTCCAGGTTGTTGATGATCCTTTGGGCCATTGCTCACTGCATGAGTTTAAAAATGGTACATTAGAGAAGTCAAATTTTTTTCTTTTTACTGTCTAGTCAAGTATTTATTAGATGCCCAACTCTCAGACACCTCAGAAATACTGGTTGTATCAACAAGTGTTATAATAATTTAATACTCATTTTATAAAAAAAACAAAGGTCAAAGGTGATATACCAAGCTCATGATTATGTAGTGAATAATAAATGAATATATAGACAAAGTCCTGTATTAAAATCATTATTTATTTTAATGCATAAGTGATAACTTTTAAATAGCAATAAAATAATATACTATTGAAGATTGTACACTTACATCAAAACACTATGATACAACAATTTGGAAAGAAACTCAATAATTTGGTTTGATTAAATTAAAGATAATTGTCATGTTACACTAAGTATTTAGTCTTTCAGTACTTTAGATGGCTTGATGAAAAAAGTACAAAAGGAAACCTGTCAAGTTAAAAATTCTCTTGTAACAATAGATCTTTGAGCTTTGGAACCAAGACGATTAAGTTATCTGTTGTTTCCTTATAAAAATGTACTATGAGTTCGAGACAAAGACGAATTATGTTTAAGTATGTACCCTGTGGCATTACTTTAAATTATTTGTTAAAAAACACCTCAGGGATGACTCACCTTGACTGTTGGACTGCCCCTTCATCCGCTGCATTCCGTCTCATGGAAAATTCGTACACCTCGAACGCACTGCAGTTTCTCCAATGCTATACGTAAAATTGATTGTCAAAACACGAAAATAAAAATATTTAATAAGACACGATGGGGCCGATGGGGGCCGCGTCTGTTCCAAAAGTGCAGCCGCACACACTTATGTATTCGCCGCACGAGCACTCTTTGTGTATGTGTGTATATATAAACAATGTTACCATACACTCATAAGTAAAAGTGTCTGATCCCCGAACCCAGCTAGAGAGCAAAAAGTGATGTAGCGGTAGACAGCTGTCGGCGGCGGCGATCCTTTAATCCTGGATGCACGTACTATATTTTATGTACTCAATCAGGTACTAATCACCCAGAAGAGTACCCATCCGGTCGCTCTCTTTTCTCCAGTTGACATAACCTCCACACCGCGTCGACGCACTTCCCCGATTATCGCCCACACACATATATACCCGATATTAGAAAATGATGTATATTATTCCCAGCAGAAGCAGTGGTATGTACACCTACACCTACACCTACACCGAGAGCAATAACAACAGTATATAATATATGTAGAGGGTAAACTCCGTTCTTGTTAGTTGTCGTCCTTCAGGTTTACCATAAAAGCTAAGGATAGAGAGGAAAACTCTTGATGGTGTAATTACCAGTCCAGCTTCTCACATACATATGCGCGCACAAACTGACCGACTATTATTCTTTCCGGTAACATAAGTAGACACCTAAGTACAACCTCTTCGTGATAAAAGTTCCCTGATAACAACAGCCGCTTGTCCTATCTATGTTTACCTCACTCTTTATTCACCAACTGTTCACCATTCGCTAGTAAGTACAAGTACTTGTTTCATGCACTACTCTCACAGTGCTTCGCAGTTTCTCTCTCTTCCTTTTCCTGGTCTGCTGGACGTGGGAAGACACGGGACAGCGGGGACGCCAAACAAAACTCTGCGCCGCGCACACAACTCTCGTCTCTTCTTCTCTCCTCTCC
This sequence comes from Copidosoma floridanum, assembly GCF_036245765.1. Classification (NCBI taxonomy): domain Eukaryota; kingdom Metazoa; phylum Arthropoda; class Insecta; order Hymenoptera; family Encyrtidae; genus Copidosoma; species Copidosoma floridanum. The sequence continues at coordinate 26,584,593 of NW_028321898.1, read as the reverse complement.
TCTCTTTTCTTTCGCATAGGCCACAGTACTACAGTAGAAAGATAATATTAGTAGGTATATACCTATATATTAGGTACACATTACACGATTACACTTTTGCATTGGTACGGTCATACGGTGGTGTGACACTGGTGTGGTACTGGTACCACATTTACTTTATCACGGTAAAGTAGGTACATTACTCGTGTCACTCGTGTGTACATAGAGGTATAAGTATATATCTATATGATAAGAGTACAAATATTAAATACAACGGCGTACGGCTCGTCGCCGAACGTAAAAAAAAAAAAAGAAAAAAAAAGGGAGAAATAAGAGATGAGAGCAGAGAGTAACGAGAAAGAGAATAAAGAGCAAAGCGGGACGACGAAGACGAGGGCGAAAGAAAGAAGAAAAAGGGGAGCTAGATCCCTGTACTTGATGTGTGCGCGAGAGGAGGTTTCGTCTCGACTTCCTCTCTCGTGGACGCGGCGCGCAGCAGCGAAGCGAAGCCGATCAAATATCCTCGGGAGGATGTGTGTACGTGTTTATTATTATATTCTCTTTCTTCCCTTCGCAACTCTCTCCCGAAGCTCCTCCTCTGTTCTCTTGTCTTTGAGCTTATAGGGTGAAGATCAGAGTTCAGGGTGATGGTGTCTGGTGCCAGAGCATAATATTGCATCATTGAAGAATACGTTTTCTTATGCAGATCGCATACATCTGTTGCATCTATTTATATACATTTATTTATTATTTTGCAGGAAAATTCAGAATTTTCGGAGAGAGAGAGACACGAAGGCAGACGCGCGACGAGTCGCGACTGTCGCGAGTGTCGTGACGACAAAATACACACACCGCAATGCACATCATTTGTATACGCATACTTAAAGCTCTCTCGTCGGCTCTGCTTCTCTGAATTTTATTTATTCCCCCTTGCGTTGCGTAGGAGTTTGCGGCACGTATGTACGTTTTGAGCGGTGTATTTTTGCAACGATAAAACAACATGCGGCGACTCCGTTGTTCGACATCAATATCCACCTTCCAGCAAATCGTTATCAGCTCTTACAAGTCCGAGAAGAAGTAAAAGAGATGCATTTTATGTACTAATGTGTATATTCATGTGGAATCAGTACAAAAATAATGTACCTATGTCGCTTTACTTCAAGTGTATTAAGTATATATTGCGTGCTTAGGAATAACCAACAGGTTTTTTTTTTTTTTCTTTTTTTTGTAAAAAAAAAACAAGTATACTGAACCCCCAAAACACTGTACAATGATGTAGGTAATAAAATATAATTTCGTTCACGCCAGGTAGCGCAACAATTTGTCCTGAAAGGCACCGACATCGAAATCCCTGACGATTTCAGCGTTAACCGATCCGCCATTCGGATCGACGATTACAGTGCCCCCGTAAGTATCGTTGCAAATGACCACAGATACGTGCGCCTCTAGGCGCGAGGTGGCAACTTCCGGCCAGATCGCTACTGCCGCGGCTATCGAGTCTGCCGGTAGCCAGCCGTTCGTTGACTTATTCAGAACGACGGCTTCCGCTTTGTTTAGAAAATCCATCACCTGGGAGTTCAGTTTGCCCAAGACTGTGGTTCTCCATTGCTGAAAATGAATTAATCGACGATGACAAAATTGTTGCGATCGGAACGAAGATATCGTGTTATACATTTCGATACCTTGGATATGTTTCTTTTCAGCACGACGTCCCAAGGCAACACGAGGATCTTCTGGTGGTACGTCGGCGACTCGAGAAAAACGGCGTCGCTCTCGGGATCCAAGCCAAAGTTGAACTCGGCCTCCATCTCTGGATCGTTCTTCCCACGGATATTCGAACCCATCACGTAAAACCTTTTGACGTTGCGCGTGAAGTTTGGATCTAAAGATGACGCGAGCGCTACGTTCGTCAATGGTCCCAGAGTTAAAACGTTGATGGCACCTGATGTTGGGCCCAATTATTCGTCGCGTTATTCATTTCGCAAACAATTAATATCAATTTCCACGTGCAATATACATATAATGCACATACCTGGATATTTTTTCGTCATTTCGATCATCGCGACGGCCGCATGCGTAGATCGGTCGACGCTACCTCGGATCGACCTGTTGAATGTGAAATCGCCCAAACCGTCTTTGCCAAAGTAGTCGCCTGCCGTGTAATTTTTCATCCATGGCTTCTTCGCTCCTCCATATACGGGAATCTATAGGAAAATCGAAAATCCGATCAGTTTGCCGCATCATATACTATACCGATCGGATGAACAAAATATGTATACAAATGCGTAGGACCGACGATATATATATCTCACTTACGTCAGTTCGATTCGCGATCGTAAGTATCTTCAGCACGTTGGTCTCGACGTTGGTCTCGTTCGTGTTACCGTAAGTACAAGTGATACCGATCACTTGTACATCGTCCTTGGCCGCGAGTACCAAGAGAAGCGCAACCGCGTCGTCGCCGCCTGCGTCGGTATCGATAATAAGCCTCGTTCGATTGTCGCACTCATCGATTTCCAAGTTGGAGGGTTTATTATCTGCCGGTCTAGTGAAAAATAGAATGCTAGAAGAATTTTAGTTTTTTGAGCTTGAATAACGTTTTCATGATTAAAAATTACATGCGACTGATTGTTAATTGATAAGGAAAAGAAAATTCAGCGTGTGTTTATAAAACATACAATGGAAAATTTATTCGTACAAATAAAAATACACGATGCACGTCGTGTAGACCGACTCTTGTGCACACAAAAGTTTTTATACAAATTTATTGATGATGATATTGTCTAACTTTGAACTTAACAATTGTTCCGATCGTTCGATAATTATTTTTTTTTTTTGTAGTTTTTAGTTAGGACTTGAAAAGTCCGCCACAGTACTCACCGCGTTGTGCTTGTTGGATAAAAAATAAAACAATTTATCAAAACCAAGTTAAAGGATGAGAGCCTATATCTTAGAAGTTAATGCTAGAAAAATTATAATAGCGAACCGATTGTACTTATAATAATTATAGTCTAACCTCGCACCAAACACAAACATTCTTCAAAAAAAGTGTCACATGGCTCTTACATAAAATATGAATAACTCGTGTACTGTATAGATACATACCAAAAATGAATCGAAATGACGAAAAACGTGATCGTCAAGACCTTCCAGAGCATATTGCTTTCACCCTTCATTCGAGCTTCTGTGCTCTCCGATCAAAAATTAAAAAAAAAAAAAAAAAAAAAACAAACAAAAACACCTTCACTTTGCAAAAACAATGCACACGTACCTACTTATATACGTATTACAAGCAAAAGACATACTCCGATACAAACAGAGAGGGAGAGACGCACAGTCATCAGCTTAGTATTCGCGCGCGCATCCACCTAATTCAATTACGGAAAAGTTTATAAAAATCAGTACACGAGCAGCGGCGGAGTTAAAGAGTTGTGTAACGAGTGCAATGTCAAATTTTATCTTGGTCGAATATACGTATCTACACAAGTGCTTGTGTTGTGCGGGATAATAGTGTATACGCAGAAAGTAGCTGGTTGATTTGACGCTCGAGCGCCGATTTTATAAATAGTTCAAATCTCTCGAGCTGCCCGGTAGATACGAATTTTATTTTATTTTTCACCTTATGTTGACGGAACTGGCTCTTTTTTTATTGCCATCACTGTATTTTTTTACTAACGCAATTTTATTTGGAGTGCTTTTCATCCACGCCTTAAATACTCAACGACCTTGAGATGAAACAAATCGATTTTTGACGAGCAGCTCAACTGCTATGTTAATTAAAAAATTAAAATCCAACAACACTTGATCCGGCACTGGTATCTTGGAAACAGGCAAATAAATCGATATTACATGCTACAGTGCTTGTACTCTGTCTTAACAATAAAATTTTCTGCACCTATTTACTGCGGCGTATTATTAAACTTGGAATCAGAAATTGTTCTATTCAACCGTCTTTTTTTCACTTTACACTCGTTCCAATCTGTTTTCTAGTAGAAAAGAACTTTGCAAGGGATTGTACTGCACCACCAAAGGTAGATTGTACGGTGAGGGTTCGCTGTATCCAACCGGGCAGTGACTTCGTCTTATTGGCGTAACGTTTGTCTAATAAAACAACCGTTGAATAATCAGCCACGTGACGTACCGCTCGGCCGATGCACTGGTTTACTGCCTTCATGCAGGCGTTCTCGTAAAAGACTGCGCCAGCATTTGGATTCTGTAGTTGATTTTTTTTTTTTTTTTTTTTTTTCCGGTAACATTTTATAGAAATAAATGATATAAAAGTTTTTTGAAAAAAAATACGTACATTAGACAATTCATACTTACAACGTTCTCGTTCAAATATTTCATTTTTTCCTGTAGCTCTGGCGACTTGATGTTTGGATATGGCATACCGACTACTACGACACATCGACCTAAATCGTCGGAAAAATTTAGCCCCTCGCTCAGTTTGCCACCTCAAGAAAATTAAACAAGAGTATAAAATATTTAAAAATAATGAAGAATCAACTGTTATGTAAAATATTAATGTAATTACGTACCAACGACACTAAATAAAATAGCTCCATTTTGAGGCTTTAGAGGTTTCTTGATAGCACTGGCATATTTTTCCAATACTTGGTTGACCTACAAATAAAAATATTTGCAAAATGATACAAACAGTATTTATAAAACATTATTTCAATCAGGCACCTGAGTGGTTGATTTGGGTTCACGAAAAATCGATTTTTTCGTACCGATTTTTGTCAAGACTCCACTCGTTTCTAAATGCTTAAATAATAATTCTTCGTAATTGTAGGACGGTAGAAAAACTACAATGCCTGCTGGTACGATGTTACATATATTAATTATCGTTCTTCCTAATTCATCCAGCTACCAAAACATAAAAATAATTTTAAAATATTATTGAGTTACATAGGATACATGCATAAATACGTTTATTGTCACACACCAATTTTTTGTTTTGTCTATTTTGATAATTGAATTCGTATTCAAGTCCTGTGGGACCACTCTTCAGAACACAAGTAAGAATATTTTCTTTGGGAATGACGTGGTCGCAAGAAAACGTAACGATTCTCTCTGGTTTAGCACCCGCACTCAGAAAGAGTTGATCTTTGAATTCGGATATAGGTTCCATTGTTCCACCAGCCAAAATAACAGCTCTTGCTTCCTTTACTGTGATAAAAAATTATAAATTTATTTTTGGTAAGAAAATTACGAGAATATAGATTACACCTACTGATGTCTGAGAAATGCATAGCAGGATTTAATAAAAGGAACTTCATTTCCCCTTGGCCGATTGTATCACCATGAGTGACAAAAATTCTACCATCACTGCAGTTTGTCTTGAGAGTTTCAAGAAAGCTTGTAATTATTATTAAAGGACTGGTGATTTGTTCTTTTTCTTGCTCATTTTGGTCTTTTGTTGAATTTTCTTTAACTTCTGCGTTATTTTTCTTCTGCAGAGTTTCCAAAAAAGCAGAAACACCTTTTTTCTCTTGAACTGGTTTCTTAAAAACAAGATCATCTTCATATTTTTCGGCATACCCTCGTAATTTATGAATTAATCTAGACTTTTGTATAAAATCGATTAAATCAAAAATGTTTATTGTATCTATTTCGGCCATTGTTTCAAAGTCCTCTAGGGTATACAATTTAGTTGTAGTTACATTGACAACTTTATCATCTGGACAAGACTTTGAAGTGCCACCAAGAATTTTAATTAATTTTTTGAGACAAAAACTAAGCTGGCTCAATAGTAATACGTTTTTAGCCGTTAAAACAGTTTCAAATCTAATAAAAAAATAATTTTTGCACGTTTTATAACAAGAACCTGCACAAAAAAAATTTAAGCAATTACCTTTTTTGATACTGAGACAATTGATTGAAACAATGTAAAATATGTTTTCCATTAACAGTGACACTGTGCATTCTTTCAATGGCTTCAAGCAAATTGTGAGCTTCATCAATGATTAAAATACTGTGATTCAAGTTTATTCCTGAGCTTATTCTAGTGCTTTTGTGCAAAATTGAATTGTAAGGAACAAGAACCAGCTGAGCATCCTCAATTGATTTCCTTGTTGCATAATAAGGACAAGTTTTCAACTCTTTGCTTGTTTTTACAGTGTCCTCAATATCTCTGATACTAGTTAGTATTTCTGCCATGAGTATTGGTTGTTCACCAGGCATATAAGGACAGGATGTGGCTGATTTTAAACGTTTCAGATCTTTTTCTTTTTTAGAGGTGGATTTCTTTTTTTGTAATTGTTGACACTGTTCATTTATAATACTTATATTTTTAAGAGATTTTATTTTTGCATTTATACAATAATTAGTCCTGAAATGTTATTAAATTACAAAAAATCTAGCATGTATAATTCAGATTTTTATACTGACCTTGATGCAAGAGGTACAACAGATATCAAGTCAGCATAAGAAGTTTTTTTCAGTTCACCAATAAATTGAGCAAGTTGAGAATGTGTTCTAGAGCAAAAAAATAACTTGCAGTCTTGAGAAACTACCTCTTCTTCTTCATCAGAACTGTCAGATTTACAGTCTGTATCTTTTAAAACAAGATCATCTTCTATGTCATCATCATTTGCAACTGGATTGGTATTTTTTTCATTCAAAGAATGATTTCTTTCATTACTTTTACTGTCATTTTTTGCATATTTATAATAGTTTTTTTTCTTTTTACTTTCTTCATAATAATCTTTTAACTGCTCCTTGTACTTGTTTCTTTTTTCTTCTTTTTTAACAAGGGTATCTAATTGCTTTTGCAAGGATTGTTTTTCTACATTTATCTTTATTTGTTCAGTTTGAGCAGAAAACCAATCACTGACATTATTGTCCTCAATTTTCTTAGATTTCCTCTCAAGATCAGCTTTTTGATTAGTAATATTTAATTTTTGTTTGTTCCTGTGGTCAATAAGCCACTTCAGAGTACCACAAATGATTGACAAAGTTTTTCCGGTTCCAGTGGGACTCTCGAAAATGCCAAGGTTACCATTTTCTAGGCACTTATACAGATTTTTCATGAAGTCTTTTTGAATTGGGTATGGAGGAAATGGAAACAAAAAATCTTCGGGTGGCTCCATCGTTTTTCACTTTGTTTTGTTCATAAGCTTAGTATTTATGTATTAACTGTATCTGTAGTACAATAATCCTTATCACCTCGAACAAAACTACTGTACTTTTTTGAAGCAGTGTTATATTGTTAGGTGGACAAGTATATCCTTAAAGTAAATGATATTAAATATATGTTGCCTTATTTATAATTCATGAGAATAACACAATATAATACAATAGAAAAATTGTTTTTATATAATGAGATTTACACACACGAATTATATTTTTACACATAACATTATTTAACTCTTGAAAATATTAAAGTACTTGTACAATAATATACCTAACTGTCGGTAAGAACAAGTAAATAGACTTGAAAATTTCTGAAAACTCTGCAATTTTCACTGATATTTTGGAGGAAGTATGCCTTTACAAATTAAACAAATATAAGAAAAATAAAAATTATGTGGATCATCGCCATCTAGCGGTGTTCACTAATGCCCCACTGCCCCGGAATGATATATTAGATGATTGAATTCATTGAATCTGCTCGCGGGTAGACCCTACGTTCACTTCGTTTAAATTCACTAATGTCCACAGCGGAGGGTCTATTGGAGCGGCTCCGGTAGACCCTACGTTTACTTCGTTTAAATTCACTAATGTCCACAGCGGAGGGTCTATTGGAGCGGCTCCGGTAGACCCTACGTTTACTTCGTTTAAATTCACTAATGTCCACAGCGGAGGGTCTATTGGAGCGGCTCCGGTAGACCCTACGCTCACTCACTATAAATTCACTAGGAAACTTGAAAATTTACATGACCAAAAGACAGACTGCCGATAAAAGATTTATCGCAGAGTCCTTTTACATCGACGAGAATGTTCAATCCCTGCTGTACCGGCATGACAGGGGGTGTTTTCCGCAATCGTCACCAGCAATTAGTAATTTAAGGTTGCGCTCTACGCTACCATCAGGTCGGTAAGTCAACTACCTGCTGCAGGTGATAATTGCGGAAAACACGCACCCTTCAAGCGGCGTTACCACCACGACCTACGTAACTTTACAGCCTCTGATTTTATCATTCTGGTAAAGAGAGCACGGTGTAAAATGTACGTGAAGTTATGTGTATAGTAATTAAAGAAATTACTACTAGTAAGTAAGTAATGCCATATGGTTGATTTTATTAAACCATGTGAATGTCTCTATTTTTAGAGGTCAACTTTTGAGTAAAAAATATATTGTAAACTTGCCGCAAATAGCACAAACTACGTCAAATTTTTATTATCTATTTGTAAAATTAGTTGCGGCTGGTTTATAACTAATAAAGTGACTTTACTGTAAGTAGCAATAATTGTTTTGGATCAGCGCCATCTAGCGGTCTTTATTTTTTGGCCAAAAGTGGCTCCTAAAATTCTCAATCAGAGCATTCAGGATTAGAGCCATTTAGTCAATTACAAACCAGCCGCAACTCATGATGAAGCTATAAAATGAAAAAATAACAATACGTGTGTTTTAGGCGGCAAGTTAACAATCTATTTTCTACCAAAAATCGACCTCCTATGTGTTTGTACTTTTAAAGATAAATTTTTAAGCATAAGACGTATTGTTAACTTGCCGCCAAAAACACATATATCGTTATTTTTTCATTTTATAGCTTCATCATGAGTTGCGGCTGGTTTATAATTGACTAAATGGCTCTAATCCTGAATGCTCTGATTGAGAATTTTAGGAGCCACTTTTGGCCAAAAAATAAAGACCGCTAGATGGCGCTGATCCAAATAATTATTACTTCTTATATTAGAGCCATTTAATCAATTATAAACCAGCCGCAACAAATCTTGTAAATAGATAATAAAAAGTTAACATTTTTTGTGCTATTTGCGGCAAGTTTACAATATGTCTTTTAGCTGTAAATAGACCCTGAAAAGTATAAATATTCCACTTATCTTATACGGCTTATAAAATCTACCATATTTACAAAATTAAAATACTTTAGACCTTTTATCATTAACTCGCGGAAGCACAGCCCTTTAACTTTCTAGTTTAAATAAACAGCTAACTTATATAATATGTACATGCCAAGATTTGTGTTACAGAAATCTTGAACAATGATTAAATAGATACGTAAAGTAATAAGTCCAAAAGAGACAACTAAAGAAAAAAAGTTTAAAAAAGAAGTTCAGTTACACAGGAAGAGTCTCCTAAAAATGGAGCATTGGATCTCACTCAATTTAAATTGCTTTACAATTTATCTTTTACCTAAAAATCAACCTCCAAAACTATCAATATTCTACTTATCTTATATGGCTCATAAAATCGACAATATTTACAAAATTTTAATACTCTAGACCTTTTACCATTAACTAATGAAAGAACAGCCCTTCAACTTTAGATTTCCAATAAACAGTTAACTTATGTAATATGTACATAACAAAATTTGTGTTACAGAAATCGTAAATTACGATCAAATATACACGTAAATTAATCAGTCGAAAAGAGACAACTGAAGAAAAAAGTTCTTAAAAAGAAGCAGTCACACGAAGAGTCTCCTAGGAATGGAGCATCTGATCTCACTAATTGAAAAATACATTTATTACAGAGATGTAAATTTAAGTGTTATAAGTAAACAAAGAACCCAACCTTCTCTGATCGAGTGAGATCCAATGCTCCATTCTTATATGAGACTTTTCGTGTGACTGTGCTTCTTTTTCAGGCCTTTTTTCTTCGGTTGTCTCTTTAATAAACTGATTAATTTGTGCTTACATGAGTTAATGGTAAAAGGTCAAGAGTATTGTAATTTTGTAAATATTGTCGATTTTATGAGCCATATAAGATATGTAGAATATTGATGTAGAAACTTGCCGCAAGTAGCACAAAAAATGTTAACTTTTTATTATCTATCTACAAGATTCGTTGCGGCTGGTTTATAATTGATTAAATGGCTCTAATATAAGAAGTAATAATTATTTGGATCAGCGCCATCTAGCGGTCTTTATTTTTTGGCCAAAAGTGGCTCCTAAAATTCTTAATCAGAGCATTCAGGATTAGAGCCATTTAGTCAATTATAAACCAGCCGCAACTCATGATGAAGCTATAAAATGAAAAAATAACGATATATGTGTTTTTGGCGGCAAGTTAACAATACGTCTTATGCTTAAAAATTTATCTTTAAAAGTACAAACACATAGGAGGTCGATTTTTGGTAGAAAATAGATTGTTAACTTGCCGCCTAAAACACACGTATTGTTATTTTTTCATTTTATAGCTTCATCATGAGTTGCGGCTGGTTTGTAATTGACTAAATGGCTCTAATCCTGAATGCTCTGATTGAGAATTTTAGGAGCCACTTTTGGCCAAAAAATAAAGACCGCTAGATGGCGCTGATCCAAAACAATTATTGCTACTTACAGTAAAGTCACTTTATTAGTTATAAACCAGCCGCAACTAATTTTACAAATAGATAATAAAAATTTGACGTAGTTTGTGCTATTTGCGGCAAGTTTACAATATATTTTTTACTCAAAAGTTGACCTCTAAAAATAGAGACATTCACATGGTTTAATAAAATCAACCATATGGCATTACTTACTTACTAGTAGTAATTTCTTTAATTACTATACACATAACTTCACGTACATTTTACACCGTGCTCTCTTTACCAGAATGATAAAATCAGAGGCTGTAAAGTTACGTAGGTCGTGGTGGTAACGCCGCTTGAAGGGTGCGTGTTTTCCGCAATTATCACCTGCAGCAGGTAGTTGACTTACCGACCTGATGGTAGCGTAGAGCGCAACCTTAAATTACTAATTGCTGGTGACGATTGCGGAAAACACCCCCTGTCATGCCGGTACAGCAGGGATTGAACATTCTCGTCGATGTAAAAGGACTCTGCGATAAATCTTTTATCGGCAGTCTGTCTTTTGGTCATGTAAATTTTCAAGTTTCCTAGTGAATTTATAGTGAGTGAGCGTAGGGTCTACCGGAGCCGCTCCAATAGACCCTCCGCTGTGGACATTAGTGAATTTAAACGAAGTAAACGTAGGGTCTACCGGAGCCGCTCCAATAGACCCTCCGCTGTGGACATTAGTGAATTTAAACGAAGTAAACGTAGGGTCTACCGGAGCCGCTCCAATAGACCCTCCGCTGTGGACATTAGTGAATTTAAACGAAGTAAACGTAGGGTCTACCGGAGCCGCTCCAATAGACCCTCCGCTGTGGACATTAGTGAATTTAAACGAAGTAAACGTAGGGTCTACCGGAGCCGATTTAAATACCCTTCGCTACAGACATTATGGTGTGACTATAGCCTTGTAAGTTTCTCTAGTGAATTTCTATCAAGCAAAAGAAATATGGTTTACCATAAAGTATACTTTTTTAGTTTGGAATCAGCCTCGCTATTATAAGTATAGGTATATGCAAAAGCGGATATGCAAGGGTCTGCTTCTGCTTGTCTGCATGGCAGAATGCTGCAAAAGAAAGCAGACGTGCATGCTTTGTAAATAATGTGCAATCGAAGCTTATAATAGCAATAAAAGCGCAAGGTGAAATATCAACAAAGTTGAGGTGCCTTGTATTTTCAAGAAGTTACTTAAGTACACCTAGTGCGAGTGAAAATCTGAAAATGAATAAAGAGGAAAAGAGGTATATAGAGTAGTTTCAAAAGTTTACGTCGACGAAGAAGAGGAAGTATAGAGAGAGTAACAGATCGGAAGAGAAGAGCGGAAGCTGTTGCAGCTGCTCTCTTTACACTATATAGAAATATGGTGAGTTAAATTGAGATGTTGAGTGGTATGCGTGTATATATGCACATATGCTGTACGTTTCTCCTTTCGTTTCATTCATTCTTCATAATATGTCTATGGGCCCTTTGATTTGAGCTCATCTGTTTTTTTCTGGACTGAACTTATTACTCGTTTTGCTTTTTTTTTTCTACGTTTTGTTAAAGTACATTCACTCGTTGCTTATTTTTTGTTTTGTTTTGCTTTGTGATACTCAAATTACCATATCATTTATTTTCTAAGCTACTTTTTTTCGTAATGGACGGTTGTATTATTTTTCCAAGTTACTTGTACAGTTTTTGGAAATTTTTTTGTTTTTGTGACAAGTTTATTTGTATCACTGATATTGAATATTGACCAAATACAGTTGATTAGAAACGTTATACATATTACAATAATATCAAGTACTAAATATGAACTACATTACAGAACTGAAATAAATCGATTGTAAATACATAAATTCAGCAAGATGAATGGAATAATTCCCGAAATGGAGCAAATTATCAGTCAGCTCGAAAGAGGGACTGTAGTGACAAAGTTCTTTTCAAGAAAAAAGCCAGAAAAAAAGACCTTGATGATTCGTAGAGAGACCAGACAAATCATCTGGGCAAGAAGTCCAACAACAAGGCCTTTCGATGGCTCTGGTAAATTTGTTTGTGTACAAATTGCTCGATTTCACTTATGATAGAAACAACTCTCAAAATATTTACTCGTAAAATTGTAATTTCTAGTGGATATAAGAGAGGTCAAAGAAATAAGGACGGGAAAAAATTCCAAAGACTTTGAAAAATGGCCTGAAGAAGCTAAAAAAATTGAAAACCTGAGGTGCTTTGTTGTTTTTTATGGCTCTGAATTCAGACTCAAAACATTGTCTATTTCAGGTAAGCCATTACATTAAACTGCTTCTATATGAAATACTAACAAATAACTTTAGACTAATATTTAAAATTTTCTAGCCTTAAGTGAAAAAGAATGTGAGTTATGGATGAAAGGCTTGAGGCATTTGGTGCAAGACACTATAAATGCTCCATATCCTTTACAAGTAGAGAGATGGCTGAGAAAAGAATTTTATGCAATGGAAAACTCTCAAGAAATGTAAGGTGAACTTTAGCTTATTGTCTGAGCTGATGAAATATATTTTGTTAAATGTTATTATTACAGGGTCAGCCTAAAAGACGTCAAAGCTTTCTTACCAAGAGTTAATTGCAAAATTCCAACAAACAAGCTCAGGGAACTGTTTCAAGAAGTCGACACAAAAAACAGGACAGAGATCGGCTTTGACGACTTTGTAACACTTTATCACAAACTTATGTTTGATTCTAACGTGAGTTAAAAATAGTAAAAAAGTTATACGCCGATTAAAAAAAAAAATTTTCTACCTAAAGTTTTATTTTTTTAGAATTTTACGGACTGGAAAAAGCTATTGACATACTCTAATCCTTCTATGATAGTGAGTTTGCAAAAATTTCAAAACTTCCTTATTACGGAACAGCAAGATTCCTCTGGTAACAACGAGCATGAAATGTCGCGTTTCATTCGCGATTACTTACAAGATCCTCAAAGGGACATTCAAGAGCCATATTTTACGTTTTCGGAGTTTGTTGATTTTTTGTTTTCCAAACACAATGAAATTTGGGACAACAAGTTTGATCAAGTCTTCCACGATATGACGAGACCAATGTCTCATTACTGGATCGCCTCGTCGCATAATACGTAATATTTTGTCAGTTAATTAATTTCTACGATTAACTTGAAAATCGTCACCTAATTACATAATTTCCTTAGATATTTGATGGGTGATCAGATAAGTAGTGAAAGTAGTTGTCAGGCTTATGTAAGAGCTCTGAGAGTTGGATGCAGATGTATAGAATTGGACTGTTGGGATGGACCTGATGGGATGCCTTTCATATTTCATGGGCACACTTTAACAACGAAAATTAAATTTATGGACGTTATTAAAACGATCAAAGAACACGCTTTCATTACATCGGAGTGGGTTTGCTTGTTTTTAAAAATAATTGTTACAAAACTCAAGATACTCATTACCCACTGATTTTGTAGGTATCCAGTTATCCTGTCGATCGAGGACAATTGTACTCTTCCGCAGCAGCGGCGAATGGCTCAAGCGATGCAGGAGGTATTTGGCGATATGCTTCTCGTTCAGCCAATTGACAAGAACGAATCCTGTTTACCGTCTCCTTACGCATTACGTCGCAAAATTATTCTCAAGCATAAAAAGTTGCCGGACGGTGTGGACGAGGGTTCATTCGTCATACGTAACACTGACGATTTAGGCAGTCGACAGGAGATGGATCTTCGCAACACCATAAAAAATGGAATCCTATATCTTGAAGATCCGGTTGATCATGAATACAATCCACATTTTTTTGTTCTTACGGAGCAGAAACTGTTTTACACTGACACTTTTTCGAGGACACAAGAAATCGAACCAGAGGATGAGGAAGAAACAACTGTTGTTAGAATGCCAGGAGACGTAAGCTCTAATAAATCGACTTATTATGTACTTTTGTCAATGATGTTGTTACTAGTGAACACGACTTTTTTTTGACAGGGAGTACCAAACGATGAACTACATTTTGGAGAAATGTGGTTTCATGGTAAATTAGCACGGGGCAGAGAAGAAGCCGAGGAACTACTACATAAATACTCACACTTGGGCGACGGTACGTTCCTGGTGAGACAATGCGTGACTTTTGTTGGTGACTATTGTCTATCCTTTTGGCGCAAAGGAAAGGTCAATCATTGTCGCATCAAGTTAAAACAAGAGATGGGTCAGACGCAGTATTATCTCGTAGATGTAAACTATTTCGATAGTTTATACAGTCTTATTACGCACTACCGCAATCATCCTCTAAGAGCTCAAGTAAGAAAAACACGAATTAACTTACGATCTTAATCATGAAAATCACAAAAATTGTGTAGTTCGATGCTCTATTGCTCTTTGTTTACACAAATTTCTGTAAATACTTGAAAATCGACTTGTAACAAAGTGCCAAATTAATTTTTTTAATACATTAATTTTTATTTTCAACATGTAACACTTTTAATTGAAAAATACATTACTTTATTTCGAAGTATACAGACACACGCATTCAGATGTATTACGACAGTCGCCGGGTGTAAGGTAATTAAGTGTGCCCCGTCCATGATATTTACCCAGTGTTTAATTAATTTTATTATGTTGATGTTATAGTTGTTCATTTTCTTGTTTTCATCACGAATACTTTTATTTTTTCAATGTTCACCAATTTAAATTGTTTGTCGTATTTTATAATTTTATTGCGATTCCTCACAACATTCCGAACAAAAATATACAATGCACATACACAAGCTTTTGCATTCCTTCAAAAATCCTCTATATCTATTCGATTTAAATGTAATATATTTCCTGAGAGTATGTATCTATAATATTACATTATAATTTCGCGATTAACAAAGTTTACGAATCACTACGAGTTAATCGCACTAACGTATATTTAATAGGAATTTCTGATAACTCTACAAGAGCCAGTACCACAGCCGAATAAGCACGAGGAGAAGGAATGGTGGCAGAGAGACTGCTCCAGACTGCTGGCCGAAGAAATGCTGAAACGCGTACCCACTGATGGAGCGTTTTTAGTGAGACCTATCGAAAAAGAAAATAACTGCTATGCGCTATCGTTCAGGTAAAGGTATTTAGTTTTTCGAAAAATACCCTTGAATGTATTTTAGATGATGATTTTGTTGTGCCATTTTTTCAGAGCTGAGAACAATATAAAGCATTGCCGGATCAAGTTGGAGGGACGACTGTATACGATCGGCACTGTGCAATTCGAGAGTCTAGTAGAGTTGGTTAATTATTATGAGCGACATCCTTTGTACAAAAAAATCAAACTTACCTTCGCTGTTAATCAAGAAGTCGTTAGGATGCAAGGTTCCATGGTAAATTACAGTCTTAAAGTGCAGTATCAAAAATCTTTTTACGAGTGTAAAAATTCAGACGAAAATTTTGCATTTTTTTTAGGATCCCGACGACGGTTCAGTTTACGGCATACCAGGCTACATGGATCCAACGACGTTTGTTTCAAAAGTTAAAGCCTTGTATGACTATAAAGCTCGCCGAGACGACGAGCTGACTCTGGTCAAACACGCAATCATAACGAATGTAAATAAGCAGAAAGATGGTTGGTGGCGAGGCGACTATGGTGGAAAAAAGCAACACTGGTTTCCTGCCAACTACGTCGAGGAGGTCGAGCAAGATAGCCAGACCGACGTATGTCCATTAACCACGTGTAAAAAAAAAAAAAATGACCATAAAAAAATACAATTCAATTTTTTTATTAGTCGTCCTCTGACTCGATGATGCTTGGAAATTTGCAAAAAGGCTCGGTAGACATTGTCGGTGCTTGCGTTGAGTTGGTAATGTCGGACAGGCCGGGTCTCGAGTGGACTTTGAGAATACAGAACCCAAATATGTGCTCAGTTTTTGAGGTGGCGGCTCCATCCCAAGAAATTGCTCTCGAGTGGATGCAGAAAATCGATGAAACTGGACAGAATGCTAGCGTTAGGGTGAGTCAATGTGACATTTTTATTTCACGACCTATTTATTTGTATCATATGTTTTCTATCAATCCCATTGTAGGAAAGCCAGCATAAAGAAATGGAACGAGCCTGGCGAATAGCCAAAGAGATGTCGAATCTCATCGTATACTTCAGATCAGTAGCCTTCAATGTGGATCGACTCCGTTCCAAAGGTTTCATTTACAACGAGATGAGCAGTTTCCCGGAAACGAAAGCTGAGAAGCTCATGTGCCAGCAAGAGACCAAGTTTTTTTTGCGCTACCATCAAACACAATTCAGCCGTGTCTATCCTAAAGGTCAGCGTATCGATTCGTCGAATTACAATTCGATGCCGATGTGGAACGCTGGCTGCCAAATGGTCGCTCTCAACTACCAAACCGGAGACAAACCTATGCAGCTGAATCAGGCAAAATTTCGAGAAAATGGAAATTGCGGGTACTTGTTAAAGCCGGAGTTCATGTTTCACGAAGATTACAATCCGTTTGACAAAACTTCCCTTGTTGGAGTTGATACGCTCAAAGTTACACTGAATATAATTGGAGCGAGGCATTTGAATAAAGCGGGCAGAGGTGCTGCCTCGCCTTCTGTGCAAGTCGAGGTCGTTGGTGCTGATTACGATAGTGGTATCAAACTCACGACAAAGACGATTAGTTAGTGTCAAATTTTAAACAACAAACTCATTTTCATCCTTATAGTTTTTTGCTAATTGCAAATGTACTTTTTAGATGACAACGGTTTTAATCCCATGTGGAATGAATCTTGCGAGTTCCTAGTATCAAATCCGTATTTGGCCCTAATTCGTTTTGTTGTACAAGACGAAGACATGTTTGGAGATAGTAATTTTATGGGTCAAGCAACTTATCCTGTAGGTTATTAATGATTAGCACCTATTTGTTAAACTTAATCATTTATCGGATTTTAATTTATTTTTTTCAGATTCGTTGTTTAAGAACTGGTTACAGAAGCGTTCCTTTGAAAAACAGTTATAGCGAAGATCTTGAATTGGCATCGCTTCTTGTGCACGTGAAAATTGTCAGTACAAATGTGAGTATTACATACAATAAACAACTAATGTGTTGCACATTAAAAAATAAGTATACAGTTGTGGTAATTATTAATTTAAATACTTTTCTACAGGATTTAGCGCAAAATAGTACTATCACAAAATTTAAACGGCCTCACATACGGTTAATCTAGTTTCCAAATAATCTTGTGACAAACTGATCACCAAAAGCAAAGCTTCAATGTAATTTGTTATTTTAATTTAGGTAGTTGTACATTTACCAATAATCACCTATAGTGGTTATTAATTTAAAAAAAGTAATTGTTTCTTTAAAAACGCTTTTTTTTATAGGAAATTTTTAATGTACAAAAATTATCACATTTGTTTTTGTGATTTTTTTGAACATAATTATTTTATTAATCAATGTTGAGGAGTATATATACAACGAAACAGGTTTTGACAGCTATTTTGAAAATTTTGTTGAAGAGCGCGAATATGAGATGTATTTACAAAACTGATTTTATTGAGAAATATCTACACAAATATATACATAATAATATAATATTAAAAAAGATTTATTTTAGGAAACGAGCAATTACGTACAAAAATATTTTTTTACACATCAAATATTTTATACAGATAAATATACATAAAAAATTTTTTATGTTAACAATTTTAATTAGTAGAGTCAATCAAAGTGTTAATTTTCAAAAAATTATATAAATTATATAGTGATTAAATGTATTTATTGATATCTATATTTGTAGTAGTTGATAATTAATGTTAGAAGTTCATGTTGAATACTTACAGAGGCAATGTTATTGCTAGCAAATACTCTAAAATTTTATTCAAAAGTATAAAAATTTCAGAATGCAATTTTTAAAGCTCTTCCATAGTATTTAGGATCAAGATATGTGTGGGTATGAAAACGTCGTTAGATTTATTTACATTTTTATTATTTAGATTTTTTACAATATGTATGTATTGTTTTTATACACCTTTTTTTCAATAAGCTAAACACAAAGCAAAGTATAACACAAAAAGCTCATTGAACGTACTAGATAATTATTAAATTTATACGTACATCATCTGTTAAGTCTGTTTAGCTTTAGAATGTGAAAAGAAATATCGTATTAATTGTACTCGCACGACTATTATAATGTTAAATGAGCCCGAAGACCTTCGTTGAATGCATAATTATGTTACTTTAATGAAAATAAAATTTTTTATATAATATAATACTCTTGAAATTAAATTTCATTGGCAAGGAAAACTGTAGAAATGCAAAGTAGTCGCACGACTGCTGTATAAATGTTAATCAATCTCGTTTCTCCCAAGGATGACTTTAATTAAGAAAAAAACCATATTTTCATTGATAGCAAAGATTTGTTAATATATATAAACTTTATACATATATTTACTTAGAAGGCTGTATTCCGCAAATGCTGCCAGCAGTCAAGTTACGTAAAATCGACCTCCAGAAGTATAAACATACTAATAGGTCAATTTTCGAATAAAAAGTAAATTGTAGACTTGCCGCAAATAAATTAGACAACATCAATTTTTTATTGTTTATCTACGAGATTAGTTGCGGCTGGTTTATTATTGATTAAAAGGCTCTACTGTAAGTAGTAACAATTATTTGGATCAGCGTCATCTAGCGTTGCGGATTTCTGAACTAAAAAGTGGCCCTAAACTTTTCAGCCAGAGCTTTAGCGCGTATAGCCATTTAGCCTATTATAAACCAGCCGCAACTCATTTAGTAGCTATAAAATAAAAAATTAACGGTACATGTGTTTTTGGCGGCAAGTTAACAATCTATTTTCTAACAACAAATTGACCTCCTATGTGTTTATACTTTTAAAGATAAATTTTCAAGCATAAGATAGATTGTTAGCTTGCCGCCAAAAACACATATATCGTTATTTTTTTGTTTTATAGCTTTATCATGAGTTGCGGCTGGTTTATAATTAACTAAATGGCTCTAATCCTGAATGCTCTGATTGAGAATTTTGAGAGCCACTTTTGACCAAACACCAAAAAATAAAGACCGCTAGATGGCGCTGATCTAAAATAATTGTTACTACTTACAGTAGAGCCTTTTAATCAATAATAAACCAGCCGCAACTAATCTCACAGATAAACAATAAAAAATTGACGTTGTCTTATTCATTTGCGGCAAGTCTACAATTTACTTTTTATTCGAAAATTGACCTCCTATTAGTACATTTATACTTCTGGAGGTCGATTTTACGTAACTTGACTACTGGTAGCATTTGCGGAATACAGCCTTCTAAGTAAATATATGTATAAAGTTTATATATCTTAACAAATCTTTTTCTTTCGTAACGAATGTAACGACTCTATGATACTTACTAACCGCTGTGGTGGTAAAAAGAGCAAGCAGGTCGGTCGCGGTACCACGGTGATCAAGCGCGGTATCGCTGTCCGTACGCCAGCGCGTGCGAGAGAGATGAAAGAACTTGACTGAACTAGTCAAAGTCCTCCCTCAGCACCAGCGCTTGCTTGCGACGATGGCATGCGTCGTCGGCGGGTTGGGGGCTGGGCTGAGACGCTATACATATATATATATATACTCGCTTTCTACTCCCCTCCCTCCGCTTCTGGCGAGTTGGCGGCGTATATGCTTGCGCTGCTCCGATCCGACTGCTCCGAAATATTATCGCCGTCGTGTCAGTCGAGCCGTGTACGTGTTTATACCTATCTTATCGCGCGACATCCACTGTTCCATTCCATACTCTGTAGACCCTCGGCGTCTTCGACGACAACGACGGAGAGAAAACAATGCCCCTTACCTCTTACCTAGTGTCAAGATTGTATGACATATTCACATAAGTGCATGCCATCACGGAAAAAAAAGTACCATTCCTCTTCTCCAGCAGCCGCGTGCAGTGCATGTTGTGGGGGGAGTGGCGCTCATACGCGATTCGCGTATACACGGCGACGACGAGGGACAGCAGCGTTATTTTACACGCATTATCTGCGAGCTTATTCCTACAGTGACTAAAAGACTGGAGGAGACTATACAGACTGAATAACACTGCCCGAGCGCACCAGCTGTTCCTTATAAGTACAGTCGTCCTGTCAGAGGTAAGCCGAGTAGGATAATCCTTGATGAATTTTGTGTGTACAACATCCACCCGTAAGAGAAAGAGGTGAGTGACCCCCTTCCCCATAAAGGAGAGAGAAAAACACTCGCAGTAGCAGCGGATTCGCGTTTCATGTACTTCTTACATGTCTTTCTCTTTTTTACGCTCATAATAATATTATATGTGCTTTTAGCTATGTACAAGCTATAGTGAGAGAGAGAGAGAGAGAGAGAGAATTAAAGTTTTTTAAAAGGCCTCTGGTGGTGGGCGTCTGCTACTGCTGCCAGCAGCCGATTTATATGATGGGTGTTCTTTTTTTTAAAAACGCGTATACATATACCTATACTATCATGTGGCTCATGCTTTTTTTCAATGATAACAAACGATGAAGGATGAAAATGATAAATAATGTTTATGTACCACTAATAGTGAAAAACTATTAACCGGCGCTTTGGCGTTTTCATTCCATCATCGCTGCGTGAGCTATTTTGGAGGAGAAATAATATATGACCCGTTAAGTTTTTATGTCAAATAGGTCGTGTGTTAAGTTGTAAACGTATACTAGTAAAATGTGCAGGAAGAGCGTGAGATCAAGCTAAAGAAAGTTTTTCTCTTCGCATAGACACAGATAAGATTGCAGGATAAATATCGGGGACAGGTGTCCGTGTGTGGACTGACAGGTACACTCTTACTGATCTAATTTTTTTCTTTCTTTATTTTTTCTCTCTTCGGCGATGAATAAAACAGTGGGAGGATACGATGGTGTGCTGTTGCAAGTGTGGATTACATATTTATGAGTTTAACGAAGTCAGAGGCAAAAGATATATAATTCGTGTTAGAGATGCAGTGTGGCTTTTTTTTTTGGAGTGTGGCAATATTAAAGAAATTAAAATTTTTTGTGTTGGCTATTCGTGTAATATATTGAAATACAAAAGTTTTAATACTATACGTTTGGCTCTTCACTGATTCGTTTTATGACAATAAGAGTTCATTTGTTTTAAAAACTTGTATTGATTTGTATGTGTGGTATCGATGTGTTATTCGTGTTACGCCACTGTGTTGTTTACAGGCATTTACAAAATATCACGAGTATTTTTAATGAATACATAATTACATTTTCTATAGCGTTAAAAAGAAATGTACAGGCAAATAGCAAAGAGATACTATTTGCATGGATATACATCATTCCACACAAGCCAGTCTATTCCGTAAATCAGTTTCATTGAAAATGAAAATTTCTTCTCAAAGATAAAGTGTGTAAGTACTGCCATAAAGCATCCGGTTGTCCGTGAATAAATACTCACATCAATTTATCAATGGATCAATGTCTTGCACAAACATGTGTAGAATAAAAGTTTGTCTTGACGATCGCAGGAGATGGGTTAACTTTCAATTGCAAGTACCTATATTTACAGCGTGAAATAAAAAACATAATTTTCCAGAGATTCCAACTGAAAGTGGACTAGAAAGTCCGATCGCGAGAGTAATTGACATTTCTTTCATTCGCCGCGTCTATCAATCGGTGCACCATATCCAGTGGATGGTTTGTTTGTTTTTTCCTCATTCCATGCCATACTTTACTCAAGTTTGTAGAAGCTATAAAAACGAAAGATTGGTAGAAAAATTCTCTCATCGTTATAGTGTTGTATTAATAAATATGGAAAAAATAAGAGTGTTGTTATATACCACACGACATTATAACGCTCCTTCGAGCACCAAATCGTTAACAATTAAAAGCGCATCCAGTAGATCTTTTGTAGTGCATATTAAACCCACGTACTTACTTGGCGTTTGAGGAATTTTCATGCGCATACGTGATGATAAAAGTGCGTCTCGCTACTTTTTCCGTGGATTAATAAACCAACCAAGTACTTACCTTCTTGTACATGGCGGAAGCGCGTTACAATCTTGCGACTGTGTTGCCGATCAATCTCTTGTTTCGAGGAAGAAAAAGAAGGAAGGCAAATACATAGGTATTAAATTCATCGAGATTCGGTGGTGCGAGTGGAATCGCGTGGGAAATCTCCTTTACATAATCTCAAATTAGTTTGTTATTCCTCGACTGCGTTGTACATAATATGGATATACGTGCCACAGGGCAAACAGAAAATTGGTGCCGCTACTTTGTTGGGTTACATTGGAATTTTGCAGCGCAGTTTCCTCTTCGTTATTTATATTTCGATGTTGTGTACAAACGAGCGCCACCACTAGGAAGTAATTACTGTAAATTTTTGCGATTGTTTGTATGCATAGATATACAATTGTGGCTTAGTAACGAAAGTCTTATAACTGATTGAAAAGCATCAAATGTTGATGTGAGTACAGCAAAAAAACACTAGTTTGTCAATTTTTTATGAAATCAAGCATGAGATCAAATAGTTATCTGTACAAGATATCCTTTCTCTCGGTGGTACAAAAAGAAATCCCTCATTTTCTGTACCTGTATATTTTTTTATAGTTAGAGTCTATAAATGAAAAACATGGCTGCGTACCTCGAATCAAATGACCCATTTATATGTAAAAAAAAAAAAAAAAAAAAAAAGAATCTTGGACAAACACGTTCACGTTGCAGTAATAATACACTTTGCAAAATACCCTCCCATGAAAAATACATTAAGTACACGCAGTGGCAGCAGCAACGGAGCGAAATTTCCAAACAAACGAGAGCCGCGAGCGACATTTCATTTCAGCGGAGGCATGCCCGATGTATTAACAATAATAACAATAACGCAGAAAGGAATAATTTCTTCGGCCGTGGGCAACCACGTGGGTGTAGTAACAACTCGTTATTACAATGGGGTACCAGAGCGCGACGAGTTTTGGCTTGGTAATTTTTTTTCCTTCATTAATTCCGCTTTTCGCGCTCAAAAGCCTTGGAACTATTTAATAAAAAAATCTCAACTCGTCGACAGCGATTTTGGCAGCAATACGATTTTAACGGTACTTTACTTGTGCCAGTGGCGTCCTCAAATATACATATATACATATATACACACAAAACGCACCGAATGCATGATTAAAGGATACCTTTGTATATATAATACATATACGTACAGCTGGTACACCTATACATATACCGATGACCGGAGGTATTACTCAACGTTTGAGCTCTGCAACAAACTCTATCTACCTATCTACTACTCCTGTACTCCTCGCCTGTAATTTTCGCGGATGTACATACACACGTACCACCGACCGCGTAAAATCACTCCCCTTTTCTCTCTCTCTCTCTCTCGTCGTTCCGCTACACACACGCACGTATAAACGCGGCATTAGCATAAATGCGCGTGTGTTTTTTACACAATGAAAGAAAAAAATAGAAAAAAAAAAAATGTGTTCACGGTTGAAAAGGCGCGAATAAAACGGTGGCATTAAACACGCGTTGCATCCCCTCCCACGCACGCACACACACACAGAGGTATAGTTGCAAACGTTCGTTTCACGCGGTAATTACCTGCTCTCTCTCTCTCTCTCTCTCTGTGCGAAGAAGCACCTGATGCACGCGATACAATTTTTTGTTTTGTTTTTACGCGGGATGTTGCGATGCTTTGCGCTGTGGTTGGTCGTTAAATTTTATACGCTCCCCCACGGGGTGTGGGTACTTTTTTTTTTTTATTTACTACATTTCTATTAGAATTGGAGTATTGATCGCAAAGTAGCTCATCGCTTCGGGATTGACTCTTGGCATATATATGTAATTGATAGTGGTGGAAAATTGGCACGTAATGTCGTTTATTTCCTCGGTTAATCGATGTTAACGTGTAGGATCTGCGTGAAAAAGTATATTTCGGTTTTCGCATCGGTGTAGGTATTACAGCAGCGGCGGGAGGCTTTCACGTGAAAGTTTTCAGGAAAACTTCCCCGGCGCGACTACTCTCTCGGGCCACTTAACCCACAAACGCGACGGGCTATTTTCCTCGCTCCTTTTTTTTTTTTCTTCTCTTTTTTCTTTTCATACGTGCATTAACGCGCGGATGTATACCCGTATACAGCAAGCACCGAGAGCCACCGCACAACAGCTGTTCTCGACAACTGTGTACTCGTTCAAATAAGTACGACAAAGCTCTTGTTCGTCAATTTTCTTTTTTTTTTTTTTTTTTTCTTTGTCGAAGTAATTCGAGAATTTTTACTTTCAACAGCTCTGGTGACGCCACCCGCGCCGATTGATCCCTCGGGCGCGAAGATTGAGTTGTGCGCGACACCACGCTTTTACAAATCAGACTGCGTGCGTGTATAATCTCTGCTTCTCTAATCTAATAAAAATCACTGATCGTCGTCCCATTGTTTCTCTCGTGGTCCATCCGCGCGTGGGTATATATGTATACGCTTTTCGTTATCGAAATTCCTTTGAAATTAAAAACAAATTAAATACTGCCCACGTTATAATATTTTATATATACCTACTCCTGCAGGAGCAACGGCAAAAAAAAAAAAAAAAAAAAAAAAATCATAAATTTATCTATGGTTCAATAAGTGGGTCGGGTGTATACCCACCTAGGTGACTTATAACCACGTTGGCCCGTAATTTCAACAATCAAACATTATATGCGTATACCTACCTATCTTATATTTGTACCAACATATGTGGCAGCTATGTAGAGTCGCGCTCCTTTTACCCATGGCAACAATCGGCCTGATGGTGCTTTTTTCGCGCACGCACGGATCCTGCACACAGGTCTATAAAACAAGATCGTGGGAGAGAAAGCCGGCGCGAGAAACAAAACAACAGAGGCTCTCCCGGTTTTTTTTTTTTTTTTTTTTTTTCTTTTCTTTTTCTTTTTCGCTAACCAGTGCACTGCGGATTTTCCCATCTTCCTTGATTCCCTCGCGCAAAGTTCGTCCGTGTTTCGATGCGCACGTAGGTACATATAGGTAGGTGCAAATAATACAAAAGCGCAGGAGATAACAAACTATCCCAAGGCTGCGAGCGTCCTAGTTTATATATGTACCTTATATATATATACCCACCGCGTACACTGATAGATATATAATATAAGTACTTACGCATGTGTTCTCAGTGATACGAGTGTGGTCCTTGTACGTGTATCAGTACACCTTGACCTATGTGTGCACAAATCGCCAAACGAGCGCACCTGTTGGGCTTTGGGGGGGGGGGGTTCGTTTCACGCCTACGCTGTACGCGCGAGTATGCTCTTTTAATTAGCTTCACGCCTTCTTTTCGTAACTTTTTTTTTCATTATTCCTACGCTTCTTCTCTGTACAGGTACACACGATAAACTGGCGGTGAAAACTCCGTCACACGCGCGCACTGAAACATATTCGACCCACAGCTATTTGATTACCGAGCGGTTTTTACCTCAGCCCCTTTATCGTTGTTTGTTTGTACAAAGGAAAATAGTTCCTCTTGGGGCAGGGCTTTGTTCACATATACAACGCGGATGTAAATGTAACGTACGGGTGTGTGTACATATACATACATTTAATCGAAGAGATTCAATGGAACGAAATAACGGGGGATGAAAATGTAGGTCGGCCTTTTATGCGGAGTCGCACCCCTGATACTTACTTTTCTTACTTCCGATTTCTCATCTCCTCTCCCAATTGACTGCGCATGCATGTATAACATAAGTACTTTCTAAAAAACAAAAACAAAAAAATAAGTGGACCTCGATCCAGTTCTAAGCACCACTGTTTTCTTGTGACTCACTCTCGACCGCTTGAGAGTTCGAGCACACATAGGTATTACATTTTATAATGCCCGTAAGTATGTGCATACCTGTACGTGCAACGCGAGGCAATGTAAAAGCGCGTGACTAATGCACAATGGATTCTATAGAGTTGGGAGGGAGAGAGAAAAAAAAAAAATTGAAAATAACTGATCGTACATCTCATACCTGATGTATACACGTGGTACCTATAATATAACTTAGTGGTATACCCACAGAGGAACAGACACATATACATATACCCATGCGCGCGTGTGCGCTCAAGAAAACAGGTTTCTTATTTCTTACCCCATGAGGTGATGGGTGTTGTTGCGAAGCAAGGTACAATGCGCTCCAGGTATAATATTGACCACCACACGCCAAGAGAGAGAGAGAGGGCCTCCAGACTGAGAATGAGCCGGATGATTCACCTTCTTCTGGTTAAAAATTCGGATCGGCATTGCGAAAACCGAGACGGTCCTCCTCCTTTTTTTTTTTTTTTTTTTTTCTTCCCCTGCTCGTGCACGCGCGTGGTTTGAGACACCGATGTTTTTCCGGGTGGCGTAGTAATGGGAGAAAAAAAACAACAGTTTGTTCCGTGATTGAATTGGTTGTGTAACTACTGCTTTTGCTATAGGGATCGATGAGAGGCTTTTAAATCAAATTTCGCCTCCGATGGCCACTTGGGGTTGTTGGTTTTTGCCGTTGCGTGGACGATTGTATTTTTGCCTCCTTTGTTCTGATTTGTTGGAATATAATCATGGATGAAACGGCACGGTTGACACGATTGTTTTTTTTAATCCCAAGTTTCATTGGATGAACTCGAGCAGTGCTCCGACAAAATACCGATGGTCGACTATCAAAAGCTGTTTGTTATTAATTTGTTGATTGCATCCTAATGGTATCGAGATTGTAACTATATTTAGCGAGGAGAATAAAAGAGTATCCAATAAGTATGTAGATAAAAATTATCGATGGTAAAAAAAAAAAAGTACAAAGATAGGTTTGAAAAAAAAGTTTTATTTTCGGTCCGTTTGCCATTTTTTTTTCCTCAAGTGTTGAGAAACAAAACTGTTGGCGTGACCATTTTTGTGCAACGCCGCGAGAGATGGAGAAACAATTCGATGATCTTCGAGAGAGAAATCCATGTCCCTCTTTTTTTCTTACATAAACCGCCCAACAGCCAAATCGCGATGATTCATCGATGATTCTGCTTCTCCCAGAAAAGTGAAAGGACGCTTTTTATCCCTCGGCCCGTCGTCCGCCAGTTTTGAAACCATCATACTTGTTGGCCAAATGACAATTGAATCTGGCCATTGGTTGATCATCACTTGTTATCGTTGTTGTTTAATCTCATTTCGAGTGAAATCAAATTACCAGCCGTAAATCCATCATATGTCTAGCTTGAAAAAGGTATAAAGTGCGGAGAAGAAAAAAAAAAAGTATGCCAAACGCTGCATTGTTACGTAAACGTATATATGAGTCTAATAATGGAATAAAAGCTCCTGCTCACCTATAGGTGACACACATCGGCAATCAATTACAGGTCAATAAGTAGCACGGCGTCACAAGCGCGTCAGTCCTGATGGTTATGAAAAAAAAAAAAAAAAATAAAAAAATAAAATAAAAAAGTCCTATCGATCCAAGTGTCCGCTTGAAAAAGTAGAGGATATTACATCACGAGTTACAACGCAACTCGACAAATATATAATTGAGACGGAGCGTAAATTGCGAAGCAAATGAGGTCTAACTCGCTTTGTCCACAACGACACTGTACGAATTTCCACATTTACGTATGTATTGATGACATCGACACACGAATCGACGAATAAAGTTTTCACGCGCAATCTCGATCTCGCGCTAATTGGCAAAGTTGACAATACACTGCGCGTATATATAGGAAAAGTTTCGAGAAAACGTCACTTACGTGTATTATGCGAGCGACCATCACCAATATAAGTCTACATATTCCTTAACACTTATATGGATATATGTAAATGATGACAATTGCCCACATATACTTCCACAATTGGAGTCGGAAAAATGTACATAACGCGCGTATTACGCGCTCGGCTACTGTACGTAGTATAGTTACAGTCCGTGGTACTCGTACATGTGTGCATAAACAGTTATAAGGCCTGCAGTGTACGCGCGCGGTGATAAGTCGCCCACGTATATGTGTACTTATTTTACGACGGCGATTCCGCGAGTCGTGCAATTGCGCCGCCGCTGCTTACTCTTCTAGGCGTCAATTTGCGAGTTAAGCGTAGTTGTGTCACGCGGTACCTATACATATATACTTACACACTTCACCATCGTATTAGGAAAGAACTTATGGGCCTTGGAGAGAGAAAATAATAATTATCCTGGGCTCTGTCTCTGTTTTAGTTTTATTTTTATGCTCTTTTATTTTTCCGTGTTGCCGCTGCCGGTCGACTCGAGGATGGAGGCTCCGATGTTGCGCGTTTTGCATTACCCGCGTGTGCGGTTGATGGGGCTTTCGGAGCTTTTTCGAGTGGTTGAATGGCTCTCGAGTGCTCTGTAGCGCCCGATATTTTTGGACCCATTCGCCGTGGATGATTTTTATTCCGATAACCAACGAGAAGAAGCGGCGAAGGGGGGGGAGGGGAAACTGAAAATTTCACTCGAGATTCATCAAGTCAGTCCTTGCCAAGGGCCCACGTCCGTACGTAACAACTGTACAACCACAACAATCGTTTTTTTCTTTCTCACCCACTTTCCTACACGTATGCATGTATATATATACATAAGACATTGCAAAGAGAGCCTCTCGACCCCCTTTCTCCCTCTCGAATCAATTTTTTCCTGGTTCCACTAACAAAAAAAAAAAAAAAAAAAAAAAAAAAAAAAAAAAAAGCTCTCCTCGCCCCCAAATGAGTATAACGATCTCTGAAATACGTACGTAACGAAGCCGATCGTCCAAAAGGGCCAACTCTGCTGTCGTGTGGCTCACTCGTTGTGTCCCCTTCCCCCATTCTCGTTAAGAAGCAAAAAAAAAAAAAAAAGAGAGCCCTTGGTGGATAATAATGGATATCTTTTTTTTTTTTTTTTTTGCCAATCACAGAGAAAGATCGGTGAAGAGGGAGCCAGGGGAGTATCGGGCAAAGGGACATGGGACACGAAAGGTGATGAGCGTCGCGTGCCTGAACAGCAGCTCGGCCGTGGTCCTAGAGGAAGCCATCGGTATAAGGAACAGCACCGAGGACGAACACCGGGGCCGGGATACGACGACAGCAGCGACGACCATCGAACAGCCGAGGGACGTATCGACGGACGAGCTGGCGCTCCTAGCCAAGCTGGAAGAGGCCAACAGGTTCGCTTTTTCTCTTTTTTTTTTTTTTCCTTCCATCTCAATAAGTATATCATATAGAATATCGCTCATTTTTTTTTGTCACCACGAGGTCCATACTCTCCCCGAGTGGCGCTTACCTTGTACACACGCAAAGGATGATCATAATATGCATGTGTCACGCGCGCATCGGTTACACCAAATTAACATTTTATTATATATACTTTATTTTATTTTATTATTATTATTTTTTTTTTTTTCACCGCTTAACAACAAAGTAGGGCTAATCAGAGTGAGTGTTGAGAAAGAAAAGAAAAGAAAAGCAAAAATGACTCGCAGGCTAATAGAGTCGGACGCGAAGTCGCTGAGCTCGCTGCAGAGCGGCCACAGCCGCAAGGGCTCGGACGCGTCCCAGGCGTCCCTGGCCTCGGGCTGCAGCGCCAACAACAGCGGCAGCAACAATGGCACGGCCTCGAACAATTGCAGCGAGGCGGCGGCCCCACCGGGCTCGGTTAACGCGATCAGGCGCGACACACCCCCGGCGGACGATGGCGAGGAAAATTGGACGACCTGGGGTGGCATCGTCAACGACTGGGACAACCAGTGGAAGAAGCGCAAGGATTACATCAAGGAACTCGTGCGCCAGGGCATACCGCATCACTTCCGGTGAGTCGCTCAATCCCAATCAAGTACATCATCCACCTCTATATGGATTCGTGTTTATATTTGTTGATTTGTTTGTAGAGCGATCGCGTGGCAGTTGTTGTGCGGCGCCCACGATTCACCGGTGAAGAAACAATTCGCCGAGTACATAAAGTGCACCTCGGCCTGCGAGAGGATAATCAGACGCGACATAGCCCGGACTTATCCGGAGCACGATTTCTTCAAGGAGAAGGATGGCCTCGGCCAGGAGAGCCTGTTCAACGTCATGAAGGCCTACAGCCTCTACGACCGCGAGGTCGGCTACTGCCAGGGCTCAGGGTTCATCGTTGGGCTGCTGCTCATGCAGGTGAGGGCTCCTACCCTGCTTCGAAACGACAAGTACATGCCGAATCGGTTGTACGTTTTTTTTTTTTTTTTTTTTTTTTTTGTTCCAAAAAACGCAGCAAATGCCGGAAGAGGAGGCCTTTGCCGTGCTGGTCGCCCTTATGCAGGACTACCGTCTGCGGGACATGTTCAAGCCGTCGATGGCCGAGCTCGGGGTCTGCATGTACCAGCTCGAGCACCTGGTCGCCGATACCCATCCGGAGCTCTACGCCCACTTCACTGCTCAGGGCTTTCACACGTCCATGTACGCGTCCTCGTGGTTCCTCACGCTATTCACGACAGCTCTGACCCTTCCGCTCGCCTGTCGCATCTTCGACGTCTTTCTCTCCGAGGGCATGGAGATCATCTTCAAGTGCGCGCTCGCCATGCTGCAGCTCGGCAAGGAGGACCTGCTCAGCTTGGACATGGAGGGAATGCTCAAGGTGAGTGTTTTTTTTTTTTTTTTTTTATGCAATTGTACTCTTGTATCGCTGATACTGTTGGAAGTGGAGTGAAAAGTCGTTTGGTTGCCCAGTTCTTCCAGAAGGAGTTGCCCGGCCGAGCCGAGTCGGATCCCGATCGGCTCATGACCATCGCTTACAGCATGAAGATCAATCCCAAGCGGATGAAGAAACTCGAAAAGGACTACACGGTCCTGAAGATGAAGGAGCAGGAAGAGATGGTCGAGCTGAGGAGGCTCAGGGCGGAAAACAGACTGCTCAGGCAGAGGACGGAACTGCTCGAGGCTGAATCCGCTGAGCTGGGTGAGTTTTGTAAGGCGCGCGCGAGAACGAGCAAAAGCAACAACTGATGGCCCTTTGAAACTTTCAGCCGACAGACTGGTGCGAGGTCAAGTTTCCCGTGCAGAGGAAGAAGAGACGGCTTTTGTGATCCAGCGGGAGCTGACCGCGCTGCGGCACACCCACTTGGAAACGTCGCACCAGCTGGAGCAGGCGCACGAGGAGCTGCGCTCGCTGTCGATTCTGCTGGAAGAGAACGTGAATTCGAAGCAGTCGTCGTTGGACGAGATCAGTTCTAAGCAGGAGGAGCTCGGCCAAAAGGAGGATATGATACAGTGCCTGCAGGAAGAGCTGGTGAGGGTGAGGCTGCGCGAGGCCGAGAACGAGGTGACGATAAGGGAGCTCAGGGGACGCATACAGGAGCTCGAGCAGGACAAAAAGACGCTCAGGGAAAGCACACCCGACAACTCGGTGGCGCATCTGCAGGAGGAGCTCATCGCAGTCAAGCTCAGGGAGGCCGAGGCAAATTTGTCGCTCAAAGTGAGATCTGTCGCTGTTTTTTTTCTTTTTTCTTTTTTCTCTTGATAGCTTTGAATTGAGTGTGGATTTTTTTTTTTTTGCTTTCGTTCAGGATCTCCGTCAGAGGGTGTCGGAGCTCAGCGTGGCGTGGCAGAAGCATCTGCAGGAGCACAGAGCCTCACATGCGGCCCCAGCTGCCGACTCGACGCCGAAAAAGCTTCTGTTTTGGGAAAATCGGGGCCACGAGGTGCAGAAGCTCGAGGAGGATCTGATGACGACGCGGATTCGCGAGATGGAGGCGCTGACGGAGGTCAAGGAGCTCAGGCTCAAGGTCATGGAGCTGGAGACGCAGGTGCAGGTGTCGACGAACCAGTTGCGCCGCCAGGACGAGAACGGCAAAGTACTTAGGGATCAGCTCGAGGTGGCTCTGGCGCGCGAAAAGGAGCTCGAGACGAAGCTCAGGGAGGCACACGATAGGTACACAGATCTCGAGTCCAAGATGAAGGACGACACGATGATGGCGAGGATCAGGGACGCCGAGCACGCCCAGCAAGTCGCCGAGCTCGCGCAAAAGATATCGGTGCTCGAGTTAAAAGTAGGAAGTTTATGTTTCTTCATTATCTGGTACAATAGAAAGGTACGAACAGTTAAAGAAAAAAAATATTTTCGTCGTCGTTGCAGAACGAAGAAATGTACACCGAGGGCGAGCTGAGGAACAACATGGATGACAGCGAACGCGTACGAGAACTGCAAGACAAAGTTGCGGAGCTGAAGGCTGAAGTGAGTATCGATCGACTGCTTTCAAGCTTTTGTTTCTCGGAACTCTTGATTATTTCGGTGCCACGTGATTCTGCGATACCTATACATTTTTTTTCACACAGCATTTGCACACGGCTGTCGCAGGGTCATGTTGATAAATAATAAACTTGTCCGCAGCGTGAAAATATCCGGTAAAACGTCCTGCATTGCAGTAAGAGGTAAAACACACAGTCAAATGCAACATCAATAAAGAATTTGAGTCGTGACAAATTACTTCTTACTTCAACGTGTGGGAGGGGAGTCATGCTTTTTAAACAGCTTAACATTGCACTGTACAATATATAACACAGCCACTCGACTAAATGGAAATTTACGTCTGCAAAATTTGTTTATAAATACGAAAAGACATGAGAAACACCCCAGAGGTTTTTCAGCAAATTATTAATAACAAAGCTTTCCTCGCTTCTGTGCATAGGCGACTACAAAATACATAACAACGATAATCGTGCTTTGCTTACATATATTTTTACTTGCCTCGATAAGAAAAACTTTGTTTTTTGGTTCAATCGATGCTATACATAGCTTTCATTTCAATCGACGTTAATTTTTTTTTTTTTATAATAAAGTAAAGCTCAATCATGCCTCACAGTATACATATACAGTACTTGGCTCTGATTTCTTATGACTTTATAATTTTTTTTTTTTTTTTTTTACAAATTTTTCAGAATTGCTTTTTTAAAAAGCAAATCGTTCGCACGAATTGGATTCGCTCATGTGCGTAAGTTTAGTTGAGAAAAAAAATAAAATAAAAATATAAAGTGGTCTGAATAAAATCCGAAGCGCTAAATCTGGATCGTACAGCCTTTAAAAGGTAAAGAAAATTCATTGTTGAAAGAGTTTGATAGAAATTTTGCAAGAACAGTATATTTTTGGTAGCACAAAAAAAACACGTAACGCGTGGCACAAAAAAAAAAAAAAAAGATTGCAGTGCAAAAATTAGACTCGTAGGTGATTTGATGATCTTCCATTAGATTAAATAGAAAATGATTCTCTCGACGATGAATGCAATTGAGCTTTATGAGAATCTTCCAATAAACGTTTATTGCTCGGCTGATTTTTTTTTCCTTCTTTATAGTTCAATAACTCGCTAGAATAACTTGGTGATCGGGAAAAACGTCTTTAAAAAGTTTTATCTTTGGGTGCTAAGGCTTTTTACAACTGTTTACTTTCGCAGAAATGAATCTATTTCCTGTAGCTTAAAAAAAAAAAAAAAAAAAAAAAGGTGTAATCTTTCTGCCAAGGTAAAGCTTACGATTAAAAGAACACGCCACTTATTTACGACTAACTCACTATATTTCTGTTGTGTTTTGTCGCATTAGTGTCCCACACCAATCATCAGTCCGGAGATAGAACTCTTGACATGGCTCGAGTAAGTTTTGAACAACTCGTCGGCATTTAAAAAAAAACTTTTTCTTACATCTCCAATGTGTTTTAGAATTTTCTTGCTTTACCGTCTGTAACACGTATAACTAATGAATATTAATTCAAAGTAATTTTTTAGTTGTAGTTACAAATTTATCGTGCTAAAGCTACAGTATATATTCAATTTTAGTATCACTTATGTGTTTTTCTAGAGAATTTTAAAGTACAATCAGAAAATTAGTATTTTTTTTTTTTTTTTTTTTTTAATAGCTGTAACAATAATCCACAGACAAAAACTGGAAAAGCTGTCTATTGAAAACTGATGCTTTATACTTACTTTCAGACCAATGGGCGAAACTGAAAGTAAGTCAAATACTTAAATGCGACGAACTCTGACTGGTATCACTTAACTGTGCGTGATGTATTTGTGTGTTTAGTTGTATTTTTTTTTTTTTTGTTCGTTACCGTTGTAATTGTGTGTCAGTAGATGTGTCACATCTTTTCATTAGAGCATGTGCTATTTATCATATTTCCGTTTCTTTACTAAAATTTACAATGTAGTGTTTTTTAGATATTGTACATAGTTTTATATCCATCGATCACTGTTTACTAACATACTTACACTAAAATAATGTATACTTTTATTCTTTGTCTGTGTTGTATTTTTCCCTAGTAATTATGTTTAAGTGTTGTATAATAAAGTATTGAATGAACTATGAATTTACAATGTAAGACATTGTTGTTTAAATTAATTCTTTGAAGCCTTAGATAAAAGTACAATTAGATAAAGTAGGTGATGTACAACTAGATATACAATGAAACACATGTTTGACGTAGACAAAATTATCCACATCAGTTGTCGCGTACTCTCCGAATGAATTAGACCAACCGAATGATACAATTTTATAAAAAAAAAAAATGATGGTTTGTTTTGGCGGATGCGAAAGTGTTAAAGTTAATTTCGCGAGCATTGTTTTTTTAACTTCCATCAAATACGACACATCTCAGTATGATTTACTCTTTAAAACGCTCAACATGTAATATTTGCCAACTGCATGAAGCCTATGATTATATATCCATCTAATAAATGTTTTCAAATACTACACTTCAGTGCATTTATGTGGATCGAAATGAAAAGAAAACCTCAAATATGTGCATGAGTAACGATATACGCTCGCCAAAGGAGCGACTTTCAACTTTTGCGTCCCCTCATCACTATAATTTTATAAAAAGTTTTAAAAAAATTTTTAATGCACCACGCAGGTGTTGAGGCTGGAGAGTTGGAAGGAGCGCTGGACGGGGGGTAAGGGATCGCCGGCCGTGCGTAGCTGCAGCATCGACACGGATAACGAGCTCGACGACCGGGACGACCTCAAGATCAACCTGCAAGACGCCGACTCGTAATATACATAACAACAACAACAACAACAACAACAACAACACCAAGTACTGTTTGATATAGTTAAATATCTAGACGCGCGTGCCGTCGAGTCGTCGTTCCGTGCGTGTGTTAAGTATTCCTGGTTTTTTTTCTTTTTTCCAAGTAGGTGCGTTTATGCGGCGAGGAAGTGATTTGTAAGCTCGGGGTCTTTTGTCGTCGACAGAGCTGTACTCGTCCTCCTTTTTGCCATTTTTTAAATCAAGCATTTTTACGAAAAAAAAAAAAAAAAAACAATGATCATGATTTGTGAGATGTATATTAATTTTTATATCAACCAGCGATGTATTTTATTTACGAGGTTGTCCGTCGAGAAGCGATTGTTTTTTTCTTTTTACAATGCGAGAGAATTTTCATTGCATACGTGTGTGCGTTTATATCGTACCTATTAATCGAAAAAATCATTGAGAATGCAAAGTTTCATCATAAATGTTTGTGAAATATTTCATACCTGTGTTGAAAAATATCTGTATAGACTTGGATTATCAGAAAAAAGGTCTCCTCGTGCAGCACAACCTCATCAATTGACTAACGTTGCTATGTATAAAAGTCATTGTTCAAATGATTTTTGTTTGTAAAATGTAAGATATCCAGCGTTAATCAATGACCTCTTCGATGATTCTGCATTTGCGAAAAAAAGCATTTATTTTTAATACAAACAGAAAGATGATGATGATGATGATGATGATAACAATCTATTTCCATATGGGTTTGTTTTGAAAAGTGTATTTTTAAACGATAAAATCGATGAACAGTCATCGAAGAGGCTTCACACTCAACATCACCCATTAAACATGTAGGTATACATATACGGCACATGTAAAGAAAAAAGGTATTTTTTTTAAATCATCACAAAAGAAGTGTAATAGTATTCTACCGATTGTTCATTTAAAAAAAAAAAAAAAAAAAAAAAAAAAAAATAAAAGTTCGTCTTGATAAACAATACAACGAAGATAAAGAAAAATATTAAAATCCAAATAACCGAAACGCATGGAACGATCGCGACACGATTGTTACAGTGAACAATCAACATTAAATACTCTTCGTCGTCGCAATATGAGCGGAAAATAATTAAAAAAAAATTTTTTTGAAAAAGAGAGAAATAGTGGAAGATGATTGTTTCTCTCAGAAACAATCGCTTCTTCATTCCGTACGTATCGAGGTCGCGCGCGCGATTCTTTTCTTTTTCGTAATAAGTATAAAGTAAAACGTAGGTGACAGTAGTTTGATTGGATAATTGACTTTCCTCGCCGGGATGGTTCGTGACTGTTTACGAATCGTTTCGATCGAGATACCGATCGCCTTGTGGACTTACTTTAGACACTGGATTTATTTATTTATTAACGTTGCGTTCTATTGTTTCAACGTTGGACAAGAAGTATTTTTTTTTTTTTTTTTTTTTTTTTTTTTTTTCATAATTACAGCAATAAACTGCGATGTTGTCGATAATGTGATAAAATGTGATTTCGAATGAGCTACAATTGTTACAATATACGTCCATGAAATGTCGCACCAATGACAGTGTCAGACGAAAAGGTCTACTAGGCGATCGTTTGCTCGTACGAATGTAGCGTCGGAATTTGTGAAAAAGTTTTCTAGCTAATTTTCGTAATACATCAACGTATGAAGCAATTAACTGTGCAAAGTGAACATTGTCAATTGTATTTAAAATAGGAATGATAAAAAATTGTCACACAAATTTTTTTGTCTTTGGGTAAACAATTTTTACATTGTGTCATCAGGACAAAGTGGCAATGGTTTCCCATTTGCGTGACAGTATTTTCGACGATTGTATTTCTTTTCAACAGTATAAAATATTGTACTTCGGATGAGTATTTCGTATACGTATACTCACACGTATCAAGTATTTCAAAGTAAAATTTTATTATTTATGTGTAGGTCCTAATTGGATCGCAAAAGATCTTCGAATAATATGTGATAAGTGACTTAAAAAGTTTTACACGATTGATTAATAACTAGCCGAAAATTAAGGGGAGGTGTTTAATTTTTAAGGAATCACAAATAAGCACGTACACTATATTTAGATTCAACAAAACAAATATTAGCATATCTATCGTTAAGTTGTCGAGAAGGCCAATAATGCTTATGTATTTTAATTTAAACGAAAAGAAAAAAAAACTTTATGTTTATTTATAATTTATGTATTTGCATATATTTTATCGTCGTTATTTTATACATGATGTCTTAATTGCTTTCGTACCATTATTACATTTACGATTAAGTTGATCACGATTCACACACGACAATCGCTGTGACAATTTTTTTTCGAACCATCCACATGTGTATAGTTTTACCATCTGTAAAATAATTATTCATAAAAAATTTGTCCGTTAGAAAATTTGAAATTTAGTGAATGAACATTAAAAAGAACAAAAACGGTATTAAGTATATCAGTGTAACGTGAATTGATGGTTTTTAAAGAGCAATAGGCAAACAAAAACATAGTGTGTGTAATCTCAGTTAAGTAAAAAAGTAGACAGTTAAGTATATCGCGCATCCGTTATATCATCACCTTAGACTTTGTATCGAAAGCCGTATCCTACTCATTTCTTCCTTCGTGTAGTAAAGAGTATACATACATGAGTATTGGTAATAAATATTATGCGGGGCTGCG
The DNA here is from genome assembly GCF_036245765.1 of Copidosoma floridanum. Lineage (NCBI taxonomy): Eukaryota > Metazoa > Arthropoda > Insecta > Hymenoptera > Encyrtidae > Copidosoma > Copidosoma floridanum. The sequence goes on along the minus strand of NW_028321898.1, from coordinate 26,546,564 downwards.
TTGTCATGTGAAGGTAGTTTTTTTTTTCTACATCGATGGTTTTTCAACATATCACGCGCGCCGCTTCAGCATCTCTTCCGATAAATTACTTTTATTACCTACTGTTTTTATTTTTGCTCTATTCTTTTGATTGTAATTGAGAAAGTATATAGAAAGAAGGCAATGGCATTTTTTAGGAAGTTTTTTGTGTGTTTGGGCGATATTTTTTTTTTTTTGTGTTTCCCTGAAGTATTTTTTATTGTACTACATATTTAAAGTTTATTGGTATGATTTTGATGAAGTGAAAAAAAAATTTTATTTAAATAAAGATTTTATTGTACAAAATGATCCATGGTTTCATTTTACCCTCAAACATACTATTTAAAAAAAAAAGTCAGACAGTTGGTTTCATCTTATTTTACGAGTATTTTACCACTTAAACGCGTTACGAGGTGACTGATATTTTTTTACGTGTTGTACGATAGGTATAATTATCCCAAACGACAATTTAAAAAAATTCTTGAAAAGTCGTTAACGAAATGTACGTACGGATGATTACGTGGTATAGTTAAACTTAACTTTTTTTAAATTTTTATTTCCTGATTGATTAGTCTTTCGATCAATAAAAGTTGTAAAATTGGAAAAAAAAATTAATAAAAACTCATTCGACTCTACCACTGATTTATCTTATAAATTAAATAGTATGAAACCGATGACTGTAAAACCAATATCGAGGAAGAGCCATTTATTTTACTGTAGTGTTAATAAACAATACAAATGGCTTTCAAGAATCTAATTTTAGCCAAGCTGGCTAGATAGATTAGTAATGATTTAATGCCGTATATTTAATTTCTACTCACGGCTTTCACGGATCGCTGATTTCAGTTTCCAACTAAAAACGAAAAAATGAACTCTACTAATTGCATCTGGTATACACAACTACCCCAAACTCATTAAACAAACATCGAGCATCGTAGCTGCGTACGAGATCGTTCTCAAGAAGCTCGGGCTTCGAAAGTCAAGTTTGTACCAATATCTGTATACGTGTAGCCTTGCAAAGAATCACCGCATTTAATTAAAAATTTAACTACTTTATTCCATCTGATAACCCGGATATAAGTCATAGATGGATGAGCAAATGAAAGGAGTAATTGAAATTTTAAGAAAAAAGTTTTGACAAATTTTTTTTTCCGTTTTATCCTGCGAATCGAAAGATACAAAGTCGATCATTTTCAAAATCTTATGCAAGGTGAAAGCAACGACCTATGAAACACCAAAGCACATACTGATTTTTTTACGTAAAAAAGAAAAAAAAAACGAATGAAAATGTACGTCATGGGGAAACCGATCCAAGCAAAAGTACACGATTTATGCGCGTCCTTTTTATATCTGTGGCGTTTTCCAACCGCTCGAGCGCAAAACGCTAATGCACTCCGTTAATTAAATTTCGTCTTTCCACCCGCTCCCTCGAAAAGAAGATACGCGCGGCAAGGGGCGTTGAAGATTTTTTCGTTTGCTTTCATACGCAGCTAATTTTTTTCTTCAATCTAAATTTGTACGTAAATCGGTTTGAAATCGAATTCAGTTTAATCAGTTTCGGTTACACAACCGTTATTACCGAATTCGGTAATAACAGTTGTGAAACCCTTGATTTAACTGTTCCAAATAAATATTTTCCCTCCGAGTCGAGATTGAAATGTCTCGACAAGTCCATAAAAGATTGCGCTTAATCTCGACTCGCCGGTAAACTCAGTACGCGATAAAATTAAACACAGAAATTAGCGATCAACCGATTTATTTTGAAGTCGGAACTTTCCACGGAAGACAGGGAGGGCTCGAAGGGCGAGACCCGCCGCTACACAGCGCGAATACACCTACAAACAACAGACGGACGCGTAAGTAGCGGCGGTACAAGGCTCTTCAAGTGCTTCACCTTTGAACCTCGTGATTTCGAGTTCAACGGCCGGCCGTCACTTTCACTGATTACCTGTATATTGTTACATTGGCGCGCGTGAGCATCCATAACGTTTAATAATTTTAACGCGACAATTTTTTTCATTTTGTCCCCATGTATTTAATTATCGTGCGAGCGGAAGAAAAAAAAAAAAGAATTTTGTTTTGCGTCTCTTTCGGTTATTGCACGCGCGAGTTCGAAGAGTCTCCCGAAATCCCCTCGCGGCTTAAGAAGTAGGTACTTGTTAGCGAGCTCTACGCGTATATAATTACCGGAACTCCCCGAGCGAAGAATCAGGAGCAACACTCCGCTATGCGCTTTAATGAACAAAGTACCCACTTTATAACTTCATCTCTGGAAGCGTACACATTTTTCCCACCTAAAATTCAAAGCTCAAAATTAAAGTGGGAAAAAAAAACCATAGTGGTATCGAGTATCGAAATCGATGTATATATATATAAATCCAATTAGAGTGGATTCTAAATGCAATGGCACATGAGCTATACAGTAGTGTATGCCTTGCACGCGTCCGGAAGCCAATGGAGGTTGGTGGGGGGTGAGGGAAACAGAGACACAGAGGAAGAAACAAACGACGCACCCACGCGAGCAAACATCACGCAGGGATATGTGTACCTATGTAGGTATAGGATGTATGTGTGCAGTGCGTCGACGAAGGCAACTCGTAAATTAAATATGCGCCGAGGCTATTGTGCCGGAAATCGATATGCAGAGCTAAAAACGGAGCTCCGCAGAACTGTCGTATGGTACCTATATACATATATACAACACCTTGTACCCACATTACATGGGGGTAGAGCCAACAGCGTACACGCGTACCTATTTTTACAACCTCGCGTTGTTATTATCATCATTATATACGTTTCTGTTAAAGTGTAACGGGGCACAGGCATATACCGCAATGGTACAACGTGTATATATATGATGAACAATTAAAAAAACTTTGCGGGTGACGCAAGCAGTGAAGGCCATTTTTGATACTTCATGTATTTTGTATTTAATTAAAAAAATTTTTTTTTGTCCCTTTCAAGGTCTCACGCGCACGCGAGAGGGTTGTTTCAAATCGCACATCGTTGATAAAATTACAAAATTTTTAAAATTACTTTTAGTCCATTTATATGAGCATATATGGTCAGCGATCGGTAAACGAGTCGTGAAAAGTGGAGTAGACTACAAAGTCTTTACACATACGTATAATGTATACGTATACATGTACCCCCCTATATTATATACAGAACAACGATCCTCATCAGGGGACATTGAATCACTCGTGTTGAAATTGTCGCACTTAACTCGCGCGAGTGCAGTTACATGTATAAATGTATAACGTGTACGTGTGAGTCACCAGTTTAGGGACACGCGAGGGCGTATATTATTATTCTTCTTTCAGAGACGAGGGAAGCTCTGGTTCTCTGACTTTTAATTCGAGCTTACACGTATAAATACGAGCATATTATATAGGTATACGTATGTATATAAATATATAATATGTAGGTATATAGAGAGGCCAAAGTGGGCCGTCCATTACAAAGCAGAAACGGAGGGTCCGAAAAATTGATCCCACGATGATGATGTCGGCACTGCCACACTGTATAAATATGTACTATCTTGCGTGCATTCAGTTGTAACTATAAAGAAATACGTGCGTACACCCACATAATATGCTGGGTTGTGTATACTTACTCACAAAACGTGAACGTGCTACTCTTTTTTCTATACTTACGTGTACACAAAGTAAGTAAGTAGGTACCAGCAGCATTCTATATATGCTATTAATGCTCATTCAACGACGTCTGGTTTATGTATACGCGGAGGCTGTGCGCGTATATGTTTATTCAGGAGCGATATAATTCCAAATGTGTACACACAGAAAGTTGGAAAGAAACCACGCAGGGTTAATTTTACCCAATTACATGTAAATGCATGCATATACACCGCGTGCGCGTCATTTCGAGAGAAAATCGGTTTTTTTTTTTTAAATTTTGTTTCGTAAAGTCTTGACTCACTATGCGCGACCACCCCAGCAGCGGCCTATTAAGACTTTTTTTCCATTTCCCGCGAATCGTGTAAAACGACGGCTTTTCCTGTGAGTGTTTTATCAATGTTCGTTCCACGAACCCCATAAATCGCGATTTCGATCGTCCAGAAAACAATGAAGCTCCGTGTGCAACAAGCATGAACTTCCCGAGCAGATGCGTAGACTTGAGTCTTTTATGAATTCCAAAGTCCGCCCTTCGCGCATTGGCCATATACGGCAATTATAAATGCACGTGAAAGCGAAAAGCACATCTTCGAAGGAGGCCTTTTCCCGTCGATTCCAAGGCACACGCGTTGGGGATGCCAAGCGAGAGAGCGAGAGGGTTGTAAACGAAAATTCGTGCCAGTGCACATGCACATACCCACGTGTGTATAGGGAATACGTGTAATATAGTGTATAATATGCACTCGGATGGGCCGAAGGGAATAAGGGACGGCTTTGTCGGTCGTACGTGTGTGCACGACGCGTGTTCAGCTTAACGGCTCTTCGAAGGGAATTTGAGAGATCCGAATTTCCACGTTTCGCCGATTTATCGTGGGACCATCAGTGGGTAATGCCGAGTGAAAATTTTTCCTTTTTTTTTTCAATAAAATCGCTTCGCGAAAGACTTGGGAAACGAAAATGATGTTCTTGTGTTGCGCTGTCGAAAGAAGACTTGGAGGGTGCATGAAGTGGCTCGTTGAAACTTTGAGATTTACGAGCTCACGTGTGCGGGTGCGAGTGCCGAGTCGAAGCAAGCGCCTGATGATTTTTTTATGATTTTTCCGGTGCGGCAGGCGTCATCGATCGATCGTCTCTTCGAAGAAAATCGGATGCGGTGGTTGGAAAGTCGTGATCGTTAAAAAAAAACCGTTTGTTCCCTTACAACTTGTGGATAAACGAATGCGCGTATTGTTTTCGCTCTACGTGAAATTTAATTTGCTGTCTCGTAAACACGAGGGAAAAATGTAAATATGATACTATACGTGAGAGGAGTCGTTGAAAAAGTTTATGTATTATCTCGGAAAATGAGTCTTTCTTATGAGAGAGAGAGAGAGAATGGGAGACCAAATCTGTTTAGAGTCAACGTCGGCTTGTAAGTACGTGTCGAGACTAAATAATGTTAAAAGTGCAGGATTGTAAAACGAGGCTGTTGTTGATTTTCCACGGAACGAGAGAGACTCGAGTGCTTTCCATTATAATATAGTTTTGGGTTGCACGTACTTATTTACGTCCCGTGGAAAATGTTGATTTATAAAATACTACAGTTCTAGGGCTCGGGTTTGTTATACATATGCTTTAGTAAATACTTTATATAGAACTCCGGGTGGGAGAACATTTTGATTTTCCTCGAGTATATGCATGGAAAAAAGCATAAACTTGAATGATTGGAAAAATGTAGATTGAGCTTGTACGGGTTGGGTGTTTGAAGGGACGCCGTCGATCTACGATATATTTCATGAGGTAAAAAGATGGTCTGGTTTATTTTTCACGGTTCAAACAAAAAAAAAAAAAAAAAAAGGCCGCAGAGGAATCAGCTACAGCGCAAGTTTAATCATCGAACATGCCACTATATGAATCCGTGTAAACAGCAGCAGGAAGGTATCATCGAACGTCAACGGAATATCAAATGAAAAGCCGCGAGGGAACACTTTTTCCGATACTTGTATGCATAGGTATATGCGACTATCGCGAATAACGTGGTTGATGGTGGAGTGCGTGTAGGAAAAATGTATGCCTGGAAAGTTTGTACTTTTTGACAACAATAAATTAACGAGCAAATCAGCCTTTTTTTACAAATTGTCGTTCTCACAGTACGAGATGTATATATAATAATGCCTTCACACATACAAAAGCAGCTTTGATCAGTCGATAGGTCGAAAAATTGTGTGGAGCTCGAGAAAAAGTCTGGTGAGTATCGGTGGGAAAAAAGCCGGATGCGCGCATCACAGAAAAATTCCAAAAGGGAAGGAACAACGGGGCGCATTATTAAAGCCAGTAGCGCTTCACTGACAGATGTATTTATACTTGATACAAGCAACGATTGAAGAGAATAAAGATGTGTAACGCGAGGCACGCGAAGCCAAACACTCAACCATTCACATGAAAGTATACTTGTACGTCAGTATGTGTATGGCTTAACCCACTGTTGGGGGTCGCGTGAATGCGCGGGCTGATGATGATGATGACGATGGTGATTCAGGCGAGAAAAATTCCCGGCTGTCGATTGTCAAGGCAAAAGTCAGAGTCGCCGGCCGGGTAGCCTCTGGGCGGCTCGTGTGTGCACTAATAAATACGAAGCGAGTCTTAAGTAACTAACGCTCGGGCTCTCACAACGGCGTGTATATATAATAACACCGGGGTGTGCGTCCTGCAATTGAAAGCTCTCGAGAGCTTCGTGTATCCCACACGTTACAGTGCCAATTTAACTGAGATCTGTTAGGTAGGCGAATTCCAAACTTTATTTTTCCTTTCTTTCGCTTCAATTGTAATTTTGTAAAAAAATAAAAATAATGTTAAGTATAGGAGCAGCACGGATGCTGTACACAGGAGGTACTGAGTACATTTTATAGAAAAATGTCATCGCTCGCTCGGATCGAATTAACTTTTTGCCGAGGATATCAACTCGCTCGAGATGAGCTTGTGAAGATACCCGCGTTGGACATAACGTAATTTCTTCACTTATATAATATACTTACGATGGAAGAGTTCATCGAACGCATAAGCGTCAAAGGTGATGATGTACAAGTAGACTTATTTACGATAACAGTGTTATCATTTTACAGAATCAACTATACCATCTGATCGCCTTGGAGGTAAAGGCTGAAAAAATTTTTTCAACAAAATTACAGGTAAGTTTTATCAATACTCACGTTATCGAAAAATAAAATAAATGTGTAATTATACCCACTCGACAAGACAGAAAGATACTTCACATATTTTTGGATCGTAAGATCATCTTTTTTTCCATCCAAACGGACACATTGCTTTCCTAAAATTAACAAGACATGTTCACCATTAGCAACCCACACCCAAAACATTGAAAACCACTTGATAGGCGGAAAAAAAAAAAAATCAAAGAGCGACAGAAATAAAGAAAAAAGAAGGAAAAGTTCGTAGGATCGAGTTCTTGAAAAAAAAAAGGGGTGGTCAGCGTTACCATATCCACCCCTCTTCCACTGCGTCGCGTACCACGGGAAAAATTCAATTCACCCTCGAACTCTCAACTGACACGCGATATTCGTTACAACACGCGCCTCCGTATAAAGCAAGTATACTTATCACACGACCCGAGTGTTACCACGTCAATGGGTCTGATGCAGTGTACACACCATACATCAACCTGCATATACCGTGGGCGTAGCGTATGTATAATATAAGCGCATTGACAATTATAATAAATGCTTTTTGCGCTCTCACGCGAACTCCGTAATTGCAAGCGAATAAGCTTTGAAATTGACAGCCACAGCCCCACAGCCTGCGTGGTGTATTGTATTTTTTGTTGTATATACCAATACATACGTACCTATCATATGTATTGTAGATTCAATTGCAAATGAATAATATTAAAAGCAGTGTATTTTACAACTGTTGTAGATGTTGCAGCCATACCAAGTTACTCTTTGGAGAGTCACCTTGTCTATACTACTCCAAACCTATCCACACGCAGTTATCAATAAGTACTATATATATATATTATACCACCGATAGATATCATTTTTAAGCACTATGGGGTGTGGCGGCGGCAACGAGAGCGCATGCGTTACTATACTGTGCCTACTGTGGTGTCTGGTCGTCTCTATGGTGTGCCCCCTCCGAAGCTCGAACGTGTTGCACTGCGTACATGCACATGCGACTCCTGTAAATAATAATCCGTTATAAATCATAAGTAGACGGTGGGTTGGACGAGTAAATAAATTTACAAGTAATGCATTTACGCGTATCAGAACGTTGCGGAGTTGGAGACTGCAAACCTTGCAGTGTGCGTGGTCACACTGGTCACCATTTCGCCAACTACACAGAGAGAGAGAGAGAGAGAGAAAAAAAAGAGAACCCATCATGCATATAATATGGAAAAAAGCAGCGTATAAGACCATAGAACGGGAGGGGAGGGCGAGAAATAAATATAGAAACAGAGAAAGAGGGGAATCAAGGCACACACCGATAGTGGGGTGGACCGGCCGGCGCACTGATGAAGCATCTGCATCAGCAACGCCGGCGCTCATCATCGGTGATTAAACAAAGACGGCGATATGTCAGCAGCGACGGGGTTTATATATTATGTTTTATGCCCCCCAACCCCCCGGGTCGCTCCACATGTATCTTATACCTACTACCTGTTTATAGTTATTGGTATAGTTGTAAAGATGCTGCATTGCTGCAATACGGAATCCTGTCGCAGAGAGAGAGGGAGAGTCCAGCCACAACGTCCAGCATTCAGGAATTTCGATCCGAGAGAGTTGCGTGTTCCGCCGCCTACAGCGCTGCTCTGCCTGTCCTTCCCCCCCTTCCTCCCACCCTCGTTTGTAGCTACCGCGCCCCGAGCGCTCTCTTTCTATCACATGCAGACGCACATGGTGGATAAAATTGTATAGGTATAGTACTTACCCTATACATAATATATATATATTCTCCATTCCCTCCCCTCCTACTCTACCCCCTGAACACTGTACAGTACGTTCTCTCTCCATACCGTACACTCTTAAACCACTGGACGCTCTTCTAAAGAGAACCATACTCCAGTCGTGCCGTTCCCCCTCCCCCTTGGGCCTTTTGTCTCTCTATACGCTTTTGCACGGCAGCAGTGAGAAGAGGAGCAAAAGCACGCAGCTCGCAGGCGTCGTTCGTGCAGTCAAGTTCGATCGCGCGTCCCATCCGCGTACGTACGCCGTATACCTACATACCGTTGGGGCTACGAGCTTTGACAGGGATCTTACTCGCTCTCGGAGTAAGTGGAGTTGTTTTTTTTTTAGTTCTCTCTCTCTCCCCCCTCGTAAGCAGTGCTTCGTCCGGTTGTTTGTTGTTCTCGTTGTCGTTCAGTAGTTGTAGACCGTTTGTAAAAGAAAGGTTGCAAAAAAGACATAGACAATAACAATATGACGATGGCTACGGAGACCGAGAACAACGGGCCAGCGGCCGAGACCAAGGACATCAAGGACGTGAAGGAGATTAAGGACGCGTTGAAGGACGAGACGCCGCCCGACAATAAACAGGACGAGGCGGCCAAGGAGTCGGCGGCCAAGGGGGACGAGAAAAAAGAGGAGGCGGAGAAGAAGCCAGAGGACGGAGCCGTGGCTGCCGCCGGTGGCGCGGGTGACGCGGCTGCCGGTACCCAGGCCGCGCCTGCCAAGGCCCAAAGTGTCCACAAGACGAATTACGAAAAGGACACGGTCTATTTGTACCAGTTCCCGAGGACGCCGCTGCTTCCCAGCATATCGCCTTACTGCCTAAAGGTCGAGACCTGGCTGAGACTCAACGGCATCAAATACGAGGTGAGTTTTTTTTTTTTTTTTTTTTTTTTTTTTTTTTTTTTTCTCGGAGTTATGTCGTTTCTTTAAGTTTAGGGTGCTATTTTTTTATATTTTGGATTTGTGTGCGTGGTCATTGGTGGATGGATGAGAGCAAGATGCAGAGGCTTGTGTGGGGAGTAGTTGCGCGGAGCGGATTGCTCTGCCTTTACTCGGGATGGAGGGAGAGTGGAGCGAGAGAGAGAGATTTTACGAGATGAAATATATCTCTCCTTTCGGAGTCTGGGCCGTACAATATCGATAGGTCTGTTTGGATACGTGTATTTATGTATGCTATTCAAGGTACGAATGGATTTTTGCTGTAATTTGAGAAAGATCGATATTGCGTGAGAAAACGGGGGTGGGACCTCCTTTGCCGCTTGAAACGCTGCTGAGATTTGCATGAATAATCACCATCAACCTTTTTTTTTAACAATTTGCGCGTGAATTAGTATGTGCTACATCAATCGGTTTGATTTGACACACTTTTTTTTTAAACACTCGCGACTGCTTTTTTCGTGCAAACAAAACGCAAGAAAAAGTGGTATAAGGTGGAGCACTTATTTCAAAGTACTTATCGCTTGAATAAGTATAACTCCGTGTAAGTATATTGTTGTATTTACTTTTAGAAGGTGTAAAATCTTAACGACTAGGTACCCTATTGTTGTACATAAAGAGAAATTACACCTCCACGTTTATAAACTCAACAACTTTGTCTACCCTGGATATACACCTATGGTGTTAACAATCATAACGCTCTCTAGTTTATTGTAGCGCATGTCGATCGTACATGAAGCCAAATTACTCTGATTCCGCGTCTGGATAAAAAAAATAATTGCCGGATGACGGAAAAAAACGAGAATTGACAACCTGGTCTATGCTCTCATACAGTGTGTTTGTGGCATGTATGCTGGATTTAGGTTGTGAAGAAAATAATTTTTCCATCGCTCCACAAAAATTATTAAAAAAAAGACAAAACGCTCACACATTTTTGGCAAACCAAAGCTGCGCAAAGGTCAAACAAGAGAAAATGGCGCGAGGGCGGTTTTTTTTATTTTACAAACTCGCAAATACGCTGCTCTCTCGCGTGAGAAACAAAGGGCGGGACATTTAAACTTTTTTCGAGAAATGAAAAAAAAACAACCCGCTAACTTCCCTCCTCCTTCCGGCTATTTTTTATATATATATGTGCGCATAAAGAGGAAGATCGACGTCGGGGAATGCGGGAGAGGCGCGTTTTTTTGCCCTGCGACTCTTTTTTTTTTTTTTTTTTTTTTTTTTTTCTCTTTCTCCAGACGATGTTCATACACGTACGTCCATGTATATGTATACATGTGGGAGCCTGACGATACGGCCGCTCTTATTGTGACGCTTGATTTATTTCGTTCTCTTCTCCGTCTTTTCGTCGTCGTCTCGAGTGTGTTTGACTTGCGCGGAGCCTCCGTATCGCTTTTGTTTACGCGGCGTATTAAATTTTATCCATCTTCGGAGCTTGGGCGTGTGTCAGCCTCTCTTTTTTCATCGTCCGTTGTATGTACAAAAGCCGCTGCGGTGGAGATCGAGACTCTAATACGATGCCTCGCAAATATCCGGATTTCGAGTGTGTACCCATCAATGATAGTGTATATCAAAAAATATTGGAGTCACAATGGAAAAAATAAAAGAGAAGATGGGCGAGAGCGCGCGGGAATGTGCGTGTATTGTGTGTGTACACATGTCATTCCGCAAACATTGAATTTCTTGTTATCGTCCAAGTGACGAGTCGCGCCTCATTGTCTCAATCGCCTTCTTTCTCTCGCCTCTCCTTTCTTTGTTTCTTGTTGACATGATCGGGACGGATGGTGGACTCACAACTCGCGCTAATCGATCGATGTTTTCCGGTAATCGGTAATCATTGTTTTTTTTTTTTTTCTTTTTTTTTTCTTTTTTTTTTTGTTTTTTATTGCGTGCGCTTCTGTTGTTACAAACGAAACTATACTGTTTGTGGCCTAATGGTGCCAAACGCATGAATTATCAGCACACCAAAACGTATTTTTATTTTGAAAATTTCCCCCCCCCCCCTGACGTGCGGACACCGTCTTATCTCTCCATAAAGCGACAGAAATAACTTTCCGAACCCAAATGGAATTTCTTCCATTTTCCGGTAATTTTATTTTTTCACCCACCGCTTCCTGCACACGTAGCGCAAGATTCTCGCACCCCCTCCCTTGTTCCACCAATTTTCTCTCGGCCCCTCCCCCCCCGCCACACTGTCATCCTTCATACATAAATTCCCGACTCCTTTCCATTACTTCTTCTTCTCCTTCTTCTTGTCTCCATTCACTTTGCTCCACCTGTGCTCGTACTATGTGCTCCTATCTGTTTTCATTCCGATCACGATTCCCCGATCCATTCTTTCCCCCCCCCCTCCTCAGCTGTCATTGTTGTTGTTATTATAGTTCGAAAGCAGCGAGCTAATATACAATAAAGTAGGGTATACCAGCGCGAGTAATATCACGCACTTTCGATACAAACACATATCCCCCGACACGCGTCATTTCACCGACAGATACCTATCGTTGGAAATGTTTGACAACCCGAACTTTCGAATATATTATTTATGCCGAGAAATCGTGCCGTAAAAATAATATCATACTGCATAATACATATACCTACGTGCACGCACTTGCGCGATCTTCGTTTATAAATTAATTACATTCAAGTAGGCCGCCGACGTCGTGTCACACTTCTCGCAGTACCTAGTATTCGCGCGAAATCATGTTCCGATGAAGGAAAAAAAAAAAAAAAAAAAAAAAAACTCACACACCATTATGTTATGCCTACGTCTATTTATGGCCTACGCGTGCGCATATATTATAAATATACTCTCTCTTTCCTCTTTTCTTGTACGATGCACACTCCCTGACTCATACCTTTTCCGTTTCATTCTGGGGCCACTTCTTCTCTTTCACTTGCACACACCCACTTACTCGATTAAAAAAAAAAAAGGGCAACTATCTCTCCCCGTCGTCGTGCACGTGTTTCGCTTCAAAGAGAAGGAAGGAGGGAACAAAAGACAGTTCTCTTGACTCTTTATTTATTCACGCTGCTCCTCCTTTTCTCCGTACGAAAGTGACGCTATTGCAAAAAAAAAAAAAGCTTCGATTATTAATACCGGCCTCTCCTGCGATTTTCACCTCCGACCTCTTCGAAGCGCGTCGCTTGTATCGCAGTCGAAGAAAAAGAAAAATCGCATCCATCGTTCTTGACGCCAATACTTGTGTATTTTACGTACGTCAGCCGATTTTACAGATAAAAATTGCGCTCCAGACGTGTAATTTGCTATGGGGATTCCGTTATCGGTACTTGTTGTCAAAAAAAGCTTGTACAACCATCCTTGATAATAGCACGTTTAGGTAAGTCACATTACAAATATATCCACACCCCCCCTCCCAAAAAAAAAATTGATCGCAATTGCATTCCTGATTGATTGAGATTATAACACCAAGAGTCTAATCAGTGCTTGAGCACTTCAGTGGATCGTGCTGTCTGGGGTATCGTCGTGTGGGCGAGAGTGATTAATGTGTAACTGTAAATACAGAATGTGTATAAATACTTTAATACGTTTTTTTAGATTGCTATAATTTTTGTAATAGTTGTTACTTCGTGCAAAATATTTTTTACTGTGTTGTATTTAAAAACTAATATTTTTTGGTAATCTTATGTCTTTCAATTTTTTTTTAAAGTTTAAAAATGTCAATAACCCTTTTTTAAGCACAACATAATTTAAGAATCGTAATCGAACTTTGCTTTATCCAATGGCACAGTCGACATTATTGTTAAAAATTGCTAGAATATGCTATAGTTGTAAAGAAATATTGATCCATGTGCATTTACAAGTTTTTCCAACAACTCGTGCCAATTTCTACTACAAATGTTGAACATTTATTTTTATTATTCAATGAACCAAAAGCGGAGCAAAATTCAATGTACATCAAATAAAACACTACGTTACTATAGTTGAAGATTTGACTGTGGTCCATCGATCGGCAATTGTGAAGCATACAGTTGAAAAAAAAAAAAAAAAAAAAAAAAAATGTTCGTCACGCCGATCGTTGAAACTGAGCTGTTTCGTCCTGTCAATATTCGCCCCCCAAGACGCACATTAAATATTTAACCAAAGATTGTGTTTTCCACAAACACACGTACGTGCTTGTCCCAACATTTGCTCTTGACGCGCGTTAACAACGCCATTTAAAACTCGTCAAACATCCTGATGCTTCAAAAGCCACCATGCACACTCGTGCTCGAAAAGGGAAATTTTCGTGCATCCTCGAGAAGACGAAGAGAAGAGACGTGAAGCCTTTAATCGCGACCTGCGCCACAGCCATACAGTCGCACACAAGTGCGTGAGACGACTATACCACGAGAGCTCCCCCTTACAAAAAAAGAGAGATAATAAGAAGAATAAAAGGCAAGGTAAGAAGGCAGCAGCATGTGGTTCGTCGACGAGAGCGAAAAAAAAAAAAGGGAAAAGGAAAGATAAGAGAGCCCCGGGTAGGTACTGCACAAACCTATACACACGCGCGCATTTACGGGCACATAATACACACGTGCGGCGCGTGTACACGTTGGCAAGGAGATATGGGAAGCTGGAAGGTCGATCGGGAAAAAGAGACCGGAGCTGCTGCAGGCAGACACCATGGCCTATACCTTATACCACACTCTGCGAGCTGTGCTGGTTTTTGTACATGCTTTTTATTGCGCACGCGAGCTGCTTTTAGGGCGCGTTCACAAGCTGAGGCCGGGCTGGTGAGATTCGTATGCACCAGTGGTGTAAAATGCTTGTATTGTTTTCTTTTTTTTCCTTAAGGTAGTAAAATCTCAACACCATAACTTTGGAAGACACTTTTATTCGAAGCCCCTTTTCAGCCCCAATATTTAAAAAAAAAACTACACCGGGCGACAGCTATTCGATCAAAAGCTCTTCTACTACCAACCCTGTAATTGAATCCTTCAGGGCTATACGTTATTCACGCAGCTAAAGAAAATTTTCACGCAATCCACCGTGTAAGTAGTACGCACACACACACACACACACACAATCTCTTTCGTACTGTACTCAAATTTTTACCAACAAATACAGCCATTGCACGGAATCGTGTATACATAAGGGGGATAGCGCGAGCCAATCTCTATCTCCCAACAGCAAACGTGCGCGCATGCAGGCGTGTCCGCACATAATATAATAGGTACATGCATAGACACATACACGATACATGTACGCGCGCGCGTGTGTGTGTGTGTACCCACCACCTAACTTACGAGCCGTTTGTTGTACATGCCGTTGTTTTTTTGTTTTTTTTGCGTCTCCGCAGCCCATAAATGCATCGCGTGGCGTTGTTCGTTACAAGCATAATCGGCATCAGGGAGTGATCTAGATTGGCAGAGCTGTATGTATACATGTGTACGATTTCTCCGGTCCGCGAGTCTTGATATTTTATTTTCCCTCTCGCTGCCTATGTATAATATATATATATATGCACTCTTGACACTTCCGCGTGCCCTTTTTCTCTCTTTTTTCCTTTTTTTTTCCTTTTTTTTTTTTTTTTTTTTTTTTTTTATTGTATATCGCAACATATTTACACGTATACAAATATATACACGCAACGGAGTACTCGC